>NC_142398.1:8453873-9199908 GCF_059441095.1 Idiotropiscis lumnitzeri
CAGCACAGAAGTGCAGGTTTCGATTTCGGTTCTGTCCTTCCTGTGTGGAGTTTGCCTGTTCTGTTCAGAAACTCATAACGTTATTGAAATGTGACGTGGAGTCAGTCAAACCAGATAGGAGGATAATAAACAGATGTATTCAGAAGCTGTAAGTGGAGCGCGCACAGACAAGCACGGCTCGCTCAGCACGGCAAATAAAATGTTCACGTGTTTGCTATAGTTTCTCTTAAAACGGCATACATACCTTAACTAGAATCCTGCATTGCATTTTATCCAAAGGTCCTTGTTAATCTTATTGTCAGAACTGGGCGGAATGGTCCGGCTCCTCCGGCCTGACTGGACGCCCATTTTTGGGGTGGGGTGCGGGGGGTGACAAATTTTAAAAAAGGGTTCGATTAACATCGGCCCCGAGGTTGATTTTAGTCCGGCTCTTGAATCGGCCCTTGCGCGTGTGATGAACCTTCTCGCGAAATGGGCAAATCACAAAAATTGCGCCAGAATGCGTCAAAAGCGCCACTACCAACTGTTTGTGTATGAAGAGACGTGAGACAGCAGTGTGCGTTCAAGCGTGCCTGCATTTCCCTATTTTGACATCATGTAACCTGCACCTTCCACCTGCTACTGGGGCATACCATTAGGAGAGTGGGGGGAAACACCACCATCTCTATAACACCAACAGTGCGTACTTACGTGCATTGGGAAATCTTATGGTGAAAAAGAAAGAATGAGACTAAGAAGACAAATAAGCATAATAACACCATAATCAAATAAGTAGATTTGAATCGTAAATTAGCCAGCTAATGATGTTTAAATAAAGCCTAACATCTCTCCCACGGTGGCGGCATGCACGGATTATTTTTTTTTTTTGGAACGCGTCGCGAGACAACAATTTTTTTGAATACGGCTGCAGGGTCGAGGCCGGAACGATACAAGAGATCGCGGCCCGAGGGCAGGGGACCGATCGGCAAGAAAGGGTCAAGTGCCCAGCTCTGGTAATTGTGCATTATTACTTCCGGTGACAGTGATTCTTCTTCGTGGTTTTAAAATTGCATTAATCCACCAGAATTGTACCTCGGTTAAAATGCACCGCAGGATTCTTGCTGAGATAAGTAGATTTTTAGGATAAAAATGAAAACTTTAACGTAGTTATTAGCCAAGGTTCCTCCGTAATCGTCCGCTTCTGGGCTTGTAGTTCAAGTTCCTCTCACAGCCTGCAGCTTGGTATTCATTGTTCATTTTGCATTTTAAAATTTACACTTGTTGTGTAACAAGTATATTGAAGGTTGGGAACCATGTCGGGAGGGTCGCAACGGTGTAATAGAGGCGTAAAATTCCCCAAAATAACAATTATAAATAAAAACGAGGTATTGCTGTACTTTATAAAGAAATGCTCTTATCCATGTCATGGCTGTCGGAATTTGGCAATTCCTACGATGAAAGTCAACAATCTTCATCTTTGAATGCACGAAAATCTGTTCACGTAAAAAGTTTGAAGTTGTTTGCAGCCTAATAATAATAAGGAAGATAAAACAATTTGAAGTGCCGTCCTATCGCTGATTGGATCTACAACACATTTCATTGCTTTGTTTGTCTTTGAAAATGGCAACTTGCAAAAATTTGTCACCTTTATTTCCCATTTTGCTATTCTCTAAAATAACCGAACTCCTTCCTTTTTGTCTCTGCTTGCTTGCACATTTGTCATCATGCCGCTCTTTTCTATCTGATTGAAACCGATTGCGTTTCTTATTTGTCATTGCCACGGGTTTCTCGCTCTGGAAATGTCCACGCTGGGCGTGCAGTCACTTTTCACAACATAAACTAGAATGGCTCTCAGTACAGCGCTGAGAGCGATAATTTATTATTTCACATCATGTAAGAAGCCACTCAAAAGTTTTGACTGTTTTATTACATTTTGAGCATACATATGAAAATAAATCAAATAGTTAGACAATAAAGTTGTGGCTCAAGTCATATTTGAACATTTAAAAAAAAAAAGAAAATAGGCAAAACATGACATGGATGACTAGCAATCTTCACAGACTAAAATAAAAAGAAACATTTTTAGAAAGCACATTGACATTTTGTAATTTATAATGTGAAAGTAAAGATTTATAATAAGGAAAGCACAAGTACACTTTTTCGCTCATAATTACCATGGATGAGCTACAAGACGTTGGTTGGATTACTTTCCAAAACAAACGCAAAATGTACCCATTAATGTGCGTGTGCGCGTGTGTCCGTGTGTTTGTTTTTAAACGCTCTAAATAAGGGTTGTTTTTTTTGTGGTCTTTTTTTTCCTCTGCCCGGAGGCGGAGAGCAGCATCTCTGCAGACAGTCAGCCATACATAAACATACTGTATGTTCCCTCTGTCATTGAAATTCATGAGGAGAGGAGGGAAGGGAAAAAAAAAAAAAGCACGGCCAATATTTCAAAAGCGGGTTCACAAGCGGCGGGCTATTTGTAAAAGCTGTTCAGATGAATACACATGAAACAAATGTTAACTCTGCTGACAGGCTATTAATAAAAAGGATGCTGTGTTTGATTTAGAGCACAGGCTGGGGAATAAGGACGAGAAGAAGGGGGCGGGGGTAGAAGCGGGCTGAATGAGGTGATATGTTATCTTGGGCTAACTGGAGGAAAACGACATTGAACCTGTCGTGAGACATTTGAGGCGTTCGGCATCTTGAACCCACGCCACAGCAGATATGAGGACATCTCATGACTGTCGAGGAATTAACACGAGAAAGATTTTCTGTGTATGTGCTGTATGTATATGCGCTTGCTTCATCTCGCTGTTTCCATAACAGGAGCAACAGTGGTAATTAAGAAGCAAACACACAAATGCTGTCCATGGAAAGCAAGAGCTTGTGGTGACATCGACAGACTGCAGCATGCCGAGACACCTCAGATGTCCCCAGTTGTTGCTTTGCCTGACAAACACCACAGAGGCTTTACAAACCTGACTTGGTTTTTGAAGTGCAGCCTGAGAGGCGCAATTAAGGGAATTGAGGAATCCTTTGGCCTCGATGGGGGTGTGTGTGTGTGTGAGTGTATGCGCGAGGTCTCTCATACAAATCTCCTTAATAGATTTAGGACTAGATTGGCATCATTCAACTTGATGTTGATTTGTAACAATCCAGTCAAGGTAAATTAATTAAACAAGTTGAATGAGAGAAGACATGCTTTTTATTAGTTATATAATGATACCAGTACTTACTTTGCACCTTAAATAGTATTTGATGCTACCATGGTGCCCTTTGCGACAACTGCTGGCAAATATTGCCAAAGACGACATTTACATAAATGCATCTTGAGTTGTCAACTTAGCAGCTGTGTTTACGGAAGCTTCGGAATGTCAATGTGGAGTAAACATTTTTGACTGGCAAATGTTCAAACGTATTCGCAAGTATGTTCTAACATATGCTAAAAACAGTTGGGAATTTTTTTTTTCCCATAGTGCCCCAGGTTATTGACTTGCACATGCGCATGTCCTTACAGTTAATGGGGAATAAAATGCAGAATGGAAATCATGCACAGCACGCATAATAAAATACTATAAAAAATGACAAATATACATTTACTTACCGTATTTAAATATCCAACTTATTGCTATGAGAACAATTATCGGTACAATGGTGAAAAAAGTGTTTTTACTTTTGCATGTGTAACTCCACGTTTGCAGTTCCAAGCTTCCGTCTGTATTGGATGTGGCCAAGTGAAGCGATTTTTTTAATATCCCTCATTCACTTGCTCATTGGTGATGTATCATCAAGCCCGAACTCTTTGGATTAATACTAAACCATTGCTTTTGAATGAATCATGTCATTCAAACTCAATTTTATGAATATTATCTGCTGATTTTATCGGTAATACGATGGACACATCCAATATGGTGGATGCTCTGACTTTGCTTGCAATGGACCTCCTGGGTCAACGGGTGTCTGCAGCAGAAATAAAAAAGAAAAGAAAATGGATCTTCATTTTTGATGTTGTGGTTCCTATGGTTTCTTTTATGAAACTGGTTTTCCTCCCCCATAGAAGCTAATGTTGCTTGATGAGGAAATCGCTTTGTCCATAAAATCCCAACTAATGGGGCGATACTTTTAGACCAGGGGTGCTCACACTTTTTCAGCATGCGAGCTACTTATAAAATGACCAAGGCAAAATGATCTACCTACTCTATAAAAATGCATATATATATATATATATATATATATATATATATATATATATATATATATATATATATATGCATTTTTATATAGATTTATTTATACATAAATATATATATACATTATATATATATTTATATATATATATTTATTTATACATATATATTTATTTATACATATATATAATTTATATATCTATATCTATATCTATATATATATATATATATATATATATATATATATATAGATATAGATATAGAGCGAGAGAGAGAAAGATTTTTGTGCAATGTATGTAGATGTAGCCAATCTCGGTGGCGGCTTTCGCTTTTCAAGCAAGTTGTCTGAAAAATGACTGCTGTCCTGACAACTGGCTTTTTAGTTCCTTCACCTTTCTCTTCCTCGGCTCGCTTTTCGGCGGAAAGTCGGTATCATATTTTCCATGAAGACGCCGAAAAACCCGCTCCACATTTCCCTTCTTTGGTATTGCGATGGTAGACTGGCAGATGAGGCAAACGCTCTTCGAATGTCATTGTGAAAAACAACTCCTCCCCCCATTCCGTATTAAAGTGATACCTTTTTGTCTTCTTACTTGGTCCAGCACCCCCACTCATGTTTATACCCGCCTTGAGTTCAAGAGAAAAAAACGAGGGCTTAAAATTGGAGGTAACCAACTCGCTCGCTTGTTAGTTGTGCTGCACTTAGCACCGTTGTTTGCCCATGCGTGGTGACCTATGTGTCACAAAAAAAAAGAAATCAGGTGTCATGTGACTGGGTGCCCTGTATCAATCACATGACGGATAATGATAAGCTGATATCTATTTTTTAATGTCATGCGATCTACCCATACTACCTTTGCGATCGACCGGTCGATCGCGATCGACGTAATGAGCACCCCTGTTTTAGACGATGACGGTATAGTAGAGATGTCATGTATATTTTGGTGACAAGTGATTGCAGTTTTCTGATATATGAAGCAACAGACACATTCCCTGAGTCGCATCAATTGATAGCACAGACAATTCTTTTGTATAGTTTATAAATATTTTGTTCTACTGACGTTTACTTTCGATGTAATTGGCACTGTTGGTCACTAGATGGTGCCACACTATTTAGTTTGACCCTGTAGATTAGAAAGAAGATGACAGAAAAAGTTTTTCGGACCAGCCTAGTTTTTGATGATTTACTGTGAAATGCTTTAATCCTGCTTTTTACGCCTACGGAGAGCATTGGCTCTATTTATTTTGTTTTGTTTGTTATGATTATTGATGTGGATTGTGAGAAGTTTGTTAGTAAACACATAGGCATTGTGCAATGTCTACAATATTCTTTTTATTTTATTATCAACTGCTCCTTATCTCTCTCAAGATATAAAATATCTGAAATCTGCTTGTATTATTTTCAAGTGTGTTTCAACCCCTTAAAAATATGTGCTGTAAACAGAGTATTTCGATAACCTTATTGCGGGAGTCATTTGGATGGACAGTAGAATGGCGATGAACATGTGTTCGGGTGGCGCTTATAGGGCTCTCTGTTGACCAGCTGTCACCGATCACGCTTGCTACTTTGTTTCCAGCCTTCTTGCCTTTTCCTTTCCCCCCGTAGCTGCCATCACACTTAGCCTGTCTTTAGTCCTTCCCCAGCCTCTCCTTGTGCTTGTCTTGCCGTTGAGGATTAATTATACCGAGCGCTCCAGGCCAATTGCGCTCTCATCACGGCCACACCAGATCCTTCACCAGGCGTTTTTTCTTTTCTTTTCTTCTGTTTTTCGTTGTCCCACCACTGAGCTCCTTGTCTCCCACAGCAGCCTCGGGCTGATCTAGGATGTTCCGCTCTGCTTTCCAAAGGGGAATGCGAGCAGAGAGAGTCTGCTGCAATTGGCTCGCCTCGTCGACCGCCGAGTTTTTTTACCCGCCTTTTCAACTCCTCGGGTGGTCCTTACATGTCCAAGTTGGGCGGACAAGACTCGTCTTAACCTCGTAGATATTAGCATTTGTTTTCACGATGAACCCGACGCAAATGGTTTGATCCTTGTTAGTTCAAAGCAATTATGAGCAAAACGATCCAAAGAAATGTTCAATTTTCAGAGGCATTGTTGAATTGTATCTCAGAATAGCAGCATACTTTTTTACCTAGCCTTGAGTATTTTTGTTAAGCGGAAAAGCAACTTTTTTATATTTCGCTTGATTGGAATCACTCGCTACTTTTATTACACAACCTTCCAACGCATGGGTTACGTTACCAGACCATCAATGCAATAAGTGAAAACTACGAGCATGTTTTTATAGCATTTTACACTTCAATCCGTTTACAGTGGACCCCCACTATTCACGGGTAATAAGGAATAGTGAAAATGTGCGTGTAATTGACGCACATGGAAAATAATTGTTGCAGCAATTTGTCGTGAAGAGTCCTTAAATCCCTAACGAGTCATATGACTGCAAAAGTACTCTTACTTGAGTACATTTGTTTGGCTATTTTCTTACCCACCTTTGGTTTTGTCGTACTTTCGGGTTGGTTTACCCAAAATGTCTTTTTTCCTGATTCACTGCACAAGGTTGCACTTTTCAAGGTTTACAAAGTGCTCATGTTAAGACCATGGATCATTCTGCAAATGCCTTTTTCAGGGCTTTTTCATATGCAAAAAAAAAAAAAAAGTACCAAATTGTGCAGGCGTGTTCATTGATGCGAAAGATGTTGGATCTCAAGGAATCGCTATATTTCCACAAGAGGCGCAATATTCATTGATTAACCTTAAACTAATGCATCACCAAATCAATCGCTTGTTATTTTAGGTAATCGATTATCATTTTGATACATTGTTTAAATTCAAAATGATCAAAACTTGCAAATTTGAGGCAAATTTCTGTCGTCCCCCACGAAAGCGGACTGACCACCAAAATTAAACATTTACTTTGGAAAGCAATGATCAACATTTTCTGACCAGATCCAAACTAAATGAATATTAATTAAGTTGTGCCATTTCTAGAATACACTGTCAGGTTGAAATAATGTCCAGATTTAAATAAAGAGGTGCAAATTAAAATTTTTGTTCAATGCAATTCATTGCCTAATCAACAGATTATCTGATTATTAAAATAACATTTATGGCCTTCTCAGACCACACGACCTTCTTGTCCTTCACAACAGTTTTATGTCAGACTACAAGATGTTGTTCTGTGTATTACAGCACGTGAGACGTCACACCAAGTCCGTCACCGACCAAACCCCGCCCAATCGTCGCATGCCTCCGTCAGGATTTTGTCCATCCGCGCAGGTCCGTTGGGGAGGCGGAAGAAGCAGCTGTCAGTCATATTCACTGAGGTATTATGGGGACGTGCGTTTGTTCTCTGCTAGAACGAGGCAAAAAAAGGAACAAAGAGACTTTAGAAGTGTTCCTGGATGGTGGGGAGATGGCAGTATGGACTGTCGAGTTTCCAAAACGAACCTAAGATAACCAGATGTGCAAAATCTGGCTACATTCGTGCATTAAAAGTTAATTTCCACCCAAAACCTTTTTGAGGAAAGATTCTCCAATGGAGCAAAGACCGCATGGCCATTATTTTGTTTCCGAGACCCGAGGGCGGCCCGACAGGCTTTTTGACCAACATGTTCTCCACTTTGACAGAAAATAACTTCAAAAAGAGAAATATGTTTTGTCATGCTGTGTTTTAACAAGCGCAGAGACTTTGAAAAGGGTGAAGACTAAGCGTTGGATTGCAATCATTTCTACCAAAACCCACTCAAAAAGTTATTTTTAAGTGCAAATCCAAAGTTCACTTATCCCCCTGCTACCTCATCCCGCAAAGTGGCTCGCTTTTTCGAGTGTGGCGAAGTGCTAAAATTTTCCATAAAATGCTTTAAATCATACAGTCGTGTGTGTTTCCTTCTTCTCAGGAGGAAACGCTACCATTTGTGTGGGTTAGTGTTGAGTCCTGACGGTAAAACCAGCTCAGGGGGTTGCGGTCATTATCTTTTAAAAAAAGCACAAAAATAGAGTGAAAATGCTCAAAAGTGTCTGGCTTCTGTTTTGTACTGCGCTGTGATTGGCCAGCCTGCATTGAGGGTGTTTCTTCATGAACAGTACATTAAGAGCAGGCCTTCTCAATTTGTGGGCGGCCCCCCAGGATGGTTGTCTGTAACCCCAGGAAACCTGCGTTTTTTTTTTTCTTTCTTCTTGTTGTTCTAGAATAAAGTGTAATTGCACATCCACGACAGTAGGTGGCAGTGGTGATCTCATTGGCAGAGTGTGCACAGGTAGTATTAGCTCTAAGGTGTTGGGTTTCTCTGCATGGATGGATGCGCATCAATAAACCATTTTTTTGGGGGGGGGAAATGCAGATTGGCACTTTATCCCTCCTTATTCAAGACTTTTTGGGGTTTAGAAGAAAAAAAGATAATGAGCCATTTGTTGTTGCAGTAAAATTAGGTTGAAGTGAGATGGCTCGGGCATCTGATTTGACGCCTCCCTGGTGAGGTGTTCTAGGCATGTCCCACCGGCAGGAGGTCCCGAGGATGACCCAGGACACGCTGGAGAGACTATGTCTCCCGGCTGGCCTGAGAATCCTTCCCGAAGAGTTGGAAGACGTGGCTGGGGAGAGGGAAGTCTGGGCTTCCCTGCTGAAGCTGCTGTTGCTGCAATCCGACCCCGGATAATCAGCGGATTTTTTAAGTGTGATATTGCAGTGTTTTGGGATCATGATTATGTGGCGCTATGCAATAAATGGTTACATAGAAATAGTTGCCCCGCCCCTCACAATTTTATTGTCGTTGGGCTTAATGTCATTTTCTAATGAGAACATGAGAGTTTAGTGTCTGTATGTCTATCAGGGTGCAATATTAGCTTCGCCAGCAGAGGGTGCCTAGGACCTTGCTCATCAGAGCCGACGCTGACTACCGTAGCAGAAGAACAGTCAGTTTGTGATGACGCAAGAGAAGCTGCGCTCCGAGAACATTTCTCAATGTTACTATTGTGCCCTGACAGGTAAACTGTATTGTAAATAAGTTAAAAATGATAAGAAAGAGTAGACAATGGTCACAAACGTTGAAGGTGTTGTAGATGTCTAAGCTAGATAGAAGATGTTTGTATATATATTAGTTTTTGAATGTGATTCGCTACGACGTACGTTTGCAATGGCGGATACGTAGTGCGACGCGACCGCGGGAGACGAAACACAACAGCATGATATGTCTAATTTGGTAACTGACGTCGCGATGTGTTTAGAAGTTGAAGTCGTGGCCGAAGTTAATGTGAAACAGGATAGGTTGTGTTATGAGGTGCCAGTATCAATCTTAGTGTTTCGCTAAGCTAAGCTCCAAAGTGCATGTTGAGGGCTTCTATTAGCACTAACCCGTTAGCCAGTGCTGGAAGCCATTGTCCACAGTTAATGTTTTAGAAATCTATTAATTTTTAGGTTTCATTACAAAGATATACATTGTTCATCCTGAAGTTGTCACTGTTTAAAACAACTGTAGTAAAGTGGATTAAACCAGTTCAGTATGTGAAAAAGTATTGTAAGAGCAACAGCTAAAACTATTTAATTTAATTATATTTTATTGAATTATAGTCTTTGTTATTAAACGTGCATATTGTGTTTTCCCTCACTAACATAATACAGCAAGTTATGTGGGTTAAGATATAAAACCATTGTCGTAGAATTGTCAGAAATTGTAATAGAAATGGTTATGGTGTAACCGTAGCAGAAGAACAGTCAGTTTGTGATGACGCAAGAGAAGCTGCGCTCCGAGAACATTTCTGAATGTTACTATTGTGCCCTGACAGGGGGAAGTTGCTGCTGATTGGAAAAAAATAAATATGTTGCACGGCAGATGAGTTGGCCCATCATTCTTAGCTGTGTAACAGTTACAAAATGACATTTTATTATTATTAATGAAATGTGTTGGGGGGGGGGTCTACTATTTGCAAATGTTTTGTGGCGAGTCTTGGTCCCTAATCCCAGCAAACTGCGAAGCTTCACTGTATATATCAGTCCCCTATTGTGGGACTGCTACAATAAAGGCGTAATGGCCACAGTAGGCCTCTGTATTTTCAGCAGACCATAATGTATAAAGTCATGTAAAAGCACCAAGTGGAATATTGCCACTCCATGAATATTAGCACAGCTTTAATTTGACAGCTGCTGTGTGGATGTACATGGTGTTTGAATGCAAACGACCAGCATAAAGATGGCCTGTATTAACTTCCCATTCACTGTGGGAGGGCTTTGCAAATGGGACCACCCGGGTCCCGGTCAAACAAGAGCTGGCACTGCATTAGAGCAGCTTTGGTGAGGTGATTCTTACTGGTAATTAAGCACAAACTCAAACTGAAAAGAATCAACCCTTGTTGACTTGCCTTTTGGGTTAGCATATACAGTGAAAGAAAAAAAATGTAAAAAAAATAAAAATAAATATATATACATATATATATATATATGTAGCACACGCTCAGTGTTTTGAAGTAACATTAATCAAGAGCAGTGAATGCGTGTTCACATGACAAATATTTGCTTATGCAA
This sequence comes from Idiotropiscis lumnitzeri, assembly GCF_059441095.1. Taxonomy (NCBI): domain Eukaryota; kingdom Metazoa; phylum Chordata; class Actinopteri; order Syngnathiformes; family Syngnathidae; genus Idiotropiscis; species Idiotropiscis lumnitzeri. Next base: position 8,464,562 of record NC_142398.1, read on the forward strand.
TGGCCACTTTTTGAGAGAGGCCCAGTGTGGTTATAATGAGCTCTCCTTTATTTTTAGATCATTAGGACAGCGGAAGCTAAATTGGAATTTAAAATTGCAATGTAAAAATAAACACTCTGGAACGTATTAGGGGGTGCGTATGCTCCAAACGCGGCATAATCCCAGAAAGATAACTGATTCATGAAAAAATTGTAATAACAAAATCAATGAGATTTTGAAGCAAAGATGTTTTTAACAAATTAAATAGGAAATCTTGTGAGACAATATTGTAAACATAATTAATAATTGAATTTATTTTGTATTTTTTGAGAGTCCATTTTTACAGGAATTCCGCATGAAAAACACTGATGGGCAGACCCGTCAGTCGCTTTTAGTCCGGCCTGCATTGAAAAATAAGTGACGAGATGTTGCTAAGTCAAAATGGCGTGAAAGCAAATTGGAAATACAATCTATTAAAGAAGAATGATGGATTCGGTGGCGCGTAACACATGCATCACATTTCACTATGCACTTATTCATTATTATTTGTGTGGAGGACAGCTGAGCCATAACTCTCTCACACATGAGTGGAGAAAAATCACACACACACACGCACAAAAGATCAGGTTGGGCTTTAACAGGTGGAGCATAAATATGCTGGGCTGTATAGATCTGGGTCACGACGGTAGAACTCGCATATAGAACAGTGGTTCTCGAACTTCTTACCCAAAGCGCTACCTGAAAAAATGCGTATCTCGACTCCAAGTGCCACCTCATGACAAAAAAATGTAAACACATTTGCATAATAGGCACAAGTATTCAAAAAAACCGATGCAACAAATTTTTATTCTTAAAAAGGCAATTTCATATCATAAGACTTGTGTGCACCATGCTACATTCTAATTTACTAAAAGACTGGACTTAATGATTGAATAAAAATAACATGAAATGGTTTTGGGGTAAGGCAAGGCAAGGCAGTTTTAGCTATTTTGCGAGATTGCCAGATTATGACGCAATTTCTATGCAATGATATTCTGTATTTTGATATACAGTTGGTATGACTTTTTTTGGGGGGGGGTAACATACCAGTCGCTATTTACTATATTGGGAAATACAGGTTTAACTATGTTTCATTCTTTACCAATGCAGTGCGCAATCCTCATTGCATGTTCCGGGTTTTGTGTGTTGTTTTCAAGCTCGGCATAAGGATTTTTTTTTTTCTTATCTCCTCACGCTAAGTGGGGTCTTGACTGATATGTGGGGGGCATAGTTGTTGTTGTTATTTTGATCTATTGAACAATTCTTTTTAGCTGTATATTGGGTGCGGTGTAATTACACTTTCTACCACTAGATGGTAGTCCACCTATTTAGTTTGAGATGTATACTTGCCAGTAGAAGAACGCAGCTGGATTTTTTGTTGAATATGAGTGAATGTTATTTACTGCAATCCTGCTTTTTCAGCCAACAGAATGCCACAGCTGTAGGTCTGTTTTATAATGTACATCTTTTTTAAATGTGCCTGTAAAAGTGCTTTAAATGCCATAAAGCATGCTTATAGAGTATTTAAAGCGGGGGCTTCTTTAATAGAGATTTCTGTCTTTAATGCATGTTCTCGTAGCTCGTGTGATAAGATAAGGCGGCAAGTCTCCAGCTTTACTCAGCACTCCTTTTTGTCAAACCACCCAAACAGATGGACTTGCATCTCGGTTCAGCTTTTTGTGAATAAGGAGTTATTTGTTTCTTTCTGGACCCGATCAAGTGTTGACGTTTGTTTCCGGAGAGATTGGAAATCCTATTACATTTCCAAACGAGCCCGACCACTCATCCAGCTGGGTGCTTGATTGCCACGACAACCGCCGCTGATAGAAGGGCGACAGGTCGCACCGACGGTGTGTGTTATGTTCTGCCCGTTATACCTCATACAGAATCTATCACAAAGGTGTGGCTCATACTGGTCATGTAGCAGTTATTTTCACACACAGTGAGTGCAGGAAAGTGGTGTGCAAGTGGAAGTTAAAAAAAAAAAAAAAAGTGTCGTAAATTGTTGATGGCAAATTCTTGGGAGGGAAAAAAATAGAATAAAAAAATAGTCTGCCTTTCTTCCACTGTGTTGGCATGAAAAGTGCAAGAAGAGAAGCTAATGAAACCCAACAGGAATTGGTTCCGTTCTTTGAATTTTCTGCATCGAGACTGTCCAGAATTTCTTATTACAACCAGAGAAAAGGCATTAATTGATCAAAATCCAAACATATTATAAGATTTTAATGTTATTTTTAAGTCATTTTGGGTATTGCGTGAATATAAAGTAGGTCAAATTTGCCAGATTTCATAGATTGTTTTGTTTTGATTGCCACCTCAGAGCGACGCGCAAACTGACATTGGTTCAGAGCAACAAAATGTGCAATTGAAACATACATCCCACATTCATGTTAACAGATATCAGAAAGAAAATAGAGACTGCTAGATTTGGAAGGGCAAAATCAGCACTGACTGTATACAGTAAATGATGAGCAACGTATTTTGTAAATATCAAAGATGACACTTTTTTTTTTTTTAACAATAATGCCTTTTTCTTCCACTCTACCCTTGTAGAAGAAGTTGGGTACATGTATAGAGATTGTTAACATCTGAATATAGTATTAACAATAATAACATTTCATGAATATTTGGTCCCAAATTCAAAAGGATCCAAACTAGGATTAAACGATGACAACTCAAATTGAAACTGACAACAAAGTGAAGTAGAATGTAATTATCTATGGTTATCATTACCCATTTTCTCTTGACAAGACTGCGCAGCAACAAATAAAAGCCAATGAACAAGCGAGTTGACTCACTGTGATGCTCTATTCCACACCTTTTAATGCGATTATCCCCAGAAGTGAACTGGGTTGTACACTTGAGTCATCTCTTACCTAATTGAGAAAGACGACTGCTAACCACCTACCCCCCCCCCCCCGCCACCCCTGAGCTCCAGCTCGATATCCCATGCATCCGAGTCTCCTCAATTTGCTCAATACCAGAACGCCCCTCGGCAGCCCGAGATCGATGACGCCTCCCAGCACAAATCCTCTTGTCAGGTCTGTTAAAGGCTCGGGATCGAGTCCCAAGCCTGCCGAAGACCATCCATTTGGACTTTTGAATTATTTAGCATTCTCATACACACGTGGCTCAAGTCAAATGCGCGCCAGCTGGAAAATGACTTTCCCCCAATTAAATTGCTATTTGCCGAGTAAACGTGGAAGCGAAAGGCAAAGAGGAAGTCCTTCTTTGTGACTTTCTGTGCAAACTGGACATCTCGTTCCCATGAGCTAACACTGTCAACATTAGCTCCGCCGCTGTTGAAAAAAACAAAAAAAACATCAGCTGCTCTCTATGCAACGACAGCAAATCAAATATTGACATACTTTAGCATCATTTTTTTATGTGAAGTGTGTGGAACTGAGGCATTGCTTATTCACTCTCAAGTTTGCAGGCTGAAGAAGCACAAAACACGGCATTAGCGGAAGCGAGTTGCGCTACGTTCGTGCTAGGGAACAGCATTACTCTGCGACACCGGCATGAAAACAGGAGTTCAGTACGAAGTTCATCCATCTATCCATCCATTATCTAAGACACTTATCGTCATGAGGGTCGTGGGGTCAGAACAAAGTTCAATCACAAAAAGAAAAAGCCAGGAAAAACTCCATGTACTCGTGGAGCCTATTACATTAGTGTGGAAGCAGGGCTTAAGAACATGCAGAGAGTGGTTCCCATTTCATTAATACACTATGTCTTTATTAAAAATATTAGAATTAAAAAATAATAATGGACAATCAACTGTGAAGAATCACAAAATATGCGAAAAACATTACGTAAAAACGATTTTTTCATTTATATATTTTTTTTATGTAATTACACGGGTCAACATTATTATTATTTTTTCTTTTTACAAAATGTTTTAGTCGCAGATGGTAGTAAACTAATTTTTTTTTCTATAGCATCATGTTTTCATAATAATAATCATGTACATAATATAGTAATATATTTAAGAATTGAGGATTTTTTTCTTAAATGTCATAGCTACAAATTACAACACATGGTAAAATTAACAAAAAAAATAGGCTCTCAAAAATCTGATGTGCTAGGAAAAAAGTAAAGAGGTGTCAGGTATCAAAAATCCTCATCGTGTAATGACAGCAAAAACAATAAAATGTTTAAAAGCAGACTCTTGAGTGCAGGCTTGACGTTTTACCAATTTGTCTCTGCAATTTCAAACTGAATTCTACTTTTTGATGTTTTGTTTTTTTTCTAAAAAGCCAAGTGAGTCTACTTAATCCCCAATTGGTCACACATTGTGTAGTTTTCCTCTTTGGTGGCTCAGAAAAAAAGCACAAGCAAAAATCCACCGTGCTTCAGGTAAGGCGTCGCCTCCCCACTTTTTCCTTTCAGCATAGAGTCCGTCGACAAAGTTTTCCATTAAAAAGAATTCCCTTCAGTCGCTGCAGCAGTCATACATCAAGCGAGCGAAAATAGTCCTCCATTTTTGTGTCGGTGTGTATAAAAAAGAAGCCTCTGCGGTAAATATGTAGGCTATGAATACACACACTATCTCTTCATCTGACCATACTGGCATATCTAGTTTGCTCTTCAAAAAGCAGTTGAATTTCTATTACTCCAAAATAATTGACTTTTTTATCGCTTGTATACAAATCGTTGGGTCTCGAGGGTGTCTGGCCACCCGTCAAGTGTGGAAAAACACAAGCGAGTAAATCTTCTGTTCGATTCCCATTTCCAGAAAGGAGTCTGGGGGTGAGCCGTTGAATTGTATTTGGGGGGGGCCTCCAACATTTAAGAATGGTTCTTAACATGATTTAATAATTGATTATTAAAATGTACTGGATTATTCACTAGATTGTTTTTTCAACTTTGTGTGCCCCCCCACCACCCGTTCCCCAACACCAAGCAACATTATTTGTTAAAAAAATGAAAAAATACCATATATGCCTTCAGATTATTTCATAATGGTCTTAAAGTGAAGTAAAATAACAACCTGCCACCTAATAAAAAATATAAACCATCTTATATTGTGTATTCCAAATTATGCAGCCACCATATTTTCCTGACCTGAACCCTATTTAGAGCATGTTTGTGAGGAATATTATACATACTCTATATAAGGTAAGTTGAATTGGCAATAGTTGTGTTAAAAAAATGTTAAAAAGGCAAATTTTTCTCTTGAAAAATATTTTTTACTTTCATGTAAAATTAGGAGTCGTTCTCCGTAAGGTTATGCCTTATTTCCCATGCAAAACTTCACATTTCCCGTGTGAATTCAAAAAGTAACACATTTTTGTAACATCACATTTTTTTTCCCTCCATAAAATAAATTCATTCTAGTAAGACGTTTTTTTTCTGTGGGCGTTGAGCTAGATAGTCAGACTTTTTGGGTGAAATGAACAATTTGATTGGGATTAATTTGATGCACTTATATCTTAAAAAAAATCCAATTCAAATAGTTTTATCTTACATCCCTACTTATTCTCTAGAAAATTACTCATCTCGTAAACTTACCACATTTAAAAAAAGACTTTCCCTGGGAATTTAGACCTTAAGCTTGAAAAACGTAACTTTATTCTGGTAAGACGTCGGGAAACAATACTGACAACATATGCAAAGCAATCTCGGTGAGAGCACTCGAGGAAGGCCTGAATCGCGAATATGAACAAAGGGACTTTGCACTAAAACAACATTGCTCGAGCGCGGCCCGGGATGGAGTCGCGATTCTTTTATGAAGCATTTCACACGTTCCTCTCAGCACTCGTTGGTGCTTTCATTGGTTTCTTTGCAAACTGGCAGCTGCTTCCCTTAAACTAGTCTATTGTGCTGCAGACGTGGCGCTTTATAACTTTATTATGGCTTTTATTTCTCAAATGTCATCAAAGTGGTCTAATAGAATTATGCACCTGTCTGCATAGAACTCGTTTCATTTATCAAAAAAAGGGAAAACTAATCCTGGTATCAAGTGAAAAAAAACATGACGGCCCGTTTGTATAGGTCTAATTCGGTACTGTGTTTCACATAAATGGGTTGTGTACTTGTAAGTTCTGCTAACGAAGAAATAATGCCATCAAACTCTGGTCACAACTTTTTCTCTTAATCTTAACATAAATAAAATAACTGGTATTTAGAATTATTAAATCCAACTTTACTTTTGCGTGATTAAAACTCCTGCTAGAAATGACCATTTTATTCCCATAACATGAAGACATCCCCCCCCCAAAAAAATAGTTTAAAGTTTATTTTTTTTAAAATATGGACTTTTTCCTCAATTGACATTGTTCTGATAACACAACTTTATTGTAAAATGTTAGTGGCAGCGAGACCATTTAAAGATTTGAAAACAAATAATAGAATCTTAGAAAGAACTCTAAAATGTACAGGGAGCCAGTTGAAGGGATGCCACATGAGGAGTGATGTGCTCCCTTTTGCGAGTACCAGTCAAGAGGCGAGCAGCAACATTTTATACCAACTGAAAACGCTTGATGGAGGATTGATGACTCCAAAATAAAGTGCATTACAGTAATCTTAGCGAGATGTGACAAAGGCATGAATTACTGTTTCAAAGTTCTGTTGAGAAAGAAGATACTTTAACTTAGCTAGCTGCCCAAGAAAAAAAAGATGGATTTAACAACAGCACCAATCTTCCGGTCCAATTTAAAGATTTTAATTATAAGACCAAATAATAGAAATACCATGTTTCCTTAAGATGGAACCTAAAGGGAGCGGATACAATGAAAACAGCAGAGGCGCCAGGATTGAACCCTGTGGAATACCATACGACAATGGAGCAGTGCGGCACTCCGAGCAACCAAGCCTAACACAACAAATTTTGTCGGCCAAAAAAAACCTAAACCACTCAAGGGTGCTATCACTGATGCCCACGTGGAGCTACAAATGAGCCGACAGAATACTGTGGTCCACTGGATCAAACGTTGCAGTTAAATCCAACAAAAGCAGACATACCTAGTCTCCAAAGTCATTTACTAGGAGGATGTCATTAAAAACCCGTAACAGGGCTGACCCTGTGCGATGCATCATCTTGAAACTTGACTGGAAGACCTTTATGATGTTATGTTCCATCCAAGAAACATTTTACGCATGTGTACCACTTTTTCCAGATTTTTTTAAATGAAAGGCCGCTTGGAAATGGGTCTAAAATTTGACAATACATCTTGATCAAGGCCAGGTTTCTTGAACAAGGGTTGCACCACAGCATGTTAAAATTGTTAGGGTACTTCACCAGAAGACAGACTGTTGTTGCTAATGACAAAGACCGATTTACCTATACTTGGCAGAACCTCCTTAAAGAAATACGGAGAAACAGAGTCATAAGGGAAGCTGGATGGCGCAGTTTGGCAAATCAAATCCTCTGAAAATGTCAGGGAAACGGTTTCAAAAGAATTCAACACTGCTGAACACGGAACATTGGTGGTGGGATCACCTGTGATGTTTGAAACAAGAGTCCTAGCTGTGAAAAGTAAAAATATTAATAAAAAAAAGAGGAAAAATACGATCATATCGGCAGCCATTTTGAAGAGAAGCAATATTTCGTAGAGATAGGTTGACTGGGAAGATTTGCAAATATCCATGGTCGACCATCTTCATTTTGCATTTTTAAAGTTAAATTTGTCTTGTTACAAGTATTTAGTAGGTTGGGAACCATGTCAGGAGGGGTCGCAAGGGCGTAATAGAAGTGTAAATCCCTCAAAAATAAAAAAAGCCAACCTCCACTTTGCGGTTTTTCACTTTCGCGAGAGGTTCCGGTCCTTATTAACTGCGCAGAAGTGATTACTGTCCTTGATGAGTGCAAAAAACAAAACAAGATAAAACAACTATCCAAACATTGATATTGCTCCCTCAAGGAAAACAAGTTCCATTGTGGATTATTGAAGAGATCCGCAGCATCCTGACACTCCTCCACGTAACGAGCTCCTCGCTACTGCTTCACCTCTAATGATTCCGCAAAGGAATTTGTTTCTTGTTGGCGCGGGGGACACTATAGATCCCCCACACACACCTGCGCCAGCCAGACAACAGCTCGGCAAACGTTGTGTTCTTAATTGCACAGGTAACAAACCCCAGAAGGAGCAGGAGTTGACGACTTTCTTTTCTTCTTTTCTTTAGTGTGGCTTTGGTCAAGCGGTTCGTCCTAAATTATGGATGAGAAATAGAATGTCGGCAGTGAAGGGGTCGCATGCAAAGCTCTCACTGGTCCCAGCTGAATCTGCAGCACTGTGACACCAGCACATTCCTCGTTTTTGCAATGTTCTAATTAGCGAATGTAACGAGAATGCGGCTAATTGGTAAAGTTATGAGGATAATGCAGAAAAAAAAAGTATTTTACTAACATTGTCTCTTGGATTTTTTTCTTTGAAAAAGTCAGACTTTTTGCCTGAAAGATTTTGCTCACTAAAGACTTACATTTTTTTTTTTTTAAAAAGGCCACTTTTTTACTCTATTTAACTTTGCTCTTCAAAGTAGCTCCCCCCCCCCAAAATATAATTTTTAAATATAAAATATAAAATTTGGACCGCTCGAGTTTGACTGAGAGACAAGTGGAAACGTAATAGAGAAACACACACACGGGGGTCATATCCTTGGTAGAAACTTGCACGCACACGCGCACCTTTGTCCATTCAGCATCCATCACTCAGAGTTATCGTAACCACGTTCCGCCTTCCGGAGCGGCCGCGCTACACTTCCCCCTGTGGACCTGTCGTACATGCCTCACCGCCTCATTTTCAATTGTTCTTCGGCCACTCATCAATCACCCTTCAATGCGTGTGCATGTTCGTGTGCACACATCACACAAAAAATACTTTCCTCACCAAATAATATCATAACGACGAACATTGAAGTAGAAAGTTGGCCCAAATTTTCACCCAAAACAGAGTAGTGGTTTCATTCCCCAAAATGTTCATTTCTGGTAGGTCCCATTTGGCTTTGTTACTGGTTTTATGTAGGTAGGTCGCACCTTGCTGTTTTTTTTTCCCATTCTTACAGCCCTTTGTGAACAATGACAAATTTTATTTGTAGGTTTTGCAACTGTTGTGGCATGTTTGAGTCTCCAATTTGTTGTAATTAACATCTTGTGCTAGCGCCTTGCTATGATAGAATTAATCTCAACAGAATTGGCAGTACCTCACAAAAGTGAGTTCAACTCAATTTCTCAAACTATTTTCTCATGTCATGGGATAACGGTAAAGAAATGACACCTTGCTGCACAATAAGGTTGTCTAACTGTAAATTTACTCTCCCCACAGGTAACTCAACACACAGCTGTTAGCGTCTAATCTGCTTGCAACAAAAACGAGTAAACCCCTGAGGTGCCTTATTGAACTTCCAGTGACCAGTGTGAGAGCACTAACACCAAATTTAACACAGCAGCCCTCCATTCACACCGGAGACCTTCTGAACAAATGACATGACACCATGCAGGTAAAATCCCTAATTGGGCCCATTGTGGACATTTTCACTCAGGATTATGCTCCCCTCTGTTGCCAGAGGTTTAGACGTTAATGACTGTGTGTTGAGGGCAAAGTAAATTTACAATGTACAAGATCGATGCACATAGACTCCCTTATGTTGTAACAAAGTATCATTTCTTCAGTGTTTTCCCTTGGAAAGATTTGATGAAATATTTAGAAAACTGAAATGGGTGTCCTTAGTTTTGTGAGATGCTGTCCTTTTGAATGTTGACATAATGGAAGTTTAACTGTGTCACTGCAGTGGCTTCAATATGTCAATATAGGCAGTGCTCCCAGCGGCGCTCATATCGAGCAAATCTGCAGAGGCGCACATGTACTGGGTTAAACAGCGCACCTGTTTTAACTTGACAACGGCGCAGGTCGCAAGCTAAGTGATGGATTGTCATGTCGGAATCCCATTTTTTAACGGCCAAACGTAGCCATTCATCACTGTCTGTCCTGCTGGAATGGCCGCAGCAGTACGATGTGGGGTCAAGTAATGGGATACTCGGGGTATACATCGAGGTCTCTTTTTATTTTATTTATTTACTTTGTATTATTATCATGTAAAACTGATTGTAGCTTTTCTTGTCTTGTTCTTTTTGGGAAAACAAACTGAAATGCGGACGCGTTGCGAGGGACGTTTAAAAGGCACAGCTCAGAATGTCCCGAGTCATGACGTGCTTGAGTCAGAGGCTGAGCAGCATTTTGTTTGCTAACATTGTAGGAAGCATTCCATATGGAATTGATCAAAATATGACGTTATGATTTTGTTGATGATTTAGTGTAGCTGGAAACAAAAGGAGCCAGTTAGCAGGTTCAGGTACAATCGCTGATTAATTTGTTAGCGTTCGACTTCCAGTTTGTGTTGACATAGACTTACGTTAGCTTCTTTTGCTAGCTACGAAGTCTGATAGCCAGTTTAGACTCTTGGATACATCAGTCCAAATAAAATTCAACTCAGTGGGAAATACTTCCTTTGAAAGTTGACCAATTGGAAATCAGATTTTTAAGCAATGTTGGCTCTGTTTTTTTTTATCTTATTTGGGGAGGGTTCGTTTTCATATTTTTGATTGATTGACTCAAGCAGGTTTTTGTGACCCAAGATTTTTTATTTCGCAACAACTAACACACTTTTGAGTCTCATCTGTTTGTGATGTTTGGCATTGGCCTTAGGTTGGCTAATTGCTAACTACTGCATTATGGCTGCTGTTAGGACTCTGAAAAGAATTTCAAACAGAAAGGAATTTTTCTGGGAAATGTTTTTTACAGTTTGGCAGAGAAACAAAATTAGCCTGCTTTAGGGTTTTTACTTTTGACTGCCACTTCGTTAATCCCTAACAAAGACATTACTTCATCAAAACAGAAACAAGCTCTGAATGGAGCCTTTTTGGAGATAATACCTGCTCTTTGAGGTGCTCTCTAACCTCTCCAGACGACTCAATACCACATCCTACCGATTCTGTTTTACACTGAAAACAACACTGCGAATAGAAACATGCTTCAGAATTTTCTGCGCGTTTGAAGAACCTTCATGTTTTTATTATGGCACTATACCTCTCTATTGATTAAATACCATTTATTTGAGTCATAGTGTTGCACGCACTAAATCCCTGAGTAAAATTAGTCACGAGGATGTGTTGGCGGTGATATAAAATCAATTCTGGACCTCGGGGAAGAGTGTCTGGTAAGGTAATGGTACTTTTTTTTAGTCTGATAATGAATGTTTGAGACACATTGTCTTCATTAAAGCCGCTTTGGGATTGAAGCATGATCTTGTTTGTCTGGTTGAGGCGGGATCATTTTAAACTGTGCTGTAGAGTGTGTGGACTTGAATGCTTATTTACAACATTAAACATGAGTTTGTGAATAATTAATAGGCGTAAATGGGAATCTAACAGCTCCCGCTGTTTGCTGGACTTAATCATGGCTGGAAAAAAAGCAAACGCCACGAAGGATTTGTGTTTTTAAAGTTGTTTGATTTCATGATGAGAGGGATGGACAAACCTTGGGGAACTTTGGCGGTTTGGGTGAAGAATTTATTTGCAAGCATATTTGTAAAATTACCAATTGAATTTGGGTGTGCAGTACGGACGCGTTCACAGTTTTCCAAATGAGAGTCAAATTGTGCTTAATTCAAATGTATTTTATTTGATTTTTTTTCTTTATCTCCCAGTTCAAGTCTAATGAAAGTCAGCAAGCCTAATGCAAACACCAACTGACTAACTACTGAAATTAACATATACATTCTTCTGTAATTACAAAACTTCAAATGCCTACTTTAACACACAAGGTGCAGCAAGACAAACAGACCGTACAACATTATTTATATTACACAATTGTTATTGCGGAATTCATTGTTGAGGATCTTCTCTGCCTCATCTTCTTGCTCTTATGATGCATCTAATCCAATAAATCTAAGTGCTGGTTGGTGTGTCGCGGTAAAATGTGGTAGTACACGGAAGGATCGTAGCCCAAAATTGACCTGTGGCAGTCTTAATCATTTTTAGCCTTATTTATCGAGCTCACCCTTTCCCCCTCGCGGCCAATTTGTACAAGCGGCAGATGAAAAAGTGCCACGGCACAACGTCACTGGCGCATTCATCAATAAGCCTAAAATGACAGCCTCATTCGCGAGCCTCGTCGGCTGTGTCATTCCTGAGCCATGTTCGCGTCCGGTGCCAAAGGCTGTCCATTTACGGCCACTATCAGGACCACACATGTGCCACAAGCTCGGATAGCATCTCCATTTAATCCGCAAGCTCCGAGTCCCAATAAGCGCTCTTAGTCGTTGAAAATAGAGATAGCAGATGCCGATCATCACGGGCTTATTTATTTTGAAAAATATGAAATAAACTTTTAGAGCTCTTTTGTTTCACGGTTGACAAACAGTTTCCATCGCAACCAATTTATGGACGCTAACAAACATTGGCACATTTCTAACCGTCTTGTAAGTATGAAGACAAGTTAACCTTTGTATCAAAACACTAAAATAAAGTAAAACTCCGCGCCTTTGATAAGCAAGTCAATTCAATTCTGTTTATAAAGTGCCGATTCACAACAGAAGTTATCTCAAGTGACCTTACATGGAGCAGGAATAATCCACACTCCTCGTCCCTTATATGCATGTGTTTGGAAAAAAACAGACTCAACCTTGAGCACCTGGTAATGGTGGCAAGGATAATCAACCGCTCCGGGAAAAACCTCAACCACAACTCAGGTTTTGTTGGGTGACCGTCTGACTCGGCCTGTTGGTTTGAGCGACACACACGGTAGATTATGGAGAGCGAAAACAAAATAGAAAGGTTGAGCGATTGGGGGAGCAGCAGGAGAAGAATGGGCAAAACAACTGCGATATCAACTAAAATTGATTTTTAGAAATAGAAATAGAAATCCCTTTATTGTCATTGTACTCAAGTGTGCAACGAGATTAGAGGGCTCCCCTCTCCAGTGCAATACAACAATAATACAGACAAATATATAAATTAGATAAATAAATAAGACAGTGCAATGGAATTCAGTACTGAATAGGGCATATAGAAACACGTCACAATGCTGTTTTGCAAGGTTAGGGTGGTCTCGTGTGTGTGTGAGAGTTCAGTATGGAGATGGCTCTCGGAAAGAAACTGTTTCTCAGTCTATTGGTCCTTGATTTGATGCATCTGTAGCGCCTGCCAGAGGGCAACAGGTCGAACAGGTGTGAGTTTGGGTGGGTATTGTCTTTGACGATGTTGAGAGCCCTTCTGAGGCACCGGGCGGTGTAGATGTCCGACAGCGAGGGGAGAGGGCAGCCAATAATCCTTTGCGCTGTTTTGACTGTCCTCTGGAGCCTCACTCTGTCCGCCTCAGTGCAGCCGCTGTACCAGGTGGAGACACAGTACGTCAGCAGGCTCTCGATGGACGAGTGGTAGAAGGCCAGCAGCAGCTTCCTGTCCAGGTTACATTTCCTGAGGACTCTCAGGAAGTGCAGACGTTGGCGGACCTTCTTTACCACTGCTGTGGTGTTGTGACTCCAAGAAAGGTCGTCGGAGATCTGTACTCCCAATGAAGATGCCTGACGGACTTGAAGTAGATCTTTAAGGAATTAAGAATATTGCCTGCTCGTCGGCTTGTCTTTAGCCATATTGCTAACAGCTTTATGTTTCCAAGTTAATATATATTCCTTTTTATTTTGGTTGTATTGTGGGGCACTGGTTATCTTCACACTTTGATAGTTACAGCACAAAAACACACCAAAAAGTAAAAGAAAAACACATCTAAAATGTTTTTTTGTTTTTTTTAGCCTCAAAGCTTACCGAAAAATGAACACGGCAAAGGGCAAAGTAGTCTACCCTGAGGGACTCCACACTGCAGACCGCATGCTTATATTTTATTGCTGTTGCTTGGCACGAAAAAAGCTGAATAAATTCCACGTGTAACCATACTTGCCTGCACCATAACACTGCCTCTAGCATGATGTGGTATGCTTTGGATGATGAGGTTTTCCTTTCCTTTTTCATGTTTTTCTCTTAGGTGAGCCACACTTCATACAGTATTATCTCTTATGACCACAGGCACCGGGAGCCCTGGGGCGCTTCAAATCATGAATTTGTCTCACTTGGGCGGTAATTACGTGCCGATTGTGACGCTTGTTTTTTGAAGAGCCAGCCATTCTTAATGAAACCTAAAATGGTGCCTCCGAGCACTCATTCCAATCGCTCCTTATTTAGAATGTTTTTACCCTCGCTTTTAAATCCAGACCTCTGCTATTTTACACTACACTCTTTACTGCATTATTGATGCTAATAGAACATCATTATTGTAATTCTTATGACATTTTTTTGCGTGTGGCATGTGAACATTTCTCAGGGTGAGCAAACTCAGCAAGCATGCGAGCTGTAATGTTTGCAATGCGAGGCCGAGGGCCGTTGTGACGCCAGTTTGTGTTGACAGCAGATGTCGGTATTGGCCAAAATGGCAGCCCCTTGAAATGGATTTCAGTTAAACCGCCCTGCACGTTTGTTGACTTCAGATCTGTTTGGTCAGCAGTATAAGCCTGCCAATAAGAAGATTGATCACATTCTCCATCAGTGAGCCTCGCGATACATTCAGGGACGTCCCGTCACCTGCGGACCACAGTGACGGCATATTATGGAGCTTCTTGTTCGTACCTCTGTTCAACTGATTTGATGCTTTGAGGCAGCCGTCCCCCTCCTCGCCACACTCTTCTGTCCACGGTCATCCGCTCTCCTTTTCTGCTAGGTAGGCAAGTCTAGGGCAGAGGCACGACTTGAAAGAACCCTCACCTGCTCAACATAGTAGTCATGGCGATAACATCTCGATGCATGCAATTAGACGTGGTTAGAAATGCCTACGGATGTCAGGAGAAGAATTAAGCAAGAATTCTGAAGGAATGGATCACATTAAAGCTCTTTGTGATCCCCTAAATGTTATCACAGATGGTCTAGATTAGGATGAATGTGACTGTGCTGCTTCAGTGATGATAAAAGACTTTTTTACGCTTTGAAAATGCAAGAAACATAAAGCTCACAATGAGACTGGGCACTTTCAGTGTATATATACAGTAGATTAATTAATTATGTGGTGTATTTGTCTTTAACCTTTGCACGTTGAGTTTCCTTCCTTGTGGCCGAAAACATTTAGTTACGCAACTATAGTGAGTGCCAGCCGTCCACTTGAGTGGAGGCTTTTGTTGTTACAAAACATGGATATTATGTCGCTCAATTTTTTTAAAATATAAAATTATAAAATTCAATTCTAACATTCAGGGTGTACCCCGCCTACTGCCCGAAGACAGCTGGGATAGGCTCCAGCAATAATGGATGGATTTTCTATGATAAAAGTTTTCTTCATGTAACAGAAATGAAAAAAACTGAACTGTGTATATTGGTCATCTTCAACACCGCTTATCCTGTACAGGGTTGCGCTGGAGTGGGTGTTGCGGAGTGGCGTAACACCAAATTCGATACACCCAACTTTAAGAATTTCTTCAAGATGCTATCCTAGGCTGCAGCATATATCAAGATAATTTCGTAACGCCTTTTCCATGGGAAACAAAAATGAGTCTTACATATGTTATTTTTTTCCCCTGCTGATTATCTTCCACTAGGAGTTCCCTCGAGTCTTTCCGTGACACTTCACCAGGCTCCTTCTCCTTTTGTTGCTATTCGTTTCCCAGGTTGTTGGGAGTGAAAAAATAATTATCATTAGCTCTCCATCCTTATCTTCTACTCATTTTCCCCCTGCCATTAGCCTTGTCGCTGGGATTTAGCTGATAATGATTTGGTGCGGCAGTGTAAAGCTTAATGGCTTCGCTTTATCTTCAAAGGCTTCGGGTCGACAAGTTGCCGTTGCTTAGCAGACAATTATTAGGCTCCGAGCATTTATTGCGGATGTTTTTTTTGTGCTTGTGTACTGCCCAGACGTGATTAATCTGGGGCTAGCCCAAGAAGCTAATGTAGCTAGTGTATACCTTTGTGGCGCTTGTTGTCCAAGAGTGCAAACAGATGGACAAGAATGCACCGCAGCACTCACAGAAGATGCAAATTAAGGTGATGTGTTCACAAACTCGTTGGTGGCTAGCTAACAAGCAGTTTGTGTGGTACGCTAAAACACTTTGTCTATGTCTCCAGTGTTTCTTTTGTCAAACCGATTCTAATGCGTCATTCATGAAACGTCAGTCAGTAGCAAGTTGCTAGCATGAGAAGCCGAGTCAATATTATGTCTTCACTTTGTCAAAACTACAACCAGATGGGCTCAAATGCACAACAACAGTCACAGGAGTGATTTGTCCACAATTTAGCATCGAGTGTGAGCCGGCTAATGTAGTATGTATCATTGTCATTTGTCCTTTTTGTTTTCACTGCGCGTTACACTATAACTCTGCTGATAGCTCTTGAAATCACTCTGCCAAACACCTCATGTCTTGGTTGTGCTGTCGGTCGTCACAGCAGTGTGGCGCCTGAAGTGAAGGTTTTTTTACTTGGACAGAGTATTGTGCATACACAATAAATGGATTTGTCGATGGCTCCCTGCGCTCGGCTAATTGCAGTGAAAAGGGTTTGAAAAGATGGCCACTGATTTAGGAAAAAACCTGAACTGAAAACCTGCCCGTCCCCTTGAGAAATTCCAATCTATTGCATGAAGTGTTTTGCTCGGTTTGCTTTGGTGAAAGATGAAGTTGGAATTTAGTCACCAAGCAAATGCGAATTATGAGGGAATAAACCCTTAATTAAGAAAACGTACTCAATGCGTGTCCATGGTATTAAGAGCCTTTTTAAGGTCAGTGAAAACACTTGCAAAATATGGCTTTCATCTTCTGTGGTGGATATTTCTTCAGTTAATTCCACAAGTGCCATTGATGTCAAGTGCTTTGTTTAAATCCATACAGACTATTCTTAAAATATTGTATCGCTCTATGAATATATGTAACCTAATTTCAAACAATTTCTCCAATATCTTTGAAAATTGTGGAAGGACAGATATTGATTGGCCTGTAGTTGATCTCCATTTTCATGAATTGGAATAACTTTGGCTATTTTTATTTTGCCTGGATACACCTGTGAAATAAATACCAATGTACGTAAATGGTTCAATAACCAATTCAATAATATTCTTTACCAATATCATATCCGTATTTATGTAGTCAGTGGATCGCTTACTTACGCAACTTTTTACTATTTTTAATATTTCTACTTTTTCTATCTTGCCAAGAAAAATAGTATTCACATTATCGATTATTGTGTTTTTATTTCCATTGCCTTTTTTTAAAGATATAATTGCTGCAAGATTAGGGCCTATATTTACATATAAGTCATTAAAATTGTTTTATCAAAATTGTCAGAATTATTTTTCACTAAATGATTTGGAAGAGTTGATTTTATTGGATCATTTTTTAATTATGCTTTTTATTATCCACCAAGTAGCCTTCATGTTGCTTCTATTTTTATTTAGTAAATTGCCATAATGATCTTTTTATGTCTTTTTATTATCCATATTTTTAGATTTCTTATACCTGTCTTCTGCTTCTTTTGATCTCCCTTTCAAAAACATCTATATAAATAGCTCTTTTTCTTACAGGCATTGTGGTTTGTCGCTAGCATTCTTCTTTATAATCCTCCGGAATCCACAGCGTTTTTCATACAAATCTATCAATATTGTCATGAATGTATCGTATGGTATATTTACATCATGTACATACACTCCATCCCATTTCGGTTCTTTTAGGCTTTATTTCAGTGCCTCCAAGGCTACATTTGATCTGTTTTTTTTTAAATTTTTCTATGGTAATGCCCATTGTATTCCATTGATAATTTTTATAGAATGTATGTAAAAATAGGCAAATGATCGCTAGCAACACCTGTCAGGATCCCACACAGGACTTTTCCATCAATTGCGTTTTGTAAAAATACTACCAATGACCGTTGCACTTTTTGATGTTTTTCTTGTTGGTTTCGATATCGTTGGAGACATATTCTAACTGTACATTGAATTCATGAAATCACTTTAGTTCAGGGAGCTGGAGTTTTCCAAATCAATGTTTACATCTCCACATAAAAACACAATCTTGTTTTGATTTCAACAGGTCAATTATTAAATCTGCGGATGTTTTAAAAAACAAACCTGGAGATCTATAAAAACAGCTCATTATAACATTTCTAGACTACGGAAATCAACACATTTAAACTAAGTAATATATGAACGTAATGTGAGAATAATATAAAACCAGTAAACACGATCACTTGTCATTACTGTGCACGGTACTTCTGGATTCATTGATATAAAATAAAAAATATATAAATATAAAATAATAAATCCTTTTTGTTTAATAAATTCTTAACACCTGCAGTCAATATGAACCTGTTAATGTTGATGATCGACATCCTGCCACGTAAATACTTAACATCATGCCACTTGGATATGACAATCCTTTAATGGCAATAGTCTGAATACTGTGTTCCGCTGCTTTGTAGTCTGCAGTCTTTTTGTGTTTGTGTCAAGCTTGATGCAAATAACTGTGCTCCCTGACTGATGCCCATCCATTTTTCATGCCACCTTAAAAGCTGCCACTCCCCCAGCGACCGCACTGTATTGTTCACCTTGTACTTTGACCCTCCACATCGCACTCCTCCTGCCTCTATCGGTGGAATCAATAGCATTGATTCTCCCAGGGTTAATGGATTTTGCCGCCAAGGTGAGCGGGATGCACTTTAATCACGGGAGATCTTAAATATTTTATCAGTGCGAGCCAAAAGGTTTCCGAGACGGAGTCGGCGATGACAGAGGAAAGAGGTGCGTCGTGCATCTCGCACGCCATGCTAACAATGGGCCGGTGTTTCCACTTCAGTGGCACGATCGGGAGACAAAAGTGCAGGAAATAAGAGTGGAAAGAAATATGTTGAACTTTTCCTTGGGATTATTTTTAGGTTTGACGATAATGCATGTTGATGGACAAAATACGAACCACAACAAAACGGCACCAGCATTGATTTGAAAGAAGAATCTTTTATTGGTCAAATAATACAAAGTACATGACTGAATTGGACTGTCAGTTAAACCATGTGTCCAACTGAACTTGCCGAATGTCGCTTGAACGGTCTGTTAGTCAGCGGGTTTGTGAGTTGGTTGGCTGCTCATGGACCAGTTAAGGTAGGTTTGCTTGGTTGGCCAGTAAAAAACCTCGAACAATCGTCCAATTGAACTTTCCAGTCTTTTTTTAGTATAAGCTCTTTGATTGTCAAGATGTTTTTCAGGTGCTAATACACAGACTTAGTCACAGGTTTTGGTGGCTTTCAAAAACGTAAAATGACTTCCCCTTTTGAAGATGCTTTCCGATGTTGCGCTGTGCTGTACACTCCAGGCACAGAAGTGAGAGCACAGCTACAAAACAGGGAGCCTCTTTTATTTGCCGAATAGAAAGTCACTTGAAAGCTCTACGTTGGTTCAACTTGTTTTTGCCGGCGGTGAATATTTAAACATCGTCGCCATCTCTCGTTGCGATCCTTACTTCTGCTCATCTTTATTTGCAGAAAGTCAAACTCTTGTGCACTAAAAGAATAAATAAAACTGAGATGATTTGTTAGCGGGGTAGTTGGTTGGTTAATAAACAGATCAGTGATTGGTCAATTGATTAGCCAGTCTGTTGTGTAGTTTGTTGGTCTGCCGGCCCATCATTTAATCCATCCCTTGTTCAGTCAGCAGGTTATATAGCTGGTGTCTTTGTTAGTGACCCGGTTGGTCAGTCAGTTAGGTTGTTTATTAGTCATTCAGTAAGTTAGCTTGCTGTTTGGTCGATTGGTCAGTATAGTTGTGTGATGGGCAGCTGGTGAATCCGTTGTTCAATCAGTCCGTTGGCTGTTTGGTCAGTTAGTCATGTCGCCGGTTGTTTTGTTTGATCGTTGACGAGACAGTCAGTGGTTGTTCAATTGTATTTGTCAGTCAGTCGGTCAATTGGATGGTTAGTTTATATTTTTGTCTGGTCTCTCAATTAGTTAGTTTATTTAGATCTCTGTCCAGTTAGTTTATTTGTATGGTCAATTAGTTCGAGTTACTTGTTGGTTAGTTAGATTCTTGTGTGTTGTGTACGAGTGTTTCCAAAATGTGGTTGGAGGTTTCATTGTATCACACTCCGGAGCCATCGTCGTGAGAGCACAGAAAATAGCTAACACATTGTTTACCAACCAACAAGTGACTTTAAAGCTGTTTTTTTTTTTTAAAGCTGGGAATTTGTTTGCCATCCCTGCTACTTGTGAATATTTCAACACCGTCGCCACCTCTCCGACAGGAAGCCGTACCTTAGCTCATCTTTCTACCTTCCCTTCCTGCAGGAAATGAAAGTCGGGCACACTGGGAAGTTTTTCATCTCCAACCCAGAAGCAGCCACTTGCCAGTCTTAAGTCGTCTTTGCGAGTCATTACAGAGGTCTGACCGTGATTGCCAAATTGGATTAACAAAAGAGGACATTTGCATGAGCTCTTATACGCTGCTTTTAAATCTCACGCCGGCTCTGATTGTATTCGGGTCTCTTTTGTTCACGGCAATAATGAGGAAACACAATGATTCTTTCAAGAATTGACTGCTGCGTGATTAGTCCTCCACCCACCCACAACCCCTGCGAGTAATAAAATAGAGGCAACAAAAATGTATCCTTGACATAGTGTCAGCCTATAACTTTGATTTGATGCTACCAATTGTATTCTGAGCTTGTTTTTCAGCTGTCAGTGATGCTGCAAAATATAAACCGATGCGCTGGTTGTTTATTCCATCGTGTTTGTAAGGCCCATAGCATCTGCTCTACATATTCTTAAATATTGATTACTGACATCTTGAAGCAACCAATGAAGAAATCCAAATTTTAAACTCTATATTAACAATGTACACATTTTGTACATGTACATCTTTTTTTTTTTTTTTTTGATGATGTATGGAAGAAAGGACATGGCCGTAAAGTTATTGTGTATCTCTATTTTATAAATGAGAACAAAGTGGAGGAATATTAAAAATAATCATACTGGAGAAAAAGTTTGAAGTTATTTAAAAAATGTTTTTATTCATACCATGGCCATCAATTTTCTTTTGACAAAATTATCACTTCACTTTTGCAGTATTTCAATTTTATACTCATAATGGAGACAACTGATGCAATTTTACTTTGTGTGTCCCGAAATTGACTTTTCCTTTCTTTGATATTTCAACATGATCAAAATTACTTTATTCATGTAAACTGATGGCCTTCTGTCTCATATTAGGACATCATTCTTTTAACATTTCAACTTTAGTCTAATATTTATATCTATCTAGCTATCTATACATATTTACAAACAATATTATTTAATATTTATATTTATATACCACTTTTTCATGCAAATTTAGAACTTATTTGTTTAACATTTCCAATGTATTCTAAAAACTATTACTTAATTCTCTCAAAAGGAATTGATTTGTTCAATGGTGTCTTTTTTAAAATTTCATTCTTATAATTACAACCCCATCCTCCATTGGTCAGTCAGTATAATCTGTTGAATGGTCGATAGTAAAATTAATTTTTTGGGCCCGTTAGTCAGTTGGTCATATAATTAGTCCATTGGCCAGTCAGTCTGTTATCTGCTTGGTTGGTCAGTCAGTAAATTGGTAGTTGGATTGTTGGTCAGTCACTCAGCCGGGTGGATGGTCAGTGAGTTCGGATGTTGTTAAGTCGGTTGAAAGTTTAGATTAGTTAGCTTTTGTATATGTACAGTAGTTAGTAGCCAGTCACTTACTTACTTGCTTGACTAATCAGTCTGTCAGTGGGTAGGTAGTAATTTTCAGTTAATTAGTTAGTTAGTTGCTTAATCTGTCACTTGGCTGTTACTTGCTTGACTATCCGGTCAGTCAGTAAGTTGGTAGTTATGACAATTTTCAGTTTGTTAGTTAGTTAGTTGCTTTATCGATCTCTTGTTGCCGGTCCTTGCCTATGGAATGAGCTCCTATTAAATGTTAGGCGAGCCCCCACTCTGTCCATTTTTAAAACTAGTTTGAAGACTCATTTTTATTCTTTAGCTTTCGACTCAACACGAGACTGTTGCTCACTGTTCTTCTGGTATCTATTGTTTGTATTTGAATTTGTGTTCTAATTTCCCACTAATTGATTTTAAACCATATGGAAAGCGCTTTCTTACAGCTCCAGCTGTTGTAAAACGCGCTATATAAATAAAGTTGTTGTACTGTCTTGTCAGTCAGTTACTTGCTTGATTAGTCGGTCAGTAGTTGGTAGTTATATTGCTGGTGAGTCAGCTGGATGTTGGGTTGGTCAGAACGCTTGTTGGTTGGTTGTCTGGTTAGATCATTGGTTGGTAAGTTAGTCAGATAGTATATTTGTTATTAAGATGGCTTATCAATCAGTTGTGTGGATGCTCAGTTATTTAGCTGGACTCATTGTTGGTTAGTTGGATCACTGGGTGTTCTGTTAGTACAAATGGAAACAACCAAAAAGTGACTGATCACTAAAGAGCTTCTAACATTCGACTCTATATTGTTGCTTTCTCAGAGTGAAGTAGTAGTTGTCTGTAAAAGAAAGGCCTCCTGCTGGCCTGCAGCATCAGCAGATAACAACAACAAAAGCAACAACAGCTTTGGATTGGAATCGGCCCACGTTTCGACCTTAAGCGTCTCCTCCCTGCAAGAGGTCTGACCTTTTCCCATGAATCTCAGCACGTCGTTGATCCCCGAGCACCTTGTGCGTTCACGTTCCCTTGTCTTATCTAAAGGTTTGCTTGACACATCTGGCCAGAGCGCTTGTTGGAGTGTTTGTCAAGTGCTGATGCAGTCAGACTGAATGGGTCTATGCGGATGAACAGTACCATCTGAAATTATGAAAACTGGAATGTCAGTCAAAAGAGTTGAGACCTCCACTAAGGCCAAAGCCGGTCAATTGGCACGATAAATAACAGGAATTTATTATCTTTCAAATAGATAAATAAATGCAAAAATTCTATAGATTTACTCACTCTTTGAAGACACTTGATAGCCATGGATAGGGAATAAAAAGGTTTGTTGCCTGATGGCATTTTATCGGGATGCTTGAATTAATGCATTGCTCCTTATTAAGCCTAAAATGACAACTTTATTCTGAACACATTTCACTTTACTCATAACTACAGCAGTCCTTGTAAAATGATGACTCATGAATCAAGCGAAAAGAACTTTAAAGCTTAACACAAGCACGGAACATTTTGCACAGCTTCTAATGGGTCTCAAGTGCTTTGAGGAGGAGGTTAATGTGCAAATCTATTTTCCACTATAGACTGTTTATTTTCTGCACTGCCATGTACTGGCACTTGTCTCCATCTGCAGGTGCTTTTCCTAATGACTTCCCCCCAGTCTTCCTCTTTTGTCGTCAGCCTTTGATAAGACGCGTTCGCTTTGAAACAAAGCTGAATTAAAATATTAATGGATGAACGTTTCCATCAAGATGAAGACGGTGGTGTTCATCCTGTTGTGTTTGCAGCGACACAGCCATGATGAGAAGCGAGGAATGGATTTACCTCGCGTCTTATTGCTCCATCGGGGAGCAATTTATCTTCATTCAGGGCATTCGGCAGCAACCCAAAACTCAAACCAGTGCACCCCCTACCCGGCGAAACTCCAATGCGGCTTGGCTTCAGTCAAATAATTAATCATCACAAAATTTTTACTTTTAATGAGTATTATGGATTTTAGTTTGGCTCTGTGATTATAATTGCATTTCCCCTTTTTGCCATCACTGGTAAACCTTCTGTGGTTCTGGCCTCACCACTCTAACCAGGCCGTGGCCGCCCCCAGCAAACACCCTGGAACAAATATTAAAAATAAATAAGTAAAAAGCAAACAAAAAAGGAAATGCACACTCAAAATATGATAAAAAAAAAAGCAGCAATTGTGTAACCTATGTAACAAGCAATGACAGGAACAACTAATGAATGACCAAACTATGCTCAGCTAAAAAAAACAAAAAGAAAAACTCAACTAAATACGCAGCCATCCAACCGACAAATTAGTTTGCGAGCTATCCAGTAAGCCAACTAACTAGCCATTTAGTGAACTAGCTTTGTAACATACAAGCCGTTTTCGTTCTTCTTTACGGACCCGAATCAGATGGCCTTTCACATTTCTGTCACACTTTGTTCCAACAATAATTCCAAACATGTATATAAAAAAAAAAAATCAATTCTCATAACCCACCGTTTTTGATATTTTGTGCTAATTCACATAAATAACTTTAAATGTTTCTATCAACATTGTTCCAATACCACTCGCATATTCTATCACTAACCGTGATTGCTTATTTGCATATATCGCATAACCTGTAGCGGAAGTAACCACCGCAACTTTAGAAAGAATATTGACTTTAGGAATTCATATCCTCGGATATAGAGGAGGCGTATATCTTATTGGCTTTAATATGTGTGCCTCCTCTACATTTTAGGATAAAGCCCTTCTCTGAATTGCTGTACAGTGCGATAGAAGTGGCGATGTACGACGTATGTCTTTGACGGGTACTTTGGGAACGAACTGTTCTGCAATCTATCGAAATGAGAGAAAAAAGACACTTTTTTTGTCAGTGTGGGAGATTATGTGTAAAGATTGTTTTTCTTTTTCCTAAGGAGTGACCTACATTGTGTAGTATATGACATTTCATCACTGTGTGAGGCGTCGTTTTATTAAACTGATCACACCCAAACAAACGTGATTGCAAATGGCCATCGATTTGGTGGGCTCTGTTGTGTGGTGACCTTGTCAGGCGCACAGTAACAAACGCAAAGATGTTGTGGCGTGAGCATAGGCGGAATGTTGAAGCAGACGGTAAGAAGACGCATACCAAACTCGGCAGAGACCGCAACCAAAGCCCTAAAACCTATTGTTCCTCTCCATTCTTGAGTGTGAGCATCACTGCAACTTCGTCTTCTAGGTCTGTGGCCCATTAGGGTGATGTCTTCAGTCCACATTTTTATCTAGACAGCACTAAAATAAACCAATGTTGACCACCCCTCTTCTGAAAATCATTAACTGATTGAGTAAGTAGTTGATAGATTGAGTAACTGGTCTGGTTGATAGACTGACTAATAAAAGCAATTTAGTCAACTAACTGGACGATAGACTGAGTAACTAATTGGTTTATAGACTATCAAAACATTAGTCCACTAAATAACCAAAAAGTAGCCGATTAGTTAATTAACTAACTGGCTGACTGACTGACTAGCCATTTAACCAACGATCCAACTGGCTGGTGGCTGACTGACAGCCTTAATGAACCAATTAACTGTAACTATTAAACAACTTGCCCAATTAGCTACTGGTATACTTGGATAACTTGCTCACTCACTCACTATCTGGTTGACAGACCAGTGTGACCGAAATTGGCATATGGACTGAAAGTGTAGCCATCAATTAACAGGCTGGCTGACTGACCGTCTTAGCCATCGATCCAACTGGCAGAGGCGTGACTGAGTGACTGACTGACAAGTGTATCAACTAACTGACTGAGCGACTGACTAACTGTTTAGCCAACGGGTTACTTGGTTCACTCACTCACTGACTGACTGACTGACTCACTCACTCACTCACTGACTCACTCAAATCAATGCCTGACCAACTGTGTAGCCAGCTAACTCACCTTTTATTCAACTAGCTTCTTGGCTCACTAACTAATTGACAGATTAACTAATAAACTAATGACTAAAAAAAGTTGCCATTTAGACACTTCGCATACAAGACTAACTGACTGAGCAGCTACTTGGCTAACTAGCCAACTCACTGGTGGCTTGACTATGATTAAAAAAAAAAAACAACCTAGAGACTCATGCAGGGAGCGGGATTTAGAGAGAGGCAGACGGATGACAGGAATCAGAGGGAACATGTCTGCATTCAGTAAGGCGCGAGGAGAAATAGAGAGCAGGAGAGAGAGTTGTGTGTGTGTGTGTGTTTTTTGGCACTGTGCGTCGTCGAGGTGCGCTCGGGCAGCCTGAGATTAATGGATAGAGCCGCGTATCGCACATAACATCAATTCTGTCCTGCTTTTTCTTTCATTCCCAGTCTCACTCCCTCATCACTCTCCACCTCTACACCCCCCACCTCCCACTTCCTCCCCCCTCCCCTTTACCCGGTCCCTGGCTGGTCCCTCGTCTCCGAAAGGCATCTCGGATGCTGCTCGAGCGCGGTCGCAGATCGCTATCGCCGTGACGGCAGCTTCCCTGTCCAACTGTGCCGTTAGTCGGAAGTGGGTGGGGGTGGGGGGGAGCAAACTGGACTGGACGGTGGTGTTCCGCAGAGGAGGCTGGAGAAGAGGTGGAGGACCAGAAGGGGGAGCCGGACAGATGGATGCGGCTCGGGAGGCGGGATACTGCGCGGTTGACCTGAAGGAGCTGAGCGGCTGCCCTGGAGAGGAGTTGCCTCATGCCGCCGGTGAGCCTCCTGCATTGCCTTGTCTTTTCCTCATCCGGCTCCTCCACCTGTGTCCTCCACCCATGTCGTCCACCTGTGTCCTCCAGCCTCATCGCGCCGTTAAGCATCTCTGCAGCTTGATCGTTTCCCCATCTGTTTGTGTTTGCACCGGTTGCAGATTGCTTTCTAGCCCTTTAACACACATCCCATAAAGTGGATGTTTGTGTGTGTGCATGTGTGTCCTTCCAAGCGAAAGAAGATACCCCAGAGGGTTAGGGAGAAGATCAAAACAAACATACGTGACGGTGATTAAGTACATTGTGACAAATCATAAAAAGCAATTTCAAAATGGTGAAACATTTCCAGTAAATATGTTATGCAATTCTTAGAATTTTGCAACCCTACCACAAGTCATTCCCAAGTTAGTGTAGCAAAACATTAAAGGAGGCTCCTCAACTCACCCCAAAAAGAATTATATTAGACCGTGCTTTGGTGAACACGAAAAGAGCACCTTGGCGGGCTCATTGCGGCTATCCTGTGTTTGTGAAGCAGAAACCGTTGGATATTAAAACTGAGTGGAAGAAACTAAATACTCGAGTCCCTGCTATAAATCAAGCACCCATCTGCATGTGTACATTGAGTTGCTGTTCTGTTTTTTTATTTAAATAGTTAATTGGACTAAGTACCTAACTATTTTTGGTGGTTAGGTTCAAATTTTTTAAACGAATTTGGTGTTCTTGTATCAAGTCTATCAAATCTAATTGTCACATGCGCTTATAACTATCCTTCTGAAGGAAGGAATAAGATTACTGTGGTTTGAACCTGATGGTATGTATTGAGCCTTTTTTGGCGTTAAGCGACGCCATACTCAAGTTTAGCAATGTGGGAATGAGCTAGGCCGTTCCTTGTCAGTGAGTTAAAAAAAAATGTCACCTTCACGTATGTTTTAAGTTTTAAGTAGTTTGAACCGTGTGTTAAACTTTTTTATTTTTTATTTTTAAATTCATCTTTCCAAGCAACCATACCTTGTGTTAGGCAATGCCAAAATGATCCAAACAAGTCCCATATAGTCAGGGTGTTCAGCAAGCTAAGGCACTTTTGTGACATAGTGCAGCTGTCTGTCATTTTGCACTTACTTGAAGATCTCAAAGTTACTAAACTATATTAAGCCTTTTTGATCCTTTTATGGCCACCATAGTCTTGTTCGTCAATGCATAAATGTCCCATATAAGTCCCTCGGTGTGTTTAATTACTTCACGTTTGTGGTCTGGCGCAACCACGTATCCAATCTCATGAATGTACTTTTAAAAGAGAGGGGAAAAAATGACAACTTTAGAGTAGCTAACCAAATTGGGCCTTACACAAATAAAGTTGAATTGTATTTTTCAGACCCTTAGGGCCATATCTACACAGATTTGTGTTTGGCAATGCAGAAATGAGCGTCGGTGTGGTTAATAATGACGTTTGAGGCCCCAAGCAAATTTTGCTTGAATTTATTAAAGGTTCCCTTCAGGACCACCACATTCATGTTGGCCAATGGGCAAAAATTAGCCAAACAAGTCCTAGTTGGTGTGTTTAACTAGCTGTTTCATGCTCGCGGCATGGCTCAGTGCCTGTTTCAGTAGTAATTTAGGGTTTCGCCATGCGATTGCAGTGAAAATCCAGAGTGGTATGTGGGAAAGCGCAGGCCTTGTCATTTTGGCTGGCCTGGTATTTACTCGAGTGGTTCCAGAGAGTAAACATTGTCGTTTGGTACACTGGGGTTTGGGGGCTACACCTCTTATCTTTTCAACTTTTAAAGCAATGTGATAGGACATCAATCCTCCCTGTTTTTGCATAAATCGACTAATAACGCGCAAAATCTTTTGTTTTTAAGTAATGCATCTCGCTCTGGGGTCGGCAACCTTAATTACTCAGAGCCATTTGGACCTTCTCCCTCTGCCACAAAACCATTTTGACATTTAAAGAGAGGATAACGCGATATCATCGGTATGTTTAAAAAAACTATCGCATGTAACAAAAAAAAAAAAAAAATGGAACGCTGATTATAAACTCAGTTGAAGCAACCGTACTTTCAGGACTAAAAATCTAATTTATTTTCGTAGGTTGGCTTGACCTGCGATTTATACTCTGGAGCGAAAGAACGGTAATTACGCAGACAGCCACGAGAGGGCGCTCTAGCCTTATGCACTGATATCAACTATGCCTTGCAAAGACAACTGAAAACAGCTGAAAACACAAGCCCCTCAAGAGAATCATTCTGTAGACTAAGGAAGATGCAAGTAGTGAAATTTCAAGCTGACAACCGTAATCGATCAGCAGAGAGAAAGTTTGGCCTGAATGACAAACTTGTTAGGGAGTGGCGAAAAGCAGAGGCTAATCTCATATGAATAAAGATGAATAAAACAGAAAGCTTAGATGGTCACAGCTCGAGGAACAAGTTAGCCAGTGAGTGTTTAAACAACGTGCTGTGGGAAAGTATTGACAAAGATTCAATTACGGTACCTCTCTCCACGCTCAGGTCGTTGCCTAGGCGATGGATATAAAGGACTTTGCGGGAGGACCTTCTTGGTGCTTCCGCTTCATGCAACGTAACTGCCTCTCTATCAGAGCACGGACAGCGGTGTCCCAAAAACATTAACGTGAAGACTAAACACCTTTTCTGTTTGTGGTTATTTTTCATGTAGCTAAATAAACTTCATTGCTTTAGCATATCTAACACCTTGATGTATGTCATCAGGCGGCAGATGAGGTAATAGTGTGAAGCGCTTTGAGTACCCGCAAAAAAATGTGACTTATAGACCAAGTGTGACTTATATATGCGTTTTTTTTTTCCCACCTCATCATGCATTTTTGGGGCTTGTTCCATTTATAATCCGGAGCTACTTGTAGTTGGGAAAATACGGTAACTTTAAAATAGAATAGACATTGTCTACTGGATTTCTCGTCTTAGTCATGCAAAAAAACAAACAAACTAGCCTCCACTTGCAGCTAAACATACCGTAAGTGTGAACTAAATATGCATTCTGCTTCTTTGTTCTGTTATCATTTTATAGTTTATGGAGCATGCAGTCAGCCATCAACTTAAAAGAAAAGGATTATGTCACTTAACAAAGTCACATAATATACAAAATACCCAATAATCAGAATTAAATACACTAGCTAATTAAAACATTGATATTAGCTGCTTAATGGGATTTTTGTCCCTAAACCTCAGCTCAAATTGTCAGTGCATCAAGGCTACAGACGTCATCTTCATCTTAACACAAAAAGTTATTTTTCAGTTTTGTTTAAAACTGTTGTGTCTTACGTAACTACCTAATGGACTGGATTGACTAATTAACTGTTATTTAGTGTAATAGTGCCATCTACCTGGCTAACTAACTGCCTGGCAATTTGATCTTATACTGCTCGCTGGTAAGCGAACAAACTATGCTTTTTTTGTGCAACACTTCAAACTAAATGTTGTTGTGCAATATTGCTGTGTATCTTAACTGACCACCGGAGGTATGCCGACCCACGTGGGCCCAGTCCATCCTTCGTTGGAAGCCAGTTAGCGTCCAGAACATAAATTCTACGTCACGCACAGGCCTCGCACAGGCAGACCAAAAAAAAAAAAAAAAAAAAGGTCTCAAGGCCATTTGGCTGACTCGTACCGCCTGGGCGGACCTGAAATACTGACAAGAACTCACAGATGGACTTAAGTAATGACAATTGCACCCCTTCCTATACTATTGGTTAGGACAGTGAAGTATTGTATTTAAACTATACAGTGGATATCAACATACTCGAGGTTCAACTATATGCAGATTTTCACTATTCGTCAGCCAATCTGGTCAGTCCAGGGGTATCTAACAAGCAACTTCCTGTCATATTTGTGCAATAATGCAAACTACCTGGCTGACTAAGTGACTGAGAAGCTGTGTTGCGTCATACTGCTACATACCATCGCAATGCACTTCATCCTCCCAATTAACAATTCCCTCATTGCATTTTTGTCTTTTGTTCTAATTCGCACATGCACAATTAAATACATGCAAACACATTTGCATTGGCACAATCCAACCCCAGTTTGAACCCTACTTATGCCAGTGCGGGCATTCACTCCGTCACATTTGTGGATGATGTGACAGATGTGGGAGTGGAGCGGTCACCCTGCTGTGCTGCGTTTTTGTTTACCCAAGAAGAGCAAAGGGAAGCGCGTAATTAGCATGTTGCACACGCAAGACGGGCTTGACAGGCCCCCATTATCGGTGGCAAGGTGACATAGTTTACCTCCTTCTCCTCCTCTATGGTGACAGCACAGGGAAGTGGGTGATGCTTGCTACTTTGAAAGGTGGAATCCAATGGCAATTTTCCACTCCTCTTACCATGACGTTATGCTAATTTACTGGAGGCTGTTCACAGCAGGATTAGCCTGAGGTTTGTCACTGTTGTTTTTACTAAATAAGCTAACTAATTGTGGGGTTACTCTGTTGTACGGCTTGCTAACTAACAAACTGTTAACTAGATAACTTATTTACACTGTGCTGGTTATTAATTATTTAATGAAATAGCTAATTGATAGCTCTGCATCTGTTTAGCTAACTTGTATAAACAGTGCCAAAGGTTGAGTCTTATTAGTTTTTTTCTTTCTTTCTGTTCCATGCTCAAATACAGCACCAATACCTACCATCCATAACTACTGAAGTGTCGCAATTTGACTAGTTAAAGACTCTTAGTTTATCATCAACTAACTAACCCATCGTCCGTTATTTGCAAAATGGCTCACACACATTCTCACTCAACAAACCTTTGGCTATTTAGCCTAAAATACTGTATGTAAAAAAACCAATCGTAAATTTTCTGTAACATACCAATGTTTTTTTTTTTGTGCTATACCGTTTGCTCGCTAGTTAACCAATTAACTAAACACATAATTTTGTACAAGACTGCTACCTCCAGTTACAAGCTTACAAGACAGCATCTTGTGGGCTTGCTACTCGTGGTGACATAATCCACAATTTTGTGGGATTTATACTCTCTAACGGATTAATCGAGTTGGGTTATATCTTTCCCGTGGCGGTGTTTGTGGTCTGGCGAAAACTTGAGCGATGGCCGGCTACATCAAACATACGCGATGAGCCAGCCACGCATGCACGCACACACACGCAAACTTGAATTATTAATATCATCTCCAAATCCAAAGTAAATAGCATTGGGAATATAAACAGGGCTCGTTCACAGGCTAGGGCTCTTCCATGTAATATGTATTCATGAAGAGGGTAAGGGAGGCTATCGCCACACTGAGGGCTTTATCAAAGCTCTTTGGCAATTGCTTGTTCTTCTCACTGAGCCTGCAGTATATGCAAGTATATATTTATTTATTTATTTACTTTTTTTTGTAGAGTCAGGACTATCCAGCGTTTCTGTGAGGCGATGCAGCTTTCACACCTGCAAAATGTTACAGCGTCACGCTTTTCGCAAATAGTGGTTAAAAACAAGTGATTGACCCCGTGAATGTTAACTGCCTATATCATTAAATTAAACTTAATATACCACAAATTATGATCTTAAAACATTTTCATCCTCACTTTACAGAATTTCCATTAACAATAAATGGCTACAAATGAGTTGATTTTTGGAAAATAAATAAATACAATGATGTACGCACACAAGTGTTAAACTCGTAATTTCTGCTACCAAACCTGGCTCAATTGAGCCCTTCCACAATATAAAGCTTACCTCGCAGTCGATAGATGCCTTCAACGTAGTTGTCATGGACCAAGACAGCCACCCGATCTTTCACACATTCTAATGAATTGCCCTCACCCGTGTGCTCCCGCCTCCCAACTACGCCGATAGTGCCACCTGCAGACAGGCCTTGATAGATGTTGCTGTTATTCCTCCAGCCTCGATGAAAAGTGCACTGCAGCAGGCGATGCACACCTCATTTGCTTTTGGGGCCCCCGCGGGAGTCGCATCTGCATGTCGCCTGCCGCCTCGCCGGACTCATTAGCATATTCATAATGCCAGCGGATATCGATTGTGAGTGGTGCACCTGTGCCACTTGTCTTCCCGCACATCCGCGCCGCGTTTAGCTTTATGATTGTTGCTGATCTGTAATGAATTTAATTATTTTAATTAGCCATCCTGCATTTGCCTTGGTCCAGTTGATCCCTAGCATGTGTAGTGCTGAGGATAAAATTGACTTGTAATGGCCATGGTTACAGTCAGACTGCCGTAAAACACTAAAAGTTGAGGGAGTGAAAATAAAATAACCATGAATCCCTCAAAAAGGTTGTGCGGGTTCAAAAGAGGGAGCCATAAATCCCGCAATAGTCGTAGTAAAAAAAAAACAAAAAAAAAACTGCTACCCCCAGAAAGATTGGACTGTTTAAAAAAAAAAAAAACTCTTGAAAATCCTTCAAAAATTGCGCACATTTAAATAAGACCACTTTGAGTTGCACTGGTTTAAATAATACATCTCTAAATCTTCCAAAAGTGGATCAGATGAC
The DNA here is from genome assembly GCF_059441095.1 of Idiotropiscis lumnitzeri. NCBI lineage: Eukaryota > Metazoa > Chordata > Actinopteri > Syngnathiformes > Syngnathidae > Idiotropiscis > Idiotropiscis lumnitzeri. Next base: position 8,497,443 of record NC_142398.1, read on the forward strand.
CATATTCCCCTAAAATGATCACAGGTTAAAAATATGACAATCAGAAAAAAATCCGACTCAAATAAGACTAAGCAGGTTAAAATAAATCTACAATAAATCCACCAAAAGTTGTGCAATTCAAATTAACTCAACCAGGATCCAGTAGTTGCTCACGTTTAAGTGAGACCACCGCAACTCCCTGAAAATTGTGTAGGTCAAAATAAGACTACAACTAATACCTACATGATTCGGAGATTAACTTTACTTCCATAAAGCCTTAAAAAATGTATGCTTTCAATTTAAGTTGTCTCAAATAAAACTACCATAAATCCCCCAAAATTGAACATGTTATGATAACGGTTCAGTAAATCCCAGCCCCCCAAAAATTGTTTGCGTCAAACAACACTGACTTGAATCCCTGATTCGTTGCACAGGCAAGACTAACCATAAAGCTCCCTAAAGTGTCCTAAACATTCCACTCAGACTTTCCTAAATTCTTCAAAAGTTGTGTTTGTTACAGAAAGACTAATCCTCCAAAAGTTCCACCAATTCAAAATAATACGACGTACATTCTTCAAAGGTTGCGTCTAAAATAAGACTGCCTGACATTGAACCAAGCGTTTTGCGCGCTTGTAAAGGACTTCCTTTCATTTTGTGTCCGCAGTATTTTAAGCCGACTGAAACATGTCATTACAGATAGCGGCGTAGTTCCCAGCGTATAGGGCCTCCCGAAAACGCCAGAAATGATAGATGTAGCCATTCATTGTAGATTATGCAAACACGCTGCAATCTTGGTGAGTGTCAGCGCAAGGCTTTCTAGTTATCCATTGTCCTTCGGGGCTCCCGTTGCGATGATGGCTGCAGGACCGACGTCTCATCCGTCACCGCTGCTGTAGCTCATTCATCACGTTCACGGTCGGGCACACAAACCGATGGAGCGAAGATCTGCACTGGATGGAAAATGGCAAAGAATCCTCTTCCAGGACGGCCTCGGACACAATCGGTCCCACCGTGGCTCATCAGCTCCACTAATGGACCGCGAAGACAATTCTTACCAAAGTACAGTACAAGGGAACCAAGCAACTTTGGATAACAAGCATTTTATACAACATGTGTGTACACACTATTCCTAAAGTATTGGAACAGTGAAGCCTTTAATTTTTTTAACTCTAGACTGAAATCATTTTGGTTTGACATCATAAGATAAATGTGACACAATGGAGAAATAGCTCAGCTTTCATTTCCAAGGATTTATTGTACATCAGGGACAGATTGAACAGCTTTTGTTTGAACGTTCCCATTTTTCATGTGTGTAAAAGTATTGGAATGCGAATATCTCCGGATGGATTTCAGAGTTAGCGTATGCCTGTGAAGACTGCTTTTGTACTTAAGGTTTTTAGCAACATGAAAACCTTTTCAAAATGAAGAGTCAATCTGAAAACAGTGGCCACAGCCAATACAACCATCTGGAATCCCCTGAAGAAGAAATAAAGCACTGGTGTACGAAGTAACAGACATCAAATGGGTAGACCAAAAAAAGCAGCAGCTGTTGATGATGAGAAACATTTTGAAAGAAAGACCCTAAAACAACTGTTAGTGACATCAATAACAGCCTCCAGAGGGGAAGAGTGAAGGCAATCAGCAAGTACAGAATCAACTCATAAGTGTGCGCAAACATCTGGCCTGACAAGTTGAAGAATTTTACCAAAGGAGTTCATTATGGACGGCAAAAGAGGAATCTGGGGACAGGCCAATCCCCAGACTTAAACCCCAAAGAGTAAAATTTTTCATTATAGTTTGTCATTTTGAGTTTTTTCTTTAAATTTAGTTAGTTTTAATTCATTTTCAAAGTGACTGTTAACTTTTTTGGTTTTGTTGAAAATGCCTCATTATAGTTGAATTTATTAGTTTTAGTATTGGTTTTATTTTATCGATTTATTTTTTTGTGTCCCATGATTGGTTGTCAATCATTCCAGACTGTACCGTGTTTCTCTCACTGAAAGCCAGCTGGGTTAGGCGCCAGCTCACACGCAACTCTAAGGAGGACACAAACTATAGTGAAGGGATCGTGAGAAATCAATCTCCAGACTTGCACTCTATAGAGCATGCATTTTTTTCCCCACCACATCCAGATAGGGTTGAGTGAATGAAGGTCATGAACAAAAGTACAAATGCTACACTAGAAGTTGCGTTTCTCCAGTCAACTAAATAACTAACTTATTTTGATGAAAAACAAAACAACATCTCACCCCTAGCCGGTTTCAGTCTTTATTTTTACGTGCTCGTAGGCACTCAGATACAGGCAGGCCAATTATCTATCCAAATAAACTTTTTTTTCTGCCGATTCTCGGCTTTCCAGTTCCTCAGGATGCGGCGTGTGTGCCGTTGTCGCGTTCGCGCCAGTGCTGATGAAACTTTGATAAGCGGCGATGACATGTCGAGCTGCGGCAGCCGAGAGCCCTTCAAGCTAGGAGGGCTGAGACGCTGCCAGATGTCAGGCCTGCGGGAGGGATTGTCACTTGAAACTCAGATGTTTTTTGGGGACTTTTTTCTAACAGTTCCTCTGCACATGTAGTGAAAATCTGTCCTGTTTTTTTTTTCTCTGCCGAGTGGCTATTAAAAATATCACAAGCCTACAAATGACAGAGGCCTCGTTATCGCATGCCAATTGCTACTGTCTTAATTGCGACATACACGCTTCTGGGGAATTTTTTTTTCAAACCAAATAATTTCTGAGCCTTTATTTTCAAGCATAGTATTAGATAAGGTTTGAAATTACATGAACACGTTTGTGCTATATTTACAGTGCAAAGTATTTATATATATTATCTAAAACCTGTTGCCGGACACCAGCAGTGAAGGATGCCGTCAAGCTGGAAAAGGAGTCCTGTTGGGTCTTTTTGGCCTGTGGGACTCCGGGGTCAGCTAATGGGTACGGGTTGGCCAAGCAGATTGCAGCCTTGGTGGTCACCGAGGCAAAAACTCGGGTGCGGGAGGAGTTTGGCAAGGCCATGGAGAATAACTTCCGGAGGGCTTCCAAGAAATTCTAGTCCACTATCCGGTGTCTCAGAAAGAGGAAGCATTGCACTGTCAAAACTGTACATCATGGAAATAGGCTGCGGCATGCCTCAACATGGGATGATGTAAATCAGTGGAGAGAATACTTCGAAGACCTCCTCAATCCCACTGACATGACAAACCCGTGAGGAAGCAGAGTCTAAGGTCTCTGAGGTGAGCTTTCTTATCTCTGGGGTTGAGGTCAGCGAGAGTTCCTAAAGGCTCTGGATTTTGTGCGGGTGTGTCCTCGTTGACACGTCCCTGCAACATCGCATGGACATTGAGGACAATGTCTGGGTGGTGGTTCCCCTTTTTAAGAAAGGGGACCGCGAGACATGTTCCAACTACAGGGGGATTACACCGCGGCAGGCGGTTGGGTGCAGCGTCTGCAGTGATGTGGACTCTGTATTGATCCGTTGTGGTGAAGCGGGAGCTGAGCAAGAAGGTGTCAGGAGTCTGTGTACGTTTCTACACTCACGTCTGGTCATGAGCTGTGGGCCGTGACCGAACGAATAGGATCCCCAAAGTGAGTTGCCTTCACAGGATTTCCAGGCCCTACCTTAGAGATAAGGTGAGACGCTCAGTCATTCAGGAGGCACTCAGAGTCGAGCCGCTGCTCCTCCACATTGAGCGGAGCCAATTGAGGTGGCTCGGGCAGTCTACTTTTCCCGGTTTATGAGCGCAAGTAAATGTGTAAAGTAAGAATATGCATCAAATATCGTGATGGAGGAAGACAACAGACCACCCAAACTGAGTTAGCATACTGCGGTCAGTTGTATTTGTTTTAGCTCATCTGTATCTGTTTGTAAAACAAAAAAACAAGAATTGTTTCTCTATTCTTTGTGAGGAAGAAGTTACATTGAATCAAACAGACACAGAATACAGAGGAAAAAAATAATACAATTTTCTGAACCAAATGTTTTTGGTTGACTGATGATCAATACAACCGCTGCCAGTATTTTAATTTGACTTTTGACTCTGAGCCACCCAATAAAAAAAAATAAATCACCCACAACTTGTTTTTGGAGATTGTGAAATATCAGTCGACTGTAATGATTCTCCAGCATAATCAAAAATGTTTGCTTCTTCTTTAACAAAAGACTTTCTTTTCCTTTCAGGTAATCCTCGCTTTCCCAAGATGCCCCAGGTGGAGTTCAGCCTGGGTAAGCACATTTTTTTACCCCCTGTCGTATTCAAAGGTTTTTAAGTAGAATCAAAGAAATAATGGGCCCTTTTTACTTTGATTAAGTTCTTACCATTTGAAGTGACATTATTAGTGTTCTCGTCTTCGTAAGTATGAATTTGTCTTTGATATGGCAAAAAAAGTCGCTTTGATCCAAATTGGCACTCTTTGCAGGGAACAGTTCTCTTTTTTTCTCTCCTCATGATGGACAGGCCTTCCCAATGTTGTTTTGCTTCGTGAAAGTGGCTGTGACCTTGTGAAGCAGATTACTAGAGTATTGAGTCATTAAACTTCTACCACCATTCTCCACCAGCGTCCAACGACGAAATCTAAATACATCAAATCGAGTATTTGACAAGAGTGGCTCAAATTTGGCAACAATCGGAAAAAAATATCTCTTAAAAAAAAAAAAGCGACCTTTTTTTTTTTTTTTTTTTTTTTAATTTTGAGTGGGACGACCCACAAAGATGCGGATAATGAAACTGTCTTCAGGGTCTCATGTTTGCCAAAAGTTTTAATATTTCCAAGCCATTTTTGGGGATCATATCCTGGATGATGGCCAAACGTTTTCTTTTTTAACCAGATGAGCACACCTGCATCATTTGTTGATTGTCACTCAAATGCTGATTTATGCAATTTGGCCTTAGAATAAAGAAAGCAATTTAAGCAGCAGGCCTTTGCAGGAGCCAACAAAGTGTCACAAACACAAACAAAGGCTGAGAGAACACTGTTGACACAATGACGAGAGGACATCTGCGAACTTTGTTTTGTGTTTGGAGATGCTCTCATTCATTTTTCATTCCACCCGAGATGTCGAGAGTTCTATTTCGAGAGAGTCCACAACAAAAATTGGAGATGGAAATGTTCCTTGAAGAATATTGTTTCCTTACTTACCAAATACTACTGTGAGTAGTAATTTGTATTTTTAGATTAGATTAGATTAGATTTAGATTAGTATTTTAATAGTCTTCACAAATTGTTTTTAAGACCACCTAATTTTCATTTTGATACTCAAGTGAAAATAAAAATGTCATAGCTGACACGTGACATTTTGCAGTATTAATAGGAAATCGTAGATGGTGCTAGCCGCTGCTTACAGTGTAACCGATCGCAATTACTTCCACCAAGGACAAAATTCAAGAGTTATTTTACAGGTTGTTTGTTGATGTCATGTGACAAAAACTCCTATCCTAGAAACTGGCATGGGGAGCAAGATAAAACCGGTTTTGCTTAAAAGGTGAATGCTTCTCCTTTAATGCAGGAAATTAATGACAATTTTCTAGTCTCTTTTTTTCAATTTCTCTGCTTACAGAAGCGGCATCTTAATGCCACAGAAGAGCGGCTGATAGTGGTATTGACGAGACATGAAATAAGGCCAGGTATCGGCTCAATATTATGCCTGGTATCGGAACTCGCTGTATTGATGATTGTTAGTTTGTAACTTCACAGCCAATTATTCAAACAAGCTTTGTGTGTGTGCGTGGGTGTGTGGGGCAATATACATTACAGTGAAGATTTGTGTTTTTTTTTTCTTTTTAATTGAGTCAGCCCCCCAACAGTTTTTTGGGCCGCAGATCATTTTCTCACAGACTTACTGTAACAGACCAGCATGAAAGCAAATAAAACCAAATGATTTTGATTGGACGTGAGATTCGCTTACTCCTTAAACTAATTTATCTATTGGAGAACTCATTAGCCAAGTAGTTCACATGTTTACATGTCCATATATTGAGTTCACCAGTGGCGGGCCGTGCATTTCACACCGAGGCCTTCAGTGAAGTCCTGCTTAGTCTGACTTGAATAAATCCCCCTCATAAAACCATCATTTATGACACAACGGCAGGAGAAATAATATACATACACACACTAACACGCTGCTGGGTGCTGGATGACTTGAAATCATGAGTGGCGGAACAAAGGATAAGCAGTTTTGGATCCAGCAGTTGTCCAGCAGCTTTCTAAACCAGTACAAGCATAATTAATTTTTTTTCTATTGTCTCTGATTGCCTTAAGTTAGGTGGACTATATAGCACAATGTTAGCACTTTTCTTGAATGTTGAATGAGTCTATTGTGGTCAGCTAATTTACGTCCTTTCTTATGACAACAAAAGCCTGATTGCTTTACTAAGCTTGGCGAGTGGCAAGCTGTGAGGGACCCCTGTGGTGACACGCCGAACCGTTGAAAAAAAAAAAGAAATATATATATATGTATGTATTTCCATTTTTACACAGGAAATCATGTAAATATAAATCTGTTCCCAGGTGGTTAAACGGTGCCTCCCACTCCCATCAAACCTATAATGATTCCAGTATAAAAAATTTTCACTGTCATAGCCTACTAGTGGAAAAAGAAGTTAACTGCAATGTGATCGAATTAAAAGTACTGATGACACGAGAGACAAGTAGATTTTGCAATTTTAACTTTTTTAGAGAAAGAAATTGTAAAATTTGGAGAAACAAAGCAACCGGTTAAATTTGTAAAGTTTTTTTTTTTAGTTTAAAGTATAATTTTTAAAAATACATATATTTCCGATGATAGAACTGTTTTCAAATGTTGGGTATTTGGGTAACGTTTCACAAAGAAAAAAGGAGCATTTTCTTGAGAATTATTAAGATATTTTTTAAAAACCATTACATTAATTTTTTTTTATGGAAAAATGTCTCATCTTTTAAGTTGTATATTTTCACAAGAGTAAGTCAGATAATATGTTTGCAAAAAACTGTTGTTGAAAGTCCATCATTCCATCCATCCATTATCTGAACCGCTTCTCCTCACAAGGTACGCAGGGGGGGTGCTGGAGCCTACCCCAGCTATCTCCGGGCAGTAGGCGGAGGACACCCTGAACTGGTTGCCAGCCAATCGCAGGGCACACATAGACGCACACCCATCCGCGCTCACAATCACACCTAGGGACAATTTAGAGTTTCCATCACCCTGCCATGCATGTTTTAGAATGTGGGAGGAAACCGGAGTACCAGGAGGAAACCCACGCAGGAAGACTGGAGCCGGAATCGAAGCCTGCACCTCTGCACTGTGAGGCGGAAGTGCTAACCGGTCTTCCACCGTGTCGCCGTTGTCGAAAGTCATTCAGAGAAAAAAAAAACTTCTTCTTCCTAGATTCAAAGCAAGTACATACAGCTGGTTTGTGTTCACTAATAAAAGGAAAAACACAAATTGAAAGAAAAATTGTATGATTTTGAGGGGTATTCACTTTCCGTGGTTCGACTGTGTGATGTTCTAGGTCGAGTTTTCAGAGTCGGTCGGTAGCCTAAAGACAAGCGTGACTTTGCCAAGGAAAGCGAAAGAGTTTGTTAATACATTCGTCATTGCCTCATATTGGCCGTGTTGGCAGCCGCCGGTTGTTCTTGAGTTCACTCGCAGCGCCTTTTGATTTGATTTGATTGCATCTTGAATTGAAAGGCCAACAGCAATGAGGGACAGCCTCATAAACATATTACTTCACTGCCAGGGCACTTTGTTGGCTTCTGTTGTCGTCGGCCTTTGATGCAATACAATTTTATGATTATTCCCCAGACTGTGTTTTGTACAAACGACTATTGGGCCCACACTCAAAAGAAAAAAAACCCACATTAGTCAATAAGTAAGATGAGGCTTAATTTTTTGTGATTTATTTTTTGTAAATCACCGAAAAAGCATATACTCATATCTTCTTTTTTTTTTTTACTGAGAAGTTGTGTTTACGAGAGAAATATTTATTTATGAGGAAAACAAATGTGTATATTCACATAAATCACATTTTCTTGAAAAACAAATATTTCCTGCTTTTTTAAATATTAAAATGCAAACAGTTTTAGATTAGACCAAGATTTTAAATAAACAAATTCAAAAAAGGCTTACTGACGATTCAACCTGATGAAACAGGAATTTCACCACTTGTTATTTTGAGTTTTGAACTTCACTAGTGTGTTATGTCTTTTGCTCACTTTTCTTTTTTTTTTAAACCAGTGGAGATTCAAAAATAGTGTTAACCGCAAAACAAAAATCCGCAACAAACTGCATTGACTCATACCTCATATCAAAGCACTTGCCAAGAGATTTCTTTCTGCCATAATTCTGTCAGTGTCTTCATGTACGATGATGTAATGATGAAAGAGAGATTTTTGTTTGGTCATGCTGAATATTAGTCCACAAATCAGTAGTCAGTGCCACGAGGTCTTACTGTACGTATCATTCAAACAAAGACCAAAAGGCGTAGACTGGAGCTGAAGGCATTTCATTCAAAGACAGAACATGGAGAAAAAAAATTTGTTCATGGGAAAAAAATGGAGTATAAAACCAATACAATCCGGTACAACTTTATTTGTATTGCGCAACCAGGGACAAATACAGCAATAATACAACAACAATCAAATTAACATTTCACATAAGAACACAGTCCCGTCATATGTACAACTGTAAGTTACACAAATGTTTTGTCTCTGCCCATGTGTAGCATGCAATGACCTGATGACATCAGGCCGAGACGGGACGCCCAGTGCGGTGGTCCACGTGGCTGTGGTGGACCCTCACAAGGATCGCCTGGTCTCCCACGCCTGCACGGAGATAGTTGAGGTAGGAAACACATTGTCGCTTCTCTTTTTGTGTTGGGGTTTCCAACTCCTGACAGGAGTGGACTGTAGCATTGAGCCAGGAGTGCTGTTACAGCTCCAGCTGTCGTCAAATGTGCTATATAAATAAGTTTGTATTGTATTGTCTTGTACGCACAGCCTGTGAGGGAGTCAATGTGGTAAGTAGCAAAAAGGTCAGGACAGGACAGAAGGCAAGAGCCAGCCTGTACTACGCAATGTGCGAAGGTGACGCGGTCAGTAGCAACGACAACAGGACAGGTAAGGACTGGAAAATTGAGGTAGGCAGTTTCGCAGGAAGTTGATGCAACTAGTAGTAAATAATTTAGGATTGGACGGGACAGGACAAGACAGGACAATTGAGGCAGTGTGTGGCACGAATGGCTATGCACTCGGGCTGAACGATTTTGAAAAATCAATTTTTTCCCAACTCAATCCTGCTATTGTGATTTAATAAGTGATTATTTTTTAATTTTCTAACAAACGCAAGTGGTAAATAAATCTGTATTAGATAAACACTATCACATTTTTTATACATAAATGTTTTGGTCGTCTAATGTAGGTTAGGCTTAGGCTAAAATAAGTGTCCGTGCCAGTATTTCCAAACTGTTTCCTTTCCGATTTGTAAATTGCATTCTCTTACATTGCGATGTCGATTTGAATTCGATTAATTGTCCAGCCCTACAATGCACTGCATCTTTTCATCGCCGTGAGCTCAACAGTGTGTCTACAGCAGCTGCCCCACTCTAGAAACACACCCCCTTTTACACACGCGCACGCCCCCCTAAAAAATCGACTGAGACTGGAATCATGTTCCCGCTAATCCACTAAAACAACCATCTCATTCAAAGCTGCGTTACGGCTGTTTCCCCCCCACCGCCCCCTCCCGTCAAGGAATCATGTGTGTGTGTGTGTGTGTGTGGGTGTGTGTGTGCTGGAAAGACAGGATGTGGTAGGATACTGAGTGCTCACTCTGCAGACACTCTTCTCAGTGCCATTTGGATTTCATGGCTGAGAGTGTGGAGGACTTGCAGACAGTATGGACTGTTTTGGATTTCCAGGCAGGGTAGGTCCACTCATCCTTTCAATCAAATGCGAGGACACACATTGTTTTATTAGCTGGTGAACTCTAAGACAACACTGGAGTGTTCAGTCCCTTTGAGAAGTTGACTTTGAACGGAGTGTTGTGAGGATGAGCAGAGCTTGTTTGGTCTGGAAAGTAAACACAACGGGTCTTGTAATTGCACAACGGTATTGTGGACCGGGAGGGTAGTGCCCCACCAGGTCCTGCAGATGACACTGTTTTTCTTCCCTTCCAATTTACAAAACCTTTGACAACAATTTGTCCCGAAGGAAACTACGGAACGAGTAATAATGAGTCATCATAAATATTTTATTACTCGATTGACAATTCATGACTGGCATACAAATATAAAAGGAAGTCAACTATTGTCAAGATTAATCATAAAAATAAAAAACAAACTTTGAATATTTTTAACTAGTCATGAAAGTGTATGAATAAGTTAAAGCCAACACATCTTTTTGTCAAAAGTTTTAGTCAAAGTAGTGATTGTTCCAACTCAGGAAGTCGACTTCAGAGTCAGGAATGAATGACTAAAGAATTTTAATAGTCAACTAAGTGGTGTTGGAAAAATCAATTCAGTCGATGAATCCATGATGCCATTGATATTTTTTTTTTAGCACAGTACAGCGGTTCTCGACTTTTTTTTGCATCACAGACTGGTTTCACTTGATGAGGATGAAATGTCAGAAACACCCAATTTTGAATTAACCGACTTCAAAACAAAGTAGAAAAGTCGATCAGTCCACTGATCAGTTCAACCTAAAAATTAACAACATAAAATTAGATCTTATCATAATTGTTTTTTTTGGTGGGTGACTGCGCCACATTTGGGAATACAATTTGCCACAACATCTGTAATCTTGTGAAGTTATGCTGAGGTCTCACAACTAGTTAAGGCTTGCATGGATTTTTTGTGAAAACTTTAGTGGGGCGAATTTTTGTACTGTATTGATTTTTTTTATCAACCGTATTTTCCGGACTTTAAGCCGCTACTTTTTCCTTCCTTTGACCGGTGGGGGCACCTTATAGTTCAGAAAACACGGTAAATAAATCTAACTTTATTATTTTTTTTCTCTTGGGTCTGTTCTGTTTTAATTAGCAAAGTTGTTGCCGTGTTAAGTGGCCCTGTTTTAAAAATCTGTTTATGTACCTTTATGTGCATTCACAGTAAAAAATTGTTCTGTACATGCAGTAAACAACTATTTTTTTCAACATAGAAAACTGCGGCTATACTTCGCCCTTTATTTGAATTTTTCAAAAAAGAGTTACTGTGGCTTATAGTCTGGAAAATACGGTAACACAGAGTTACGATCAAAGTTATTATAATTAACGAAAAGTAAAGAAATAGCGAAAGCTTAAATAGGAAAAAAAAGTTCATTAAATAAAATTAGAATGCTCTTTAAGAGATGAACTGAAACTACATTTTACATTTATTAAACTAAAACTTACTGTCCTTTTACTCATCATTATCAATTAATAGCATACATAAGCTTTCAGGGATCATTTTAAATTTCGTTTGAGCATTGTAGTTTACTTTTACTCTATTACACAAGACTCAGTGACCTTTTTTTGTCACTTACTGAAACTAATTAAAAACTAAAGTAATCCAATTGTTTAAAAATAAATAAATAAACAAATAACAATCTTCGTCTATGTCAAAACAAAAAGCTCCAATGAAAAATCCCAAACTATTGTAATCCTGGTTGTGATACAATTGCCAAATATATTCGGATGCATATCTACTCGTTTGATTATGGAGTTATGTCTTCTGTTTCAATTTGTGTTGTCATTTTCTGATCATTTATATTACGCCTTATGCAAAGCGCTTTGTTACAGCTCCAGCTGTCGTGAAATGCGCCGTATGAATTCAGTTGTATTGTATTGACGTCCTGTTCCTGTCGACAAATTTTCAAAATCTTACAGTAATCCAGGACGGAGCTCTGCTGCGAAACCATCAAAATAATCATGACCTACATTAATATCTCAAATCATAAAAATACCACCAACTATTATGCCGCAACACTTCAATCAAGCTCCTTTTCACCTTCTTACCAATAAAAATGTCGAACAACCTCCGATAAAATGATCTCCTCAACATTCAAAGCTTGTCTCTCATTCCAGTTGTATCACTACAACCTGCATCCTTGACAACAATTCCTTGGCAGAGCCCCACGAAATTGGCCTCGCAACAAGTGGCTGCACTAATTATTTCCCACATAAACACCCCCCACTGCTTAGAACGCCATTTAACTTATGAGGCATCCGATTTTTATGAGCACGTGTGTCCGTGAGAGAAAGCGTATGTTTGAAAGCGTAGCCGAGTGCCACCGCTACTTGTGACTGCGTGTGTGCGTGTGCGCCATTCCCAGCATGTCTCCTCCCAGCAGCTGCTTTCACTTGTGCCGCCACACACGATTGGCTTTGTGCGATCAATGTGGACTGCTCACTGGATGATGCGAAGGATTAATTTGGAAGATCAATGATGGAACGTGCCAGGTGCTCTTTGCCTCCCTCTCACTTTTGTCTTATCCATTTATCACATGGTGGGGTTAGTCAAAAGGGAACGTGACAGGGTTTAATCCCCTTATTTGGGGGCCATGAATGTTCTTTTGTTGCAGCTGTTTAAAGGGGAGGGTATGAAGGATCAGTTACACTAAGTTCCAAAGGTGGGCGCAAGGCAGGTATGTGCCAGTCAGAAGTCTCAAGCCTTAACCTTCAAGTTTCAAGCAAGTCTGAAGTGACCGTGGCAAAACAAAGTTAAGAGTCGAGTCATTTTTTTAGGTTAAGCAAGTCCCAAGTCAAGTCATACAATCTTGCTCGGTCACAAAATACAGTGATTATAAAAAGTCTACACACCCCTGATCAAATGTGAGGTTTTTGTGAGCTAAAGAAGTTCAATCTTAATAACGTAGCCGACTGTAAAACCTAATGCAGATCAAACTTAAAATGGAAGTCATCAAACAACTGACAACATATCAGTACCTCTGCAGAAAATGTTTAGATGTCCTAGAAGGCTTTCCCTGCCATTCTTTGCGTTATATTAGAAGCCGGAAGGTTTTGTACTAACGCTGACTGGTTTGGTGGCAGGTGTGTGCTGACACGCATTTAACATGCACTTCCGATATTTCAGAGTCCAGCAGTGGCTTGAGATCCAAGCGACTCAACGCATGAGTTTTACGACATACAAGGTGATGGTTGACAGTTTCTTTTTTTTTTGTTGTTTGCTTTTGCTTTGGCTTGCTGATGCAGACTTGAGATATTAGCGCTTTACGGTGGCAGCAAACTCAACACATTTTACAATAAGAATTTGAATAGTTCTTCACAAAAGACCCTTCAAGCTGTTTCATGCAGTGGAAGTTTTAGGTTCATTGTCAAACTAAACATAAAACATATTTCTACCTTGTGTATTTAAAACAGCCAACCGTTTACTGCTAATGCTAATTAGCGTCTATGAAACTAAGTACACTTGTCAATTAGTGAGTGAGGATCCGTGTCTGTCGCCTCTGCAGGAAGCACAATTTCTATTTCCTGTTTTATGCTTAGAAATAAACATTTTCGCAGAACATTCTGCTTGAACACTACATTTTTGGGACTTTAAACTTTGAAGGTTTCACCGTATAAAATCAGGACTTGGTTTTTATTCAGGCCAAGCATGTCTCCACGCCAATGGTCCTCTTAAGCACTACAATGGAAATGTAATTAAAAAAAAAATGTCATCGTCCTTGCGAGCCCCAGACTGTAAAATTTCTATTTGATCCACTTCTACTAACCCTTGTTAGCGTTCTACACATTTGCATCAATTTCCTGTATTTGACACGCGTACACCCTCTTTTCTGGCTGCATTGCATAACTGGGAACACATTAGCATTGCGAAGAGCTGCCAGCAAGCCCTCTAATATGTCTGCGGGAAAATCACATTTGCACACCACGGGAAGGGGGGGAAGATTTGACATCCGGCCAGGAGATAAAACGGCCTTTCATGCCTTGCCCTCTCTCTTGTACTGTATGTGTGTGGGTGTGTGTGTTCAATAATTATGAGTGGCCAAAGGGAGGGACTAAAATGGTGGAAACACAAACAGGCACACACAAACACAAACACACACACATAAATACACACTCTAAATGCCCCAAATTGTCCATTCCGCAGAAATTTGCGACCTTAAATGGCCAAAAACCCTTAAGTGCGCGTGTGTGTGTGTTTACCACTTGTACGACAGCCCGGTGCATATGTTTGTGTGCACGCGTGTCAGACTTAGCACTTGAGCTCATCTCGGCCCATCGGCAACACTTTAGAAGAGTCGCACCCGGCTGAGGCTGCCAAGCATGCTGGTAAGCTTGAATGAAACCTTTTCAGGGTGCCAGATTCTGAGTGTGTCTGTGTGTTTCTCTGAGTGTGAGTTTGGGTGCTCGTGTGAGTCAGAGTGCTGCTGTGTGTCAGGTGGCTGTCAGTGAGTTTGTGTACAGTAACTAAAAGAGAGTGCAATTGTGTGTGAGACTACCCATGAGAGGTGTACATGTCCACTTTTATTTCCAATGTGTCATTAATAACACGCGAGGCAATTTCCGCAAAACTCTGTGGAGCCTCGTGGCTCACGAGGCCACAGATGAATCCATTAAAACTTGTCTCAAAACGTTTGAACATGACCTCTCACGCCACCCGAGAGGGATTGAAAAAATAAATGGAAATGTCGACATAAATGTCAACGCGTGCCTCAGCTGCTTCCCGTTGTTGTTGATGTTCGACGGCAAACACTTGAACGGCTTCCAAATGTGAGATCTTTCGCCAATTGCTCACTGCAAGGTTAAGTATGAACACACACTTCATGTTATGTACTGATAGCACAAAATCTCACCGGTGTTTGCCAACTTTTTCATTTATTTATTTTTTACATTCAAGGGTGTGCCCAGACTTTCTATTGGATTTATCCGCCAGTCTGTCTAAATGCAAGTCATTAGTAAAGAAACTGTTGGCTGGAGACGCCCGGCGGAGGAGGAAGAGGAAGCCTCTCGTGTAAACACGAGAGTGCTTTGAATTAGGCCAATAGATCCAAAGTGGTTAAACCAAAAAAAAAAGAAGCCTTCACTTCCTGCTGTGATTCATGACCACACTTGTACAGGAGTAATGTTGTTGCTTTTAGACTCCAGTTTTCGATTATTTCATTTGGACGATGCATTATTTCTTGTCTTTCTGCTTATTGCAAGAAGGGCATTACCATGAAGAGCTTGCAAAAGTTGTCGTTTTCATGAATAACTGCTCAGAGGAGGTTTGCCTCAACCTCAACTTGGAAATTGGCCATTGACAATGCTGTTAATTTTCAGCTTCGGTTTTAGATTATTTGGAGGAGCTTTGTAAAACTTTTAACAGCGGATTATTTCTTGTCATTATTGTTTTAATAATAATAATAATAATAATAATAATAATATTGCCTTTATTAGTCCCACAATGGGGAAATTCGAGATTCAAACCCAGGCCTCCTGGGGAGACTGGGTCCTGAACGCGGCGCCTTAGACCACTCGGCCATCCTGGTTTAGTGGTTATTATTATTGACTTGCACGGGACAATCACATTCCAGTAATTGTATGTTTCTACATTTCATGTGCATGTGGCCGAGTCGTGGATTTTATTTTTTTTTATTTTCTCTGTGGTTTATTTTCAGTCTTTGTGTTTATTTCAATTTCTTATTCGGCAGGGTGGCAGCTTTTGTGCATGAGCGGCGAGAGAGGAAATTACATCAATTAGTGTCTGGCAAATTATGCGTTTCGCTTTTGGTCTTATTGTTCACAATGCCATTTATTTTGGGGATGTCGGGGGGGGACAATTTGTGGGTCATTTCTAGTCTGTTCATTCCCATTATTGAAATTGTAAAATTGGCCACAAATGGATTGTTGCTTTTGTTAAATCCATTTTTTTTTCCATTTCTTAATCAGCTGGCCAAAGTAATGTCTCCCCAGCACATAGAAAAATTAAACAAGTGATCCATGCCTTGGTTACATCTCGGCTGCAATGTACTTTATTTTGGAGTCAGCCAGTCCTCCCTCAAGTGTCTCCAGTGCTGCTGCTCGCCTTATAACTGGTGCAAATGCAATTCTGGCCTCCCTTCACTGCTCTCCCTGTTCACTTTGGAGTTCATTTTTAAGATCCTTTAATTGATTTTTAAATCTATAAATGGTCTCGCCCTTTTTTTTTAAGAGCTCTAAAAAAGAAAAGTTTATTTGAGTTGAGGTGAAAAAAAAGTACCTTCACTTTCATTGCAAATTCTGTCCGCGCTGGTACAAGAGTTGTATTGTTATTGTTGTTTTTGAACTCCAGTTTTAGACTATTCTATTTGGACGATGGTTCTTCCAAAATTAGAAGGCACACGCAGTCATATTAATAGCTAACAGCTGGCAAAGAGGTGATGTCCAGCATTTGAGCCCTGTGGTGCGTTTAAAGCTCAAACGTGACGAGCCGTGGATGGTTTGTACCTGTCAACATTTTTGTTCCTGGCTTCCATGCCAGCGCTCCGAGGACGTCCCCCCCCCCCCCCCCCCCCCCCCGGGGGACATCTCTATCTCCTTCTGTTGAGGAACGATTGATCCCAGCTGTTGGCTCGCTCCTCTTGCCAAAAGACTCCCATTGTGTGGCGCCCGTTTGGCTTCCTGCCTGTTCATTACCATGTCGTGCTGTCGGGGCGCACGCAATTGCAAATACGGAATTCTCATTCACGTTCTGTTTCTGACCCAACAGGCAAACAAGGACCCGTGCTTTCTGACCGGGGTGACCTTCTCCTCGGACTGTCCCGCCACCCAGGAAACACTCGTCAAGCTGACAGTGTATGATGTAAAGGACAAGCGCCAGGAAGCCGTGAGTAAACCGTTATATATGTTACGGGCTGGCAGCATACCTCCTGGCCTAAGGAAAGGGGACGTGAAATGAGTAAAAAAGAAAGCTAGTTCCTCTAAAAAATGAAGTCTGTTTTTTCTTCAGCTGAACTGTGGCATTAGTCAAGGTGGAGGGAATTATAAACAGTTCCAAATACCAGCCAGTGTTTGCACAAAACCTTGATGCTTCTTCTAGAAAGCAAAACATGTCAACAAAAGCCTACTAAAACATCTGAAATGGATTTGGCCTTAGTCGGAGGCACTCTATTTGGTGGCAGATATGCGTTGTCTGCGAGTTGGAATGTGATTGGATCATTCCAAACACAGCCAAATTCCCAATTATACAGTAAGTGGGTGTGCGCAATTGTGCAGGATTTAGCTTTGCTTCATTGTTCAAGTAAACTTGGCATTTGAAAAGGGATGTGTAGACTTTTATATCCACAGTATTCAAGCTTACACTTCTTGGTTTGCAATGCATGACACTTGATTTAAAAAATAAAATCAAATAAATATATATATATATATATATATATATTTTCTTTTTTAATTCAAAACAATAGCTCTCGCATAGCGGTATTTTTTTTTTCCTTTTACGTCCAATTTATTCACGTTAGATTGCATCCGATAGATTCGGCTGTTTAAAAAGGTCATGTGTCGCGACTTCCATAATTCATACTTGTCACTTTCAGACCTTTTGCTTTACGTTTTGAAAAAGGATGCCCCCCCAATCCCCTTCCTCAGAGGACATCAATCGAGACACATCAGTAGGACTGCCAAAAAGAACAAGAAAGGGAATCCTTCAAAGGCCGGGACCTCGCGTTCACACATTTTCAAACAGACGTTATGAGCCGGCTGTGCGTTCCCGATATAAATGGAGCGTCTCGTCGATCCCCGGGCGCCACAATCTTAATTTTCCATAAGTTCCAATGAAACATTCATGAGCTTTATGGTGAGTAAGGACTCCATTAGAGGACCGTGGAGCGGAATGAATCACGTTTAGGCCTCACGGAACATAGTTTGTACATTTGTGTTGTTCTTGTTGTCTTAGTTTGGAAATCGCAGCTTCTTGCAACAGTACACTAGTAGTTTGTATAAAAAAACAAATTGAGCTTTGCTTTCCCTGCCTTGTATCTATGTATATAAAAAAAAATCCATATGCCCAACCGAGCGAGTACTAGTGCTGGAGCGTGTCCCATTTTCATTACAAGATAAGCAAAACAATACGCCCAACAGACCGTGAAAATGTGGTCATGTTGAATAACATTGGATGAATTGTGGGAACTCTTCCAAATGCACCGCACATGTCTACCTAATCTATTTCTCTGTTACAAACACATAAATACAATAAAAAGCATTTTAGAGTGGTGTTTTAGAGGGAGGAACTAGGAATGCGGGACTGAAAATTTCGTACTTTTTTTAATTGATTTTCACATGTATGTTACATTCAGAGTCGTTGTTGGTGTAGTGGTGCATTCGCCTACCTTGTGTGCGGGCGGCGTGGGATCGGTTCCTGTTCAGAGACGGTTTCTGTGTGCCCCGTATCTGCCTCGCGACCACTTCACGGTGTAATCCCCCTCTTGTTGTAGGTGTTGAAAAATTCACTATTATTTTATATGATTTATTATTTATTCAATGTCCATGTCTACGTTTGCTCAAGCACCTTGACATTAAGTGCTATTAATGACATCCGATATTTCTGAACGAAGGTGGTTAAATCTGTCCCGTAGTTTACCTGCCTTTTGCAATTAAGTGACAGTTTTGTATTTGTGTGTGCTGGTGAAGCAGAAACCCCACTCCTTCTTTTTCGAAGTTAGCTTCATAACAAGAGCACAATAGTGTATTCTTAGGTGCCATTGAATATTCATGCGCAACAACACCCAAGTGAGTGCCGCACCGTATCCAGCCTCTGTTGTTTCTCCACCTCCTTCCTGAGTGCACGTCTTATCCGCCGCTGCCAGTCCCCACCGGAGGCTCCTCTACATATAGCGGCAGGCTAAGTGACTCAACACGTTGTGGACACGGGCGTTTTTTATTTCCTGGGCTCAGATTCCTCACAGGTTAGTGCTGGGAGGTTGAACAACAATTCAAAACCCTCCAGAACAACAGTTCGAAATAACTGCTACCGTACGTCATAGAAAACAAACAGAATGACTCGAAATATTCTGCATCGATTCGTCACTCATTTCTATCTAACATTTCTAAATAGTAACTGCCGCCTTGCACAATAGAAATAAACAGAACTGGAAAAACAATGTCAAGAAAGTTGCTGCAATGCAGTCTTGTATTATAAAGTGATACCAAATGCAAACACGGTGTGCCTGCTCAAATAAGCAGCTCAAAAAAAAATGTGTATATATATATATATATATATATATATATATATTTATATATATATATATATATATATAGAGAGAGAGAGAGAGCGAGAGAGAGCGAGAGAGAGCGAGAGAGAGAGAGAGAGAGAGAGCGAGCGAGCGAGCGAGAGAGCACGCGCATTGGAATGTCTGATTCTGTTCAATTTGATACACTCATCTTTTAAATGGAAAGCAATTTTCATATTAAAATTGGCATTTAGTAAACACGCTAGGCTACCTAAAATACGCGGAACTGGTAATCTATAAATTGAAAGCCAATGGTACGCTTTTGCTCAGGCACTTTCTTAATTCACTGCCATTGTTGATTAAGTCCCCCCCCCCTGAAATCAGTGGGTGATTATCTGATTATTCTTCACTGTAAACAAACATGGAAACGACTGTACTGATGCACAACCTCCAGTAGATAACATCCCAATTTTCCGATATGAGATCAGTACAGTTTTGTGAGTCCACTGGGTGAAACGGCTAATGCAGATTATAAAAGTTCAGAAAAAGGCAGAATCGAGATTTTTCTTTTCCTGGTGAAAGGAGAGTCTATTCTTTCATTTGGTAGATTTAGTGTATATGTAATCATTGATCACAATCTCCCGTGGGTCTTGGAAATATTGAAATGCTCTCAAATTAATTCAAAATCAGTGCCATTATTCCCTTAGATATTTAGTTCATGCTAACTGCCGCCTTGCACAATAGAAATAAACACAACAAGTCAAGGTGAGCGTGATTCTTTGAATGACTTCCTTGAAAGTACTGTCGAGATGCCGACACCTAAACACCTGGCTTTCGCACCGCTGCATAGATTTATTTTTTCCCTTAGCCGTATTAGCCTCGTCATTTTCAAACTAATCCCTATATTTCATGCCGTCGCTCACTGCTGCGCTTTGGAGTGCCATTTCTCTCTCGCCGCTGTCACTCTGTCAAGAGCACCATCCATGCAGAACGCGACGCTTCCCCTCAAGGAGGAGGCTTGGGAGGGGCTGAAGCCCGCCCGCTCCTTCCTTTCGGATGCAGCCCAAGCTCTCAGACGCGGGTTTTTGCAAGCAAAGACTTGAGCGATGACTCCAGTTTACAGTAAAAGAAAAGAAAACCACTTGCAAATGTTCTCTTGTTAGATGTTGCGTGGCTGACGTGGCGAAAGTACACTTTGCACTTGAGTTGACAGATATTCTGCCACAAAAGAGCTGTGAAAGAAAGAAGGGCTGGACATCATTAAAAGTAAGTAGTAGTAGTAGTAAAAGTATGTAAAGCAATAACTAACAATTAATATGATAGACTTGTCCCAGAGGGATTTCATTTTGGTCTAAAAAATTTTTCAAATAAAGTGCTTGCTTCAAGCAGTTCATTGCCATTCACAATTGAAGTTTGATGTAAAATTCAACAGAAAACCAAGAGAATTGTGTACATACCACAAGGAGAATCACTCAAAATCAAAGCACATGATGTACAAAATCGTTTGATGAATTAACGCTTGTGAAAGCGACTTTGTTCGTGTTTTTTTTTTTTTTTCAGCTTAGATGGGTAATTTTTGTCGCTGTCGTCTCAAGATTTGATAAGGTTGGGGAATTGTTGCCGCTTGCGTTTTTTTTTCTTTTTTTTGACTTTTGCTTTGGCACAGCAAGCCTTTGTGGCTTTTATTATGTCTCTTCCAAGACACTTTGCCCCGCAGCTGACAAACTCTCAGTGAGTCAACTCACTTGTTTGAATGCATTTGGAGCGACAATAGTTGCCGCTTATAGTAAATGCTTGCTCATGCAAATCTTACTGCCCCTACCCCCCCCCATAGCCTGCCATTCGGCCAGTGGAAAATTTCAATACCGTTTTACATAAAATTTAATTGCCATTTTTGACTGTTCCCATATTTGCGAAATTAATATGACAGTTACTTGGTAGCGTAAGCACTGATAATATTTGAACTGAGTTTACGAAGCAGACAAATACTTGACTAATAAATTAGTATATTAGTAAAGTAGTACGACTACTTTGTTGAACAATGGAAATGAACTCAAACTAACCTCCAAAGTAAAAGCCCGCGGCCACTTGCTCACGCACAACCCGGTAATTCCTTCCGAACGCTTTTTATTGCACAAAGCCGCCTCTTTGCATGCTAGAAACAAACCAAACGATTTCAAATAAACAATAATGCCGGTCGGCCCCTAAACGGATACAGCTTGACACAATGCAGCCTGTCAATTGGTCACAGGGAACACTCGCCTCTTGAAATAGACATCCGAATGTTGTCTTTTGTAGACTGGCGTTTATACAACAGACACGTTTGCGCCAAGCGGTAGCGTTGGGTTCACTTGAAGTCGGGTCAACAACAGATATCGTGAGATGTCAATACAGGCGGCACTACAATTGGTGTGAAACCCTCATTTGGGTAAAGCGGAGGCGTTTTCAGGTGAACAGCATGCAAGAGTGATTATTTGCGCGTCGCTTTTGGTGCTCACGAGAGGCTTAGAGCCTCGCTGATGACTGATGCGCTGCTTGTCGGCACAAACCTATTAGCTGGCAAACGCATTCAGCAGGCCATGCCGTTTATCACTTTGGACGGTTCTCGTGGTTTTCTCACCGTAAGCGAGTTGATGATGATGTCCCATTGTTTTCATAAAGCTGTCGTGAAATGTCAAATGGAGTGAAAATCCGCCTATTCCCACAAAGATATTTGTTCTTACCAGGCAGGTTTTGTGGAAAATCATTGCTTGATTTATGCATTTGTTCCCTCAAATATCACATGGTATTAGAATTTATTGAGAGTTGCTCTCTGGCTAGGCGGAAGAACAAATCTGTGTGTGATTTAAGAAATTAGTGTGTGTGTTTTTAAGCAGGCTTACTTATTTTAAGAAATCCTGACCAGTCCAATTTTCCTTTTCTAGTTTGCATGAATTAAGTGATGCATTCCTTTTTTGGCTTGTTTATTTTTTTCAAGTCCATCTTTTGTCGTGCATTTGTGACGTGTGACTGCCACGTGTGAAACACCACATGCTGCCTTCGGAACAGACGTGCTCTGCATCTGGAAAGCTGACATTTACGCTGGAGTTCAAGGCAAAAGTGCTGTCTTTGCACTAAATAACAGTCTGGCCTCGTCGAGTAAATAATGTCCAGGTCACACACTGCCAGCAGACTGGACATGGCATCTGTAAAGCTGACATTTTTGGTGGTGTTCAAGGAGGAAGTGCGACTGTAAGACAAAATCTGGGCTTATTAAAGGAAAAGTCAACCCCAAAGTTTTCTTTACAAGAATATGTTCTGTGTTTTCACTCGTCAAAATGTGGCTTAGTTTAAAAACTAAATCTTTAGCCATCGAAGGGAGCGGCCATTTTGCCACTTAGGGTCAACTGAAAAGGACATAGTTGCTCAGGCTTTCAACGAATCATGGGTTGGTTTCAGACAACAGGTGAGCCGTGATTCGTGGTTACCTGAGCCCTGAGCATGTCATTTTATTGAAAATACGGTTTTTGGGTTGACTTCTCTTTTTATTGTATCGTATTACATTAAGGAAAGAAACATCCATGAGAAGAAGAAAAAAAACATGTTTTAAGAGACATTTTAGCCTTTGAGATAAATTTTCAAAGCATAAATTGTGTGTTCAAGTAATAGATATAAGTCTTCATGTCTCACTGCCTGTTTTTGGAGTGGGGTAGCAGACATCTCAGCAAGTCCGTTTGATCATGCGCCGCCGCTCTGGAGTTGCGGTTCCCAATTATAAACTGCTGAAGTATGGAAATAGCAGCGTCAGTTAATCTTGGCCTGTCAATAACGCTGACGTGGAAAGGGCGGCGTCTTGACACTTTTTGGCACCGGCGGCTCCTTGTTCTTGGATGAGTGTCAGTGTGGTGGCAGTCTTGTGTATCAGGCCGGGGGTGGAGGGGCTTAACTATTTATTGGCAACGGCCTGGGCTGCAGTGATGAACGGCTGCATTCGCATCACCTCAGAGTTGCGATAACCGCCTCAAAATCAAGATGGGGAGCTCAATTCAATCCATAAGATCATGCGTTCAAATTTTCCTGCCATGCTCCACCTAAATGCAATGAGGGAACGTCCAATTCCTTGGAATTTAGTATCCTCCATATATCTCGTATACAAGGTTCAAAATCTCGGGGACATGTCCATGTTTGCAGGAGCCCGAGAAATGTCTAAATTGACTATAAACTTGACTCTGCATGCCAAAATGACAAACTGTGTCTTTTGAGGCATTGCTTTTAGTGACGCGACTCATGATAGGCATGCCCAGCGAATTTGGTGAATTTCTGGTTATGGGGAAGGTCTCGAAATGGGGGTTTAGTTGGCCGAAGAATAACAATGACCTTCCAAAAAAAATAAAAAATCTCAAGTCCCTCAAGAAATAGCTAAAATGTCCTTTTCAAACCAAAATGATGACTTCCTGTATCATTTTGGCCATGGCTTTCCGAGACTTATTTGTAACTCTGCTCCCGAAATGATGTGTCTACATAATTTGGACTTCTTAAGTGAAACTAGATGATCACACCAGCAAATGTTTGCGAGTCTTTTGGATTGGAAAAGCCCTCATCAAGGTTTACTTGGCCTTTTTTTTCTGACAATGTCATTTCAAGTGGGGCTTGACGCCACATGCTGAGGCTCCAATAAAACCTCAGAGTGTCTGTTATGAGAAGCACATAAATGCTTGCGCTCTATCAGAAATGACATTGCTCCTTACATCCTATTTTATAGGCAGTGTTAGGGTAACGTGTTAGAAAAGTAATGATATTACATTTAGGCGGTTACAAAATAATAAAAAAACGAGTAATTCTTACTATTTTAGCAATACTAAGCCAATTCATGAGTCTCGGAACATATTATGAAATCAGTACTACAATACACATTTAATCACATAAATTATAATGGAGTGCAGTTTTTACCTCACTTATAATGCAAGGCAAACACATCTGCTACTCTCAATACAAGCAGGAACAAACCTCAGTAAAAAGTTTTGTTAGACCAATTGCCAATGATATCATCTATCGCTACTATTTGTGTTAATGTGAGTACGTTGATAAGATAATCTCTGGTTTACAGTCTGAGATTTTCTTTTTTATTTACTGGACAAAATATCAGTTACATTAAAAAATGAATATAATCGATACAAATATTGATCAAACATATTGATCTCCCACCATAGATTAGAACACAGCACAATACAACTTTACTTATATAGCGCGTTTCACAACAGCTGGGGGCCTGCCTAACATTTAATCCACAAGCATCTGCTCTGCTGACCTGATGCATTTGAATGCAAATATTATCTTAAAATGAACTCTAAAATGCACTGGGAGCTTGTGAAGAGAGGCCAGAATTGGGGTGATGTGCTCCCTCCTCCGAGCTCCAGTTAAAGACAAGCAGCAGCATTTTGGACCAGTTGGAGCCGTGTGAGCGAGGAAAGGCTGACTCCAAAATAAAGTCCATTACAGTAATATAGTCTCGATGTAACGAAGGCATGGATTACTCTTTCTAAGTGAATGATCAATGACCAAATGATCAAACTTCAATTGTAATGACCGTTTCAAACCAAAGTGGCAAACTTACTTTTTCTATTTCGGCATAGTCTCTTGAGACTTTCTTGTGGATCAACAAAATAATGACACGCATACCCAATTTTTGGGGGCTGAATTTTCACGAAGAAATTTCATACACACATGATAGACATGCAGACCTAATTCTGGATTCATAACTGGAACTGGTTTCATGGACTGAATATTTAAAAAAATTACACATCCCTGGAAAGGGCCGCAAGAAGGCTACTTCAAGCCAAAATGGCAAACTTTCTTTGTCAGTGTATCTTGATACTTTTTTTGTGGGTCCACTCTTGATCGACATGCCTACCAAATTTCCGATCTGTGATAATGGATGGGGGCGGGATGGCAAGGTTCGGTCCCAGGCTCTGGCTTTCCTTTGTGGAGTGTTCATGTTCTCCCCATACCTGCTTGGGTTTTGTCCGGGTACTCCGGTTTCCTCCGACATTCCAAAAACATGCATGCTAGGAACACTCTAAATTGATTTTGGGGGCAACATTTTCAAACAACTGCAGACCTAATAAAATCTCACATGGGTTCTGAAGGGAGAAAGCTTCGCCAGTCTTGGTCTGCAAATGGTTCAGTTTGTACCCCAGACCAACAGTTTAGAAGCTCACAATGTTTTATCGACCGCTGAGACATATCAGGTCAAAAACATTTTCTTTTCACAAACCGTCCAACGCTATTAACTCATTGCTTTATTCCCCTCGAGTGGGGCCATAGAATGGCTCATCATGTCCATGAATATTTACATAATTTTTGTGGGCCTCATTAAACAAGAACCAGAAAACCAAATTAAAGCAGAGAGGCTAATTACTCATGCATATATAGGAAAAAAAGTGCTATGCAGATGTCTGACTGTGAGCTAGTTTAATGTGTGAAATAGAAATAAGCGTACTGAAACAAAACACCATCATGAAAACCTTTGTCTGCACAGGTTCAGTTACTTTAGTCACAACGTAACATGACATCAACAAACTCAATTCTACAATTTTCTCTTGGTAGTTTGCATTCAGTGGCTAGCTTTCAACGTCACCGCCTGTTCTTTTAACCTTAAAAAAAATTTAAAAATTATTATTTAATGAAATGACACATAATACAACAGTTATCGAAGATTTTTTTTAACCTGACCACTATTTTCATTTTCTTGACCAAAATGTTGAAAATGCACTTTGTGTAATTGATTATTTTTCAGATTTACAATATGCAGTAAGTTAACCAATTATTAAATAAATTAATTTAAAGTAAAGTTTTTACAAATACTTCTATAGATTTATATTTATTTTTTCAAGAAATAAATTGATTCACCAATTATGTGATTTTTTAAAAAATAATAAATTAATTATTTTTAAATACGCTAACATGTTCATTTTATTGATATTTTTATTTGAATATTGACAATAAATTAAGAAATTCAATAAAATTTTAAAAAGTCAAACTTATACAGTGTATATGTAATATTGTCCATTTTACAAATATTGGTTATATTATTAACCAATTATTTGGTAAAATCTCTCTGAAAATATGCTGTCATGGTGGGCGGCAGGGTGAGCGACTGGTTAGCACGGTGGCCTCACAGTGCAGAGATTTGATTCTGGCTCCGACCTTCCTGTATGGAGTTTGCATGTTCTCCCCGTGCCTGCGTGTTTTTTCTCCGGGTACTCCGGTTTCCTTCCCCATTCGAAAAACATGCATGGCAGGTGATTGAACACTCTAAATTGCCCCCTACGTATGAGTGTGAGCGCGGATGGTTGTTTGTCTAAGTGTGCCCTGCGATTGGCTGGCAACCAGTTCAGGGTGTACCCCGCCTACTATCTGATAGCTGGGATTCGCTCCAGCACCCCCCGTGACCCTTGTGAGGACAAGCGGGACAGATAACGGATGGATATTTTTAAGAAAATTAGATTATTACATCTGAACAAATGGTAAATAAAGAATGAATACATTTTAAAGCATTGGTTGTCAACTTTTGTGACCCGCATTTCCTGTTGTTGCAACTCACTTGGACAGAAGTTAGAAGCAATCAACTAAATGTTATTCCCCCCCCACCCCCACTACCTCAAAACCTTTGCACAGCACCATTTATCTTACCGGGCACACCCCAGGTAAGCCAATGGAGGTCACAGTGTGAACCTTATAGCGTGATGCGCCAACTCAAGGCTAAAGGAGCCATTTCCCAAAGCATTATTCATGTGAAAACTTAATCAAATACCCAAAAGCCCCCACCCAGCGTCCTCCTTGCGTAAATGATTTCAGTGATTGTTGGTGTCATCGGCTATGGAGGAGATTAGCAGACAAATGAATTAGTCCGTCATGGCTGATTTAGATGCTTGGGCAGACATTAATTTCTTTTCTTCCTGGGAAGGTAGTTTAGTCGAATTTTTTGCCATCCTATAATTATTATTATTATTATAATAACATACCTTTTTTTTTATGAGGAAAGAAAAGTGCTTGAGGAAAGTCCCCTTTCTGCTCGGCTTCCTGTGGCTTTCTGCTGTGTAATGCTTTCCTCTGAGAGAGAGACTGGTGGAAAGTGCTGATGCTGTTTTTTAGGTAGTGTGTGTGCGTGTGGGGGGGTGCGTGTGGGGGTTTGTGGGGGCGTGTGCGTGTGTGTGTGTTGGGACTCTTATTTTCCATTGTTAACTGCACAAGTGAAGAACATGCCAGCCCATGCCTGTGTCATGTGGCACGATATCGACTTAGTTTAGCCACCAAAACTAACAAAATGACGAAAACTACAAATAAAAAAAAAAATGATTTAAAAAAAAAAAAAAAAAACGCCCGAAAAGGATTATATAAACAAAAAGACAAAACAAAAGCAAAAAAAAAACAAACAAACCCAAAACTACCGAAACTACATTTTATGTTTACAAAACGAAATTAAGCTATCTATAATTGTAGAGAAAATGTCCTTTTTAATCTTTGGCAATTCATCTAATACGCGAGGCTTTGGGGTTGATTTTTAAATGTATTTATTTCATTACTGGCCGGAAAGATTGAACATCTGGGATTTGAAATCCTCTTGATGTGTGTCGCACAGAAGCGACATTGTCAAGCAGCAGCCAATATAAAACTCCCAGCAGATGAGGTTGCTTCGAGCAGACAAGTCACCAATCCTGTTCATGTTCCAAAGAACCCTTAATGTTCAGTTCATGTTAACCTGCCGACACCATAGCCAGGCAAAGAAAAAATGTCATTTGTCTCTTTCACTGCATCTATTTTGCTTTATGAGGTAGTAGATTTGCATATTTTACCAGTCACCATGCCATCTTTTTAAATTTTTGTTCAAATATTTCCAGCGCTTGAAATATCCGTCGGAAGTATGCCATGATGCAACTTATATATTGCAACCACAGACGCACTCATAGTGTCATAATGTGTGCGTTGTGTACGTGTTTTTTTTTTAATATATATAAAATATATATATATATATATATATAATATATATATATATAAAATATATATATATTTATATATAAAATATATGCTGTCAAGTGATAAATTTTTTTAACTAATTAATCACAAAGAATTCCATGATTAATCATGATTAATCCCATTTTTCAACTACTATTTTTTGCAAAGCTTGTAACAGATATTTACTTCCATAATATCTTCGAATTCATGCTAAATCACCAAATATGAAGTATATTTAATTCAAAGACTGTTCTATTTGCTTTCTTTACAAGCATTTTTCTTCGAAACATTCCTCAAAACTGCCCACAAGCGCCACACTCCAGCAGTGTTGGTTTGCAAGGCCCAGTGGTAACTTGAACAGTGTTTTGTTCTGAGACTTGCTAAAGATGTACAACTAATATGGCACAATATTTGCAAATTATTTTTGAAGTAAATCAAACTGAGTTAATTGAGTTAAAATGTTTAACTCAGTTAAAAGAAATTGGATTAATAACCTGAGTTTATGCTTTAATTTTGACAGCCCTAATATATATATATATATATATATATATATATATATATATATATATATATATACACACACAGTAGTGTATTGTATTTTTTTGTTTTTTTTTTGCTGATGATTTTGAAAGCTCACAATATAAACTTATGTGGCAGTTGCAGGAATACGATGGTGAGAAGGTATGAGCTGTTAAGTAACCGCAACCGCAAAGTGAATTCACAGTTCAATTTTGGCACTTCACTTGAAGAAATGTTCTCGCACCAGCTGCGATGGTCAGGTTATGCCTTAAAACCAATCCTCGCCCTAACTGGTGGAAGTTTTTAAATGAAGCTTCACCTGAGCGATAGAAGGTCACGGGCAGTCAATGTTGGTTTTTGGCCCTTCCGCTGATATGCGGCGATTTTCCTTATTCTCTGAATCTTTTGATATGTTGTACATAGACGTTGAAATCCCAACATCGCTTAGAATTGTTTGTTGAGAAAATTTGCTCATGCAGTTGTTCACAAAGTGATGAATCTCACCCCATCCTTGTTTGTGAACAAATTAGTCTTTCAGAGATGCTGTTTTTAGACCCAATCATTGCACTTACTGCTTTCCAATTAACCTGTTCACTTGTGAAATATTCCAAACTAATTCAAACTAAGAGAATAATTGTACAACAAAAAACAATATAGGTCATCATTTGACCATTAATGAAATTGTTTTTTTTTAGCTTAGTTGTAGGTCAGCATAGGTTGAACAGGATGTGAAAATCGTTGTATTGTGTTTTTCTTTACATCTTTTTGCAAAATGCCCCAAGCTCACTAGAATTGTGGTTTGTACTCAGGTTCTCATTTGCTTTTCCAGTATAAATAAGTGTTCAAAGAAAAAAAAAACTTGAATCTCAATATGTTCACGTCGTAGAATGCAAGAAAAGATGCTCACCTTTTTTTTTTTTATAACTTTTTTTAATGCGTTTCAACTAAGCTACAAAGATAGATCGAACCTCCAGCCTCCTCCAATCCATTCAGGCACTTAAAGATGAATCTTTTGGAGCATATTGCGTTGGCGTTTGTCTTTGGTCAGGCATTTGCACATTCCTGACCTTTGCCGAAGATAGCTGCAAGACAGAGAAATGACAATGTGAGGATTCCTAACGGTTTTAATAAATAAGAGGGAAAGTTTTTTTATTTCTTAAATAGTTGTAAACTCCCCGTTAAAGTAAACCAAAATGGAACACTGTACAGCTACTCACGTGGTATGTTACGGCAGACTTGGCCTGGCTTACATACGTTACAGCAGTAAGACACCTCCCAAAGAAGTTCAGACAATATTTGCATTCCAGAGCGTCACCTGAGTGGTCGAGTGGAGAGGGTTATTGGAGACAAGTTGAAATTCTTTTTTTCCTTTCTGCGTGTCTCATTATGGCTATTTTTCCCATCAGTCTATTTTCTGCATCTACCTCTCGAACACCAACTGTCCTGATGTCTTCCCTCGCTACACGTACACGAAAATTGTTCTTGAATACGAAATCTTCATATATACCTTCACGTTAAGACTTGAATGAAGAAAGAAAATGACACTCACCAGCTGTGAGCAGCACGGCAACGCAGAAAGCCAAGAGCAACCACTTCATTGTGTTGTTTACCGCAGTAGCCTGTCGTCGACTTGTCAGTTAAGGTTTCTTCCACTCAATGATCACTTCATTGACGTTATTTACTCACTGTGGGTGCGGCCTTCCCAGTCTTCTCCAAATATGTTTTTGTCAAGTGCTCAGTTGATTATTAATGAGACTGGTTCCAATCTCCTGGGATGATTTTTATAGAGCAGAAATTTTATTGTGTCATCAGCATAGAAACTTGCAGCGGAGTTGCCATGAGTATGGCTTATATTCGAGCTGTCGCAACTGAAATATTGAGCCCCGTAGGACACCTTTGAAAAGTGGTGACAAGTGATAGAAGACCTTCCGCACTCACTGACTGCATGCCTGACAGAGCGGTAGCTGTTAAACCTAGTGACCCGGTTTGATTGATTCATTTGTCGAACATGCAAACACATTACAAGATAAAAACACAAATTGGAAGAAAAGAAAGATAGAACATCATCAATGTCAAAGATCACTCGGTTTGCATGTTCAAATGGAGTCCAAAGAAGTCCAATACATATGTCGTCCTACCCCTTAGTTCACATATCAAATGATTACCCTGGTAGATTATTTTTATACAAAAAAGGATAAATGCTTATATACCAGATTTACATGGATACACGAGTTGTTTTTACAACATTTAATATATTTCTATATCATTTACAGCACGAAAGAACATACTATGGAAATTATTTTTAATACATTTATTTGTTTTCACATTTATTGGATCAGGAATTTGTTTTGCTAGTTTAGTACCAACTTTAATCAAATAATTATTGCATTTGTCAGTTAGATCTTTTTTTGATCCCTTATATTATTTATGAGAAGTCCACTTCTTATTTTATGATCAATTTTATTTGGGAATTGTTATCAATTGTGTCTGTGCTCTGTATCTGTTGTTATTCAACGAGGCTGCGTAATTACTGGGAAAATACAATTATTATGCATTATATTTACCAAGTCAGCTTTTCTTTTTGGTAGCCATAAGGTTTTAACAAATCAACATTAATTTATCCACAAAACCTCTCTCTTTTTTTTATTTCTTGAATAACTGAGCACATCTACTAGTTTCTCCTTGAAAATATCAAAATATACTGATTAACCCGTCTCAGTATCTTCACCTGAGGAAATTTTCTCACCTGCTGTGGTGAGCAATTTATGCAGTGTAAACCAATCCTCTGCCTTCTTAGCAAATATGTACCCATTATCCACCCAAATAATAATTATTTAAATTTATACTGAGTCAAGATCTTTGTTGTATTTTCCTGATCACCTCCAAAAAAGTGTTGACACTAACGTCACACAGGTTCAAATGAAAATAAATATAGAAGACTGAAATATTCTTTTACATAGATTGTACATCCGGGGCAGGCCACAACTGGTTAGCACGATGGCCTCACAATGCGGAGGTGCAGGATTCGATTCCGTCTCTGGCCTTCCTGTATGGACTTTGCATGTTCTCCCCATGCTTGTGTTGGTTTTCTCCGGGTACTCCGGTTTCCTTCCCCATTCCAAAAACATGCATGGCAGGTGATCGAACACTCTGAATTGCCCCTAGGTTTGAGTGTGAGCGCGGATGGTTGTTTGTCAATGTGTGCCCTGCGATTGGCTGGCAACCACTTCAGGGTGTCCCCCGCCTACTGCCCGAAGACAGATGAGATAGGCGCCAGCACCCTCTGTAACCCTTGTGAGGAGAAGCAGTACAGAGAATAATTTCTGTGATCCGTTGGATATTTCTCTTCAATGTTTCTCATTTTGTCAACCATAGCGCAGCATTTTGTAAGATCAAACAAGCTGACATCATCGCCTGACTAAAAAGATGTGCACTTGTTTCTTGGACCGTGTCTGTCACTTGTACTTTGATTTTATTTGAGAATTGACGTTCCTATTGTTTTCGTGAAAATTCTTTTTTTTAATATTTAATAATTAAGTCGCAATACACGAATACTAAAAAATGGGTCTGCACCGCCCCTTAGAGTGGTTCATCTGGGGTTCATCAAAGCCTTGCCGTTGTAAGTTAGACCTACGGCTATGAAAATTGTGCGGCACATGTAGCTTATTGAAATCTTTCGATTTCGTTATACGCTCTTGTCGCGGTGCTGTATACAATGAAAACCCGATACTGTTTTTTGAGGTTTTGAACCTGGGCGAAAACTCAAGAAACTTTGCACACACAATAGACCTGGGATGATAATGAATATTTTAGAGTTATCGTGTGCTATTTTCTACAAAAAAAGATCTATAGCGTCCCCTACAAATTTGTTACAAAGTGTGTTCCTGGTTCCATGTTTCACGTATATCTGTTAAAATTGTGAGGCATATGTAACTGTCCAAGACCTGCACACAACAGGCCTGGCATAAAAAAAAAAAAAATCTCTATTTTTGATGGTCATATTCCGATGTGTAAGTACCCAGACGTGCAAGTAACCCAACGTGGCAAGGGTTGCGAGGGCCCTTTATAGCTGCTCGCAGATCTAGTTTTACGTGTCATTGTGCTACCGGTCTCACTTTTGGGGAACTATTCCCAACACTTGAAGCGTCCACCGGCCGGCCGTACTACAGTAAATGTACAGCATACGACATAAAGTCGGTGCGCGTTGTGTCCGACAATTTCCATGATTAGTGAAGTTCTCATTACCACATTGTTGCCCGCGCATTATTGGACATATTATTTTGCCATTGAAGATCGAGCTTCAATTCGCACAACTGCCTCCGCTCCTTGCCACTCGTTCCTGTGCCGTTGCCGCTGTTGGCAGTCTTTTAGAATTCAAGGCGATCAGACTTGCTAAAACAGTGAGTCAAAATAATACTGGTAATTATCATGGATATTAACACTTCAAAAGTTGAAGATGGTACTGCATTGTGTGTTCTTGGTGGAGTCGGGTTCATGATGAGTTGATGCCTCTGCCAACAAAACAAAAGGTACTACCTCCCTCCACACAGGTTTGAATTAAAAAAAAATATACAGGAGGTGCAGTCTTGATCCCACTTGTACATTTTGTGTGACACAGTTAATAGTTGAGAGACAAGAACAAGACTGATTTTCCGGTTCAATAAGATTGGTTCAGTTTTCCTGTCCCATTCAGTCTTTTGTGTTGAGGGGCATCATCCGTAGAGCAGTCCTGACGATAAGCTAACTGGGGGCGTCGAGTGTGTTTGGGGCTGCTTCCTTTCTATGTCATGGCGACTTTCTCAAAGCACTTCATCATTGAAGAAGGTTTTACAAAGATGATATATATCTGTGAAGAGCAGCTAGGCTAAGCTGTGTAGAATGACGCAACGCAACAAAACCGGAGAACACTGAAATGACTGTTTCCGAGCATTGGAGATGATGAGCAAAGAGCTCATGACCACCACTTTGACCGTCATTAAAATATTGTTGCGCTGTAGGCCTGTAGAGGAGTTCAGCAAAAATGCGGTTGAGGTTTTATTCCTAAAAAACATTATTGTAAGCCCCAACAACATTCTGCACAGTTTGTACAGTTTATTCAGAAATTCTTTCAAGTACCACTAGAGGGAGCCTGCTCACCAATAATGGCACGTTGATCACTAATTTAGATGCTCCAGTGAACCGACATGAACATACATGTTTTTGGAAACACTGAAGATGATTTAGTGTTCTTGCTGAGTGACAAGATGGATGTTTGAGTTGTCTCACACCATTTGTGAAGAAAACGTGGAGCCTTAAAGCCAACAGCAATTTTCTATCTTCTTCGCAAATATGTACTAGTCATCTATCCAAATCCAAACTTTTTTTTAAAAAATAAATTACACATATAAAGTTGTAGCTTCAGTTAGCCTGCCATGGAAAATATGCTTTTTAAATTTTGGGGGGTTTCAAAATGTGGTAAAGTAACAATTACACGGCTCATGTGCGGTTCACAAGATGAGCCGTGATTGGTCGTTACCTGAGATCTGAGCACATGTCAACAGCAAGTGGCAAAACGTGTTTTTAAAGGTGTTCAGTGAATCCAGGCAAAATATGAACTTTTCACGCCTGAAAATGGTTACTCTCCCTTTAAGGCAGATTCCTTTTATAGCCCCTCCAGTTCAATTATGTGCAACCAATGTACACAACGTACACATACAAATTAATTAAAGCCGAAGGATATTTTTTTTCAACATACAAAAAGGTAGTGACTGTTAAATTACAGTGCCTCTACATAGGTTGCCTGACTACAATCATTCCAAGCGCCTTCTGCTGTGTTTTTGTCCCGCCATTGGCCCAGCATCAGGATAGAAATATCTGGGCCAGGGTATACACGTCCAGCACCTAAAACGGCCTACTTTAAGCAAGTCAAGACTTGTTTACCCGCGGTAACGGCATCCAAATGATTACGGTGACAGTCTAACCAAAGGGAGATCAGACACACGGCAGCCGGAGGTGCCAGGGGCGCCAAGCCAACACAACTCATGGTAATCGTGAATTAACAAGGGCACTCCGTATGAAAAAAAAACAAGCAAGTAGTGGTCACTGAGACACACACGTTTTCTTGTCATGCACCCAAATCAAGATTTATTCAGATCAAATTGTCCACTTTTAAAACTCGTTTGAAGACACATTTTCATTCTTTAGCTTTCGACACAACACGAGATATGTCGCTGTTCTGCTGTTCTTCTGGTATCTATTGTTCATGTGTTTTAATTTGTGTTCTAATTACCCGCTAATTTATATGACACCATATGGGAAGCGCTTTGTTACAGCTCCAGCTGTTGTGAATTGCGCGATATGAATAAAGTTGAATTGTATTGAGTTATATTTCAAAAGGGTCGCACCTTTGATGAGTGTTGTTGATTATTATTGAAACATATTATGGAAACTACTGTGAGCTGTTTAAGGGCCTGGATCTTACAAAGAAATGGGTCTTTGATAATCGCCACATGCATGATTACTCAGTAAACTTGCCGACTCGGTGGAGATGCGGCTGGTATGTGTGCTTGATGAAGTGCCTATGCACCACATACAATGTTGTGTGAAAACACTTCTATTGTGTGTGTGATTTTTTTTTTTCTATGCTCATAAGACTGTCTGACCATTGGCCCAACAGGATAGCGGCATATATGGGACAGCATCCAAAGTGGGCTAATTTTGGAAAGACAAGAATTGTTCAAAGTATATGCCACAGAATGTAATAAAAAATGCTCACATTTTTTTGAAGAAGAGAGTTTGATTCTCGAATCTCTTCAAACCCTTTTATGCGCTCCCTTATTTAAGGAACGCTGCAGAAGTCCATTTTGGAGCATGTTGCGTTGTGGGGGTGGGGTTTGTCGGCTGTCAGGCAGTCTGTTGTCACACTGTTGCATCTGCAAGACAGACAAAGGACAAAATGTGACAATCTGCAATGAATGACAGTGAACCCCATCACACCTGTGAAAAATCAACCAATCAGTGACAGCAGTTGTGTCTTTCTGGATGGCAATCATTAGGCGACAAGTAAGACAAAGAATAACCCGCGTGTCTACGTTAAACTCAGATAGTATAATACAGTTGTAAAGTTTTAGACCACTTTTTTTTCTCTTAGATATCTCAAACAGACCAATTTTCTACAGCTAACACAAAGATTAGTGATATGCTTTTTTCAGGGCCGATCCCGATTATTAATAGTCATGGATGCTGATATTTGAAGCCGATATTCATTAGTAGACAAAAGTGATTAAAATGGTGTCAAAATTTTGAAAATTAAAAACTGCAAAACTTGACTTAGTTTAAATTCTTTTAAGCACCTGTTTATTAAACAGGTTTAGAGATTCACAACATTTTAAAGCTTTTTTAGATCTTATAAAGTAGACTTTAAACTTTTTTTTTTATAAGTCTAACAAAAAGTGCATCGAGTTCCCAGGCTCAAATGCATGTCTTATAGTTCGATGAAAACAAACATCTCCTTAAAGTTTACGACAGCAAATAGTTTTCTAAATATCCACCATAATTGTAATGTTTATCCTTCACACATTTTTTTAAAATTCAAAAACAGAAAAGTGCATCCTCAATGGAGCAACTTCCCAGAAAAATAAACATCTCATCAACACATCTGTGTCTCCTCCCCACTGCTTTTTTGTGGGTGTTCTGTCACCAGAAAACGTGACATTTTTTGCTCAAGATGTTTTTTTCTCTTGCTGTAATTTGTCGTCAATTTTTGCACCATGTACAGATTTTCATATGAAGCGATGGTTGTTTTAAAATAAGTTTGAGTTGAGCTTTTAATGACATGTGACTTACACCCGCAGATTCCGGCACTCACTCACTTCTTTTCTCACCATTTCCCTCTCAGTATTATGATCAACATCTGCTTATCTCTGAAGCCATGTCGCTCCAGTTGCCAATGACCTCTGCAAATGTTACAATGTGGGAGCGATTAAATTTACACTCAAGGCAAGGCAGCAGAACTGGGTCTGAAACCCTTATTTTTATGTATATGACATAAAATGTAATGTTAGTGGTTGTGAGTTGAAGTAGACGGACATTTATTAAAATTTGGGTAAAGTCTGTTGCCTTACAACCGCTACTGTAGCGCGTGTGACTCAAGGTGAAAAAGCTTACAGCTGATTGGCTGCAGAAGGAACCAATCTGATGGTGCTGTAGGCGCAACAGAGAGAGAGAGAGACAGAACCGTGCTGCAGTGAGCGAAAATAAACCAGCTTTTACTTTATCAGACTTTCAATTAAAAAAAAAATACAAATGCCAAATATCAGCCCGGATAATTGGCCCAGCCAATAATCAGTCTATCACTAACAAAGAGCTGCACTTCTCAAAATGAAATTCTTTTCCATGGTCAGCAGACGTTATGCCGACTTCTTCAAATGCAAATTGCTTCATTCATTTGCTCCATTGGAGTGAAGATCTGAAGCTCTGAATCAAATATATTTTTTTAACACCATACTGCTAGGTTTATGGCATAATTGACAGTTTGTTTGGCTCATAAAATGTAAGTCAAACTTTTTCAATGCCCCACCAGACATCATCACTGGATTGTGGGTGGAGCAACTGTCGCCAGTGATAAATCCTATATATTGACATGCTATTGAAAAAGTTGCAATATTTTGCAGTAAAAGCGCTAAATGTTTGGGCCGAGGGAAGAAATATCTCGTTTGTGTTGAACACCCAAAATGTTTTGATCCCAGCAGGACGCTACTGTTAATCAAGATACAAACAAGCTGTATAATAAGCACATTTTATTTATTTTTTGCTTTCTCTTAGCATTCACATCACACAAATAAAGAATTTGAAACTCATTAGTGCACACCAACAGCGCTGGTGCATCCTGGCGCCAGCTGTGTCAGAAAGCGCAGTTGGCCTCCAAAGTCGCTTTTCTCGCGTAGGCGTTGCAACTCGGCAACTGACGGCTACAAGGTTGCGTTCGCTAAATACGGCGAGGTGCAAAAAATAGCTGATGGCAAGACGCGCACTCCCTTTGCAACTTGTTTACACCGTCAAGGTGGTCTGACATTACAGCCGCTTTATAGTCTCGACTTTACAGGCGTCCCACAGCGAAGGCAGCGGAACGCCCACACAATAAGGGCAAACCATTTGAGGGGTAGAAAAACACTGCGAAAACGGCATTTTTCCCGTTGGCATGTGGAAATGTCCCTCTTCTGATTTATTTATTTTTTTATTTCTGTTGAAAAACTCAATTATGAGCCATTTTTGTGCGAATAACAAAGCAATAAAAGTGGTGCTTTGGCGCTGTTTATGAATTCTTGGTGGTGGTGTTAGTTTAAATTTGTCGCTTGTGTTTTTTTGTTTTTTTTTTAAATTTAGTTTTGTTGTGTCATGACCCGTTCGGTCATGTCATGTCTTTGTTTTGTTGTCCCAGCTGAGTGGGGGGCGTTTCCTCCAGCGCTCGTTCCCTTCCCTTGTCATCGTTGCATGAGAGACGCGCCCACCAGCCACACACCGGTTCCTCATCAGTCACGCAGCTGTGTCACATTGACTGTCAATCACCCGGACTACTTAAGCGCTCAGGACCGACGGCTTGTTGTCGGGACATTGCTTCCTTTCCCTGATTGTCACGGCCGATTCCTGATATCGTTCTCGTTCTCGTTCTCGTTCTCGTTCTCGTTCTCGTTCTCGTTCTCGTTCTCGTTCTCGTTCTCGTTCTCGTTCACGCGCATAAGTTATTTGTCACTGACCCTGTTTTCCTCGTCAAGTTTAGTCTGTCCAGTCGCGTTCTTTGTCATCCTCATTGCTTTGCACTTCGTACGTTTGTTTCCCCGAGTTCATTGTTTGCATTAATTAAACTCCCCTTAAGTTACCTTTTTGCCTGGCTTCCCTGCATTTTGGGTCCTCCTCCTTCACCTCGCTACAAGCGAGCCTGACATGTTGATGGTCCATGAATGCATCATGCGCTGTCAACGTGAAATTCAGTGGCAGGCTGTGCATTTCTGACCCATGACTTAGGTGACCTAAACCAGTGTTTTTTCTACCATGCACCGGTGGATACAAAACCACAACTTTTGCGTTGGGGGTGGTGTTGGTTGACTAATAAGATGCTCGAGTAACAAATGCAAATCCACTTGTATTACGCACCAGACACCACAGAACAACTAGAACGCGCATGAACGAGTAACACAAAAACGGGGGTATTTCGTAGATATTGCAATAACTATTGAAAAGTGCGAACTTAGGGCACCACAGAACAAGTGTGACGCACCATAATGCTTTATAACGAACCGCTTAGCGCGTATTGTGCAGAATAGGCTTCGTACGTGGTTTGTTATTTTATTTATTTATTTATTTATTGCTAGATTTTGGGTTTAATATTAGCATAATGCCATCGAGACAATTTGCATTTGCACACGCATGAAGAGTCCATCATAAGATGGATGCGACCCTTCAAAATAAAATATTTTTCAGCCTCCAGTAATAGATAAACTGGAAGTACTTTTTCTTTTTTTCTTCTTTCGTCCATAGTGGCCCACGACCCAGTGGTTGCGGACCACTGACCTAAACCACTAATTAATAACGCCACTCGCACGATGTGGCAAAAATAATATGCAAAATGACACTACATTACAGAGCAAGAGAGAGGCCTTCCGTCCGTGTATGTAAGAATGAATACCATCATTACCAGGTCACGTTCCAAATTATTATGCAGTTTTTTTTCTCTACTTTTGGCTGCATCTGGTAAATTCAAAAGGGACCTAATCTCAGCGTGACCAAACCATCATTTGTCCCTGTTAATGCTCCATGTAGGTCCTCGCTGTCATTTGGTAACTCAAATCAACCCAACTCTGAACTCAAACCTTCATCCCATCCGTCTGCAGACAATCAGCCGTGGCGAGCACATTGTTACGTGTTGTTGTTTGTTATTACTGTTGTGTGCTGGAGGCTTTAGGCAGACCTCAGTGTGGTGTGCCAACATGCACGTTCAGCACCTCGCCAGTCGCCCTCTCCTCCTTGTAGGCCTAGGGCATCAATCGCCGGCTGTTGGGGCTGTTAACCAGCCCTGAGCTGCACCATTGATCTCTGTAATTGTCTCCCACTCTTCAAAGGCAGCCGGGAGTTGGTTTGATCCGAGCTGTTTACTTTCGCAGGCTCCTGTGGAACTAGCTTTTTGAAGACGAGAGCTATCAAGTACTTCAGGCATGAGCAGGCATATTATCGTACCATTACTGTGTGTGCGTGAGGGTGTGTGTGTGTGTGAGACGCTTAAAGGCCCGTGGCGGTGGTGGGTAGGTGGTGAGCCGGCAGCCCCTCACCATTACATAAGGACAGGGAATTTCAACCAGGATCTTTCCTTTCATCTCCTATAGAACAGTGACAAACGGCTCAAAAAGGACAGGTTTCAAGCAGCTTTTGGGCACCCCAGATTGAAGGTGATTGGAAAGAAAAGCTGTACGGCTGGTGTCCCAAGAGATGTATTTCCAACCCAAAGTACCAGTTTTCACTCTGCCGTGTGGGACACAATCAACCAGCAGAAGAGATCTTGCAATTTTTTGCTTCATTCAGTGCGTGAGAAGAGGTGAGAGTAGTGGCAGGCAACTTGTGGCTGCTTCGCCATGTGCTCACAATGGCCTGAGCATCTGACAGTTCCTGGCCGTTAAGAACATTGCTGTGCTGGGCCAACTTCCCTACTCACCTGACACTGATTCTGTGTAAAAAAAGATTTCTTCCTCTTTCACAAGCCCTAGGGGCTCATTAAGAGGACCCAATTTGAAGATGTGGATAACATCAAGATTGGAGTGTTAAAAGGCATAACAGAGAGGGCTGAGAATGTGATTTAAACACCAAGTGGATTATTTCAAAGGGAAAAGTTTGGTAGTTTGGATTTCAAATACATTTTGCAACATCACCTGTATGATCATTTTGCCATTGCGTTTATTTTATTTTTTTATTTATTTTTATGACAGTCTGAACGTCTCAATTCAGATTTTTTTACACCCTACTTGGGCCACAATGTGGCAATATGTGATTTTTTTTTTTTCTTTTTAATGCAACCGCAGCCGAACGGCCAGGTCGCATGTATTGACGTTGTTTTGAGTAACAGTATTGACTTTCTATTTTGCTGTCATTTAATCGCACTTGAAACATGAAGCATAAAGTGGCGCTTTACGGTGATAGTAACAATTCAGCTGCTAATTTGTTACACACGGCAATGACGTGATGTCTCCATGAAATGGAATTGAAAATCTTTGCCTCGTCATTATCGCCAAATACTGTATTTCTAACTCGAATTGAATTGCTCTTCTGTCGAAATGACCCGACATTTAGTTCTGTAAACACTACGTCGTGAGTGACGTCGCCTCTTCTGCACTTGCCACTGGCAACGCGTATGCAAGGTCGCATTTGTAACGTAATGTGAACGCTTACAAAAAACACTTTTTCTCTTGATGTTGATGCCCACTTTCTCAGCAGTGTTGGTAAGTACAGTAAATTATTATTTTTTTTTATTTTATTTTATTAATATGAAATATAAAACATCCATCCATTATCTGTGCCGTTTCTCCTCACAAGCGTTGCGGGGGGTGCGGGAGCCTATCCCAGCTATCTTCAGGCAGTAGACGGGGGACACCCTGAACTGGTTGAGTATAAAACATGTATTTGTATTTACTGAGAGATGTAGGGAGTATTAATGTTTTGATTCCAATTTACACGGAAATTAAGGTTACATTGCCAGCATAGGAACAGACCTCGTTCGTAAATTGAGGACTTCCTGTATCTTGTCCTAACTACAGTGAACCATGCGTTATACATTTCAGACCCACCTGCAATAGATGAAAATCCACAAAGCTTGCTCGCATCAAGTGAATTTGCATTTCTGTTGGTTAAATGACTGCTGTGAAAAAAAAATTTAAACACCAGTGACAACCAAAATATGCAGTTTTTTTTTTGTTTTGTTTTGTTTTGTTTTTTTTGTCAATGTTTCCAATGTCAAAGTTATCCACCAAAATAGAAAGCCATCCAAATAATACACGCTTGACTTTGACGTTCTTCCTCAAATTGTTAACATGTGTTTTTCACTCAACACTTTTCATCCAATGCTGGTTTGCGGTTTTGGGGGAACCCGAGTAATAAACATAATGAAGAAGAGAACGCTTTAAAGCCTTGCGTTCCAAAGCAGTAAAGCTGCTGTTGATGTGGTTTCTTGTTAGGGAGTCGACTTGATGTCAGGGTAGGAAGATGGAATTGTGCACGGGAGACGTGGCACACCCAAAAACAAAGTCGAAGCTAGATGCTAGGAGGCCTCGATGTGCCTGTTGAATATGTACTGTAGAAAACATTAAAACACATAAGGGCCGTATATATATATACATACGTATATATATATATATATATATATATATATATATATATATATATACATGTATATGTATATATATACATATATACGTATATATATATATATATGTGTTTTTTTTCTTTAATATATTTTTGTGTATTAATTTGTGTTCTAATTTACCACTACTAATTTATATTACACCATATGGAAAGCGCTTTGTTACAGCTCCAGCTGTTGTGAAATGCGCTATATAAAGCTGCTTTGTATTGTATAAAAAATAACCAGAGTAACAAGCCAAAACTAGTCATAAAAAACATACTTTGGGAAGATGTGAGCCCCAGTACCAGGAACAGAAACAGCAAACACAACTAATGACCCAACAAAGACAGAAAGACACCAGGGAACTAAATACAAAAAAAAGTGGACAAGAAAACCAATGAAACAAATGAGGAAAAAAGGGGAGAACATGACCAAACTGATGACATGTCCACACGGAAACAAAAAAAAAACTCCAAATAATGAAATGCATGTGTCTCTGGAAGGCTGTAATGTATATGCCTAGTCTGAAGAGGCGCTATTGCACAGCCATAGAGGTCACCGGAAAACAGAAGAAGAAGCCTGAGCGTAAAAGACAGACAAAGAAGACTAGTTTGAAAAAAAGGGTGAGTCCATAATTCAACACGATCATAGAAGGAAAGTTGTGTTTGGATGGATGATGAGGTGGAGCTGAAATGAAGAGATGGGCGGGTAAAGCTTGAAGCATTGAAGCTTATCTTCAAATTGGGCAAAATGCCTTCAGAGCTTTGGTACTTTAGTGAATGCATTATTAGTGACATCTAGTGGAGGAGTGAAGTCAAAGCAACCTACGGCTCTAAAGAGTGAAATATTCCCTCACTCATATTTCAGATACAATAGTCAAATAAATACGATGCCGATCAATGTATTTAAAGAAGCGTTTAGAATTCAGACCAAGTTGCTATTACGTTTTTGTTTGTTTTTTCGAAAATAAATGTGTTAAATAAATAATCTTGGACGTTCACCCAAAATATTTATTTCAAGTTTGTCAAAAGCTAAACTGTCTGCGATGTTTTTTATGAAAATGTGCATTGTGTTTGATGCTTCATAAAAACATCTATTTTTTGTTGAAGACTAAACTGTTTTCGAAGCTTACCAAAAGTACGGCATGGTCTTCATTACGGGCTCTAAATTGTCTTTGGTGTTTTTGTAAACACGTCTGTTAGGCACCTCAACGCTGGAAGGTTTCAAAAATTCGCTATTTTTCTCCAGGAGTAAATTGTCTTTGATGTAAATGCGGGCCCTCGAGAACAAACAGTTGTGTATCAAAGCGAACGGGTAGACGGCACGAATCAAGCGTTATCTGCTGACGGAAGCAAGAAAGTCGAAAGCAGCCATGCAACTTTATCAAAGCAACTTTATTTTTAAAACAAACGACACTCAAATCGATAGCAAGGGATTGGACGGGGTCACTATTGCCGTTTCTGCCAAGTCATGTTTGCAGACTAAGAACAGAGGATGCCTTGATTTTTTTTTTTGTTTTATCACCTCGTCTGCACTGCGTTTTAACATTAAAAATTTACGGAGTGAAAAGGAGCGCGAGGGAAGGTATCAGGAGTCTACCGCGCCTAACTCCGGGGAATTAGATTTTCTAGTTAGTCTCTTCAAAGGACATCCATAATAATCTCACTGTAGCCTACCCGCGCAAGCCTCTCAAAGGTCCTGCATAATCTGGCCGTTGGCCGGGCATCAAGTCAATGCTGTTGATTACGAAAACAGGAGAAAGGGAAAGGAGTTGGAAGTAATTACGCAGGTTTGCGAGGGCCACAGGCACTGTTTTCATTACATTGCTTAGTTAATTAGCTTGTCGTTAATGTTTACAAAACATGTATGCTGGCTACGATGCTTATGAAAACAAATACTATGTACCTAATTGTCTTCGATGTTTATGCGCGTTAGGTTAATCAAAGACTAAATTGTTTCTGAAGTTTTAGGATTTTGGATTGAGAGAGAAAATTGTCTTTGATAATTGTGAAAAACTGCTCGGTTAATCAAAGACTAAATTGACAATTATGTTTATGGAAGTGCATTGATAAATTTCATCGTTAAAGCAACGTTTTCCAGATAAATCCTGACTGCTT
This sequence comes from Idiotropiscis lumnitzeri, assembly GCF_059441095.1. NCBI lineage: Eukaryota > Metazoa > Chordata > Actinopteri > Syngnathiformes > Syngnathidae > Idiotropiscis > Idiotropiscis lumnitzeri. The sequence continues at coordinate 8,541,508 of NC_142398.1, forward strand.
GCTAGCTTTAGGCTAAAGTTAGCTTTGTTGCACTCAGGTCAATTTATTAGCTCGTGTGTGTGTTATGGTAATGTTATGATAATTTGTTGGTTGTTCTCTTAACATGTCTTGACCGATGCAGTTAATGCAGAGCCAGTCAGTGGAAAACTCACAATAAACGAATCAATTCTACTGCTTCCATCATCAGTAAAGACTCGTGAGCCTGTTCCCGACATGCAAGCCCAAGCCATGACATTATTTACGTTCGTCATGCTTCACAGATGAGCTTTGAACGAGATTGGAATTTGCATAAAAGTTCAGAAATGAGCCACAAAAGTTTTGGAACAAAATTTTATGGACTGATGAAATCAAAATTAAACTTTACCAAAGTATGGTGAAAGCTTATGAGCCGGATAAAATGAAATAAAAGCTAGAATTGTGATAATTTGAAGATATTTATCTTTTGTTTTACATGACAAAAACCAAGGAGTTGACTTTGCCATTCCAATACTTTTGGAGGGAATATATTTTGGCATCTTCTGTCTCGTCCTTGCCCGAGCACGCACAACTGATTGCGGCGATATCCTCAATGTACTCGGAAATCACAGAATTTTTTTTATTTTTTATTAACAACCTTGGCGGAGGTCTGCTTCTCTCCTGCGTGCTACTGTAGCTGTTCTTTTTTTTTTTTCCTTCCTTGTGCTGGCGGCAAGCACTGACAAGCTGAAGAATGTCTGCACAGGCAAGCGGGGGAACGTCTCGCCATCTCAGTTCCTCTGCAAACGCTATCGGTTTGCTCCAAAGGAGACAGAGATAGATATTTAACTTGCGTGTTTGTCGTTCAGTGTTGAGTAGATCTTGCGCTGCTCGCAACTTGCCGTGGGAGAAGGAATCTATAAAGGAATTTCCCCAGGTGGTATCGAGCAGACAGCTTTGAGTGAGTAGGCCTATTTAGCTCCCGACTGAAATAGCTTTCCTGCTTTCCTAACCCTAACCTGTGTCACTCTTTGAGCCAGCCTAACTAAAAATTTAAAATACATTGCTTAACATACACTGTACATGAATTAATGTGCAACTAATTCCCTCTGGACCCATTTTGGGCCCCGACCAGAGTTTGGAAACCTTTTGCTTTTCGAGAACACATTTAAATGTTTTCCGCAACCAAACCGCTTCATCTGGGGATAATCCCATGAGAGATTTTGCACCGTCGTAATCTGATTGTTTTGAACATATCCGGCTTTGACCTACTGAGGCTATGAAAATGATGATTATTATTATTAATTTTTTTTTTACAAATTAATCTTTACTTGACATGATTTTATTTTCATTTCAGCACCCTTAGAAACCTCACTGATGACAGTGGTTGTTCTAATGTCTTTTATTTATGCCGTTGTTTTCTCACCGTGAGAATGCATTTTGGTTTAGGACAGCAAAAATGAACCTCGTAAGTGGGCAAATGAAATCATGGTTATTGGCTCTTTGAATTTCTGTCGCTCTTCATCTGACGTACGGCGGTCCCTGAAGGCCAAAAAGTAAAGCGCTGCGTTGCAAACCTTGAACGTGGAATAAGTTGGTGAGATATCAATAAGAGAATGAAATCAGCACGTTGAGGAATACAAAATGGCCACTTCAAACTAAAATGGCAAACTTGCTGTGTCTTTTCAAACAATTTTTTCTTTTTTATTTAGCTTTTTTTTTGTAGCTCTGCTTCCTGTGTTATTGCCTCCCAAATTTTGTGTTGCTAAGGGAAACTGTCTCTGGCCTTGTGGTGTTGAAAGTAGTTGCATAAAGCAAGCACAAACTGATTAAGGCGATGGTGAGTGCATTGAAATGAACCCATCAAGTCTTCATTTACACACAGGTACCTTGACTGATTAGTTTTGTTTGTTCTCTGCCCTCAAATTACATCTCAAATCAACTTTGCCCATTGAAATAAATATGCCATCAATTAACTTCAGTTCCCTCCCACCCCAATTTCTAGAGACAGAAGTGTCACGATGATTTTGAAGCGTCGACTCAGCGATCTAACGTATTTTCTGAACTATAAAGCGCTCTTACCGGTGAAAAAAAAATCCACAGAAAACCGCATTGTTGTATTAGCCGCATGGTTCAAAATCTAGGAAAAAAGTATCGGCTTATAGTCCGGAAAATACGGTACTCTAAATTGAGACCTGTACCGGGTTATTGGTGGATATTTTTAACATAAACCTATCAGCCAATCAGAAAAAAGCTTTCCTACATGTAGGGTGTTTTTTTTTTTTTTTTTTTTTTAGAAACCATGCAGTTGTACTATTTTGCAGAAGTTTGAAGGCATTTTTGGACCCAATTTTCTATCAGTGCTGCCACAAAAACATTCCCAAAAAAGATCCTCCCTCCAAAAATGAAATTTTCCAGGATTCATCTTGCCATTTTCAAAAATGTGGCTGTGTTGTGTTCCAGCTTGGCTCAGGGTTCGAGTCATTTACGGTTTAGCTAATATGAATTGTTTAAAGCTTTTCATTAGCTGGTAAGACAAAGTTATGTGGTTTGACATAAAGACGTATGTAATTGGAATTGTAAATATGTTGGTTTAAACATTCAGTTTAGAGTGGAAATAAACAGGTCATAAATCAATTTGTGACATTTTTGTTTGGTGGTGTGCCGTGATATTTAGTTTGAATGTCAAATATGTCCCTTTACTCCATAATGATGGGGAATCATTTGAATACACTGCAGTTCGATCCAAGCTGGCATCCCAGAAGCGACGATTAGGATGGATGGACGTGCATGCTGTTTGCCACTCATTTCTGCACACTGCTTATTAAACCGTAAAATGTGTTTAGCATTGACATTATGGCTACGTTGGAGCTGTTTATGCTGAGATTTTAATAATGCTGGGATATTAAAATATTGATCTGGTGCTTAATCTCCACTCTAATAAAACCAACAAATTGATTCACCATCCAAATCACCCCCCACTCCTGCTCCCAGCCGTTTTTGTTTTTCTTGTTGTTACTCATTGTCCACTTCATAATTTATTTTACGCACTGCGAGATGCCAGATCAGAGTTATCGCTAAATTATTCGAGCGTGTGGGGGAAAAAAAGCCACAGCAATTAAAAGTGGGCGTCCACGATTTAACACACTATAATTGCACTAATCACTGATTCAAGTTTCCCGCGGTCCAAAAAAAAAAAAGCTTCACACAAACCCACGAGGCATTCATTTGTTCCTTCTTTTAATCTCGTTTGTGCAATCTTTTCATTTTTAACGCGCCTGATTCAATACAAATGCAACTGATTACACTGTCGTACATCTAAGATGGTGTGATGTTAAAAATTGACCATGACAACAGTTCCAGAAACTCATCAACAAGTACAAACAAGTGTCATTATAGATTATATATTGCCTTTGGATGTGGAAAAACCCAAAGTGATTGAATGCAATTGGCTCATTGGGGGAAAGCCAGCTCTACAGATGTCATGCCTTAACCACCAGAAAAACACTTGCCAAAAATGATTTAAGTCCAAATTAGTGTTCTTACCTTTTTTTGATTTAGTTTCCTAAGGTTATTTAATTTGGACGAGCTGTTGATTTAATTTATTATTGAAGGCACAGTGTCTATTAGGCTGTTGGAAGAAATACATGGCCCAGTGTCGGTCTGTCTGTCCACGTGCTAGTTAGTTTGCAGGATTACACAAAAGCTACTGACCGAGTAATTGAAGGGGTGGCTAATGGGCCAAAGGGAGAGCCTACTTAATTTTGACGCAGGGCCAGATAAAAGTATGATCTGATCTACATCGCGGACCAAGTGGGACAGTAAAGGTAATTACGGACAATTTGCAGCACCATGGGCCATTTATTTTCCCATTGAGGTTAAAGGAGGCATCTATTTGCGGCACTGTGTTCATTCAGTTATATAGTTAGGAAGGTCGGTAACAAATTACTTGAATATACCTGACTAATTGAAACACATACATTTGGGTCCAGATCCAGATAATCCAGATGGAAGAATCAATCGCTTTTGTTCTAGCCCGTTTGTGTCAAGGGCCAAGTGAGGAAGTGTAAATCGTTACACCATTCCTCCAAATCCGCACAATGAGGTCAAAGTAGACGATTAAGTCAGGAAAGAACGTGAGGCACCGTGTCGTTGGTCAAGCGCCAAGAATGAGACCATCAGCTGACTTCCTTTTTTCTCTGCATGTCGGTTGACTGCCTGTTCCTTACATGCACCGGCACGTCTCAGGCCCACTGGGTATTAAACAAAAAATATGTATGTGTCATGAGAGTTACAGTCTTCAGGCAACTGCGGGGATAGGTTGCAAATTTCTTCCTTGAAAGCCTGAATGAAGCCACCGGGAGCTTGCCAAATCAAGATCAGCTCTTGTTAAAGAAATTTAAGTTTGTATGTTCATCTGTTAGTTTTGTTGTTTAGTTTGTCATCTTAGCAAGTTTCAAACTATAACTAATCTTACAGGCCCCCTTTGTTGCACATGCATTCGTATCTTTCTGGCCTCAAATTGAACTGTCCTATGGGTGCCAGGTACGGCTCCTCGCGAATGTGACTCCCCAACGCCAGAGCCCTTTTCTGTGAACACCTCCCTTGGGGTGTTGATGACCTCTTAGACCCTTAGCAGATAAAGTGAGACTCACTCGCTTCTAAGGCCGTAACTTATGACTTGGGGAGGTTCAGCACAAGGCTTGGTACCTCTAAAGCAACAATATCGTCATGGCCAGAGAGATAACTTGTATGTGTCAGGCCTTGTGAAAATACACCATACACCAAAAGATGTCTTGTAATCTGAAACCATTAGAATGGGCTGGAAGAGTGTGATGGAGTCAAATGTCAAGTTTCCCATTCTGTATTGCATATTCAAATTGCTTATGCTGATGCAAATAAAAACCATGTGTGCAGTCGAACACGCTGGCTTCGCCTCGGAGTTTGAGGGCTGCCCCGCGCGTAAATGACAGACAATCTTGGCTGGTTGATTCATTTGTTCAGGCTTGTTTTGATAGAAACATCCCTAACAGCTCTCTTGGTGTGGAATGTTTTTAATTGGAAAATATGTCAAGCTTGGATGCAGGACTGCCTTCTCATATTTTCTTGTTTTTATTTCGTTAAAACGGGTCTTGTGGTATAAAATATTACATAGAAATTACATGTAAATATAAAATATACAACTACCGATTATTATAATATTATTGTTGGTTATTGTGTCAATTAATCAGATTTAAAAAACAAGCTTTAATTTCCATCCCTATATTCAGAGCTAATGTACGAATATATGTTTATTAAGATTTTGTAATTGGTTAGGTCTGTCAACATGTCAGAAAATAGGCAGAATTGTTTGCAAATGTTTTATTCTGATTCAACACAAGTCTCATAAGTCTGCTTTTGTAAGAACTTCAGACATCTGATGTTAACTGCTCAGAGACTGAAATCCCGATGATTTGGACAGTTCTAAATCTAACAACAAAGCCTCCAAACAATCAATTATCAAAAATAATTGACGATTAATTTGGTAGTCACTTCGTTGTCGATTCATTGTTGCACCTCAAGTTATTTTCTAAAATCAGCTCCAATGTTAGCTTTTCAAATAAGATGACCCGAAAACCGATGCTTCTAGGCTGATTTGATTTTAACAAAGCAGAGAAAAAAGCTTACTTTTTTTTTTTATCAGTAGGGCACAAGATACAAGACCGAATTATGAATCGCTCTGTGCAATTTTATTTTATTTTTTTGTGGTAAAAAAGTTGTCGCAGTGAAATTGGCATTTTAAATGATAAATGTGTCAGTGAATATTGCTTGAATATCAAAGGTGGGTGCCCGTGGCCTTGTGGTGGAGGTTTACGCTCTGCCGAGTAGCTCTCCAGTTTACAGTGCATTCCTGCTAAGTATGTTTCAACTCATTCTTGGCTTATGTCGGCATTCAGAGGAGGGGATTTGCACATCAAAGTGTACTTGAGTCCCTCATCGTCAGGGCCAATAAGAGCACATTGACTCCATTGTGGGAGGTTTTACTTTTTCATCCTCTCGGCACGCGGGTCATCGTGTCCATGCGTGGTGACTTGACTGTTGTTCTGCTAAATGGATGTGGAAACGGGTTTAAATGTCTACTTGTGTTTGCCTGTGTACCTGCTCGGGGTGATAAGGGCCTGTGGGCCGCACCCTTTGTTCCGACGGAATTATTCGCTAATCCAACATGCCAGTGCAGACGGGTTAAAGCCGAGCTTGGTGTCACTGACTGTCGTGTTTTTTTGTTTGTTTGTTTTTTTGTGCATGGCCCGCTGTGGTTGTTCTACTTTCGATTCATTCATCGAGGCTCTTCAGTAGATGGCACTGTGGTGTATGGTGATGTATTGTTCTTATCTTTCTTTACTTTGCCAGTGTGTTTCCATCGGAATGTGCCTCCTGCCATCTTCCTCTCTCTTTTCTGTCCCAAACATCTTGAAACAATCATGCGGAACTTAGCTGACAACAAAGCTGATCCCCTGTAATGCGAGTAGCCTCCCAATCACAACCCAACCGATCGCCCCCTAATTGTTGTCTTGTTGACGAACAGTCAGTCACCAGCAACCCATTGATAACTTTACGGAATATCGACGAATCAACCAACAGATTGCCCATTCATCAACTTCTCACCAAGCAAACCAAACTGGCATTGGCAACTTTGCTGACCCCGCGATCATCCCCGGATCGTTGGCATTTTAATATCTTGGTAAATAAACTATCACCTACATAATCCCAACCACAATTTCACCAAACAACTGATGAACCAACTTTGCCCTGAACAAGCAAACGTCCCACCTCACCAACTGCTTGCTGAATAAGCAATCCCCTTCATCCCTGCCATCAAAAAATTCGCTGACGAATCGATTGGCCGCGTTGACAAATTTGTGCCACACAATCAATCACAATTATCTCCGTCGACAACTTTGCCCAATAGATCACCGCCACTCCATAGATGCCAACTTTATTGAACATTCAATCACCACGAGCCCATCAGCAACTTTGAAGCTCATAATTGAACTACACGACCATCGCAGCAACTTATTTAAAGATAAACCCCTGTCAACCATTTTGGCATCGAACTAATTGTTGGCAACTTTGCACCAAACAATCACGCATCCCCACCACACCCATTGACATCTGCATATGCATTGATCACCAACAACTTGCGTTGCCAACAGTACCTCACAACTGCTCACTCCTCCTTTTGAAATGTCCAAGCTCACCTCCCGATTATCTGATAAAGCTCCTTGTCGTTGTCAAGCTGCACATAAATGATAACCACCACCCCATTTTGATAACTTTACCAATCACCTCAGTGTTTTAAACAAACCGATGTAACATCCGTCGACCCCTTGACCAAACAATCTAGCACCAACACTCCGTCCAACCACTTTGCCAAAAAATAGATTGCCACATTTGCTGAACAGCTGTCCACCCGCACGTTACCAACTTAACGGAACAACCAATCAACCCAACCGAACAACTTAAACCCCAACAATCAATCACTACCAACCTACGTATTCCGCAACCCAAGAACCTGCTGTAGTTGTTTACAAGCAGTAAACGTAAACACAGCGATATGGGTCACATGTAAATAGATACGGATAGAGGCACTAAAACAGGAGCACTTGAAAGCGCTGCCTAAATCCTGGCTTAGCGGTCGCTGCCCCTTCATTGTGCGACACTCCAGTGTTAATGTTACACACACGCAAACACACACCATGCTGGCGTAGCGGGCGATGCTTTTTCTGTCGGCCGTGTGAGTCACGAGCCCTTCACTCCCCTCTGTCCTTCTCTCTTTCTCTCTCTGTCTCTAGCCTCCCTTCCTTCCTGTCCGTCTCGTCTTCCTCTCTGGTGCTGTTCTTCATCCCTCCCTCTCGCCGTCCCACCATTGCTCGTCCCTCCCTCAATCTCTCGCCCGCTCCGTCAACCGGTACGCCGGTACGCGCTCAGTCACAGCAGAGGCGTCTGCTGCCAGCGTCTGCGTTTTGCCTGTTGCTGCTGCCAAGAGCTCGATATGTGGACTTACTCCAGCTGACGACGCTTGCACGGCATCCTGGGAGCTTATTGTTGTTATAAAGAAGAAAAAGGGAGCAGGGTATCTTTGCCTCTTTCTTGTGACCTCTCCTTTCATTCTTCTGGCTTGGTGGCTGCAGCTGGGCTTGTGTGCAACATCACTGTAAGTCGACTTGCTCGTTTCTTTGTTTTGGTTGGATGTGTCGTTTAAAATGGAAAATGAATGTTCTTTTTTAAATATTCTCTGCCTCCCTCGGGTGTGGAATGTTCTGCACTCCTTTTCCCACTTTCATGGTGTTGCTTCAAGTTAACATTTTGGACTAGTATTTCACACAGGGTCTGCCAGCCTTATCTTGGTAAAAAATACAGACTTGCATATGTGGAACCTTACAATAAAAATAAGCAATTTTTTCACCCGATTTGAACTTTGAGACAATTTAAAGATTTCATATGGGCTGTGAAATATGTTATGAATATGACATCCCTTCTATTTTCTAAACAGTAAATCCATTTATTCCAGGATAAAGTTTTTTTAGGCTTAAGTTCTTATGTCATTCTTTTAATAACTGCATACCACATAGGGGGACCCTCACCCAGAAGGACTGTTGCACTCCTCGTGATGCTGCCGAGTGCCATTGTGGCGCAGTGTGTGGGGAGTTCTGCCTCTAGTTTTTATGAGTGGCTGACTGTCCAATAGTTTTTCTGCGATTCTGAATTTGAATCCTGCGTGAACATCATTTCAATTTTGCAAAAATGTCATGTTGTAGCACATGATCATTCACACACCAAAATTACATTTCCCGGTACCAGGATCAAGATAGTCCCAGCCAAAGCGTACCAATACAGTAGATACAGTATACTGTATTGCAATAATACTTGAGTAATTTCTTTAAATTTTTGCACCGAAAAAGCAAAGCATGGAGAGTCTCCGTCGCCATGAGCCTCTCAAAATAGTCACTCTCTCTTTTTTTTTTTACCTGTTTTCTGTCTGCAGGATTATTATTGCTACTGCAGCCAGAGCAGTCTTACCATGTTTTCCAATTCAGCCACGTTGCTTGATGTGCAGCGGGCCTAAAACAAAACATAATATACCAATTACTTCGCCTTATCTTGGCTTTGGGCCAATTAAAAGCTTTGTTATGATTGTGTCGTATCATTACAGCAGAGTAAATTGTTGTCATGTGATGCAACAAGCCTTTTTTGATTGGCTGTTGCGATATCATTTACCTGTGATTCAGATTTGGGATCACAGCCAAACTAACGGCTACTTGTGAAAACAAATTGAAGAACAACTGTGCCCTGCGTGACACTTCAGTCAGATTTGGCGGCGTTGCTTGGTATGCGCTGGGTCTGGGATGCTGTAGTACACAAAAAAAAAACTTGGTTTTTGCTAAAATAAACAAAATGAAAGAGATTATTGGTTTATTGATTTTGATTTATTTGTTTGTTCATGTATTTAGAGAGCTAGTTATTCAGTTGTGGGGAAAATTCATAAAATCTTTTTGGGAGAGTATATTTTGCGCATTTTTTGCTGTGACTTGCGAGTAAAATTTTGAGATACAAGCGCTTTATGGTAGCAGTGAACTCAACTTCACAATGAGGAGCTGCTTGGCAGATAACGAACAATTCTTTAACATGACACTTTAAGCTGTTTATTGCCACTGCCAGTTCAGGTTTTCTTTCAAACGAAACATAAAACAAAGAATTACGTACGTATTTATAACTACGTACTGTCGATTTGCCTTAAATCCGTTTCATGCCCAGCAATTCAAAACGTCCGTCTGATGAATAATAGCTATGTGGCGTTGTTGTAATGCTTTAAGCAATGGAAATTCAACACAACCAGTGCATCAACACATGTAGACAGACAACATAACAACACTCATACATATATTCTTTATCCTTAGCAAAATATGACTAACATTACCGCATCTTAATGAGTCACAGTGGTTGTAAAAATCTTTCTGGCTGCCCCCTGGGGCCCAATTCTCGCACACCAGAATCAAAATATAATGCAGAGTTTATTTAGATTCAATTTAATTATATTATTTAATTTTTTTAATTATTAATTTAGTAAGTACTATTTTTATTATTTTTTATATAATTCAAGGCACTATTAAACATAGACTACGAGACTAATCCTTTTGTTACAGCTTCTGTTTTAACATTAAAAACATCAAATGGCAATAAATTGACATTGCGCCGCTTAACAGTGTTTTCTTCTTCTCCGATGCCACATGACTTCATTTTTAATCGGCGCTGTCCAAACATTTACTCGTTAGCATATATGTGCATTTTCACCACATCTCTAACGACTTAATGAGGACAGCCAGTTCGGCCTTGTTTGCAGTGAAGGAAGGAGCGCTTTATTAGTGCCGACAACGCCGCTGACACTTCCTGGTATGAATGTGCTCATAATTCATAAATAAGAATCACATGATGCCTCTGATGTTGTTTTAAGTCACGCGCTGGCCCGGTCTGAACGCTTGTCCTCCAGAAGGCAGATGAGGTGGAAAGAGATGATGGACGGATAGTTTTGGCATGTGTGTGCATGCTTGTTTGTATGCGCGGCGTGTGTGTGCATGTCTGAGTGTTTGTGCATCACCAGTTCAGAGTTAACTTTAGCCAAGATATAGCAAGACAGGAGAAGCATTGGCTTTTAAATTCAACATGACCTGATTCATATCTAAAATTATAGTTTTCATTCATTTTTAGCTTATATTTTCATTTTGGTGCGAATAATTAGCAAGTTGGCTATGTAACTATTTGGATAAAAGGGTATAGTGAAATATAAGATAATGTTATTTAGATAGTTAGTTAGTTAGGTAACAAGCTAATTGGCCAGTTGTCTTAATGACGAGCTAGATGGCTAAATTGCTCTTTTCTTAATGAGCTATTTGGTTAGCACAGCTTTTGGGTATCTATCGTTGTCTTTTGTTCGTTAGTTGGTTAAGGGATAGTTTGTGACCAAGCTAGCGAGTTAGCTACGTGGCACAATGGTTATTTCTTTAGGCGTCTCAGTGGTTATGTATTTATTTGTTTAGGAAGGTCCTTGGTTACTTGCCGACATGGTTAGCTGATAGAATGTTACTTAACTTGGCTTGTTGACTAAGTAGTTAGATAGGTACTTAAGTTGACGACTCTTACTGGTTTGTTAGTTAGTTAGTTAGTTAGTTGAATGTTTGATTCTTTGCTAGCTTGTTGGTTAGTTGAGTTAAAGACTACCTGTGGTTATTTGGCAGCTAGTTATTTTCAGCTAGCTATTGTTTTAGTCAGTTGGTTCAGTGGTTATCCATCTATGGTTTGTTTAGTCTGTTTGCCACGTTTGTAGTTTTATTCTTAGCTCGCTAGTTAGTTAGTTGACTTGGTTAGATTGTACACTGTGTTCAATAGATGGCAAAATGATTACTGTAGATGGTGAGTTATCACTATAGTGCTGTGTATCTAGTTGTATCTGGTTTGTTGCTTTGGTAGACAACTGCCTAGTAAAACATTTGGCTCTATGCGTGTGCTTGTTTGTTTAGTCGGTCGCTAATTAGTTTGATGGATAAATGTAACTATTTGGATAAATGACTATCATCCATCCAATATCCAAGCCGCTTATCTCACAAGGGTCGCGGAAGTGCCAGAGCCAATCCCAGCTGTCATCAGGCAGTAGGCGCGTTACACCCTGAACTGGTTGCAAGCCAATTGCAGGGCACACGTACATTAGTTAAGCAATCATTGCTTGTTCCAGTTCATTTTTTAAATGAGTCAATGAGATGAGTTTGTGTGTCTGCCAAATGATACCAGTTGCATTCCAATGGTCACAGGTGCAAAGATGCATCAGGAGCGGAGCTCGGGAGCATCATAATCAATCCTTCTTGATCCTGCACTGGAGCGCCATTTGTCTTCCTCTGTGCTTTCTTTCGCGCCTCCTCTCAGCCCCTATCTTCCTCCTCATTTCACTTTGATCTCCCACCTGCGAGGGATGGTCTCTGGAGCTTCATTACTTTTAAAGCATTCACAGTGCGCGGCCATAAAAAGATGCCACTGAATGGATTTCCAAGATGGACTTGTAAGTAATGGCTACACTGGGCTGTAATGTCCCTGTGTAATGGTTTCGTGGTCTGCCACCCTCTCAAATACCTGTTTAGGATCACCACATAGCACCTGTCATGACCGCCATGTGGCAAATCTCAAGTCCTCTCAGATTTTGTTAGTTACTAGTTTTTGTTGCAACGTAGTTTAATAAATGCTATCTCATTTCGGCTAGTTGACCCAATGGGTAGATGTTCATAGTTTTTTCTTTTGAAACGTCACGTGTCGCATTTGCGACATTGTTGACAAGGTCTAACTTGACCGTGCAGCAGTTATAAAAAAAAAAATTCAAATTTCCCCATTGTGGGACTAATAAAGGACATCTTTATCTTTAGTTATTTTGTTAATAATAATATCGGCATGCATCACATTTATATGGCACTTTTCTGGACAACTGGACACTCAAAATGCGCACATTGGATACATTATTCATACACTCATGCATTCACACTGTGGTAGCGGTAAATTCCGTTCTGTGCATGGCTGCCAGTGTGCATCAACAGCCCCTCGGACCACCACCAAACAGTCACACCGAGCCTACGCCAGAGTGAGCAACACTGGAGGCAATGTGAATGAAATGTCTTGCCCAAGGACACGACGACATATGATTCGACAGGGCAAGAATCAAAAAGCGGACCCTCCGGTTACAGAACAACATGCTCCTACCTCTGAGCCGCGGTCATAACCGTGTTAGTTTGTGGTTAGTTAGTGCAAGAGCTACCTATCTATTTGATTCAAGGGCTCATTTTTTACTCAGCTGGCGAGTTGACTAGTTGAATTGACAATCATTAAGCTAGCTATTTAGTTTGCTAGTTAGCACAGTTTTTGTATAGTTAATTATTTAGTTAAATTATTGAGTAGCTTGTTGGATTAGTGGCTAGTTTACAAATATCTAATTGACTAAATAGTCAACAGTCCGCTTGCTATTTAGTTGCTTCTGTTTTGTTTGTTTTTTTATTCGAAAATGGCTAGTTTTCTAGCTACATATTTTGTAGATTGTGGGCTCTGTGTTTGTTTATTTAATATCGTAGCATAAGTGACTAATTTGATAGTTATCTAGCGCAGTGGTTCTCAACCTTTTTTCAGTGATTTAAAAATCTTTTTTCAGCCAAGTACTCCTTAACCAGCACAAAGCATTTTTGGGTTAAAAAAAAATCAACATTAATTGTCCTCTTTTGGATCAGAGAAGAGATCTGCAACTTCTGAGAATAAATCCAAATAAAACGTCACCTTCAACATACAACCGGAATTTTGCCGACTTTCCCTTCTTTTGCACTTGTGCTTGAGTTTTTCAGAAGGCTTACGCTTGAACCATGACTCCATTATTTGCGTCAAATGAACAAGGTTTATTCATTTAATTTTTTTCAAGTTCGGCGGGCCAGATTAAAACGTTTAACGGGACGCATGTTGCCCCCGGGTCGTAGTTTGCCCACGCCTGATCTAGAGCATTGGCGAGCCTACTAAATGGCTTTCTGTCGTTTTACAATTGTGTATGTGTTTGCGCTGGTTGACATTTACATGCATTTACTGCGCAAGTACGCAAATGTTTAGACATTCTTGACTGTTTATTTTGCATGTTCACATTTTCATGAAAAATGGCTTGTTAGATATATGGCTCAAAGACTCTTCAGTTTGTTAATTAATTTAGCTAAGTGGCTCGTTTGTTACTTAACTGTATGATTGGCAAGCTTACTAAATGAATCAATACTTAACTAAATGGCAAATGAGTTATTTTGTTAATTTAGTTCCTCACCCAACATTAGGTCAGTGAATGCTTCGTTAGTTGTCTTAAGTGGCTGAATGGGTAGCCAGCTAGCTATTTAGTCACTTATTTGGCTAGTTTCTTGCTTTGGTATTAGTTGGCACATTCACGACATGGGTCAGTCAGCTATGATAACAAACCTCAAGTGCTCTTATTGTTTTTTTTTTCCACATTTGTCGACTGACCTTTTCGTCCCCCGTTTCTTTCCGTGCGGACACTTTTTGGCCTTGAGCATGTGCGTGGATTTGGTGAGGGGGAGCAGGAAAAATCTCAAGGAGGAAATGATTGAAAGAAAAGGTCAGTAGGCATGACGCCTTTTTTTTTTTTATCTGATCCACGATTGCAAAGAGAGACACAAAGAGCATTTAGTTTCAGGAAGGAAGCCACATTTAAGTTAAAATTGAACAGACTGCAAGTATCCACAAATGATGTGGCTTGCCACTGTCGATGTAATTGACCAATGCAATGGAAACCTTTTGTACTACTCTGTATAAAGGTGCCTTTAATCACATCATCTACTTGTGCAGTATATCAAGTCACTTACATTTAGCTATCATTAGCACGTGCAATCCAATTGCACAATCAATTGCTGATACAAGGTCTTTCTTATTATCAAAATGATCTTCCTTTGTTTTGTAAATCCTTTCCAAAAGCCCTTTTCACTCAACAATAAAACATTTGGTACCACTGTCTACCATGATGACACCCACAAAAAAGTACCATGAACCCACCCATATAAAAAATTAAGGATGTTCAATAAGTATTTGTGGGTTATTTCGGTTCCTCTTAGGTTTTATTGGGCCTGATCATGCAGTAGGAAGCCCTACTTGAAATTTCCTAGTTGTCAAACTGAATGTCAACTAAATCCCCCCAACTTAGAAACTCAGCAAAGTATGCAGGCGTGTTCATCCGAGAGAGAGTTTGCGCTTTGTTCAAGGTTGAGGATGTTAACCACCATCCATTAATTTAGCTCGGTAGGGCCCCTGAAATTTGGGGGAAAGTCTGCTCCAATTCAACTAGCCAAGACAAATATGTGTTCCAAGCTAATTGGTGAGTTAGTAATTTTAGTTAAACACTAAAAGTTTGTTGCTTAACTATCTCGTTAAAATAATGGCTTGTCAGTATGTTATCTTGATGTCTAGTTGTCCACTAGCTGCTTATTGTCTCTGCTTATTTAATCAGCCAGTTGCCAGCTTGATGAAATGGCTAGCGAGTAAGTTAGACAGATCTCTAGTTGTTAGTGAGCTATCTATTTAATGAGCATTTATGTTAGTTAGCTAGTTAGTTAGTTAGTTAGGTTGAGCTGTTAACTAGTTTGGTAACTTTTAGTAAGCTTGTCACTTAGGTGAGTTAGTGCGTGCATGCTTGAGTTGTAACCAATCTGGCTGACTAGTTTGTACGTTAGCTAGCTTAGCTAGATGACTTTTGGTTAGCTGGTTATTTAGTGAGGTTGTTGGCTAATTGGTTTGATTAACTTGTTTCTATCAGATCTTTTAGTCTTGGCGCTTATGGTTCCTGTATTTTTCCAATCAGATATGTTTCAGCAATGGTGCTCACAAAACTTCTTAGTTCCGGGTTAAAGTTCCACCATGCCACTGTACAGCTGCTGTCATGATTCAAGATTTAATGACAACTTGTTGCCACGGACAGAAGCTGGTGAGACAAGAGTCAGTTGATTGGCAATTAATTTCTTGGTAATTGGCGTGAGAAGTTGCAACGTTAGTGTTAATTAATTGGAAAAACTCAACAGCACCTTATTTGTAATCAGTGTTAATCCGCCAAATGGCACAATTGGAGATGTTTAGAGATGCTTTGCGGAATAGAAGCTAGTCATTTCTCACCAAATCAAGCGGGATGTGCTGCCGTGTTTTAATTACGATCTTTTTGTATTTTTGCATCTGATGGTAATTACCAATTACTGCTCAGCGTCCTTGGCACTATTAAGGTCAGGCTTTTAGATGGTCTTGTGTTTTGTTTTTCCAACTTCCTCTAAATATGTCTTCGCTCACCTGGTTATTGATGGGTTTTGCTTCATGCTTTTCTTTTCTTTTCTTGACCCACTTGTTTGTGAGGCATCTGCATCACGCTCGCGGAAAACTTGTCCAAACTTGGCAAGTCTGAAAACTGCTAAATTAATGTTCAGGTTTGATTCAAAAGGTGTAAGTTACCTATTTTTTGTTGTCTGTCTCGTTTACACAGGGCAGCTTCCTGGGCAGTGCCACATTTTCGGTAGGCGATCTGCTTCGGGCCAAAGATGAACGACTGTCCTTGAGTCTCAGGTAGGCACATCTTTCTCACTTTTATTCAACTATAAAATATGTTCGCATCGGAACAAACGTCAAGTTGAATTTTTGTGTAACTGCCGTCGTCGGAAGCCTCATTTCTTGAAGAAATACAGGACACAGGGCAACATGGTTTTAGCTTACCCATTTGTCACGAAACTATTGCAAAAACGCTGAACCCTGAGCTGAAGTCTCTCAAGGACAGCTCATTCTGGGGTATTTGTTATTTGATTTATTTACTTATTTTTGCAAAGATGAATGGCTAGCTATCTAGGTCAAGTGCATTCACATGAATTGTCATGTAAAACAAAACTAATTTAAAAAAAAGATTTTGAGGCTTGCTAAGATAAAGTCTGTGAAGAAATGTTGGGCTTTGATGCGGATGATGGATGAATGGTTGATGAATGGATGGACGGACAGACGGATGGATGATGCATTGACAATGTGGGATTATCAACTGTTCCCTTTGATTGATTGAAAGATCAATCGACTCACTGTGTGGTATTCATTGGATCATTAACTGTTTCCATAGACAGATATCTCGGTAGAGAGATGGATCAATGAAAAGATGGTCATGTGGCAAATAGAAAAATAGATGGGAAGATGGTCAGACGACAATGTACAATAGAATAGAACGAAAATAAATAATAATACAACCTGTCCTCCATGATGTGGAAATGCCGCCATTTCTGCCTCACCACGCCAGTTCCACATTGCCATGATTGGTCTGTGAATTCCAGTAGTAGTTTCTTTCAAATAACAACTACTGATAATTCTAGCGTAGTCCTGAATCTGGCGAACCATCACTTCCGACCATCGAGGAGTCACGGTTTAAAGCTTCTTTTGATGCATGGGAAGTTGACTGAGGTTACTATGGCAACTGTCAAGACAAACACAACTCCAACTAAGTGCAGCGGTGTAATTGAGTACACAATGCCTGATGGCTTTTTTTAGCGAGCGCGTTCCACGGAGGACTGTGGATGTTTTTGCATTTATCTGTCATCTGATAAGATTTCACTCCCATTTGTATTGTCCGACCACGTGCAGTGGGGAAAATACGCCCCCTTTGGCAATTTTCTCTCTTTTGTTCCGCTTTTCATTTCCTGTCTGGCATAGCGGGAACACGGAATATAATTGTATCTCTCGCACAAACTGCTTTATAAAGAGCCTGCTCCCTATTTGCATTTTGCCATAGATAGCGTGACAAAGTCCTCCGGAGGCATTGTGCAGAAGTCTTTGGTTTTAATAGCTTCAGAAATGAAATCTAAATATATTTTGTCCCCGCCCCATCTCAAGTGTCACATTTTCTTGAGTGGTTAGCAGTATTATAGTTTCCTCTGATACTAAATATCACTTCGTCATCTCAATTCAGGAATGGAAGAAGTAATCGAATTACCATAAAAAAAAAACATTGCAAAACACAGCTATTCATCCTCACTAACTGGCCTAAATTGTTCAAATATAGTCGTATAAATCATTTTGATTGCTTTTACGGGAGTATTCGCTCTTATTCTGGTGAATTTACATCAGCCAGGTTGAGTAATGATTTTTCTGAATGTTTAAAAACAAATCCCTGAAGAAAATGAAAGTATTCTGTTTCTGGTTTCAAACTGCACAGGCCGTGTTTTAACCCACGTGTCGTGTTTAATGGCTCAACATAACCTGCTTCTTGTTTAAATGGCAAAAAAAAAAAAAAAAAAAATGCAAATCCAGGTTTGGTACGTAGTAGTAGTGGTACGCTCGCCTGACTTGTGTGCGGGCAGTGTGGAATTGGTTCCCACTAAGTGACCGTGTCTGTGTGTGTCCTGCAACTGGCTGGCGACCAGTTGAGGGTGCAATGTGCCTTTCGCCCTTCGTCAGCTGGGATGGGCCAGTACGGGACAAGCAGTGTTGAAGATGACACAGATACAGTCGGTAAAAGTGTAAAAATTGTAAACTTCTGTCATATCAGTATGATACAATTATTATTTTTTTAATTGTCAATTGTCACTTTCACCATTTAAAGTGATTGGATCATATATTCAACATTTTGTGCACAAACATCCGACAATAAACACACATTATTTCACTCATCTTTTTAAAAGATATGACTTTTTCTTTTTATGAGTCATCGTCGGCTGTTTGACCTGCAGATGAGCCTGTGAGTCACGGGTCACGTTGGCTCAGCTGGCCAAGCTGAGGACTGCAGCAAGCGCTTTGGTTTGAGATGGTGCCCTAAATGCAAAGTTACTCCGCAAAGGAGGGCAACTTGATTGAATCCTTTCAGCAGATCTCAAAAGCAATGTGACTTGGACCCGTGTTGCCTTCATAAGATCAAGTTTTTACCTGGCGTGGAGAATTGTAGGAAGGAAACAGCAATTTTTTTGACCCACACATATAAGTACATAAGACATTTTGAACTTAGACGAGAATCAAAATCCTCAAATTGAACCTGTCAAGATCGACATGATTCATAACCTTGTAAACATCAGAGGGAAGTTGACTCATTTTGTCGTGAATTGCAGTGAATTAGTTGCAAATAACACAAAAGTTGCCAACATCCAATCAAAAAAAAAATAAATGATCACTTTCTATACGGCTGTGACACTTATGTGCTTATGGCCACCGTGCAGCCTAATAGAAAATCACACAGAAATCCTAATCTCTTCAATGGTCAAACTGAGGACCATAGAATCTATTAACTGTTCAGGCAATGTTTTAATTAGCATTTGAGTATTCCTAACAGCAATGCAGTGTAAAAAGAAGTACAACATTGATGAGACACAAAATGAATGAATTAAATAAATAAATATTTAATGGGTCCTCGCCGGCGTTCCAATAGTTTAGAATTTTTCCATTCTCGTTAATTTTTAATTTTGTTTGAACTTTTTTTTTTAATTCTTAATTTTTAAATTCAGTTTTAGAGCAAGTTTTTCAGTTTCTAGTAATCATTTTTTGGAATCCATTTTATTTGAGTTTTTACTAGTTTTAGTCTCGGTTTTAGCCATTTTTTAAGATATGGATTATTTGTTGAATGCAACATAAAAAAGGTCACAAAGTTGTGTGTAATAAAGTAAACTCCAATTCTCAATCAAATGTTAGACCTTCCTTCTTCTGTACGGATGTACAGCAATACCGAAATAAATAAATTTAAAATGCACCCAGAGAGCCCGAATGTACATTAAGTGACAATTGAGCAAATAAAGGATATTTTTGCTTGAATTATAACTGTAGTTAGTTTTGTCAACGTAAGCTTGAGCTTAAGTTATCCTTCATTTTTCTTTTCAAGCATTTTTGTTTTCTGAATAAAAATATTTTTTTTCAATTTCAGCTTTATTTTGGTGGCCCTCACTAGGACCGCTGTTTGAAATTTAAGACCCAACACTCACTTCTCCCACCCTATTGTGTAAAAATCACACCAGACGCTGACATCATATCTTATTATTTGATGTTGCAATACTATGTTACAGTGCAAACGCGCACACTGTTGCGCCATATCCTGCCTGTCCTGTATAAAAGGCTCACCATGGGATCACCATTTTCAATCAGCCGGAACTGGGGACGTAGTCAAGGCTGAAGGAATTATCTACAGTTCCAAATACCAGTCAGTGTTGGCACAAAACTTCCATTGAGTTCAATTAAATGGTTTGTTTACCGCCAAGTCACAACAGAAGTAGTCTCAGTAACACATGGAGTGGATCTAGAACCACATTCTTAAGAGCTACTTAAAAAAAAAAAAAAAAACACTTCCGTGAGAAAACAAAAAAAATAAAAAAGTACTAGAACAGAATTCAGAGTGCAACCACAACCCCAGAAATAAGAGGGAGTGCAATTACTGTTTCTGTTGTTTATTTTTAAATCCCCTCGCAAGAAGAGTTCATTAATGTTGTATTGAGTTGTAAATGTTATAGGTCACGTGATTGTAGTGGAGGAATAGGGGTTAAAAACCTGGCCTTTGAATAGGGGTGTGTAGACTTATCATATCCACTGCAAATACATTTTGTTTTATAAATTTTAGGATAACGGCTAAACGAATGCAACAACTATTACAGGATCGTACGTCGCCCTCTGGCCATATGTTGCCCACCTCTTCTTTAGACACATCGTGACTCGTGGCTTTTAAAATGCAATAGCTCAGTCAAAAGAGCCGCTGATAGTCTCCGGCTTCCACGTATCCCAGGATGCCTTCTCTTGCATTGTGCGAGAGACTCAAAGACGGCGGTGCCGCAGAGCTCTCTCAATAATGCATGTTGTGTTTGCACACAGGAGGGAAATGACGTCCAGAGAGCGGAAGGCGCGTTCGCTCTCTGCAGTGATCACGTCCAAATGGTTGAGGCGCAGCTAATGTCCAAAATTGTGTACATCAAATAGACATTAGCGGCAATTTTAGGAGCAAATGAGTCCCACGGTGCGGACACAGACAGGCAGGCTCTCCTCTGAAGCTGCATTCCTTCAGGAGCATGATAATTTCAGATTTTTTTTTTTTTTTTTTGGGGTTATTGTTTTTTCACACTCCTGCCTGCGTAGTCATGGGAGCTCAGGGGAGTTTCACGCGGCGATTCGCCAGCATTTTGCATGTGTTATCCTATTGTGTGCGTGTGGACACCCACAGGGGAAGGGCAAAGCTGGCCCCTGCTGATGGAGCATATATGAATAAGATACATAATTTAAGTGCATTGATGTTGTTCTGTGGTTCCCATTGTGACATTGTGTTAGCATTTAGCATGGATTAACCTTAACGGAGTCAGTCGGGCTTTACTGTTTGTACACTCTAAGAACAGTTACATTAAAAATACAGAATAGGATTAAAAACGGACCAATCCGCTACTTGGATTAATTTGACCCAACTTTCTGGGTTGTTTTTCTATCAAATTTGGAGAAAAAAATGGGCTGTTTTCTACAAAACAACGCAAGGTGGGTCCAAATGACCCAATGAGTGGATCAGTCCATATTGACCCCAAATTGTGATTTCTTACCCAACTGTTTTTAGCGTGTCCCGTATTATTAGTACGGCTTGGCGGCAACACGCCAGCCGTCTCGTGTTCACTGGTTTCAAGCACTGATGTTAATTTTGATTGGCTGCGCATAACCAGTCGGCGACAGGCGTCCGTGCGCTCGGCATAAAAAAAGGCATATCTTCATCTTTCTGTGCCGGGGCAAGTCTAGTTTCCCACGTTTGTGAATTTGGGAGGCCACACTAAGCCATGATAGGCATTCCGGCGTTTTTGATTGTGTGCACCCGGAACATCAGGCCATTTGGTGGTCAAAAATAGATTTGGATTTTAGACTACCTAAAAGCAGGTATGAATTTTGGCGCAAGGGTTTGTAGATGATTTTGTTGAACTTGATTGAGACACAGGGCGATTATGAGGTCTCTGCACGTCTGTGGTGCATGTCATCTTATTCTATGCGTAAATATGACAATAGTGTGAGACAATTCCAGCCATTACTAAATCACTCTCGAAATAAATTCAGTGGTCCAACTTTACATCGACAAGCGGAGATGTTCTTACAGTTGCTTTTACTGTAAATGAGCTTTGCGCGTGCCGAGCCTTCGTCGACTCCAACGAATCCTTCTGCCATGTCGACCTCACGCTTCTCTCTGCGCTGCATTTAAAGGGAATGAGCCGGAAGCCGCTTTGATCGTCCAGTAGTCAATGGTGCAAACGCCCTCTTCTATCTGCGCCAGTCAAGCAAAATATCAAACGAAAGAAAACTCCACCCATGTACACAGTTAAACTCTAATTGAAGTATATAACTAAACTGTCTGTTAAGACAAAAACGTTTTTGTATAATAAATCCGATTGGACTGATATAGTCAATGTGGCGTGGTTTCTCATGCTTTCCCGCAATTTTGAGAGTATTAACCGTCGTGTCTATCTCACCTCATGGATTTGACTGTTATCTCTCAAGCGGAGGGCTCTCCGTGACCCACTTCCGCAGTTTAACATTTGATTTGAATGTGAATTTTAATGCTAGAGTTGAAGTGTGTGTATGTGTCACAGCGAAGCCACATTATCACGGATCACCGCGCCTGCCGCCTTTCGCCACGGTTCATTCATCCTCTCTCCGTTGGGTCCGAACATCTCCTCAAAAGTTTAACCTGCTATCGTGGTCCCATAACTCCCGTTCATCCTCACTAGGCCGACTTTACACAGAATCCGCCGTGGCTGATTATGTGTAAGCCGCAGCTAAAAGCCGAAAGATGTACCGTCTGATCCAGTGTTAGCGTACTTTTGCTTCTAATTCAGCGTAGTTAATCTGAAACGAGTCAAATAAATCACACTGTGGATGAAAACCACGCCACGCACCCCCTTCGATATCCTGACAAGAATGGTACACGCCCACTCCTCTGCTAACACCCTAAAAACAATAGCCAATGAGGGCATCATGTTTAATCACCCAATAATTATTTGTCGATAGATTCTGCAATGTAGTCACATTTACAGTTACACTGGTGATGTTTAAGCGCAGACGTTGCGCACCGCGTTCAACATCTGACGGAGCTGGCGTGCCCCTTCTCCCCTCACAAACACACCCAAGAAAGATCTCATCAAAGGATGTTAGTCACCCCGCCATTTACCGTGTATTGAATGTTTATCAGCCTTTCTGAGGGAATTTTTAAAGTTTTAATTCTTGTTTTTTGCATTTTAATGGGCATCAATTTTATGCCCGTTTTGGCTATTTGTGATCGGTTATAATTTTTTTTCCCAAACTTGTTGACAGATGATCATGTTAAGGCTACTGCTCACCACCTTTACCAACCAGACAGACATGACATGCCCCCTCTTTCTCACACGCAACATAAAAACTGTCCATTTATTGCCAATATTTTGTTTCCTTTTGAGCTTGTGCACTCCAAACTTGATTTCCTCGTCTAGACTGAGTTTGCAGTGTAGTTAAAGTCCAATTAACTTTTGGACAAAATTGGCACATCTGCTCTTCACTGTAAAAGGGATGTTATGTGCCGTGAGGGAAACAAAAAGTCCACAACCCAGGAAGCAGAGATAATGAGCCACCAAAAAAAAATAAAAAAAAAATGTATATTTTGTCCAAAGTAGCAACAAAAAATTACTATACTCAGATATAACCAAACTATCATATACTCAATAAAAGAAGGCTGCAACTGAAAATCACTTCATTCAATTTTCAGGGAGGGACTTGTGACTCCAAAAATGAACTAGCTCACCTCAGTACCTTGGCAAGACGGTGTGGAAGTCAAGGAAGCTGTCTAAATAGACTCAAGCTGATGTGGCTCAGGTGAGGGGGTGAGTCGCCACCTCTGTGTTTGGCCCCGCCTCCTGCCACGCTCTAGCACTGCAGAGAAGGAGAGGAGAGCAGAGATGAGGAAAGGGAGAATCAAGAGTAGGCAGAGCGACATGGTAAAGGCGAAACAGAATTGTGACAAGGGCTCTTTACAAATATTGCCCAATAAAGGCATCTAATCATGTTTAATCATCCAAGCATCATTTTTCAGTTTGCGCCACCCCAAATTGTGAATCTCTGGGTGATACTGACTTTACGATACAGTCAAAGGCGGTGTAATGCAGCAGTACTGTTTACTTTGGTAATCTGCATTAATTATCGTCTCGCAACAATGCCACATGGTGATTCAATACATTTTTAAAAGGCAACACAGACGCACATACTCAAAATCCAAAGCAGTCTCATTAATTAAACTGTCCGAGTTCCCAACCCCCATTCCTCATGGGGGTCGTGCTCATTCACATTTTTTAATTGTGTATTTAAGGAGTCGCTCGCTTTTACACCAAATGAATATCAATGGCAGTCAAAATAGAGAGAAGTCAGAAAAAAAGAGGGATAAATATTGTCTGTAGGAGTCTATGACGGAGAGCATCATTTACTTTAACTCAGGCCCAGTTCAGTGAAGGACGGTTTATTTGTCACAAGTGATGATTTCAGACAGAGTACCGTTTAAAAAAAAAACAAACAAAAAAAAAAAAACACGACAATGCTTGTCTCGTGACTAATACGTACTAAAATACAGTTGTTAAGTTGTGGCAGTGCATGAAAACCCCCCAAAAGCATTCCACCAAACGCACCTCTTTTGATGTGAAGCTGATGACTGATATTTTGCAATATTAAGTCCCTAAAAATATTTCTTCATTTTCTCAGAAGAGTGTGCTTCACAGCATTGTATCTGAATTTGGCTTACTTTGCTCCTAAAACTTTGCTTCGTTTAGCCTTCAAAAGCGCATCAATATCAGGCATCAGATTCGAAGCAAAGGTGAATTCCAGAACATTCAAGTGGCAAGTGGTTATTTAAAGGGTTGTCAGTACCCCCTCCAGCAGACAAAATTGTGTTCTATCGCCACGGGCCGGATTGACCCCCCGGAGAGGCCATTTTTGGCCCGCAGTCCTTATTTGTGACACCCAAGCCAAAGACCATTATATTCCCCCAACCAGACACTACTTTGAAATTTTGGAGGATATTAAACAGGGATGGGCAGGATATTATACATGACCTTGTCACCTCTGTGTGCATTTTGTGAATGGGAGTCAAAAGGAAAGATTGCATTGCTCTCGTTTGCGATGGTGCTGAATGGAAGAACACCGCAATGCAATCTTTTCGGCGCTTTGACAGAACACATTCAGACAAACCTGTTTGTACATTTCACACAATTTGTTGTCATTATTCTCCTCTCATCTCCCGACAATTGCGGCATTTTGCTCCGTTTATTAAATGTCTGCACCGTCTCGTTTGTCCTCATCGGAGCACCCGGCGCGTGTTAAGAAGTCAAGCTCGAGGAAAAAAACCTAATGAATGATGGACTCAACCAAATGGATCCCACAATATCCCTTACACCTGCTTTAATAAGGATGTTCGCTTTAAAGCTCTTCATCACGGATGCTAGCGCCCGTTCCATATAGCCCAATCGTAATCACTCATAGCGGGTAATTAATGTAGCTTGTCGGGGTAATATTTCCTATTCTTCCCCTTCGGATGTCACATAAGTGCAGCTCTGGCCGAGTTAGTTATTTTCATATGCTGCCGGTGAGCCCCGGTGCCTGAGGGATCTGACAGATTATGCAGAAGAACAGTGCAGGAATGAAGCAATTTAGCATTGAAGGAGGGAGAGGAAGGAAGTAAGGAGGCCATATGGGCATTTATTTCTGGCCAACCGAGTGCCACTTCTTTCCTTTGCGGTGTATGTTGTGCGATTGCATTAGCACGTGGCGTATTTGTGTGCATTTGCAGTGGTTGAGAAACATACTGCCAAAACAGCTGTGAATATTGCAAAATGCCTGCCAGGCCAGCAGTTGGCAGTGCCACTTAGGAATATTTCGGAACTGTCTAATGGATCAGATACATATTCCCACATAAAACATATTAAGCAAAGATCAAGAAGTGTCACTGTAGTCAAGTCTACGCTATAAACAAACACAGTGCAGTTCAGCCTCTGCCTTGCAGTCGTCCTGGCTACCTGTGCTTCATCTGTTAATTTGTCTTCCAGGCTATTCTGTTGGAGCAAAAGTGAGAGCAAAGGCCATTTTTTACAAAAAGTGAATCATTCTAGCGCAGGCGTGGGCAAACTACGGCCCGGGGACCACATGCGGCCTGTTAAACGTTTCAATCTGGCCCGCTGAACTTGAAAAAAATGAAATGAATAAACCTTGTTAATGTTTTATTTTCTAAATACTGTGGTGTGTCAAAGACATATATTTAGTTGGAATGCTTTTTGTTCATTTTCATTTCAAATTAAATGTATTTTTCTTCTCCGATGAGGTGAGGTTATCAAAACACTCCATCTAACTGCTCCTGGTCTGGCCCCTCTGTCAAATTTTAGAACCCATTGTGGCCCGCCAATTAAAAAAATGTGCCCACCTCTGTTCTAGCGTAATGTCATTTAGTTCAAGAAGGAGATTTTATTGGACCATGCGGAGATTCAAGAGAGCCTGTGCCGGTGTTTGTTCCAGGATTACAGTCGGGCTGCTAGATGTGATCGGGTCCTTCGGTGGCCTGCGCGCGACCACGGCTGACATCACACGTTATAATATAATTTTGTTATACATTTCTTTGATTCCATGTCTGTCACCCCTGTTTGTTGGCATTTTTGAGAGATGGGTCTCAATTATGTTTTGGGGCTGCATCCACTACATGTTGTCTTTTGTGTTTTTTTTTTATTGACGCAACATTTATTTTTTTTTTATTAGCTCCTTGAGAATGTAGCCTCAATATTGCAGCTCCACACTGTCGAAGTTCAACAAAGCATATAAAGAGCAAATGCGATCATAAGTTAGTGGCCACACTTGCCCGATTATTACAAAAAAGACTGCTCTTTCGGAAATGTAAGGCATTAGTCTGGCATTTACGGATTTGCTTTTGCACAGAATCAAAGGGGCGACGGGATATTGCCATTGCCAACTCATCACGCAAACATATCACAAGTTGAAGTCAGAGCCAGCATCTGCTGTTGACGTATAAAACATTTGTCAGGCTTTCGACATCTTGGCTAGAGGGTTGAGTGTACAACTTGACACAAGTGGACCCAACTCAGATGCCGCAAAATTGTTGACGTTGACTTACATATTATTTATTATTACTTTTATTTTGCTCCAGATTCACAAACACGTTTGTACAAATGAACTTTACCTTTAAGTAAATAACATTGCTTTCCACCCCACACGGCAGAAGTGGTAATCGTTGACAACTCTGGTACCCGGAATTGGGGAATGCCATTATTTTCATTTATTGCGCCACCTTTGATACGGCTCTTATACGAGCTCTGAATCCGTGAAAGTGGCAAGTTGATTTAGTTTTCAACACAATTTAAACAATAAACTTGTCCACCCCGTCCCGGCATTGTAAAATTCCCCTTACAAGCAGTCATCGTGCGTCTCGATTACGGCTTGGATGTGACCAAAATCATCAAAAACATCATATGATGTATTAAACAGTTCAATAATCATTTCAAAATGTTAACAGAGGCAGGAAGCAACCTAAAATGGAAACCGTCAGAGCGTCTTCCTTTAGTTCACACAATGCAAGACTGAGTAGAAATACAAAAGTCATACAGCAGTTCCTCTGCTTTTCTTTAACTTAAATGAAGACGTGAAGTGTTTGATATGAGTGTCCTATGTACTGAACGTTGAGCATGACTCACCAACACCTGTTTAAAACTGTCCATCCACATGTATATAATTGGCCAATTAGTGCAGTCAATCGCGAGCATTAGGGAACAACACTTTTGTTGGGTCCCATCTTGTGTTTCAAATAAGGTACTACACCGGGAACTAATAGCTATGAGGAAAGAAGGTACTGAAGAGACAAGTAAAGTTAAGAGTTTCTTGCCTTTGGTCTTTTCCTCCTATTTATTCGCCTTTGGCAACACAGTCGTCCCCAAACAACCCTTTCCGCGTCGGTGCAGTTTCGCCCAATTCACATTGTTCCGTAAAAAGACCACAGTATTATGCTTATTACCTCTACTAAGGGTAAGATTTTAAATGACAAACACTTATGTGCACTTTCTGCATCACTCTTGTAATTCTGGAACAAACAACAGAGGTCACAGAATACAGCCAATTAAATTAACCATTTCCCAGAGGAAGAGACCAGAACGGGCACGATAAAAATATATTTTGGAGTAAAATGTCTCATTAGCTCTGTGAAACGTTACAAAGACATTAGACCCAATGTCCTCTGGTAAACATACAGTAATAATAAGATACAACATTAGACAAAAAATTTGGGTTTTAATTTGCTAATATGTTATAATGACGCACACGAAAGCCACTGTGTGTCCTATTTCCGCGTGATGTATATCCTCTATTTAGAGCGTATAAATAGTGTTTGTGTTACAGAGTGTGCGGTGAGTAAACACTTGTGTGACTGAAGTGATTTTGCAAGCAGGTGAAAAGCTGGCCGTCGCTCTGAGCTGCTGGAAGGCGGTGACGCCTTTGAAAGCATTACGTCATCTGCAAGAGCCACTGGTTTCTTTTATATGCTTTGCTGAACAGATCAATAGATGTTTTATGACTTACTGTATATCTACTTGTAATGTAAGTTGTATTATAATTATAGTATTTTTAATAGCAAAGAAATTGTCACTGTGAGGAAATAAACAGTCTGATCCACAAAAACATTATGAAATATTAAAGTTAGTTAGTTTCCAATAAATGCTCAAACCTTGCTTGTGTGCATGTGTACAAATTGCAAAATAAATGCTCTGTATTTAGTTGTCCAGTTGGTTTGTTAGGTAGCTCAAAGGTGCGTGAGTAAGTTGGCCCTTGGATTCATTAGTTTGTTAGGTACGTCGATGAATGCATTTGTACGAATGGCTCAAGAAGTGTCCTATCTCATTAGTTTGTCAGTCAATCAGTCAGTTAGTTGGTTGGTTAGTTTTTACATGTAAGGGAGCCTTGTATGATTCCTAATGACTCAATTGTGACATATTGTCACGCCTGGTAATTGGTGCAATTTGTGTAAAATTCTCTTGGCCTTGTGGGAGTTCTGCACACCATTGAGTACTATTCTAATGTTTGTTATTGTGTCTTAATTCCAGAATGCCGCACCTTCATGCATATTATTAAGCGCACCGTGACTCATCGCACCATAATGAGTCAGTTTGGGGTATTATTATGTAATGCTTTCACTTCCCCCATTTCTATTCACTACAAACTGTCGTCAAGGTCTGGTTAGCTGGGTTTGTGTTCTTGGCAAAGGGCTTGGGTATTATTAATTCATATGCATATGTTGCCTTTAGGCGTGCAATACGTGGTATATTGTTGGGATTTGGGGTTCATGTGGCCCAAGTTTGGCGCAGAATGTACCGTCAGTTAATTTACAGAAAAAACACAGTGTCACTATTGTTATTGAGTTCCTATTCTCACACTAGATTTTATTTTTGTGGTATGACTGTTACTTATATAACTGGATGTGTAATAATTTCGGATATAGCCAATTTATTTTTATTAGTTGCTCAGTTAGCCAGTCACTTAGTAAGTCAATTAAGAATCTTAAACTACGTTATTTGTTAAATTGAATTTTTCCTGACTTCTTTGCTGTTTCGATAATAGTGTCTGTTTGGTCATTGACTTTTTTTTTTTTTTTTTTAAATGTGTTAGTCAGACAAATAAATGTCTGACACCTAATCAGTTAGTTTGAAATTTGGCAGTGGAGCAGGCAAAAATTGTATATTGTATAGCTTCGGGAAAAAAACTGTTGCCTTTCGGCCAGTAGAAAACACTGCTGCTGTTGTTATCGCCACGCACACAACACTATTTGCATAGTCACTGTTCCTATACCAGGTTGTATTTTTTCCCGTAAGACATCCAGAAGGAGCCTATGCAGAATGCTGATGAGCCGCCTTGTCTATAGTGATAAGAGCCAAGCTGTTAAAAGGCAGAGAGAGGAAGCTTCGCAAACCACCATCTGTAACCCGACTTTCAAAAGGCGCATGCAGCTCCGGCTGACCTTTCTTATCATGTTCCTGCGAGTGACAGAGAG
Source organism: Idiotropiscis lumnitzeri (assembly GCF_059441095.1). Taxonomy (NCBI): domain Eukaryota; kingdom Metazoa; phylum Chordata; class Actinopteri; order Syngnathiformes; family Syngnathidae; genus Idiotropiscis; species Idiotropiscis lumnitzeri. The sequence continues at coordinate 8,571,065 of NC_142398.1, forward strand.
GAGGTGCCCTCGGGGAGACTCGGCCCGAGACTGGCCGGCTTCTTATCTGATGTTTGGGCCTCGCCGCATCATAGTGCAGCACTTTATGATGCTGTAATTACCCCCGCCAAATGCCAACATCACAAGGTGAGAGGTGCGGTTTTTATCTACAGTATATTTGTTGTTTGGAGGCTTGGTTAGTTTCCATATTTCCTTTAAAAGTGGCCCACGGCTGTAGAAAGTACCCAGCGATAATTTGAGGTAAGGCGTTTGTAATTACAAAGTGGACTGGACCTTTACAAACTGTAAAATGCTAGATTGTTTTTCTATTTAGCAGATTAGGTTACTTTGACCCAATTTTGGTTGAATAATTTTGACCCATCAAATTGATTTGAAGATTGCATTTGGGCAGGCTGGAGAGCTGGAGGTGGTCACCATTTTGGATACAGTTTACCGTTTGTGTGTGTGCTAATTCATAAAAAAATGTTAGCTGGATGGCTTGGTGGGTAATACTACTGTCTTTGGAAATACAGCACAATACAATTTTATTTATACAGCGCATTTCACAACAGCTGCAACAATTAAAGCGCTTACCGTATGGTGTGATCTAAATTAACAGGAAATTAGAACACAAATTAAAACACATTTACAATAGATACCAGAAGAACAGCAGAAGAGTGTCATGTCGAGTCAAAAGCTAAAGAATTAAAATGTCTTCATACGAGTTTTAAAAGTGGACAGAGAGTGGGCTTGCCTAGAATTTAATGGAAGCTCATTCCATCGGGAAGGACCAGCAACAAAAAAGGCGCAATCCCCCTGAGGCTGCGCTTAGTCTTCGGCACCTCCGGCAGCATGTGGTCCGCAGACCTGAGGCAGCGGGCAGGTGCGTAGGGGAGGAGGAGCAGGCAGAGGTAAAATGGGGCGAGGCCATTTTAAGATTTGAAGACAAACAAAAGTGTCTTAAAACGAACTCTAAAGTGCTCTGGGAGCCAGTGAAGAGAGGCTAAGATTGGGATGATGTGATCTGTCTTGCGAGCGCCAGTTTAAAGGCGAGCGGCAGCATTTTGGAGCAGTTGGAGGCGCTTGAGCGAGGACCGGCTGACTCCAAAGTAAAGTAAAGAAATGTCTCCATCAATTTGAAAACGTCACGAGAAATGTGAACTGTTGAAAAATGTGGAAATATTTGTAATGTGTACTTTCCAGTACAGCCCAACCCTATATCGACAGATATGATTGCGTTTAAATTCAGCAAAAATGTGCCTTTTTTTTCCAGACTTCTTTTTTCCCCCTCACATCTAAACAAATTACAACATAGGAAAAAGATAGCGACAGTCAAACAATCCTTAAAACTAATTCGGCAAAAATGGGCAGATCAGTACAAATTTTTCTCTCTGTCAGAACGTTAAATCCTGAAGAATAAAGTATTGAAAAGCAGTCAAATGTTCTTGCCTGTCAATCATCGTTTTGTTGTTGTAATCATTTAGGGAAATAACAAAATTTGTTTTTTATTACATCATGAAATATTTTTCTAAAGAAATATCGGCATCAACCACAAATCCATATCGATCGGTTAGTTTTCGGCACGTTACGAATGAGCTGAACATTTTGAAGTTGAAATAGTTTAGATGACAATTGAGTTGAATTTAGAAAACGTTTCTGGGGTATGTTTCATGGAATATGTGGAACAGTGGAAAATTTAGAATGAGATGTATGTAAAAAAGTAGTTGCCTGGATATCCTGAATAATATTTCAGGTTGGAATAGTTAGAATCCGCCAAGAATTGTGGAAGAAGTAGATAAAAAGTGTCAAATTTCTGCATTAGTTTGGTCATCTGGTCTTGGAAATTGTGGAATACTGACAAAGGAATTCTGAATAAGCTCAATATTTTGACACTCAAATGAGAAATGTGGAAGAAACCACCAATTCTATACCCCATATATTGAACATGTTCATGTTAATTTTACTCCGTTTGGCTAAATTTAGATTTCCGGCACAAACCTCCCACCGAGCAGGACTGCCTTACTCCTCATTGTGTGTGCGTTTGTCACCCGTCAAAATGTTGTGCCTGCCGCACATTATAGGAACTCCCACACCTCTGCGCAGCACCGTTGCTGGCGTCCTAATACGCATTAAATCCTCTCGAAAAGGCAGGCACACGCTTTTATCACTCATTGTCCCTGGATCAACATGTCTGCAACTCATCTTCATGCCACCTGATACAAGCCAGGCTTTTTTTCTTCTGGCGTGGTGGCTAGCAACGATGCTTACCACAGCTCCTCGTCTTCTTTTTCCTCGTCAAAGGGGAAAAGTAGGTTTTATGGTAGTAAAGAAAAGGGCAGCAATAACGAGCATTGACACAGTGGCAAAGAAGTATGCGCAGAAGCAGGGACGCTCAAACAGGGGAGGCAAAATCGGGAATTGCCTTGGGCCCCGAACTGAAAAGGGCCCAGAGGACAGCGCTAACGTGGCTTCTTTTGTCAGGGACAAAATGACAGCAATTTTAGACATGCAACGTCGATGCATTGGGGGGAAAAAATGCACACGAGCTGTCACTGCCCCGAAACACGGCCAATATCGAGCCAAATCAATGACACCATCCTGAAAACTCCCCATAGAAACTGCAGCGATACGTTAAAAACGGTTCCTGACTGCCTGTGGTGAGCTTTCTGCTGTACTTCTCATGAAGAAAAAAAATGAAGCGAGCGTATCTGTCAGGACATGCAAAATGAAATAAAAAGAAGATGACGAAAATGAAAACGGCAAAGTGGTGAGGTCAAGTGCTGTAATCTGGTATTATTTTTATTTAGTATTGTCTGTAGTGTAGTCTCACAAAGCGCAACTGGACATGATATGTTGAGTGCACCTGCTTAGCTAACCACTAACTTATTTGTATTTGGGAATAAATCTCCTTGAATTTTCTGTACGTCACATTAAGCAAATATAATATCAGGACCTGTGGAATTGGCTTTTCATTTTTTATTCCAGATCTTAATATTTAGTGTGTAGCGACACTACTGCAACGTACACAATTCTTGTAGCGTAAATATTAGTGCTGTCAAGTGATTCATTTTTTAACTAATTAAAAAATTCTATGATTAATCACGATTAATCACATTTTTCAACTACTATTTTTTGCAAAGCTTATAACAAATATTTACTTGAATAATATCGTGGAATTGATGCAAAATCACCAAACATGAAGTATATTTAATTCAAAGACTGTTCTAATAGCTTTCTTGGATTCTTGAATAGGATCTAAATGGAGACATCTTTGCAGACATTTATTTTCGAAACCTTTGTCACAACTTCCCGCAAGTGCCACACTCAAGCAGTGTTGGTTTGCAAGGCCCAGTGGTAACTTAAACACAGTGTTTTGTTCTGAGACATGCTAAAGACAGCTAATATGGCACAATAATTGCAAAGTATGCTAATTATTTTTTTAAGTCAATCAAACTGAGTTAACTGAGTTAAAATATTTAACTGAGTTAATTTTTTTGGGATTAATCACCTGAGTTAATGCTTTAATTTTGACAGCCCTAGTAAATATACTTTTTCTTCTCCGTTGCTTCTTCCAACCCGGGGTTCTTTGTTGTTCCTGAGGCCTCAACAGCAACAACAAGTTGTCAACAACAACTTACCTCGACAGATGAAGGGAGAAACTGTTGTTTTTTTTTGTTTTTTTTAAACATTTAAAATACAGTGATTTGCTCTCCTTTTAAATCGATCATGATATGATTTGATTTATTGTCATGCAATTACTGTTTTGCATTTGTTTGCATTTTCAGAAAAGCGCTTGATAAACTAAATGCATTTTTTTTAACAAAAGACCATAAACTATTTTTATTTATTTATTTTTGTTCTTTTTTTATTCTTTTCCTGATTGTGTTACATATTTCAGCTGCCTTATATTGCATTTAAAGTTTTCTTACACCATTGTGCACTTGTGCTATTTAAAAAAAAAAAAAAGTTTTATGAATTGAAGGGCCCCATGTCCGCTCTTGCCTAGGGCCCCCAAGGTGACTACTATTAAGTCGAGCTGCATCAGGAGTAAAGCAGAAACAAACAAAGCTGTTATCCACCAAAGGACCTTGAAGTAACATTTGACAGAGCAGTAAATTAAAATGTAGACACGATGTTAGCTTCATGCTAGGCGCCGACCGGCTAGCTGCTATATGATTTTCATTCATGATCAAAATGTTTTTATTTTTTACGCCACAGAATATTCTTTCTATTTCATCAGCCATGCTATCACGCTGGACTGCACTAAAAACAGAAAAAAGGCTGTTTTGGTATTCAAACTCACCGTTGTGATTTTGATGCCTGCTCTTTGTGATTTTTCACCTTAACAGCTTTGTCGGCGCCGCCGCCTTTCTTTCTCCACTTTCATTCCCGCAGCATCCCTGTGGATTATGGTACCTGCCGAGGGTGTTAGCACAGATCCCCGCAGTATGTTATGTTATTGTGTGTGCGTGTGTGTGGTCTCTCTTACTGAATTCTCACATTATTCTTCTTGTTCACTTGATTCACCTTTAAGTGTCAACGGAGCACAGAATCACTTTGCTGGCCGCCAAAGTCGACACAACATGACTTTGCACACGCACGCACACAAAAATCTCCTTCAAGTGCACACAAGCATGCATGGACGCTTCGTGGAGAGCAGAATAAATATGTAGATTGCTGTTAGCTTTTCATTCTCGTCGTTTTGTAAACTCGGGAAATTTTGTGAACTAAGGGGCTATATTCTTTTACCTCTTCTAAGTTTTTTCTTGCATGCCTGGACTTGCACATTTTTCATCTACACGTATTCTCCCATCCAGAATTCTAACACACTCACCTTGCGTAAACTGCCAATGAACATGGCAATTCCAAAGAGGTGTGATTCACTGAGACTGCCTTGAAATGATGGAGACGTGGACTTTTCATTTGCAAGCATCTTTATTCATTGTTTGATAAGAAGGAGCACATGAAAAAAGATACGTTAGTCATATTCCCGTCACCCATCAGGAGAATCCGTCTAGAACGGCTGAACTTTATTTGGGGCTAATCAGAGGTCCTTCAAATGCTGGCAGGTGTGTTTTGACTCCCATTTCACGTGAGTCTGAATGTGATTGGTTAATTCTGAAGCCACATACCCAGTTATAAAGGATTTGCAACCACGTTATCAGTTTGTTTACGTCCGCTCTCAAAGATTTCTTTATTTTTTATTTTTGTTATCTAGGTTATAGGACACATTAATGGTGGAACAAGTCAAAAAATCCGTCATATTGTTTTAACGGTGCCACGGTGGATGAATAATTTGCATGAGGGCCTCACAGTGCAGAGGTCGTGGGTTCGATTCTGGCTCCGGCCTTCCCGTGTGAAGTTTGCATGGTCTCCCCGTGCCTGCGTGGGTTTTCTCCGGGGACTCTGGTTTCCTCCCACATTCCCAAAACATCCATGTTAGGTCAATCGAACACTCTAAATTGTCCCTAGGTGTGAGTGTGAATGAGGAGGGTTGTTCGTCTGTGTGCCCTGCGATTACAATTACATATGAAAAATAACTGGTAGAAGTAAGTGGGGCGGAAGCATTTATTAGACCCAAAATTGGTAAATTCAACTTGTAAAAAAAAAAACTGAAGTGTGTGCCAAGCATTTTCCTTGTGGAGCTGCTCAGAATCCAACTGGCCCCTTTTGTGATTCCTAGTTTACCACTCCACCGCTCCCAGCCACTCCTCCCTCTTGCGCACACGGTTATAAAGGTGATGCTATTGTCTCAGTTTAGGTGAATCAATAGTCTATTTGTAAGTATGGCAGGGCGGTTGTTCCGAGATTAATGGGATTAGCCGTGTGTGAGTGTATGCTAATGAGCGAGCAACTCAATAAAAAGAACAGCGACTCGTCGGATTGCCGACTTTGTTGCAATCTTCCCCTGTCTCTCCCGCGTACAATAAAAGCAGAAGCACAACAAGAAGCGAAATGCAGGCGGACACTTGTAAAGCACAAGCACATATTAAAACCCTTTATCAAGATGCTCAGTTCTCGGAAATGTTAGTCGATAAAAAAGTCATTTGCTTGGATGTTATGTTGCCTTTTATGAAGTCAAAACACGAGGTAGTAGTCCTTCTTTTTTGGCAACAAGCTCAACAACAGACACTGTGCAGGTAGGAAGAATGAGTCTTTTGTGTACGCTCCTGGAAGACATTTCTCTGACTGCTCCCACCCGCGCCAGAAAAAAATTGCCTGTGATGTTAACAAAGACATGTATATTAGGTTTGATACAGGCTGCAAATATTTGGAACGTTCACAAAAAGACATACTTTAGGCCTATTGAATTGTCTTTGATGCGTCGGGATACACGTACGTTAGGTTGTTTGAGCATTAAATGGCCTGTGAAGTTTTACGTAAACAGAAGAATCTTTGCATCTCCGAGGCCATCGTTTATTTGGAAACCAGAAAATAAAACACTTTGTTAATATTGCATCGTCAAAAAGAGCAAGACGTTTTCAACACTGTATGTAGCTGAATTATTTAAAAAAAAAAAATAACAAACCAAAGTGCGGACACCAATAGTATTAAATTGTCCAAAAATGTGAAATTAACCAAATGTGGACCGAGGAGGTTTCGGTCCAATGGCAGCAACACAAAAGCTTTACTAAAAACTAAATTGGTTTTGATGTCTTTAAAAATACAATTATTCGTAAGTAATGATTCAATTCATACTTAGTATACAACTGTACCAAAAAACAAACAAACCATTCTTTAACTTTACATGAAAGTGTGTTTTACCAAAAAGTTAAATACAAGTAAACTGTACTTCACCAGTTTTTCTTTCGCGAAACCACAAAAGGGAGCTCGCATATCGCGCTTTGAAAATCACAGCTATAAATCATCATTAAGTTTACTTTTGACGTCTATTTCATATTTATGGAAAAGAGTGTGTTAGATTATTTGAAGTCTCTCAATTAGCTTAAATGTTTACCAAAGTACATACATTAAAGTTATTGAACATTTTCTTCAGTGTTAATGAAAAATTAAAAAATCAGTCGCATACTAAATTGGCTCTGACGCTGGCCAAATAAATTTTGGGATATTTTTTTTTTTTATTCTTGTGGCTCGGCAAATCTCTGATATTGAGATAATGTATTGATACCAAATAAAATTTTCAGTGTATTCAATTCCCCTTACACAATATGCAGAAGGTTTTTGGCAGCACAATCGCGAGCAGTATCAGCAGACAAACCACATTTAAATATTTTAGAAACATTGTACTTCATTAATATACAATGCCATTTGAATAATTAAAGAGCCTATTACAGACCCTAGAGGTACCCCATGTTCATGACTATAAATTGACTTCAATGTTTTCAAAAACACTTAAATTAGATTTGTTGACGGCGCTAAATTGTCATTATCACCACCGTGTCTCATTCTGGCTCTTCATATTTGCCAGCCGTCACCCTTAACACTCCCCTCCCGCATTTCAGTTAGCTCGTTAGCGACAGTGTCAGGTGTTTGCGCTGCTGGCTTCTTTTTTTGGGGGAGCAATTATAGCACCTAAAGCATCTGTTTAACACGGATCATACAAGCCTCTCTTTTTTTTTTATGTGTATAAATAATTAGGCGGCCTCCAAGGCTCATTAGTTGCGACGTTCACTCTACCTGCTCAGTACACTTAAACGTCACTCTTCACTACGAACGTGATACATGTCCCATTTTCATTTGTTGCATCACTAGTTCTGTTTAACCCCATGTAGCCTTTAAGTGTTGAAGATGCGAGGCAGTGAAGGTCGCTGGCCATCAGCCCATTGGATTGTCATTGATCGGCACTTAGCTCGTTGCGCCGGTCCGAGGCTAGACTGTAATTTTGGCGCGTAAAACATCACGCCTTTCATTCGCGGGAGACCCTGAAATGATGTGCTTGTCCTCTTTGTGTCTTGGACCAAATCCAAATGTCTTGAGAGATCATTGCAAAGGCCTCTCAGCTTCACTTGCTAAAGTCACAGAAGGGAATCGTTGATGGTTTTTTTTTTGGGTGGCTTTGGTACAATTTGCTACAGAATTCGGAGGAATTTTTTATTGTGAGTTGTTTGTTTTTAGTACAACAAAAAAATTCTTGTTACATTTTAGCCTGTTCTCCCTCCCCCTTTTCTTTTTAAATTTAAAATTATCGAAAATGAAATTGATGCGTGACGTCCATATTTCTATGGACTTATAGTGCAGTAATTTCCGGACCATAAGGCACACCTGTATATAAGCCGCATCGACTCTTTCCGGGGAGAATTTATAAAACACTGATATACACGCCGCACCAGGCTATAAGCCGCAGTTTTCTATGTTGAAAAAAAAGAGTTGTTTACTTCATGTACAGAACGATTTTTGTACTGTGAATGCACATAAAGGTATATCAACAGATTGTGAAAACAGTGCCTTTTTAACACGGCAACAACTTTGCTAATTAAAACAGACCCAAGAGGAGGAAGATAAAAAAATCTAGATTCATTTAGCGTATTTTCGGCACTAGAGAGCGCTCCTGGTGAAAGAAAAATCCACAGAAAAGCTGCACCATTAGCCGCATGGTTCAAAATCTAGGAAAAAAGTAGCGGCTTGTAGTCCGGAAAATACGGTATATTATTATTATTATTATTATTATTATTATTATTCATAGTTGTAGGAGTGATAATGTGAAATAAAAAATAAAATGAAAAAATAAATACCTTAAAAAATTTAAATAAGACAATTAAAAATCTGTGAACCTTCTATTTCTCATCTTACACACTTGCGCTAACATCAGTGCAAACTGTTTGAAAAATATATTTTGTTGTTTTGTCGGTTGATTGGCACTCTATTGATGATTTTTTTATATTGTGAACGCACTTAGCTCAAGGTGGGCAAATTCAGATTTTATTAAACTAATTCAGATCAGCTCAATTTCAGTTTAAATTCAGAACATGTTGAACCTGTTTGCACGAAAACCCCGCTGAGCAAAGCGCAAGTGAATGGAGAGAGGTGATTGGTTGACACAATGGGAGCAGGGCTGATGAGCACATGTGGACACTGAGACACAACGGGCAGATTGAGTTGAAAAAAGAAAAAGAAAACTAAATTGACCTCTACAGCCAAAAAGTTAAGAAAATACAGTTCATGACCGTTTTCCTGTGGACAACATGAGTAAGCTGTTGATTCTCGGTCAATGCTTCGATCTGACCCTGGTAGTCACCCTTTTAATTACCAAAGCGCTTTATCACTGCTGAGTCATTTAAATTGTCGGCCATCCCACGAGAGCGTTGAGCCAAAAGCTGGCATGCCGCATTACGCCACGTCCCGCATCTGTCCTCAGTGAAAGCCGTCCGTCGCTATATTTAGCACATGTGCGCAGCGTTATATGGGTCAAGAATCCCATCGTACACCCCTCCAGTGTTAGACTGCACCGCTCCGGCATTCGCGACTGTGCTGCATCCCTGCAAGCTGTTTATTTCCACCCTCCCCCGGACACTCCCTTTCCTGGGCGTCATTTGTTGTCAAGGACTTTTTCAACGTTATCCTCAGATAGCTTGTCGCAGGTTGTCAACAGCTGATGTTGTTTTGCTTCTCATTTCTGTGTGTCGTCCTTTCACGCACTGGGAGCCTGAAAGCCACAGCATCCGTATATCAACTGCGAGAACCTGAGAGGGTACGATGACTGGTTGCCAGTCAGTCAAGGGACCAATTCCACAAGAGCCAATTCACGTTCATAGAAACGCTGTGTCGCCTTTCGTTAAGTTGTGTTGCGCCAAGTTACAACGGGACACGTTTCCTTACCATGTGATATTTTACATTACATTTCATGTTTCACGTTACGGTACATCAAGGTTCTGTTAGTCTGAGGGCTTCGCGATTAAGAAATAAAAGTATTAATTAAGAAATCCCGATTGCTGAATTTTTTTGGGGCTTTTCGTACCAAACCTCCCCAAAAATTATAAATGGAAACAATATTAAGATAAATTAATATTTTATTGATATTAATATTTTATTTTGAAATTTAAAATAAGGTGCAAATGTATAAACTTTAGTATGGTTTCCTTATATAAACAAACAGTGCATTTACTTCCTATACACTTAGTATATAAAGAAACAGAAACAATTTCAATAGAACGTCCGTCCATATCTTTAAGTATACTCGCTATGGCATTAGACATTGTAAAATGATAAGCATTTTTTGCAATGATGCCAATTTTGTAATCATTGAGTATAATAATTGTAGCCAGAGTTGATTAATCGCACCACCCTCGTTACTCTGTTGGTGCGTTACGTTACATTGCATTATTTTACCTCGTGTTGCTTTACGTTACGTTATGTGTTATTTTGTCTTATGAAACATTTTGCAGTGCCAATAAATCCCATTGTTAGTTAGTCTCTTAACAGGATTGAACTCACACAGCAACAGCAATTTCCGCAAAGCTTTGTAGAGTGGGGATTTTCCATGTGAGTATGGATCCTGTTTGTTGTCATCTGTATGCGAAACATTTTTGCCATTCTTCATTGTCGTTGTCAAATAAGCGTACATTTAATCTGACAGTCAGTCCCTCCAATCATTCGTTTGTTAGCAAAATATGGCACAATCGTTTAACATCAGACTTTGTAGAGGGTGGGTGCATCGGCCAACATTTAGAAAGTGACGTTGCCTGCCACTTTTTCCCATAAGAGGCAATATTGTCAGTCTGTGTGAACAGGGATCATCGTGCAATTGCAGTCCACTTGCACTGGGGCCAATTAGCGCAGTGACTCACCGATTCTAGCAGAAAGAGTTCTGGTGTTCGCCAGTTGGCACCTAGTTTGCAATGTACATTATTGTGCATCACAAACAGTGACAGTCACGTTCAAAACGATTCGACCTTGGCTCATGCGAATTCCGACTGCTTCTGACACTCTCTCAATCTTCCATTCATTTACCATTTTTCGTAAAGGTGAAATTAAATTATTAAACATGTTTAGAGCTGGTATTTGACAATAGAACCCATAATCAGGCTGAACGCTTGCATTAAAAATGTTTTGTTGTTGTGCCAGAAACTTCTAATCAAAGTCCTAACAAAAGGATTGGTCGAGGCTATAATGAGAAATAAGACAACAATGACTTGTTGTCTTATTGTAAACATGGATTACATTTGAAAAACATCTGTCGTCATCTGAAACAATGCAGATAGAATTCTGAAAAGTTACTGTATCTACTCGTTAAACTGTCATGTGAAGGTGCCAGCGGGTTCTATTTCTTGGACTTGCAACCGCATAACATGTGGTTTACATAAAGCAATGCTGGTTGCTTATTGGACGAGCAGACTAGCTGTATATATATATATATATATATATATATATATATATATATATATATATATATATATATATATATATATAGGTGAAAGGTCACAACGACACAATGGCAAGGCCTAGCTCAAGTCACCTATCTTCTTTTCCGGGCCAATTTATTTATTTATTTTTTTAAGGTAAATTAGATTTAATTTTCAATCAAAAAAATAATAATTGTGACTTTTTTTCTCCCCCCTTTTGCTGTGGCGCTATTAGCCCTCATGGGCCTCCGTAACGTCCACCCTCCCTGTTGGTTCTGTCACAGACTTACATACTCCATAGACGAGTGCAGCCTGGCTACGGCTGAAGGAAGTTTGAGTCCAAGAAAGGAGTTGCATCATCAGTGGTTTGGAAAAGGTTTGGATTCGCGGCGACACACGTGGAACAAGGGTCTGTTTAAACCACATTGTAACAACCAACTCATTTCAGCATCTAAAACAGAGGCAGCCAGCTGAGTTTGTGAAATTTCAGGTTCCGAAGTAATCTTTAGTGCGAAAAAAATTGATAATTTTTTTTATTTATCGCCCATAGAGGCCTAATCGAACGTCATTGCATATTTGGGTGGACGTGTCTATTCTAACAGGATTTCCAAAAAAGACCAATGTCCAAAGTCCAGGGCTTGTACTTTGATAAACTCCTACTATAGAATTTGCCCAAATGAGCCTCAATCGCAAGCAGATATCCTAGATGTGCTTGTTTTTTGTGCCTAGGCCAAGGGGTGTCAGACACATTTTAGCTCATGGGCCACATGGAGGAAAATCTATGATCAAGTGGGCCGAACCAGTAAAATACTGATCTTTAACATAAAACAATCATTGTCAATATTAAGCAGATTATCGCTAATTGCATGCAATTCTGGTGTTAGCACTAGTTGATCATATTTAACACCTTTGTGTTTTATTTATGTATTGGCCATTCGGTGAATTTGGGGCGGCTCTTTATTCAGTTGGCACGTACTTATACTTTCCCAAATCTTCACGCGGGCCAAATTAAACCCATTTGCAGGCCAGAAATGACCCAGGGGCCGTATATTTGACACCCTTGGCCTACGCCATCTAATGGGGGTGGAGCACTGTGTCAAAGTTAACATGGTTTTTTAAAGGATTCACCATCATAAAGAGGCCTGGGAAGTGATCAGAAAAAAAGCGTCAACACAAGTTACACCCATTGAAATGAAAATGAGTACACATGTCAATTAGAAGACGCATGAAAAAAGGACCCATGCCTGCATTTGAACAGGAATTTTGCAAAATGTATGCCTTTTACGTTGACAAACTGCTATTCAGGAATTCACCCATCTAAGCTCCAATCAGAAGCAGGTATGGGCATAGTTGGATGATCACTTCCAGGATTCACCATGACAAAAGCGTGAGCGATGGCCCCTTCATTGCTGCTCGCGGCTTAACGCTGTTACACTGAAGCCTTGTACCTAATAAATATTTGTCCGCCAGCAGTGCCATCGTCCCAGAGTCATCCATCTGAACAACATTTTATCTGTCACTTTCACAAAGGTGTGTAATGAAGTGCTGCCATGAAACAGATTGTGGGCCAAATAGATGTTTAAAAAAAAATGTTGCCCAGGAGGGAGGGGGCGAAGTGGACATTTATTACAACCTTTACACTCACTCCATTCCGCCAGAAAGGGCGTGCCACCACAGTCTGTGAGGAAATTAATGCCTCTACACCTTTTTATATAACTTTCTTTTACAATGTCGCATTAAAACAGCGCTAAATCAAATCATGTTGGCCAACTGGAACGATTTAATTTCCTCACGTCCAAGTACCGCCCACCACCAGGTGTTGACTTGATGTTTGGCTCGGAGTCAAAAACAAGCCTGTGGAAGTTGCATTAGACGATTGAGATCTCTTAAAAAAATAAGGTGAGCGAGGGAGCAGCTGCAAGGTGGGGAGCGGCACCCCCTCCGGCAGATTTGCTATCACGGAATGGGACACATGTTAATCTGGCTTCCCTCGGTGATGCGCATGACGGCATTTGTTCAAAGTCAGGGTGACTTTTGGCGACAAGTTTTGCGAGGGCCAGGGAGATGATGAACAAGTGGGAGAGGAGGGTGGATGGAAGAGTAAACATTGTGACAGGTGTCTGGCGAGGGACACTGATTGGATTTATAAAGCAGGCAATGTTATTGTGTCTGCTGTTTGGGGGTGCTGCGGGTAGGACCGCTATGACATGTGGATCCAACACAGGCTTTCTCAGACTTATTGACGCATTAAACAATAAAATACAAGTTTTGGGAACTCAATGATCATCAATCAAACAACCTAATGCGGGCTTTCCTTCAGTATTGGGCGGTCGAGGCCTTTTCTACTGGCCTAACATTACCAAGAAATCGTGATAATTTTATGAAAATAATTCTAATAATTATATAATTGAATATATCTGTATATCCCTTCCATCCATTATCTGTACCACTTCTCACAAGGGTCGCGGGGGGGTGCTGGAGCCTATCCCAGCTATCTTCGGGCAGTAGGCAGGGGACACCCTGAACTGGTTGCCAGCCAATCGCAGGGCACACAGAGACGAACCATCCGCGCTCACACTCATACCGAGGGGCAATTTTGAGTGTCCAATCATCCTGCCATACATGTTTTTTGGAATCTGGGAGGAAACCGGAGTACCCGGAGGAAACCCACGCAAGCACGGGGAGAACATGCAAACTCCACACAAACTCCACACAGGATGGCCGGAGCCGGAATCGAACCCACGACCTCCGTATTGTGAGGCCATCGTGCTAACCAGTCAGCCCACCGTGCCGCATATATATATATATATATATATATATATATATATATATATATATATATATATATATATATATAAAATATATATATATATATAATATATATATATAAAATATATATATATATATAATATATATATATATAATATATATATATATATATATTATATATATATATATATATTATATATATATATATATATATATAATATATATATATATAATATATATATATATATATATATATATATATATATATATATATATATATATATATTCAAGTGTAATAATAATTTAATAATTTTCGTTTTGATGTGACACTGATCGAGCATGATGTTTTGACTAATGACTTGCCTACATCTGCCGTTGTGTGAAACCAAGTGACTGTAGGCTTCTTCTTCGGCTAAGAATAACTAAAGTGCAATTGCCCTTCACTGCCTTGTGAGTGCCACAGTAGAGCTAATACTCAATTTATTAATATGGAGAGCCGCGGCTATTTGTCTGAGGTGTCTAATATGTACTTCCGTTTTTATGGCTAGATTTACCTTTTTGTGTCTTTTAATCCGGTATGATTTTTAGTCCAGAAATTACGATGTGGATGTCAATACGAAATTAGCCTGCACATGAGCTTTAAATAAAAATTATGAAACCTTTGCCGTTAGCCTCTTGTCATGCACAGACGTTTTTTTTGTTTTGTTTTGTTTTTGGAGTGGTGGGGGACGGACTGGTGAAATGCAAGAATGGACGCGCTTTAAAAGGACGCAGGACGAACTCGTATGCAGGAAGATTATTATATGAATAAGGATGGGTGCCCAGGTCGCGGACGGCAAGTTCGGGTAAAGTGGCCCTCTCTGGAGGTCCGTATCGATTAACCTTTTATTGAAGGATAATTAAGAATACTGCGATTGGATGGCAACCAATCCAGGGTGTACCCCGCCTACTGCCCGTAAACAGCTGAGATAGGCATCATCACATCTGCGTCCCTTGTGAGGATAAGCGACTCAGATAATGTGTGGATGGATAACTAAATATATTCAATGAACCTAACATGGCTTTTCATGAATGTTGAACACTTCACCAAACCAAACATAGACTTTTTTGTAAAACCTCATTCCTCCCTCACCATCTGAATTTCCCACCCACCCTCAAAGTCCCCCTCCTCATCATCTTGTCTGCTCTTGTCCCTCGGGTGCAATCCGATTTTTCCCTCTGGCCATCCAAGATGGATTATCTCTGAGAGCATCTCTAATTCAACTCCATCGCCATCCTTTTCTTGTCTCGCGTCACCACCCGCCCCTCACGTATCCCCGCGCTTGTCTTGCCTGATCACCGGCTGGCATCTGATATTTCCTCCGGCTGGAGTGCAACTGAGCATATTAACAAAGCTCCCTGTTGCCCGTGTAACACCTGGGGATCATTTTTCTTTATTCCGCCGCATCGGACTTTGTGCCAATATCATAGATTTTCTATCAGCGACTTAATCGAACGGGAAGGGGGTGTCGCGCTGTGAAATCTGTAGTATCAATTTGGTGTCCGTCAGAGCGCATCGCCGGGGTTATTAGATGGCCATTTGGAGCGTTATATGGAGCACACCCTAACTGGGTTCCATTCGATTCCCTACGGCGGCATAAGCAGCATGCCAACTCTTCAGAGTCTTAATTAATAACGTCTCAACACTCCTTGGCAAAGGTATCAGAACACCTGATTGTTACACAGAGCGGGAAGACTTTTTTTTTTCCAAATATTTGGGGGAAAATATTTGTCAGTGTACTGTTTATTTATTTACCTATTAATTTATGATATTCCCTTTCTCTTCTTTCTCTGTCCCGTTCAGGTCATCTGATGGTGGGTGCGAAGCCGGAACAGTGGTGGTGAGTCGACTGAAGATGGGTGAGATGGAAGAAGCGGAGCACATCACCACTGACGTACCGTCCCAGAAGGTAAGGGGGGAAGAAATGGAGCAGGGATTTCCAAAATGGGATATGTTTAAGCCTGGGGGTGCTCAAGCGCTCTCCAAGTAGAATGACAGTATGGAAAAAGTGATTATTCAAGTTATTTGAATAATACAAAGACTGTATATACAAAAATGAGCACATCAAAACCTCTGTCTCTATTTGTGTACTTTTAAAAGTAACATCGACTACTCAGAATTAACGCTGGCGAATTCATCGTCTTTTGGGCTTGCCTTCATAAAACTTTGAACACACTGAATTTTCATTCAAATCAACGTACTCATTTTCACTTTATGAAAGATGTTGTTTACATTTGCTCTATCTGCGGATATCTGTAATTCAGTTGTGCTTTTTCCAAAAAATTCACATCCTGCAACATAATAAATGACACTTTTGCTATTCATGCAATGTTTGTCATGACAGCTAGCCGTGCGCTACCCTGGGGTGTCAGATTAAAAGTGTGATGGCGAGTTTTTATATTTTGGAGCCGTATTGGCAGAAAACAATTATGATAACTGATTAATCGTCTGATTGGAATGGCAACAATAGAGATGTGAATTACAGGCAGAAAATGTGAGAGTTTTTCAATACTGTGTGCTTTAATATTTGTTTAACTTTACAACAGAGTAAAATCTGACATTTCTTGCTGTTATTATAGTTTTTTTTAAGGCAGAAATGTCTTACGTTGTTTCATGTGTCAATGTATTCCAAACAAAATTCACAATCAGTCGGGCCAAGTGTTTTATTTGATTTTTTTCAAAGGAGGATGATTCTCGGACAGGTATTCCCAAACTGAAGAATTCTCCCCCGGGATGCCAACTGCCCGTTGTGTAACTTTTTTAACGATTAGTCAAACTTTGATGCGCTGTTGTTTTCAATGTAAAGTGTAATTTACACACATACATACATTTTTATGCAAAAGAGAGCAGGTGTGCCAAATACGTTGTACGGGGGTGCGTATCTTCTAAATTTTCCGGAAGGCTGCTCGGGGAAATAGGAGTCCGTAATACGTCTCAAATCCACCAATAAGATTAGAGAACCTCCAGTGTAGCCTAATGGGGATTTGCAATGTGTGCGTGTGTGTGCGCACTAATCTCCTACAAAGCACTCACCTTCCCTCGAAAGCGACCATCACGGGACGTTTTTTTTCTTCCTTATTCCCAATGGGATGCCGGCACACAAGGAATGACATCGTACGTACTCTTCCTGATTGCCTGCACACACTTAGTAAAGACTTGCTTTTGTGTATTACAACGTAAGCGAGGAGATTTGAACCGAGGTCTGTATGAGGGAATGTTGTGGTTTTCTCGCACCACACTGCATGTCTTCAGCGTTTTTTTTCTTCCGCGCGTGTGTGTGTGTGTGTGTGTGTGTGTATACACATGCATCACTGTTTTATATAATTGGCCGAGGGCTTCTCACATGGCTGACTGACTTTGGGTTGTGCCCACTCGCGTGGCTGGTGAAGGGAGGTTCCCTGCCAGGCTCCGTAGTGTCACTGACAATCTGCCATGTCTCGATGATGAATCTCTCGCCATCCATGTGTGGGGGTGCGCATGTGTGTGAGTGTTCTCGTTACACACATCTTCTGTGTGTGTTGTTGTAGAAGATGAAGGGAGAGAAAGATGATAAAAACTGAAAAGGAGTGTGGGTTAGTGTGTGATCTGTGTGTGTGTGTGTGGGTTGTCGCGCCACATTTCTACTTGTGTTGTGTTGTTTTTGAAGCAAAAGACGGAGGGAGGGGTGTGTGCGTGTGGCATGGGCCTGAGCATATGTAGATTGTCACTGCTCATTTCTTCTTGTATTAGTTTTGCAAAAGATGAAGGGAAGGACGTCAAAAGTTGCTCAAGTGTAGTGTGTGTGTGTGTGTGCATGTCTGCCTATACTGTTTGGCCCATTACAAAAATGTGCAGGAAGATAAAGACTTGCTGTGAGTAGAAGAAAACCACAAATATTCGATGACCACCCATTTTTTTTCTGTGGGAGTGGGATGTCGCGTGTCACCTTCTAGTTTAAAGCCTTTATCCAGAGAATACGGGCAGTCAAAGTTAGTCAGTGGCGCAAAGACAGGCAAAGATGGACATTTACGTAGTTCTACTTAAAAAAGTTGCCCGACATCTTATTGGAGAAATCTAAAATAATATGTGCATTTACAAAAAATAATAATATATATTAGTATAATATACCATATTGGTGTACGACTTTGGTACATCATTCAACAGTTGTGTTTTGCAGGAAAAAAATGGAATTCAATGATCATAGGAAAGCATTTAAAACAGTCTTTGATTGAAATACACTTTTATTCCTGCCCCCATAGATAAATTCCAAGATTTTACTCAAGTAAATATCTGCCACAAGCTTTGTAGAAAATTGTAGCGCTATCGAGATTTACGATGAAAAAGCCGAAAAATGCTTTCAATCATTTAAAAATGCAGACTGAGTTAATGGCATTTATCAAATCCTTGCTGGCAGCTTTTTGTAATGGTTGAGAAAGTGTCACCTTATGTGTGTTATTCCCACTACAGAAGATGAAGGGAGGAACATGTCCGTGTGTGTCCATCATGAATACTGCATGTGTGTGACCTCATAAAAAAAAACAAGAGTGAGCCTCTGATCACCTTTTGATCGTGAGCCCATGAAAGACATGCTGACAACTATTGGGGCAGGGGCGGGGGTTCTTTTACAACTGTGGCCCCCGGGTTCTTTCCTCTCTTCAACTCGATCCTCTTCGGAGACCTCTTGCCGCTGAAATGTTGCTCGGCGTTATCGTACGCCACGAGCCCTGTAGCGCGTATCTGATAGATGAGGACTTGCCAACATTATGCTTCTTTTCGTGTGACAGCTTTGCCTGTCTAACCTTGTTCAATGACTCATGCGGCAAGAAAAACGGCCGCTTGTCACCATTTGTGTGAAGAGGAGACCAGACTTAATGCATCAGCTCTTTGCGTGAGCATCACAAACATAAAGCCCTGTCAAGACGGGTATGGCTAGCATCTGGACTCAATGTATATTTATTTATATTTTTAGTGAGGCTAAGCGGCTTGGATAATGAATGGATGGATGTGCTTGGATTCCAAATTTTGCTACTGTTGAACCTCTAGTATCGAGGTACTCATCCTTTTTGTGGCCCCCAAACTGTTCCGGCCCTTTTCAAGGTCAGATGAGATCGGGCATCGTCGCCTGGCTGCAAGCAACACTTGGCTTCGCACAGTTTAGTGCGCATGAGGTCGACACCTAGGGATATCCTAATTAATTTGTTTTCGTTGGGTCAGCGTGTGTGGACCCAGACTTGTCTTTATCCTGAAGGCACATCGACAACTTGTAAATAAAACAATTCACTGAACTAAATAATTGTGCATTTCACACGTAGGCCTTCAGTGAAGTCCTAATTGGAAAAAAATCCTCCCTCATATTACCATCATTTATGACACCACAGCTAGATAAATAATATACAGAAATGCACTTTACCCATTACTGTGTGAGTGTTGGACGACCTAACTTCTTTTGAAAGGTCCGTCTTGAAAATGGCCTTGTGAGTGTATCTGCAATTAAATCCTCCCTTTTCCCTCCTTTGGCTCTTGTGGTTTAAAAAAAGCAAGTATATATTTTACATTTTCGAACGGTCGCCAGTTACGACTTCTGGGTGTGTTGATTCTGCATAGCGCTGCCCCCTCACGAGTGAGTATCCAATCACAAGACGTGTTCATCACCTACAATGTGAGGCCAACGAGAAGGCTCACTGTAACCAATTTATGATCTGATTGGCTATCACAACTGTCTATCAATTGTATCTGAAGGCCTCCGACGAATAGTGCGTGCTCCTGGTATTGTGAAATCTACCTGGCAACACAAGCTAGCTGAATTCTGATTCAATAAAAACTCTTACTAAAAACACAACACTAGGATACAAGATGACATCAATGTGAAGAATATGATCATGAGTTCTTGATTATGTTAGGCCAGCAAAGAAGGCCTTGAAGGCCTTGACCGCCCACCACTGAGATTACTGGAACAGACCAGTTGCGTTTGTGTGGGTCTTCATTCAGCTGTTTGCCACAATGCCAAAAAAGAGAGTAACGACAGGCAAGTGCCTCGTTAGCATCAGCTATTACTTGTTGTGCCAGAATGCTTTACTGGAGTGTTTTGCATGTTTCTTTGTCAAAGTTGCTGTCAATTACTAAGTTGCTGATATAATTTGCAAGTGTACACACTTGATAATTATCAGAAATTGCAATTCCACCCCGGGTATGGAACGGACGGATGCCCATTTTGTGGACCTTTTTTGAAAAGTATGGACTAAGCAAGGACGGAAATGTGTTTCCGTCCCTTTAATCGTCCCTAACTGGGTTAAGTGTCCACGTGACCCAATTCACTGACAGAAACACACCCAGCCTGCTTTGCGTGTATAATGCACCAATACACCATTTCAGGCCGAATGTGAAATATCAAGATACGCTGGGCCCGTCCGCTGCAATGGTTGCTGCACGGACTTCTAAAAATAAACGTTTTAACGTTGTGCCGCTCACAAAGCAGTAGGAGACAATTGTACTTTAATCACATTGAAACTAAAATTATCTCATAACAGCAAATTAAATAGCATACTAGCAAATGATCAAACAACCAAAAACATGACTGAAGAAATATAATTGACACAAAACATGCATTTTAAATGATATTTTCTTCCTTGGTGGCGCAAAGCATGCTGGGAGGGCATTGGCCTTAACGATGACGTGACATTATTATTCGTTAATTATATCAGAGTAGCTATTTTTGTGTTGTGAAATACTAATGTTGAGTTACTTATCACCATCCATCCATTATCCAAGCCGCTTCCCCTCACGAGGGTCGCGGGCGTGCTGGAGCATATCCCAGCTGTCTTCGGGGCAGTAGGATACTTCCTGAACTGGTTGCCAGCCAATCGCAGGTCACACAAAGATGAGCAACCTTACATACTCACAATCACACCTGGGGATAATTTGGAGTGTTCAAAACTGTTTTACATTTCCCAGAATTTTAGAATCGTCTGATTGTTGGTCCCACTTGAAATAGCCGTTTTAGATGCACGTTCTGACGTCAGCACAATGCCGCTCTAGCGTTGAACGTATTTGTACTTGAGGGCACGTCATGTCACGAGAAATGGCCACTCTGGGTGGTCGGAGATGGTGTTCCTTCCTCACAGCACATACGCAATGAATGGGTTCATCAACTGTGCAGTGTGAAAAGGCCTCTCGTCGTTTCCATTGAAGAGGGTAGCGACAACGGGGAGTTGATCGTTGCTCCAGTCATGGTAGCCGCAATGATCATCCAAGGCACGAGGCAATCAGAGAGGCCTCAGCGGCCGAGTTCGGTGATTGCATTGCAAGCTCTCTGATGGAGCCTGGAAGTTGGCAACCAGGATTTTTTTGTAAATAATATGTTCATATCACTCGTGTTAATTGTATTTTTTTGGTCTTTGCAGTGCCCCTTAGTGTGCGAGTCGGCATCCCACAGCTGCGTCGAAAGAGACCACCTCCTAACAGGACCAGGTACTTGTGTGCATTAACACGGTTTGCTTAAACCTATCAACATCATGCTCTTAAACCTTCAAAAAAGAGAACCTCTCAGTGCCAGACACACTATTTTGTGTGTGTGTGTGTGTGTGTACGTACATTACGTCATCGCTCTTATTAAATTTGTCATATTTTCTTTCTTTTGTTACACTCTTCGTAATCTTTTTAATGTGACAAACATTATAATGATCAAATCTCCAGAGGTCCGCCATGTTCTCAAGCATAAAGCATTGTTTTGATACACGGTGATCTCGTTCCAAAGAAACCCAATGCTGCATTTGCATTTTTCTTTTTAAAACGTTCCCAGCTTAATGATCAAACCAGAGCTGGCCAAGACTTTTCCCGGCTCCAATGTAGTTGACGTTTGCTGTTGCTGGCGCTCCTCGTCAGGATTCCCGTTATGACATTTCACATCAACGGCACTGAAAGTGTTAAAGTCACGTCCATATTACAATCATTGCACGGTGTACCACTCATTATATTGATGGAACCAACCAATCACTGGTACTGCTGTCTGAATGTTTGGAAATGACTAGTAAGGAACATAAATGCCAAATCAGTACTGTAGAATGACCAATGGAGAGTAAAAGTAACAGTCAAAGGTTCTGACTGACACAGTCTGACAAGACGCGCCCCTCAGTTAGTGATACTGCATAATAACCAGTGGCTGAGTGGTTTAACTCACCAATCAGTGTTACTGTACATTTGTGAGAGACGTAGATTGAGCTACCAACGCACAGATGGAGGGTCCTCAAATGATTTAACATAATGGGGAGAGCAACACTTGAAGGTCCGGCGGGGAAGCAGACTAACCCTTGAACTTCCCCCGTTGTCGTTGCACCGCAATTTAAGAAACCAACAGGCTTCGCTTGTGCACCGATTCACTGCAAAAAAAAAAAAAGAACAGCGACTCCATGACAACGGTCCTTGAAGTTTTGACACAGCGGGAGGTTGCGACCTTGTGCAGTCAAAGCTCTTCTTATTTCACTTCCCCACTGCTGATGGAGCAGCTTTCGGTATTCGCTAAATGTCACTTCTGGCCCAAAACAGCCATTTAATGGAATAGTAAATGATGAAAGTGGATACTTGGGCCCCAAAGCCAATTACCTGAACGGCTTTGAAAGGCCACCTCGATGCTAATTGAATTAATAGCAACATGGTGACACGTTGATGAAGATGGATGTTAAAAACAATGAAAACTAATCAAAGATTTATGCGCCGGGGCTTAAACATGAACTATTGTTAAAAGATAAACTAGTGTGATAGATGACGCTTGCTCCTGTTTGTAATTATTGACATGTAGAATGCTCAATGACTGGTGAGGGTCTGTCATGAGATGCGTCAACATCGATTTGCTGGTCAGGTTAATCATTCATTGTCGACATCGCGATATAATAAGATGCAATTTTCAAATCGCAAAGGCTGAAAATTCTTCTGCTTCATTCCCACTTAACCACCGGTCCCCAGATTGACTAGTGATGTTCAAATGTTTTTTTATTCTGTCAAAGGCAGAGGAGTCATCACCACTGCGTACAAGTACGCGAGTTACGCGGCACATCACAATATTTCAAATTCGGTCTGAAGCTAGCATTACGAAAGCCAGCAGGCGACTGATATGATCACACAGAATTTTGGGTGACTCACGCATCGACGTGTTTCGCAAAACATTATTTGCTGAAGGTTGTCTTTGCTTTTCGGTTCGAGTGACGGACGAAAATCGTTTCCGTCGCTGCTTTATTCTGTCAGTGTTTCGAAGTTCCCATCAGTCATCAGTGCGCGAGAGAACCGGGACTCCGTCAGTGACGGGCTGACGGACCTTCTGTCGGTACAGACGGACTGCTCACCACTGGTCAATGCTTTAAAGACAAAAACATTTATGGAAAAATACATTTAAAGAAAATATATGTAGATTTTTTTTACTGTAAAACAAAAATAAAATACAAGGACAGACGGGAAATAGGACCTTGAAAAAAAAATCCCATATTAAATCGTAATCACAACTTTATTTATTGTCATTGTACTCAGTGTACTCCAGTACAATATATAACAAATAATTTAATTAAACATATCAATTAAATCAATTAAACATTAAATAATAAATAACTGTATTTTACAAAACTCATTGTGAAAACGAAAAGTTATTGTTTGAGTAACACTTTTTTGATACGGATTTGCATGAACGCATCAAATCTTCTTGCCGAGTCTGTCGTTGTACCGTAGCAAAGAATATTTCGTCAGGGAACAGACTAAAGCAGCGCACCTCCCACTTAGGGCGGCCGTGCGTGTTTCAATACCTCCAGTTGTCAGCGCAACATTTCACAGTGGCCGACTTATTGACTGACTCGCTGTCTGACGGCAGCATTGGGACGCCGAAAGCGGCGGTAAACAGCGTTTCAAGGCGCGCCGCTTCCTCGCCTCCTGCTGCTAGCGTGCAGATAAGAGCATTAGCGCTCCTCCACGCCGTCGACATTTGCACTTTTTGAGCCGCTCGGCAGAAGATGTGCAGGAATGGAAATTGGCTTAATGGGAAGGAAGTCAGGCAGTTTGCAGTTTCAAAATGACTCGAGTGTTGCGCAATAAATATGGAATTAAATTGAGAATAGAGAAAGTGAGGACAATGTTTCTCTTTCTGACAACAAAAATGGGAGTTGAATGGCTGCTTATCTGTGGAAGACGCAGTTATTGATCATCAAATTTAATTTTTCCTTCATTCTCCATTTGAAGGATTTAGTGTGCTTGCTGTGCTTTCCGCCTTTTATCTTGAGTCACATCACTTGTACTTTGTATTATGCAGCACAACTAATTGGTGGGTTTAGTAACTTGCAGAGCTGGGCCTCTGGCCACCTTAACACTGCAAAAACAAAGGAGATTGTCGTCGACTTCAGGAGGAACAAGACGGTGCCGCCCCCCCTCTGCATCGAAGGCGTGTGTGTGGAGAGGGTCCACACGTTCAAGTTCCTGGGAGTACAGATCTCCGACGACCTTTCTTGGACACACAACACCACAGCAGTGGTAAAGAAGGTCCACCAGCGTCTGCACTTCCTGAGAGTCCTCAGGAAATTCAACCTGGACAGGAAGCTGCTGCTGGCCTTCTACCACTCGTCCATCGAGAGCCTGCTGACGTACTGTGTCTCCACCTGGTACAGCGGCTGCACTGAGGCGGACAGAGTGAGGCTCCAGAGGACAGTCAAAACAGCGCAAAGGATTATTGGCTGCCCTCTCCCCTCGCTGTCGGACATCTACACCGCCCGGTGCCTCAGCAGGGCTCTCAATATCGTCAAAGACAATACCCACCCAAACTCACACCTGTTCGACCTGATGCCCTCTGGCAGGCGCTACAGATGCATCAAATCGAGGACCAATAGACTGACAAACAGTTTCTTTCCGAGAGCCATCTCCATTCTGAACTCTCACACACACACGAGACCACCCTTACCTTGCAGAACAGCATTGTGATGTGTTTTGTATACCCTATTCAGTACTAAATGCCATTGCACTCTCTTATTTATTCATCTAATTTATATATTTGTCTGTATTATTGTTGTATTGCACTGGAGAGGGGAGCCCTCTAATCTCGTTGCACACTTGAGTACAATGACAATAAAGGGATTTCTAATTCTAATTCTAATTCTATTCAGAAAACTTGTTGGACCCCGACCCATTCGGTCGTCCGCCACCCACCCCATTACAAAAAAAGTGTCCGTGCATAACACCGCCGCGAGAGAGATGCTAACGGCAGAGGTTTATTTAAAGATCGTTAGCTGGCTAATTTACTATTCAAATTTTATTTATGATGACCCGCTTCATTTCTTCAGTTCACCCAAGCCTAGCCTTCAACTCGATCTGCTGGGCCAAAAATAATGAACCCAACCTTGGGTAAAATAACCCAATCGTCTCAAAATCCACAACGACCCAGCGAGTGGGTTCGGAAAACAACCCAGCGGTTTTCAATGTGCAATCAATATTGTAATAAGTCCAATTGATTATGCCACTTGCTTGTCTTTGTTCTGCCAATGTCAATCAAAAGTCACAATATCACTAATTGGCACTCTTGAGCCGTTGGAAAATGTATGTGACACTTGTTACATCATTCCCCCATTGCTCATAGTTCTGTCCATGTCGATCATTAGAGCGGTGTTGACGAGCAATCATTAAATGTCACTCATAAGTGTCACTAGCTGGGAGATTATGAAACTTGCGACTGATTGATCAATACCCATGCAGTGCCACTAAGCAATTAAAATGGAAATGGTGGAAGTAAGGACAATGTTTCTCTTTCTTATGACAAGAAAGAAGAGAAGAACGGCTTATCTGCGGGAGGACACAGCTATTGATCATCAAATTGAATCCGTCCTTTGACTTTGAAGGATTTAGTCTGCCAGCAATTTTTTTTTTTTTTTTTGTGTCGTCTTTTCATCTCGTGTGCCTCATTTGTATGCCCCTGCTTCTCCACAGTGTTCACCAACCCAGTATGCAAAGTGTACAGGTTCCAGACAGTGGACAGCAAGTGGATGCTGGTGCGTGAGCAAATGGAGGAGTGCACGTTGTCCTTCAGCATCCCCAAGCAGCTGCTCTCGCTCTACATGGAAGAGGACATGAGCAGGTAGGACATGTCATGCGATCTTTTTGCATCATTTCCTAATAACTTCGGTTCGGTTTCCAAATCTCAGCGCACCTAAATGCCTGGCAACAAACCCACATGGTGTCGATGTCTTCTCTCATTGGTCGGCAGCATGTAAGACAGAAGCAAGTTTAATTTACAGACTAATGTACAAATGATCACCAATCTCAGGTGCTGTGTGTTTTTCCAATACACTGTGACTTGTTTCTCACTTGCTCTATTAAAGGTACAGTGTAGTATTTAGTGCCATCTAGTGGTGAACGAATCACCAATTTCTTAAGCAGAGGTGCAAGCAAAATGTCACTTCTGGCAGTCCCTCAAGTGACGAAGTAATTGCATAAAGATGGCAGCCTCCTGTAGGGGAGACATGCCCTATGTAATATAATTATTGATTACTCCCCTACAATTAGATAAAAAAAAATGTGTTGATGTGAGAGGCCTTTTTTTTTTTTTTTTGCAAATTATTGAAATTTAATAATGTTTTTTTGTCTCTTTTGGACACGCTTATATATATATATGTATATATATATATATATATATATATATATATATATATATATATATATATATATATATATATATATACAAAAATATTGAGTTTTCTGCATCTTTTTTCAAATCTTTTCATTTTGTTTTACCAAAGTAATCATTGGAATCTTATTATTTGTACTCGTACTTATTATTAAGTCATTTGGGTAACTTGTTTTCCATGTCCCATACACTTTAAGGACGGGACAGTTTAAAGTGGAACGATTGAGTATGACTGTATGCACTCAGATTTTTTGGAAAACCGATTCTTGATTTACATTACACGCCTAGTAACAAGTTTCATGGTGTCATCTTTCAATCATGTGTCAATCATTTGAATGTAATCAATCAGTACATGCCATTAAGTGGTCATGTTTCGTTGCTCATTATTCAATGGTTATTATAGATGTCAATTGTTACGTGCACAATTGCTAATTAGCTTGGTTACGTCAATTACTAGTCATCGGTCAATTTCCCTTCAATTGTTAAACACTTAATCGTCACTTGGTCGGTGTATGTAATTCACTAGTCCTTGACCGACAGGTCAGCCACTGCCCACGATACCAACCCGTAGTTGGTTACATCACACATGGATATTTGGTCAATCGACATCAAATGGCCAATCAGTACATGCAGTCTTTCTAACTGGTATCCACCAGTTATAGCTCAATGTCATTCACACAATAGCACCAATTGGTAATTGGCATAATGTCACAAACTAGCCAGTGCTCAATTGACAGTTTTTACCATTGGGAGGGGAGTTCTTTTGCTTTGATATTGCACTTGTGGCATGTAGTCCCAAAATAAATGTGTTCCACCACATCAAGAATTGAGGCACAAATTCAAGTCTGGTCCAATATGAGTATGAGGACAGGTCAAGACCAGACAAGTTTCCTTCTTTAGACTTGAATTGGGTTTGTCACCACGGATTATTCCGCCATTGTCCTGTCGTCCTTGGCAACCTCATTTTATCCAGAACACACTACCCCCCGCCCCAACACACACACGCACACACTTTGTTTCCGGTCAGTTCCTTCTGCTCGTGTCATGACAAGAAAGATGAAAAATCGGAGCCAGTCAGACATTTGGGTGCTAATCGTGACAGAAGAGGGCCAGGTTGATTTGTACAGCAAGCGTCAAGGACACACGCACGCTGCAACATGCACACGCCGTCGCTGATTGTCACAACGAGAACAAAGGTATTGTTGCGCCATAATCATGCATACGACTGCCTTTGTTTTTCCAAGCTTCTTCACAACTCACTGAAACAACATTTTTTCCGGAAATATTCATCTTTGAGTCCAATCCAAACATTGAACAGAATTTGTAGTAAATAGCGTAATGGCATACAGTTTAGTGGGACAATGCACTCAAGTGTTTTCAGCAAAGCATATCAGCCATGTTTTTTTTTTTTTTTTTTTTTTTGGGAGTATCAAGCGTTTGTTGTTGTAACATGTCACCAGTTATTGTCGCGTGTTGTACCATGTCAGTCATAATGTGAGAAATGGCCACCAGCTTTGTGGAATTTTCTAAAAAGAAAAAAAAAACATGAAATGATCACTTCAAATGTCACTAAATTCCTCCATTACAAATGCATTAAGGGAAAAAAAAGAATGTCTAAAGTACTTAACCTGCACTGCTCTCATAGTAATGTTCAATTTGTTCTATTTAAATCGAGGGTTTTTTGTTTTTGTTTTTGTTAGGGCAAGTCATGGAAATTTCAATAAGTTGACTTGGAGAACTACTTGGAAAATTTGCACGTCTGAGTCTTCTGGTGGATATTTTTAGCTGAAACCTCCAGCCAATTAGACGAGGAGTTGATGGTGTTGAGTCGAGGAGATATGTTGAGAAATAATGAAGGCAATTTGAATCTGAAAGCATTTTTTTTTCTTTTTTGATCAGTTTTGCTCACACAAAAACATTCCCCAGAAAGGACATTTTTTTCTTTCTCTGAAACCCGTCATCTCATTTTGAAAATTCTTGAAGTGGCCATTCCAACTTCATACAAAATGTTGACAGGCTTGTCACATCGCTGATGTCAGCCATATTTGAGGAGTGCGCTACAAAATGTCTGACATTTTTTTGAGTCATGTTTAGAGTGTCAACGTCATGTTTGTGGAGTGTTTTGCACGTAGCCTGCCACCTTTCACCATCACGGCCATGATTGTGGAGACTTTTGCAGCATGTCGCCCAAGTTGGAGCCCGCCTTCCATTTATTTGGACAGCATGAACTCAAAATAGGATTTGGCTCGGTCTGCATCAATATTTCTATTTAGTCATTTCATTCTTAAAAGGTGGCGTGAGAAGTGTGAGTGTCAAAAAAGTTGGGGGATTTCGATACCCCAATCACAAATTCTATTACTGGTACTCCTAAAAACTTCGATTAATGTGGAGCTTTTCCAAATACCATTAACCCAATAACATAATTGGACGCATTTTTTTTCTTTTTTTTTTTTTTTTTTTTACATTCTCGGAAATCAATAAAAAAAAAATCAAAGAAATAAAAGCAAGTCCTTCTATTTTTCTGTATGCAGTCCTCAGAGGAAAAGGTTTGGACACGCCTGATTTAGGATGTTGTAATGGTCCATATTTTAAGAGTATTTCGCAGCATATCAGCCATGTTTGAGAACTATGTGGGTGCATGTCGGCCATGTTTGTGGCCATGTTATATAAAGCAATCATATATATATATATATATATATATATATTTCCTATCAGGCATCAGGCTATTATTGGTACCTCATCCTAGCTTTAATTCCACGCCTTCTTTCACCAAAACTAATGTGCACGAAAATAAATTCATGCTTCTGTTTAGCAATACTAATGTGAGCCCTTATTGAGGAGGACTTCAATTATTTTTGTCAGCACTAAAGCGTGATTAACTATGATTTGCTCCCTCCACAGATCATTTATGCTACATTTAGAGTTGATAATAAATTGTGTATTAGTTGCTTATCAATGTAATGCAGCACATGCGAACACAGCGGGGTTTACCAAAGCATGACCACCGTACTTAATGCTTCAACGTTATTCGGCGATGATGTGTGCTCCCTCGTATTGTCATGTATTTTCAGCGAGCACTTCGTCACTCTGAAATAAAGAATACACGTGGGTGGCAATTACACACCACTCATTAAGAGATGCCTCGTTAATAGTTAAAAAAAATATGGAGGTGCTTCCTTAATAAATAAGCGGTGGTAATGTGTGTCGAGAACGCAAGGATTTGCCTCATTTCCAGTTTTGTGGAAATGCGTTGTAGTTGACTTTTGTTGGTTTAGTCAATTTAGTTGGTTTAGTGTGAGTTTTGTATTTCTTTTGGGCTGGTTTAGTTTGCTAGTTGGTTCAGTTTCATTGCCTTTTTTTGGTTGTTAAGCTTCTATGTGGTTTTTTTATTTGGTGTCATTTATTTGCATGAATTAGTTCTGCTGGGTTGTGTGTCTTTCGTTTCTGTGCTTGGTTTCGATTTGGTTGGTTTAGATTTAGTTTTTTGTGTTCAAAAGTGTGTCCAGTAGTTCACTTTTCATTTTGCGCAGGATTTATTGAGCAGGCGCACAAAGCCCCTATGTGATTAAAATTGAGCCAGCACAATAACACAGCATGAAATAAAGGCGGCTGCTCAGCAGCTCGCGGCTCTCCATGACACCGTACGCTTAAATTTACAGCGCCATTACGGCCAAGTGACCTTCATCAGACGTTTCATATCATAAATAAAAGATGTAGGAAACTGTTCAGGGCTCCCCGCTAGTACATTATCATCACCGATTTTGACAATGATGAGGAATGAGTAACAAAAGTCCATTTGGTGATTGGCAAAGATATACAGCACTCAAATTTATTGGTGCAGACAATTTGAATTTTTGCATTTAAAGCAACATTGTGTAATATAATTACCTTAAAACAATGGGCTCAAAATAAAAAATATTTAAAAAATCTATGGAATCTGTTTTGAATAAAAACATGAAAACCCCAAAGATTTAGAAGATCAGAGAATTCAGATGTTCCAGTTGGTTTGACTGACATTTTTGTAGTCACATCTTCCGGCACAACCCAGAGTGTGCAGAGAGCTTTCACAGCATTAGAGGGGTCGCATTGGGCACAATTTTGAATCAGGAGAAGGGCACAAAGGGATGTCCATGACATTGAATTTCAATTTAAATGAAAATTTGAACACCAACAAATGGTATTTATACTATTTGTACTTTATAAAAGTGGCACGGTGGGCCGACTGGTTAGCACGATGGCCTCACAGTGAGAGACTGCATCGGGCGTGGGTTCAATCCCGGCTCCGGCCTTCCTGTGTGGAGTTTGCATATTCTCCCCGTGCCTGCGTGGGTTTCCTCCGGGTACTCTGGTTTCCTCCCACATTCCAAAAACATGCATGGCAGGCCGATTGAACACTCTAAATTGCCCCTAGGTTTGAGTGTGAGCGCGGATGGTTGTTTGTCTCTGTGTGCCCTGCAATTGGCTGGCAGCCAGTTCAGGGTGTCCCCCGCCTACTGCCCGAAGACAGCTGGGATAGCCTCCAGCAGCCCCCGCGACCCTACTGAGAAGAAGCGGTACAGATAATGGATGGATGGATGACTTTTTAATGTAACTGTACATGGCTGACACGCTATGACACATTCCACAATTGTTTTATTTTATTTTAAATTTATTTGGTCCCTTAAAATAGCAAAAATGATTCATCTATCATGGGAACAAACGAGAAAACTTGAGAGATACATAGTTTTTGCTTTCACTTGAAAACAAAATAGAATAAAAAAACAATGAAAAACTAAAAGCAAATTTTATTTAAAGTAAATTTAAAAGTAAAAAAATAAATAAAAGCAAAAACAATTCACAAAAAATAGTGCAATTAATAAAATTGTTTTTGATTGTTATTTTTATATACATACATTAAATCCCACAAAAATATTAATTGACAAAATTAAATATTACAGTAGTATTTTTAGAATGTTCAAAGTCTTTATTGTTATTATAATTGTAGTAAATCACTGTAATAATTTTTATTATTATGTTCAAATCCATGAAGCAAATATATTTGTCTTTGCGTGTAAAATTTACCTTTTTTTTTTTTGGACAGGGCAAAATGTTAAGTACATATATTTTAAAATTGTATTTTGAGGCTAAGCGGCTTGCATAATGGATGGATATGCTATTCATTGTCTGAAATTGCCGAATGTAGCGCTCCACCTGAAGTTGCTCCAACTCCTGACCAAAACGAACCACATTCATTTAGAGGTGTATTGTCTACTTAATCAACGGCATGCAACAGCTTGGCAATGTCAGCTTTCTAACATGCATATTGTTCATCTCTGTGCACCTTGACCCTCCTCAGACAATAGCACTCTGATTAAACAGACTAACCGATCACATGATCTCTCCCTGCCGCCATCTCTCGCTCGGCCTGATCATCCCGAGCAGATGTCCCTCTTCTATTTGATCCATCGAATCATCCCACTCGCCTCCAATGGACATTTTTATCATGCAAAATCGCATCAGACTACTTTCTTTGGTTGGAAACTGTTTAGTTTCTTTCCCGGAAAAGCCACAGCATGCATAGCTGAGAAGGATTTCTAATAGCGCCATTTGCCTGTAAACATTATGTCAATAGAGATAAGCTAGGCCATTGAAATAGGGCGAGGTTTTTTTCTGCCTTTCATTTGAAGATACACGGACAGCTTACAACATTTATGAGGCCTAATTAGAGAAAATTGGGCTCGTTCATTGTCATGAGCGCATATTACTGTTGCACAGCTTCGAGTTGTGTTGGATTTAATTTGGAGCCCTTTCAAGGCCCTTATTAATGTAGTATGGCTGCAATTTTAATGAAGGATAAATTACTGGTTGTGTCCAACCCATTCCGCCTTTACCATGCAAATCATGACAAAGCCTTGCAAGAGGCTGTCCTATGGGGGTGGGCTTTGTTGTTGTTGTCGTCGTCCCTCCCACCCACACATACACACGCACACGCACACACATGAACACTACTTTTTTAAAGAGGTAGCGGTTTAGTTAGTTTGTCAAGTATGGATTATTTTTGATAATCGATAATCGAATTTAAAAAAAAATGCTTGAATTTCCATGCCTTTATTCAAAAACATGACATTTTATTAAACGTGTTAAATGTAAAAACTCCAAAATAAAAGCAAATGTTTTATTTGAATTTGTCCATGTCTATTGGTTGGTTGAATTTCATTGGTATTTTGGATTTCTTCGGTTGTCTAGTTTCTTTTGTTGATTAAGTTTTGCTTGATTGGGTATATTTGGTTTGTTTTGGTTGGTCTCGGGCCTTTACTCTGATTGGTTTAGTTTCTTTGATTATTCTCTTTTGTTGGTGCGGTTTTTGGTTGATTCGTTGTTTTGGGGTGGGGGGGTTCTTTTGGGGTGATTTAGTTTTGGTTAGTTTAGTTTTAAGTTTCTTTGGTTGTGTTATTTTGGCTTAGTTTTGGTGTGGTTAGTCTTGTTTTGTTACTTTGCTTGGTTCCGTTTTGGTGGAATTCTTTGTGAGATTTTGTTTTGGTTGATCTACTTTCTTCAATGTTTTTTGCGTTGGATTGGATTAGTTTCATTTTGTTTGTTATTTGGGGTGGGTTTAGTTTTTAGTTTTATTGTTTGACCTAATTTCTTTGGTTTGTAAAGTTATTCTGGTTGGTTAAGTTTGCAGGGAAAGCAGGGGAGAATTTCTCTCTCATACGATAACATTAGGCACACCTGCACTAGTTGGAGATCCAGTAATTAAAAATTGTCGAACACATTCTCTAATCTCGTTGCACACTTGAGTACAATGACAATAAAGGGATTTATAATTCTAATGGTTATAAGACGTCAAAATTTAGTCTGTAATTATACTCCCTTTTTCATTGAAAAGTTTGATGGAACGCCACTTTTAGTGCGTTCCAACTGCGTTTTCTTTTTTCAGGTTCTGTGTGAGGATTACGCAGACACGGAACACCGACAGAGAGTAACCACACGGGTTCTTGCAAATGTGTGTTTCTCTGCAGGGTGCAGGATCTAAAGGAGCTGGGGGAACTTTCTCCACACTGGGACAACTTACGAAAAGAGGTGATAACGCGATACAGCGGCATCATCAGTTCCTACCAGGAGACGCTGGCTGAAATGGAAAAGATTACCGGTGAGAATGATTTGTATGTTGTTGTTTTCATTTGCATGGGCACAAAGGCCGCATAGCGCAAATCATTTCAAAGGCAAACGAAATGCGTGGCCTGTCCTTGGCTCCGAAGCGTCCGCTTCCTCCGACGTCTTTGTGCGAGATTTTCTCCGCTACATGTAAATTAACTTTCGTTGCTCTTATCGTCATTTGTCCTTGGAATTCAGTGCGCTCGCATTGAAATGCAGCTGGGCTCCTCCAGTGCGGCTTCGCAGCTTACAGACAAGAGTACTACACTCGCCAAGGACCCCTGCGGAGCTTAGCAATTAACTAGTGAGGAAATTTCCCTTTCCGTGTCTGGAACTCATCGCTTCTTGGTATCAAAGGTGACACTTCCGATGCTCAGGCTTTGATGATGCTCGCCGATGAAAACCTTGCATGTCCGCGTAATGACAACAAGAGTCTCTGTAATCTCCTCTGGTCACTGCCAGAAGTGTGTAGCCAAACAACAAATGAAAACATGTTGGTTTAGTTGCTTTGCCGATATTGGTTTTGCTTGAATTAGTTTCTTGGGTTGTTGGTTCAATTTCCTAGGTTGATTTGGTCCCTTTCGTTGGTTTACGTTCAGTTTTAGTTTACTTTGGTTGTTTAATCGTAGTTCTGTGGTTTTATTTAGTTTGTTTTAGTCTGGGTTAATTTCTTTAGTACGTTTAATTTTGGTTCGCCAGGTTCATGTTGTAGTGCAGGAGGAGGAGTTCACTTCTAGTTTTTCGCCACCAGATGTCACTGAAGCTTTGAAGCTTCAAAACCCTTTTGAACCGATTGCTTCAAATGGTTCAGTGGTTCATAAAAGCTTCAGAAATCCGATTCTTTGCCTTGTTTAGTTTTGGCTGTCTTGGTTTGGGTTTTATAGATTGAGTCTTATGTTGCAGCTTTCACGGCACACGAGGACACACCCACGCATTAACTCTTCTGATAAAACTGATGACACTGAATAATAATGCAATTACATAACAACACGTAGCTTTTAGAATAGGCAACTCTTCCTGGAAAGGAGCGGTTGGCACTGATTTCTAATCCATTATCTCATGAAGGTTTGGGGCTGCGTGGCTTCCTGATCCCACAGGAGACCCACCGCTGCTCTTTCTACTCGACCGCAGTTTTTGTATTTCCTATTTGTTATATTAAATATTCTAAGACAAACGGAATATATCAGGGTTTCATTTGGAAACAATATCACCTGTAAAGATGACAAGAACCGGGGTGCAGGAATTCCACAATGGACAATTTTTTCCCCTGACGATTCCAAAGGGCCTTTCCACCGGCGTGCTCGTTTAGTACCTTGGGTTGGTTTAGTTCCTTTATCGCAAGTTCCTACGATTGGTTTATTTTTTTTTTTTATACTCTCGTATAAGTGGTTTGGGATGTTGGATGGATGGTTTTGTATCTTTGATCAGTTTAATTGGATTATATTCTCTTTACATATCGCTCAATCTAGTTTTCAGGCTTGGCTTGGCTTCTTTGCGCGAATTATTTTGGATTGTTTTTATCTCTCTGGTGAACTTTGTTTTGGTTGACTTCATTTCTTGGGCTGGTTAGTTGGTTATGATTCCGTTGTTTTGCTTCATACATGCTGTTTTTTTTGTGTGTGTGTTTTACAATACTATGCTGCACACCATTTGCAGCCACTGCCACTCGCAAGCTCTGGATGAAAAAAAAAAAAAAAAGGTGCTTGCTTCAGTGAGGGAATCTGTTGAAAAAACTGCCAAACATGTCATGAGCGTAAATTAATGCGACAACCTCCGACATAAAAAGTCACCGATTCTATCAATTAGCAATTGTTGTGCTTCTGCTGTCAACTTTAAATAGAAAAGAATGAGCACAAAAGAAGACATGTTGTATTTACTGTTTACCAAGTAGTACTAGTGTAATTTCACCTCAACTTTGAAACCCGTTTTAGCGCCACAGTGGCCTCACAACAGTTGATCCCCGCCGTAGCCGCAGCAGCTGTATCGGCGGGAGGACAGTTGATGGGTTCCCTGATGCATTATGGCATTTGTGTGTGATATGCGTCTGCACCGTGCAATTTTTTTATCGGCCTGTCGCAGTGTTTCCATAACAATGCAGATTTTTGAGGGTCAGCTGAAAACCTTTTAAAGCCTGGAGCGTCTTACACAGTCAATGTTTTGTCTTTGTGAAAAGCGAGAGGAAATATTCTGCCTTTGACTTTCTGAAAGTGCTCCTGCAACAACAGGCGTGGTTTACAAAATAATTTGCGTGCTCTGGATTAATGCCATGAAATAGACTGCGCACGATACTCTAGGGAGGGACGTAGCTGGGTAGACGGAAGTCTGGGCTTCCCTGCTGAAGCTGATGCCTCCGCAATGCGAACCCAGGTAAGGTAGATAATTAATGGATGGATGGACAATACTCAACTGCAGTGATTAAAAAAAAAAGGCCATTTTTCTATTCAACACAAAGATTTGGAAAATGTGGTGGTTTATATCTAATTAATACAGCAAACATCCGTCAAGTCCATCCAAATTTTAATGACAGATGATAAATACTATTTAGTGACACACATGCCGATGCAGCGGCAGCCAAGCTAAAGCTCTCCTTACTTTTTGAGTCTTCAATCCATCTCTGAATTCCAGGGATGTTGGCCCTGTGTCGCACTGATAATTTAGGAAAAACTACAAGGCAAAAATGGAACCGAGTTCGAATAGAGTAAGCCCACTCTAGTTGTCAGTGGCTCAATTAAAAGTCATAACAAAAGAAATAGCAACATTTTCTCTCATGTAAACAGCCCTCCAAAGCATAACAAGCAAAAACAATGATCAAATGAACTCATGTTTTAGTGGGCATGAATACCAATGACTTTTATTCCACTCTCATTCCCCTTAATGACTTATTAGATTGTACTGCAGTTTTTTTTTTTTCTTTCATCCCTCCACGGATGAGCAATGAAGACTGCTAATATGTGCCCGGGGCTCTGACGAAGGCACCCACAAGCAAAAGGCGTTGCGGCGGCGTTCTTCTTCTATACTTGCTGACAGAGGTCGCATGTGTGGCCCACATTTGCCAGAGGTAGGCGGCGAAGCCTCTGCGTTGTGATCTCGTCTGCCGTGAAGCAAATGCGTCGATTGCCATGTTGCTAGACAACCCGCGTGGGCGAGTTGCTGCTCATTAATTATTGATAGATAATGTGATTACATGCAAAGTGGAGTCAACATTAGAACGGCACTAGAGGCAATAAGATGATTAGTGCAATGATTTAAAAAAAAAAAAATACTGTTGAAATAACACCATATTTTTATTTTGAATGAATAATTATGACAAAAATAGTACATTGGATATAAAAAGTGTACAAAGCTCAGTTCAAATGTCAGGTTTTGATTAGTGAAAATAGGAGGCAAAGAAAAAAAAGGTATTTAGTAAGTTTTCCCACCATTAATAATAAATTCTCACAACACATGTGGGAAAATGAGTTTGTGGAATTTGGGCCCGAGTCAAGAAAGAGAGGAATATGGACTTTTCCAAATGGTAGTCAAGATTAAAACACAACTGTTGGCCTTCTGCTAGAAAGCAAAAAAAAAAAAAAAAGTCAGAAAAAGCCCTCCTGGAACAGAAGTTTATTTGAGTTCATCAGAAGCACTTTCAACGGTGGCAGATGATTGGTTGATTCTCAACATAGCCACACCCCCAGTCATAAGAGGAAAATATATACATAATATGCAAGTTGTATTTCATATATTTTTATTGTTTTGTTTTTTTATTGTTTTTTAATTTAGTAATCATGATTCAAAAATCTGGATTTTTCTAAGCGACAATACCTTGTACCACTTTAATTTATTTTTTAAGGGACCGTTTTTTTTTTCTTTTGCTTTAATAATGGTGTTGAAGTAAAGTGCAGCTATGTAGACGTGTTATATGAGGTAAAGTTTTTTTTTTTTTTATTATTCCGTATTCTACAATGTCACATGTTCACACATGCAGCACAGCAAAAAAATCCTCCAGTCGCCTGTCAACCATCACTTACAAGCCATTCTCACGCCCCACTCCTCAAGCTCAGAGGGAGGTCCAATCAGAACAAAAAAAAAAAAGTGCAAAGAAATGGCCTAAAAGAAGTAAGTGTAGGCCAGATGTCAGCCTGCGTTGGCGTGGGCCCTGCTGTCCGCACACCTGGGCTAGCAGATGGACGTTGATGTGGCTAATTCATCTGAGCTTCGTGAGTCAGCAGCTTCATCAGCAACTACGCTCTACGCTCGGCACCGCCACGAATATCGGACTTTTATTAACGCGCATCATGCAAATGTGCTGACTCATATCGGGAAAAGCCAACATTTACGACTCAACAGGACTCAGCAATACGCTTGTCACTTTTCCTATGTTCATCAATCATAATTGTTTTAATATACAACTTGACTGCCTAGCTGTGATGAACCATGATACCATTTCAGAAGCTTAATATTGCTGCCATTTGTTTATTTTTTTTCATGTTTGTTTTTTTTCTAATTATCTATTTTACATCTTATTTATAAATTGTTTTCACTTTTGTTTTTTGTTTTTGCTTTAGCTCTCATTAGTTTCTGACTCGTGTTTTACTTGTCCCACTCCCATGAGCAAATCCCTGGTGTATTTCTTGAAACAAAGCCGCTATTATACTAATAACGATATCTGATCGTTTTGATACGTTTAATGGTGATAGAAAATGTTCATACCGTATCATTACTGCATGCCAATTTCCTGCTGGGGTGTGGAGTGAACCTCTGAGTTATCTGGCAGCGTGACTTTATGTGTGTGTGTGTGTGCGTGTGTGTGTTCTTTCAGGTCCATCCTTCAAGCAGAGTTGCTGCAAAGCCCAGAAATCCCTGGAGTTCCTTCCAATCAACCTGCACACTCAGAGGATGAGGGTGACGTGCCCCAGAAAGACAGGTCCCCTCATGTTTATTTATGAGTTGCTTTATTGACTTTAACAAGCATCGCCTCACATCGCTCCACCGCTTTTAATTGCGAGTGTAACCTCGGAACGAAACCAGCAGGCAGTGTTGGAAGGCGCCTTTTATATGACACATACACAACTCTACCTTGTGGAGTCATTAGAGTTTTAGTCCAAAAACTTTGTCGCTGTGTTTTGCTCGAATGTAAAAAAAGACTTTGTAGGTTACTGTTGGCCATTTGTTTCGAGAAAATGTACTTGTATTGGGATTAAATCTGTTCACAAATTGTGCGTTGAAGGAGGCCCTGGAAATGGACAAACTGACCTGAAAACTGCAAATATGTTTTTAAATTGAAATACAGTTTGCTCAACATATACAGTATCCATAAAATCGTGTTTTTTCTTCCATGTGCGTACTTTGTGTCACAACAACCAAAAGAAGGCATTCCCGCCTTCTGTCGACTAGGAAAGCTAATGCTAACAACCCGAGCTGGGAACTTGATCCTCTTTTGATGGTCAGTTCCCCACCCTGATGCCACGACCTTGGTACCCTTCTAGCCTCAACCCTCCAGCATTATTCCTAAAAACTGTTGGCCCCCAACCCCGTTACGGCCAAACCTCCCACCCCCAAAACTAAAACTCGTCCATGCATGACACCACCACGGGAGAGATGCTAACGGCAGAGGTTTATTTCGAGATCATTAGCAGGCCAATTTACTTTTCAAATTCGAAGTGGGTTAACATCTCCTCCTTCATTCCCTTTTTTCTTTCTTCTAATCCACGAACGTGCCCAATGCAAGTACGCACAGTTGGTAGTGGCACTTTTGACATGTTCTGGGGCAATTTTTTTAGATGAACTTTTAGCCCCCTCACGAACACATCACACGCACGAGGGCCGATTAGTGGGCTGGACTAAAATCCACCTCCGGCTTTGCTTGTCAAGCCCTTTTTTTTTTTATTTGTCATTCCCCAGCTTCCGTACCAAAAATGGACGTCCAAAGGGCCGGACCGTTCCCCGGGTCAGACTACGAAGCTCTGCTAACAACAAAACAGTGCGCTTTATTTAACCGCATGTTTCCACATTTGTGTCGAAGCATGGATGAGTCAAATGTGGTACAAATCAGACGAGGGATTGACCTTGAAAAGGCTTCTTCAAACCAAATTAGCAGTCTTATCACATCTCAGGACTTGTAATGTTACGCATTTTAATGGCGGTTTAAATTTGGAATTTTTAAATGATACAGTCTGTAAAAAAATGGCTTCAAGAGGACGGTAGTGTCTTCACATATCAGATTTTTCTAGGGGAGATGTCGACATCGTAGGACACAAACGAGCACAGACGTGTCTTTGTGTCCTGAGTGCACTTGGCTATACTTTCTTTTCTGCAGCAGAACCAATTAACA
The DNA here is from genome assembly GCF_059441095.1 of Idiotropiscis lumnitzeri. Taxonomy (NCBI): domain Eukaryota; kingdom Metazoa; phylum Chordata; class Actinopteri; order Syngnathiformes; family Syngnathidae; genus Idiotropiscis; species Idiotropiscis lumnitzeri. The sequence goes on from NC_142398.1 coordinate 8,611,225, forward strand.
GTGAGTCGAACTATCTGAAAAGCCCACAGGGGGCGAGGAGGGCGTGAAAAGAAGTGTAACGGGAAGCAAGTGCCACACGGCCCTGACACACAGAGATGATTAATGGAAGTAGGTTGGCGCAAAGTCACAGAGCACCCCACAAAAACCATACATGTCAAACGACTATTGTGGTGTTCTGGGCGGGGGGGATAAAGGTCAGGGTCTTCCTGTCACAGTGGACAAGAACCATATCAGTTGTGGTAGTATTTCCTATAACAACGTCATAAACACTGGGGGGAAAAAAACGGATTTATAATAAAACACCAAGTTGGTGTCTTCCTTGTTTCTTGGGGGAAATTGAACAGCAGACATGAAGAAGCATCCTCACACAAAACATTGAGCCGCCTCATGATTGTAAACATACACGTGTTACTTGGCGAACAGTGAAGAGGTGGACCGAAAATCTGTGAGGAATTGACAAGCCCCAAAAGGTATTTTTATTTGCCTTAAAATACCAGGAAAGCATTTAAAGCAACAAGGATCATAAAAACAGTGACCTGCCCTGGAGTTCAAATGCTTGGATTGATTTATTTACAGTAGTCAGAAACAAGACAGAACATCTAGCATGTACACAGTCATGAATCCATGTTACATAAACAACTACAGAGGCAGTCAAATTATTTATCAACTACAACAAATTAAAATGAATGACAGGACATTGGGCCACCGCTTATTAAACATACACACCACAAGATTATGTTGCCAAAGTTATACTTGAGTTGCTTCAGCCTGAACAAAAAAAGCTGCAAATAGGCAAGATTTTCAGCAAATACCGAAGGGCAGGTTCCCTAAAAAAAAACAAAAAAAACTCAGTGGATTAGCAAAAGTTCCCAAAGCATATTAATGTGCACTTTTTCACAAATAATTCACTATATGCGTGCACGAAGCAGAGCGCACTCAACTCTGCGTCATTCTCTTTTGCAGACGCGTCGTACGACATTGTCACGGCGGGCGCCCCCGCTGCACACTTCCAGGGCTTCAAGGGCGGCGGTCTGCAGCGTCTCCTCAGCAGATATGAAGCTGACAAGAAAAGGTAAGACCGCCCTGGATTGTTGATTTTTGTTTAGGGGGGGGGGCTAAACCCATTTTACGTGGGAAACATATATTGGATGTTTATCAGCTCTTTGGTCAACACCTTTTTATTAGTTTTTTTGGAGATGCGGATGAATTTTCTAAAATATTTGATAATTGATTCCGAATGTGACTTTTTTTCAGGTTTTCGTAATAATAATAATTAAAATGTAATGTAATATACTTTGTTATATTTATGCATTCAGGTACGGCATAGCATGTTATTGAAAAGAAGCAAAGACATTCATGAAATCAGCAGTACAGGGACACACAAAGCCATCTCTGGTTTGCTGTTGATCAATGTTATTTGAGGTTTAATTTATTTTTTTTTTTTTTGCCTGCTGCATTTCAAAATCGCGCATTTTTTTATTCACAGACCAGCTTGGTCCCCATCCCGGTGAATAGTGTGCTTTAAATATATGTGAACCTTTTGAAATTCACCTTTCTGAAGTATTCCACAAACCAGGTGAAGTGCACATAAAGCAAGTTGGTGCGTTTTCAGGGAGCAGCTGGCTAAAGATTCCATAGAAATAAATACAAATTGTGGATTTGAAATTTGTGGGAGATTAATGTCGTTCATTTCATTTGGAAAATAAAATTAATCTTCCAATTAAAAGAAACAGAAAAAAACATAACACGTGGCAATCTAGCTTGATTTAAGAACTCTCGCCTGAAATTGAACAGGAAGTCGACCATATTGCGTTGAAGCATCTATTTCAGTTGCGTTCCAGGGCGTGTACTTTCATTGCTTTTTTAACGAGGGCAGAGAACCTTTCTTGATTTTCTTGAAAAAATGCCTCAGACACCAGTTTCACAAAATTAAGTGGGCATGTCTATCAGAAAAAGACGCACTGAAAAGTCTCAAAGACCTGTGGTCCAAATTGAAAACGACGCCGGCCGTTTGAACCCGTAAAACAGTACCCAGGGCCCAAGAAGGTTTTCCAGCCTGTTGTACTCAATGTTTCATTTTTCAAGCATCCCCAAGACCAAAAAGCAATCCATGGTGTGCCCTGCTGTGGCCACCAATGTGATTTCCTCAAACCTGAAAAATGAGCACTCCTGGCCTGTTTGGATGCAGAACTGAGCCATGTGTCACCGTCGTTCCCTGTGTGGTCACTTGAGTGACGCCAGAAAAAAATGAAGGGTGATTTTTTTTTTTTTTCCCCCATACTGACCTTGCTCCCCGTAGATTGCAAAGCCATTACAGTCCATGCCAAATCCAATTAGCGGTGGGGTTTGCTGCGGCACCACACCAGAAGTGAACTGCAAGAAAATGAATGAAGAAAAGGACTTTTTTTCATTTTTTTTATTTTTAACCTTACAAAAATAAAGACTTCTTCACGCCAAAGCACACACGTGATGGTCAGTCCTATCTGCTAGCAGAGCGTTATGGTGATAAACTGAACATATAAAGAATCCGTTGAAGTGAAAAGGGGAGATTAGACTTGAGACACAATCCTCGAGGGAGACAAAAGCTTTTTGTTTCATATTTGATTTAGCTAATGATTCGCTGTAGCTTAAAAAACTTCCCAATTTTCCGCCTGGCTAGCTGCCGAGAGCCTGGCGCTTCACCTTATCCACGTTTTGACTCGCCCCATTTGACAATCCTCTTTACAAGTACGACGTAATGTTGTTACTCTTCAGTCATGCGCTATTGGACGCTTGTCCGACTCCACTTTTTGTACACCTCACTAAAAATATTTAGAACCACCACTAACAGCTGACCCTATCTTTCGTTATTTGTAGGGGTGAAACAAAAAAAGCAATTTGACTCGGTTTTGATTTAAACTATGTGGTCGCATCGGTACACAAGCTATTGAATCTCAGCTGCTCTCAATTTACTCTCGCTTGAACCAGTCCAAAAACGATTACGAAGTTCTCAATGAGTATAAATCGGATTGATGTTTCTGATGATTTGTTTTCCGACATTAACAGCGGGCCTGATGGCCCGGGCCATCACGTGACTGTCGGCCACCGTTACAAACTTTCGATATAAATGAGATGAAATCAAGAAAATCCATCCATCTGAATCGCTTCTCCTCACGACGGTCACAGGCGTGCTGGAGACTGTCCCAGTAAATTGGATCGTATTATTTATTGTATTGTATTTTGGCCACATTTCACAAAAAATAAAGGATTAAAAAAAATGTGATTAATAGCAATCATCGCTACGCAGAAAGTCATCAGCCACGTACATGTGTGATGTCACCACATACTGACTTTCATCCCCAAATTTACAATCTTCAACGTGATATGAATCCATCACAGTTGGAGACGGACAGAGAGAAGGCGGCGAAGCACAGAGGTGTTAGCGGGAGACCAATAAAAGAGCAATTTGTCTTTGTTCCCGCACCTTAGAAAGGAGGCGGGGATGTTCGTCTGGTGGATTGTTGTGTGCGTGTGCGTGTGTGTAGCTTTCAACATCTATTAAAAACCTTACATCGGCCCAACTTGGCAATGAGCGGCACGCCTGATATAGTTTGTCTTGCAGGATGGGCCCCGAAAGCGTTTAATCAATATTTGCGTTTAGTATTCTTTGGGAGGGCGCGGATGCAAACGCACAAGACATTTATCTTCCTTTAATACATGCAGTCCCGCTTTAATTGCTCTTATAAAAGTCTTCCTTTAATGGAACCCTATACACTGCGCATTTACTGAGGCGATCCAATCTTACATTAACAGCCTCTTTTTGACTCTCTCAGATTTATAATGCTATTTATTCTTTCAGCAAAGACCAGAATCTTGCTGTGTTTTGACAGCAATATGAATTAGGAAGTAGTCTGTAAACAAACAACTAATCGTATCGTTGGGTTCCAGATGTAATGTCAAGCAGTATTGAACAAAGTAGTCGCCGTTGTTCTGCGACCGCACGTCACATAATCGTCTCCTGGGTGTTTTAGTGTCCGACTTAATGTGACGTGGCAGAATGTTGTCCAACAGAACGACTTCCCGCGTGTGTCCATTTTATATATTGTGACTCGTCTAACTTGGCTCGAGACAAAGAGCTGTCAGGGTTCTTCCGGCCTCTTATACTGAAAGTTGAAATCTGGCCCGAGGGTGCTGCTCTTCAGACGGCCATGACATGGTGTCAAAAAGGGAATGATTAGCTCGGTAGCCATAGAACAGTGGGGACAGAGTGTGATTCAAGGGATGAGAGGCTCTTGTGTGTGAAGGTTATCCTCCCAGTAGAACTGGGTTATATCCTGGAGTGAGGATATTTCTTTTCAGTCCATAAACTCAAGTGGGCTGAACCTTAGGCAGTTGAGTGCAGAGATAGGTGAGGCGCTTCTGTGTCATTGTAACTCGACTGGTTGAAAAACCTAAAGATAAAGAACAAGGTTCAAATTCAAATGGAGTCAATTCAGAGTCCTCAAATGTGTTTTCAGAAGTAGTTGTAAGGCCGTCGGTGGTATGGAAGGAACTTGGTGGCAAATGAACTCTTAAGATTCAAACAGGGGAGTGTTCAAAGCTTGGTCGAGGATTCTCGTCTTTAGAGTTTTGACAAATAGTGTCAGAACGCCTATAAAAATGTTCAGGGTTTCTGTGACTTACTATGTCAGAAGCAGGATGATTAGCCGTGAGTCCATCTGTTTAATGCCCTGCGGAAAGGACCCTTAGTTCATGTGAGTTATGAGAGGTCCTTTGGTGTCATGCTAAGTATCTCTGTTTTTCCACAGCCAATGGAGCCAATGGTGTCAGAACCGGGATAAACCCGAGTGAGATTACTTGCTGTCATTGTCAGCGCGCAGCTTATTTCAACCCAAAAGACCCAGTTTTCAACTGGCTTTTGAGGGAATTCTCAGAGGTGGTGTCAGCTGTAGGGCACATAATCGTGAGGTCATTCGTGGTGTGGCGGATGGTGGCAGAATTAGGATGGACCTTGTGCAAGTTAGTCCGGGGATGATATTTATCCTTTGGTGTCTTGGTACAATATAAGTGTAAAGGTTTTTTCAACTCAAAAGACCCGAGTAATGAAGAATTCCTATTAAAAAAAAATAATAATAATTAAATCACAAGTGGTACAATTGGCCATTTGGAAGGACTCTTAGGATAGGCTCAAGTTAGAATTCTGGTTGAGGGAAATGACACTTTTTGGGTGTCTGAAGTGGTATGATTAGTTGTGATGGGAAGACGGGGGAAAAAAACACGGAAAACAAACAAATTGTAGAAATGCTCCCTGGTTGTGACCTATTCTGAGGCAATATGATTCTTTCCAACATACAATTCTGTCCAATTACAGTACATACACTCCATTTAAGATACGATGTGACAATTAAGTCCAATATGATTAAGCTATGATGCGATAAAGTCCAATTCTAATGTGATTCACTCATATTATTTTATGATTCACACGATACATCTCGGTTGAATTACATTCTGGTTCACACTATGGACTTGACTTTAATTATGAGATGATTCATTCTGTGATGAAACAATACAATTAAGTTCAGTTCCATCTGATTTACAGAACACGATTCAGCCAAATAGGCCGTGATTCACTGCAACTGCAATATGATTTACTGACATTAAGATAATGTATGTTACAATTCTGTCCTGTTTGTTATGATTTACACAATAGAATTTATTCTAATCTTCTTTCAAACATTTGGATTTGCTTCATTTAAGAGACAAAACCAGTCCTTTTCTAAAATGATTCACTCCAATTTGATATGGTTGATAACTGCACTATTATTCAGTTTAATTTGCCTATATTTACGCTCGTAATGATACTTCATCCAGAATAAAATTATTTCAAATTACGATCCAACTCTATCCAAATAAATCACAATTCACAATGATTTTGTCAAATATGCTTTGATTTACTCCAATTACAAAAAAAAAATTATATTATACAAATTGCACCAATTAAGACGCCGTACTATTCAGTACAGTGACTGTGACAGATTTGCTCCGTTTCCATGTACGTCAATTCTGATCCAGTTCAGACGATAGGATTCACTCGAGGAATACGATTCAGTCTCATGCGCCATAATTCATCTTCAATCACGATACTATTCTTACGATACGATTCACTCCAAAAAGGATACGGTACCATTCGGTCTAGTGACTATTATTATTATTTTACTCCAATTATGACACAAATCTCACAATATAATTCAGTCCAGTTACGATCTAATTACATGAACTCATTCACTGCCATTGATGGATAAAGACGTCAAAAATCTTCTTTTTTTTTTTTCGACTGAAAGGGAATGAGTTAAATTACAATACGATCAACTCAAATTATGATCTCGGCTCACGCCGCTAAATTGCAATATGTTTCGATAAAACATGTTTTTCTTGTCTCGAAAAATAGCTACAACTCCAACTACACTTTAAAGATTTACGCATACTGTAGATCCCAAATGCTTCCACCACCTTATCCCCTTCCATCCTTTTTATTTTTATTTTTTTTGCATCCCTTGTAATTTAGAGCAAGGTGTCTTCACTGAAAACAATAGCAAGTAAAAAGAACAAACTCAACTTTGAAGTTGTGCATCTCAACAGGAAGCCGCTCTTGCCCCCTACCTAAACCAAAAGGAAAATAACAAGTTCTTCGGGGAACAAAAAGCCGAGTTGTGCTAATCCGGGAAGTTTGCCGGATTGTCTTCTTCACCTGCATGTAAACGTTAATTTGCTTTTGGACATCCAGGTGTGGAAAGCACGTCTTGTTTGATACCCTTGGTGTTCAATCAGACATCCCAAGATTTTTGAAAGTGCCAGACGTTAGGAGTGTACCTCGCACATTCGATTGCATTTGAGACTGACAGAACTGCTGACGAGGCAATTTAAGTCTCTCAATCCTGTCCTTGCCTTGCTATAAGATGATCAGTTAGGGCAAACTGATTTCATGCTGCTATGCCCTTTGAGATTTCTGGTGTGCTCACTTTGACCACAAGGGGCTAGTCTGTTATTTTAAAAATAAATAAATAAATGCCTACATAAAGAAGATGGTATCCTCTAAGATCATTAAACCGCATTGATATTAGTTGATTTTTTTTTTTACAGAAGATAAAGAATCTGCGCATTGTTGTATTCTCTATAAGTCTTAAAGCGGTCCAACATTTCGTCAGCCCGTCCTGACCCATCACCAGAACCCTTTAAGACCTCGTGTGAAATCATTTCAAAAAATGACAAATGGGAAAAAAACATTTTGTTGTATATTTTATTTTATTAGTGTGACTCAAAAGCTGGTTAGCCACGTTGACTTCACACAAGGTCCTTAAGGGGGAACATGAAATGCATGGGGGGGGGCAAATTAATATTAATGGCCGACAGACAGCACTTACTTTGCTCCATGTATTCGTGTGGCACTGCAGCCCTCAGTCAATACAATTGAATGACGCCTTTTGCGACAACCGCGAGCAAGAATAATCCTACACAGCATTTACAAAAAATGTACAACACAGCCGTATTGGATGCGGCTAAGTGAGGCAAATTGTGACGATCCCTCATTTGCTTGTTTCTTGGAGAGAAATAATCACGCAAGAACTCATTGGAATAAAACTAAATTATTGCTTTTGATTGCATTATGTCATTCTTACTGTAGACACATCTAATATGGCCAATGCTCTGATGTATCGCTTTGATGTCTGCTGCAAAATTGAAAAGAGAAATGATCTTCATTGTAAATGTCCAAAGAGTTTGTGGCTCCCGGTGGAATCTTTTGTGAAACGGTTCAAATACTGTTTAGTTGCTGACACTCATGTAATCTGTCCCGCCTCACTTGCCTTCCAGTGACGCCCAACAAACAATGTAGGAAATTAAATGTGGCTAATGTGCAAAAACTGCAATCAATACTAACCAAAATTGATTTAACATCTCTGGTTATGCTCACACCAACTTCTGAAAATATTAGAATGAACGCCCAAGTGATGATGGATTTTGGGGTGTTTTGCTCTTCATAGAGAGGCGCTCATCACAAAGCTGAAGACAAAGATGAAAACGGTCAAGAATCAAACAAAAAAGCAAAAATAGCTACTATGATCAAATTAAATAATAATAATGATAGTAAAAGTTAATGTTTTAGTAATACGTGCCTTAAAATGGGGGGGGGGACACAATCTTCTTAGTGGGGTGGCCCTTGGTGATGACTCTGAGCCAGTCTGTGTAATTTTGCATGGGAGTAAAACACAATGTAGTGAAATGCAATTTTCAAATTGCAAATTTGAAAAAAAAATTAAAAAAAACAACAACGAAAAGAAAAACATCTCTGGTTTTCTCTGATCAATAACTCCTTAGGCTTTAGTGACTCTCGGGCTTAGCCTACATTCAAGCTTTACAAATGACTGCCTCGCTCATGGCAGGAAGTCAGTGGGGGGAAAAAATTACTAAACTCATTCCAAGTCTGTGGAATGTTCACCCCGGGAGAGTGTTTGACTGGAGTAATTTGCCCCGGATCGTGGAAGTGACAAAAGGTGTTTTTGTCTGAGCCTAAACGGCTCCCTTCAAAGAGAGGAAAAGATTAAATATTCATAAAGTGACACATTGAAACACATTGGACCTGCGGCTTGAATTTGACAGCTCAGCCTGAAAACCTGGACAGTGTTTGGACAGTTGGGACATGAAGCAGCAACATGGCGTGGTCTTCACTACTTCTTTATTTTATTTACATACATATATTTTATTACTTTATTATTATTCATATATATATATATATATATATATATATATATATATATATATATACTTTAATTGCAAAATCGACACCATTTTGCAGAAAACATCATCGAGCTTTTTTGCAAATAAAAAACATAGAACAACAAAGAATACATAAATAAATCAAATTGGGCTTATTTTTGTAAATTCCAGCGATTTTCTTCAAAATATATATTTATATGCACAATATGGTGGTGCGTTGAAAAATAGTCTAACTTTGTCCTCATTTTCCATCTGTTTTCCTATTAAGATGAAGTGTACTAATGGACAGTAGCAAAAATCCACCATTGACCCAAAAGGGGTTTAATGACGAGTCGAGATTCAAAGCAAAAAAAAAAAAGAGGATCATCAAACATCAACGCTACACCTGTTCATAATCATGAACCCATGTGACATAAACGACTATATTAGATATCACACATTATTCAACACAATCGATCCACGTTCACACGATGCTTATCAATACTATTAGCCAAAATAACGTTGTACCAAAATAACACAGGGTGCATTCTACGTCCACCAACAAAACAGGACACCTCAGACCAACACGATAAAAAATGATAAATCAACAAAACTACAACCTCAGGACTCCCCCAGATGGCGCCTAAGTAACACTTTTATTGCTTTGTCTTGAGTACAAAAAATGTTACTCGTGGATGTTTTCAGCAAATAAGCGATTTTCACTGAAGGTGGAGAAGTTAATGAAATCTATTTGTTGTTTTTGTTGCTGCAGTTTCAGCACGGCTTACCAGTGCATCTACTATTCCCCCGAGCACACGGCCAAAGCTCAGGAGGTTTTGAGCAGCGTCAGCCTCCTGCAGCCGCTCATCGGCACTTTAGCGGACCAACTACTACATGCTGCTCACGAGCATTCTTCTCCCAGCCTGAGGGAGGCGCTCAAGAATCTCTCAGACAAGGTGAGGAAAGACGTAAAGCGCCATGCTGCGTTTGGCCATTCATGTGCGCATAATACGAATATTTTTGATCAAGTAAATGAGACTTAGGAAATGTGAACATGTTTATACTATTTTTCCAAGCAAAACTTTATTCCGGTAAACCTCTCACTTTTTTCTCAAATAAATATTAGTTTGTTCTTTATTCTCATATGATTTTTTTGTCAGATGATATTTTGGGTGAATTTATTTTTCTAAAAAAATACAATTGTGGTTTTTTATATGACAACTTATTTTTTGTTTTTTTCCAATACCCCCATTTTTGGAAGAAAATACATTTTGAATGTTCAATGTTTTATTTTTCCCCCCATGCATTTAAATGGTTGTCCACTGGAGTGCACATTCTTTTCTCAAAAACTCGGTATTCCTCTACTATTGCCACACTTTTCTTTTCTGAAATAAAAAATCTGACTTTGAATTAATTTTCTCAATTCTAATTCTACAACTCCGGGCAGCACGGTGGACAACTGGTTAGCACGAGGGCCTCACAGTTCAGCGGTCGTGGGTTTGATTCCGGCTGCGGCATTCCTGTGTGGAGTTTGCATGTTCTCCCCGTGCCTGCGTGGGTTTCCTCCGGGTACTCCGGTTTCCTCCCACATTCCCAAAACATGCATGGCAGATCGATTGAACACTCAAAATTGCCCGAGGTATGACTTGTTCGTCTTTGTGTGCCTTGCGATTGGCTGGCAACCAGTTCAGGGTTTCCCCCGCCTACTGCCCGAAGATAGCTGGGATAGGGTCCAGCAAACCCCCGCGACCTGAGTGAGGAGAGGCAGCTAATTGATGGATGGACTTAATTTATGAAGAAAATATTGAAATGTTCTTTTTTTATGAAAAAAAATTCTACATCACACACAATTTTTCCCAAAATATAAAACTTCTTAAACTTAATCTGATTTATAAATAATTGTAACATTACAAAAACAAATCTCAAAGGTTTGCCTTTTTCTCACGGTAATAAGAATTCTTTTCTTCAGTACATAAAAAAGTGTATTCCTGTTGCATAATAATTCCTCGTTCACGTCTTATCTCTTTACGTTGAATTTGTTTTGGTACTCTTACAACTTGTTCCTGGAAGAATGCAACATGATGGCGAGCTTGCGGTTGATCGGAGCGTCGCGCCTGCCGCTGACATCTTTTTTTATCAGCGTAATTAATGAATGACATCTGCTGCTGTCAGACTGCAATCTGTTGTGCCAGAGATTGTTTTTAGCCTGCGTGGAACGAAGCCTAATCAGCCCGCGTTAATTGCCGCGCTCGCTTCGCTCTCATCCCTGATTAGACACACATGCTTACCTGCCAGGGAAATGTCGGCCCTGGACAGTGGACGCCCGTCGGGGGGGTTGAGGTCTCTGATTGGAATCTCAACAATATGTGTGTGTGCTTGTGTGTGTACAAAGTGAGTAATAATAAATAAAAATGATTTCATTTGTTTCTGGAACACATGTAATTTGCTCAGGTAACATCACCTACCAATGACATTTTTAATTTTATCTTAATTTATTTGACAAAACAGATGCCTCAAAGGACCTGAGAGTGTGTGTGTATATAAACTTGTGAGTCTGTGTGTGTATGTGCGTGACTGCGTGAGTGTATGGAAGAGAAAGTGTGGCACAGTCATACACTTGCTCGTCGGAAGGCGTCATTCATCAAAGCTGCGACGAATTGCGCTGGCTGATTTTTTTTGTCTCGAAGTAACGTATCTGAAAAAAAGCTTCAAACCAAGAATCGTCATTTATAACATTTTAAACCTTTTACAATTTACAACTTTTTTTTTCTCTCACTTTATTTTTCAGAAAATTACTATGTTTTATTGTACGATTACATGTTTTTTTCCCCTTGTACACGAATAGCTTTAATTTTCTTTGATTCCATTTTTTTGCAAAGTCGTCTTCTTTCCATCCATGCACATTGTGTTGTTGTGGTAATAACACAATAACATTCTTATATTTGGACAGGCAAACAGAAATTTAAAAAATTTTTCATTCACGCTTTCTTTTGTGTTCATTTTGTTTGGACTTCCTGCTTGCTTTGTCATGACTCTCTTTAAGTTGCCATCATTTATGTTCAATAAGAGGTGTTGTGTGGGGATACGCTCGAGTGGATGTTATTAGAATGATTGGTGGCGTTCCCCGGCGAACAATATGTCGGCTTACCTGGAGGTAGAGATTTCAAGCCTTCTGCTATGTACAAATATGCTATTTTTATGTCAGTTTTTCTTCTGTTTTGTTCCTATTGCTCAGCTTAGGCAGTCCACAGAGGCCCATTTTACCTCCTCCATAATCACATACGTGCAGGTGGAGTGAGTAAAAGAATGTCTCCGGGGCGGCGTCTTGTGCCTTCGTGTGTAAAAGAGAAAGAAAAGCGCAGAGGAAACGCAAAGTTGCCATTTAAGCGCTTCTTCGCACACAAAGAGCCGCCTCGCTTTGAGATCCTTTTGAGGACGCATCCTGCGGCGCTGCCAAATGCCACTTTTTTTTTCTCCTTTTTTTCCGAACACTGCAGGAGAGCAGTTGCGTTATCACTCCAGTGCATCTGCAAAACAACAATGTGTGAATCACAGTAGGTGCTTGAAGAAATCAGCAAGTCCCAATTGTTGCTTTTCTGGAACTGTAAAAGTGTGCTCACTACTACTGTTGAGGTTAATACTCTCTAAAAGTGGTCCTCAATTTAACATCAAGTGACTCCTCAAAAAATAATTTGCTCGCCAAAGTTGGAATTTTATGCAGAAAAAAAATACATATTAGTTAAGAAAAGGCAATTTTTTGATACTATATATATATATATATATATATATATATATATATATATATATTTGTTGATTTTTTTATTATACTTATGTTGTGGTTTAAAGAGAAACATTTCCAATTTTTACTGGAGTAAAGTTGTACATAAATCTGTACATTTTTGAAAATTGTTCCGAAATATGAGAAAAAATAAACTTGTGATTTTTAAGAGAGTGAATTGTGACGACTGTAACTCGCTGATGAAGGGCTTCTCATTTGCTCGGGTGTAATTGCATCGCGGCAAACATGACTCAGGAGATCTTTTATCACTTTCACTCTGGCGGGAGAGGAAGGCTAGTGGCATTGGCGTCTTCTTTATGAACGTCGCTAGCAAAGGAGGAACACTCCTCAGAGACGTCGCCTGTCCAAGTAATTGAATAGTTTGTTTTTGTCTCCACTCACCGGCCAAAAGGGCTTCCTTTAAGCCTTTCTTTTTTTCTCCTTCACTTTGAAAAGCTACGTCACGATAGAAACAAATGGCAAATATACCAAATAGGCCATTCTTTGAAAAAAAAGGGAATTCAACCTCTTTGTATGCCACTCCCAGTTGAAGTTTAGCCTCAATCTAAACATAAAAGCACGGTAGGAGAAATACATACTGCGTGTAACCAACACATAGCTTAGACTTTAGTTCGCTGGTTTAACGCTGATGCTAACACGTAATGGGAAATGCATTTTGCTGGCGTCGAAAAAAAGGCATGCTTTTATCACCATAAACAAGCAACAAGCCAATTTCAATACTTTAGATTGGTCAATAATTTGTAAAAATGACACCTAACACGTGTGGGCTGACAAATAGTGTACATTTTTGAAAAAATAGGAGCCTGACCCCAGCAATATACTGCATGTATTACTGCAGAGAATGTTTTTTACTTGACTTGAAATGATATACATTTCTTTTCATTGGGGAATGTCATTATCGTTGTATTAATGTTGTCATGAGTAATTCAGAATAAAAAATAAATATATCGGTCGGGCCCAAATAGGAACACGGGAAAAAAAGTCCCAAAAATATTTTGGGAGGGAGTGGGGCAGATATTTTGTGGTGAGGGGAATGATGAATTATTGTTTTCCTAATGTTGGAATGTGTTGGTGTTGAAAAGAAATCTGAAAAAAATCACATTTCAAATAGCTCCGGTGTTATTGACCGATGAAATCAATTGAGCCCTTATAAAAAGGAACAGTGGAAAAAACAATTTTCTTTCTTTTTTTTTTTTAAATTTGCAAATATTTGGGGGAAGGAGAGTATTTGAATGTCATTATCGTTGTCTTAATTGGCCGTTGGAACGTGTTAATATGTTTGAAATAAAATAAATCAAGAAAAAATGGGCCAATTTTAAAACAGATTAAATCAGTCCGGCCCTTATACAGAGTGGTACCTCCCCAACTAAAATTTAGTACTGATGTGGTGTAAAGGATGAAACATCTTCAACAAACCAGAAGACTCCAATTGCGATTTGAATGACTAAGAATCTTACTTGATGGCATCCCTTTATCCCTCTCTGTCACTCCTGCTTCCTCCGTCGCTGTCATTTGGGTATGATGGTGGCTAACACCAGCTGTTTGTCTTTTCCCACCACCTCTTGTCTCTTACTGACTGCAGACGGAGCAATTTGTACACACGCTCAAGGACGAGTTGGTCAAGTGCGCCCTGTTGGCTCTGCATGCCGCCCAGCCCGGTTACGTCTCCAAGAACCAAAAGTGCGGCGAGCGAGATCTGAGTCCCGTCCGGAGCGCGTCGCCCTCGTCACCTGCCGTCAACGAGGCCACATTGTGCAACAATGTGGACGGGACGCAGGGCCTGAGGCGCGGCGAAGACTCTATCCCGCACCAAAAAGAGTACGATGAAGAGGAATGGGCAAGTATCATCATTTTTTTGGTTCATTTTGTACTCAGATTCAACAATTGCTATTTACGTCATAACAGCACCATGTCTTGGTCAGTGTTAAAATAGGTTAGAATTTCACATCCTGCTTTTTGTTTCGTTTTGATTTAGATTTTTTTAATTATATAAATAATAAATATAGATATAATATTAATATTATATTCACTTATTCTTAATTTGGGTTTGTTTCATCAGTTTTATTTTTTTAATATTTGTTGAGTGCAAAATAAAAACAAAATTTAAAAAAAAAGTCAGTATTGTGTAATAAAGTAAACGAGCATTCCCAAATGACTGCTCAATCTTCCTTCTTCTGAACGGCGAAACAGCAACACCGAAATTAATACATTTAAAATAAGCTCTGAAAGCTCATGTATGATATTGATTAAAAACAGAGACAAATAGTTTTAGTTGGTTTTATAAACATGAAATTTTGTGCAACAACACGCCGGTTCTTGATCATCTCAAGTCTTCACTGTATTTATACACATAATGCCTTGGATTTCTTTATATAATTATTTTTTAAGTGCCAGTGAAGAGTTGTCATGAGAATAACAACTCATGTGCGACTGCTTTTCATTGTCGCATTTTTTTTCCCCCAAGGACATTGTTTTTCTGTCAGAGCATCAGTTTCCTGGAAACCTTGGCCACATGATCCATTTTCTCTCGTCGTCGTCGTTTGGAGTGATTGGCTCTCTATGTATTAGTTGGGCGGTTAGTGTGGTGAGTGTGCTGTGTGTAATTGTTGGATTCTTTCAGGACAGAGTTTGGGCCAGCGTGGCCAAGCGTCTCAACTGTGTCATCGCCATGGTGGACCAGCTGGCCGACCAGGACGAACGCAGGATGCAGGAGCGGAGCGGGGAGCGGCAGCAACTCGCTGACGTCATCACCTCACACAACCCTGGTAAGGGAAAGTTTTATGTGGAAAATTATAATACAATTATTCGGGCCCCAGAATATCCGGCTAAAATGGCATTTTTACATCCCCGTTTTTTTTTGTTTTTTTCTTTTGTAACTACAGCCCCCAAAAAACATAGTAGAAGCAGACTGGCAAAAAATATAAAATCATGACTGTAAAAACTCAGTAAGGCAGCGATTTTGTGAGGTTGGCCATTTCAGCTTCATTTGGCCACCTTCAACGCTCACGCGCGTGCTCTAGTGGGCGAGTGTGTGTGAGAGCGTGCGTTTGCGAGTGCGCCTGTATTGGCTGGGGGGGACATCATTGACACAACACTGCCCCCTGTTGACAGAAAATCACATTTTATAAATAAACTGCAATGCTCTCTCTCTTAACCTGGCCAATGCAATAAATCACACAAACAATGGAAAGCATTTGTTATTCTTTATGAAATATAATGTTTTCATTAAAATAAGAAAACCGCATAGATCAGGATAATTTCATATTTAGATGACTTGTTGCTTGTTAGAGTTCACAGGGCTCCATTTTCTGACGGGATAGCAATATTAGGGATCTGTTGAAATAGAAAAAATTAGTGACTATTTTGGTTTATGCAAATATTTTCAATATAATTTTACAGATTTTTGAAATATGAATGCAATATTATTTTTTTTTACAGGGGTGTTGAAATGAGAAAAGGTCGGATTTTGTGGAGAAAACGTGATATAAGTTGTAATTTCCTGAGGAAAATTATGAAATAGTTTAATATTTTATGAAAGAAAAACGTTATTTTATGCAGAGCAGGTTTATAGTAGTTTTGCATTTTATTTCATTTTGACTTTGGATTTTTAGTTCGTAGGCTTTTTTGCAAAAATGCTTCTTTTAGTTGAGACTTTATTACTTTTAGTATTAGGTTTAGTGTTTTGTCATATGGGGCATTTGTTGAGTGCAAGATTTTAAAAAATGTTATAAAGTATTGTGTAATAAAGTCAAATAAACTACAATTATCAAACATTATTCTTCCTGCGTCTTTACGGGCGTACAGCGATACCGAAATAAATACAATTAAATTCTATAATATCAACAGACAAAGATGAAAACGGACATTTTTGCTATAATGATAGTTTCTGTTAATTTTATAAATATAAGACCATTCAGTTAGTTTTGTATTTTTAAGGAATTTTCATTTTTATTTCCTTCACAAAAATCTTTCAATTTTAGTTGATTTTTGTTTTTTATTGTTAATTGATTGATTTTTTTTATTGTTGTTGTTAAATAAATTAACCTTGATTCAGAGAAAAAGGTTGTCGTATGCGAGCATGTACTCGTCACCGCAGACTGCTGAAGTCATTTCATTCTGTCTTGTCTTTTCATTGACGTTGTGTCCTTTCTATGAAGACAATTTCATGTTGCGTTTAATGACCTGCCGTTATCTGTGAATCATCTATTATGCATTGTGATGCGGTATAAACAGTTGTCCTTGCGAAGCCAAATGTCCTAGAATACAGGAAGAGATGTCTTGCTCGCTTTGTGTGCCAGTGAGTCAACACGTAAAAAGTTCATCCATGTTTTTACAATGTTGGCACAGCAGGTGACTGGCGGGAGCAGTTGTGCCCCCTGGTGGCCAGGTTGAAGGAGTGCGTGACCCAGGTGGTGGACAAGGCCAAGAGAGCTGTCACCTTTGTGCTTCTGCAGGAGGCCGCCTGCAGCATCCCGCAGGGATTCCTCCTACAGCAGAGGAGGGACGTCGTCTTCAGTCAGGCTGTAAGTCAAAACAACAACATTACTAAACTAACATGGATAATACATCAAATAAAATAAATGTAAATTAAATTAAATCAAACGAAAATTGTGAAATGTGTGTGAATAAAATCACGGAATGGAATAAAATAGGTTTGAATCAAATTAAATTTAATATCATTGTTGTATGATTGATGCAGCTGTAAAAAATACAGGATAAGTCGAAATAATAATGTAAGCTAAATTAAACAAAACAATTATAACACTGATAGAAATTGGATTCAATTAAATGTAGGCGGCAGGGTGGATGACGGGATCCCACGATGGCCTCACAGTGCAGAGGTGCAGGGTTCAGTTCGGCTTTCTTGCATGGACTCTGCATGGTCTCCTGTGCCTGCGTGGGTTTTCTCCGAGTGCTCCGGTTTCCTCCCACATTCCAAAAACATGCATGGCAGGTCGATTGAACACTCTAAATTGTCCCTAGGTATGAGTGCGAGCGCGGATGGTTGTTCATCTATGTGTAACCTGTCATGTACCTTCTCTCTTGAATGCCAGGTCAATGTGAGGTTTACTGTTATCTATCTTTATTGGTTTAATCAATTTTTAACACATTAAGTTATGGCTTTATTTCTTTATATTCTCTTACATATTTTAGTGGCCATGTGCGAGTGCGTTATCAGCACATGGCATACTTGGGAATGGTAAGAAGGACGTGGCAGCTCAAGTCCGTATCGAACCAAGAAGAAATATGTCAAGTACATTTTTAGAGTCGATAGTTCTTCATACAAGTGGTTGGATGAGTCTGAGTGAGTGATTTTAGCCGCAAAGTGTTCAAGCGCTTTGTTACAGCTCCAGCTGTTGTGTAATGCGCTATATACATAAAGTTGTGTTGTGTATCACTAAGACGAGTGTATTTCTCGTGTGTTCCAGCTGGCAGTGCTGGCGTGTGGTTTCGTCATGCGCGTGTATGCAGGGATGCAGGACAAAGGCTTCCTGAGGCAGCTCCACCTGGTCGGCCTGGTGGCCCAATTTGAAAGTCTGCTCAGCACCTACAGTGAGTTTGGAACTGCAGTTAAACAAATTCCAATGTAGGAGAACAGTACAGTGCCGTAGCGGGTTTTTCCGCTGAGTCATCACTTTAACGTGGCACCCGTCCCAAGGCGAAGAGATCGGCATGCTGGA
This sequence comes from Idiotropiscis lumnitzeri, assembly GCF_059441095.1. Lineage (NCBI taxonomy): Eukaryota > Metazoa > Chordata > Actinopteri > Syngnathiformes > Syngnathidae > Idiotropiscis > Idiotropiscis lumnitzeri. The sequence goes on from NC_142398.1 coordinate 8,629,435, forward strand.
GGATATGGAGGTGGGCGTGGCGGATCTCCAGAGGGTCGTGTTCAAGGTGACCCAGGCCAGGACGGACCACCTCAGTGACCTTCAGCCTGTGGTGCGAGGCAGACGGTGAGATGTGCGCCCATCCCTCACTACGGTGGACATTTCGTGGAAAGCCGCAACCTTGTCTACAGTATGCATGAGTATTGATGTCCAAGTTGCACATCAGTCATGACAGTGAACATTTATTCAAAAGCTGCTTGTCTCTTTACCTCAGTCTTTGTCCAATGGCAAACTGCCGTAATGGCGCATGACTGCCACCACCTGATATTGTCCTTCCACTGCACGAAAGCCAGCGTGAATCAAAAATGAAAGCTGATTTCCGATGCCAAAGGAAGGAAACGGCTTTAAAAATATGTCCCGCTTTGGCATTGTGGTTGTGCTCAGGGACCACTTCACCGTGGAGGTCCCACTCCCAGGCCCCGCCTTCCAGAACATGCCAGAGGAAATTAAGGACGGCCGTCCGCTGCGAGTGTTTCCGGTGCTTTTTAACGTGGGCATTAACGAACAGCAAACCATCGCCGAGAGGTCAGCGCCCATCTTGTGTCAATGCTTTGAACTTCTCTCACTTTTTCATATTCTCCTCCTGGCAAGAGAGACATTTTTTCCGAGGACCCCCTCATAATTGTTACACCAATTCGACATGGATCCATAAAGACAAGTTGATATTAAAAGGACATGTAAGACCGCGTAAAACTTTTTTCTTATTTTTTTCCGTACTACAATAATGTGGAAATACACATCCACTACAGTGGCACGATCATTTTAATTAGCTTTTTTTTAAATTATTAATTCAGGCACATTGATGCACTTGAAATCTTTTCTGATACATGTTATACAAATAATATTTAAATAAATATATATCCTTTAGGCTTTTTTTGTGTTTCTTGCAGGGTCTGGTTCCAAATGGTGTCTTATGTATTGTTTTCACAATCCTGGAGAAATAATTTAGAGACTAAAAAAAAGTTTCAAAATGTTTTCTTGTTCCAGGAGGTGTAACAGAAAATAATTGAGAAGCACTCTCTTAGAGTCAAATTTGTACAGGGAAAGGAAGTCATATTTCACTTAACTTTCTTATATATGCCACAATCTTATCAGGGATTTTAATTGGACCAAATCTAAAGGAGGTCGATGTAAGATGTTATGTTACATTCGATTCTATTTTATTTTGTGCAGTATACAGGTCTGGAAAAACTTAAGAGCACTTCTGTCATCAACCTTATTTTGAGCTTTTGAGAAAATTTTTTTTTTCCTTCAAACCATTCACAACTCTTAAAATTCAAATGGTCATTTGAGTTATTTTTCTATTTTTCTGTATTTTTAAGATTCTGTTAGTCTCTAATCATGATAATAAATGCACTTCATAAATAAATTGACTGAAAATGAAAATGGTCAAAATACCAAAAAGGGAAAAAGAGGATGTTTTTTACTCCTAAGTGTTTCCAGATGTGTTTATGCATTTTTCTTGGTTTAATTTATTGATGCCTTTCCCAGTACTTATGTACCTCTTTAAAAATGATAATCGCATCGTAATTCATTGCAAGCTACGGCTCGCAAACCCCGATAACCCCAGTTTGAGACGCAGTGATAAAGAAACGGCGTCCACTTTCTCCGCAGGTTTGGAGACATTTCCCTTCAGGAGAGGATCAACCAGAAGAACTTTGAAACGCTAGAGTGTTATTACAAAACGCTGAGCGAAAAAGTGCCACGTGAATGTAAGTTTGGTTCTCACCAAAGTGTGCTGGGACAGCCCACAAGTGAAGGTTTGACCCTCGCTGCTTTTTGTCTACCATGTGGTGTAAAACAGGTCTACCATGTTTCCAAAGCCAGACCGACATCAAGGAACTACTTGAAACCCTGGGCCAGAATGTAGTCGCTAAGCGGAGGAAGAATGTGGAGATTCTGTGGAGCGCCGCGGCGGTGAGCACCGACCATCTCGCTCCGCCTTCGGGGGAATGTAAATTTCCCACGCAGACGTGCAAACAAAATCGCCTTGGTTTGCATAAGTCACGCATCTGGAATTTGAAGCAAAAATGTTGGCAGATAAATGGTTTGCACCCATCAGTTGAACTCCTGTAACATCTGTCTTATAGTAAACATCTGTATATCTGCGGTTCGGCATTGGAGAATCCTCCGTTATTCGCTGAACGATGTAGGATGTTCCAGATAATGTTTTGTGGCATCTTGGTCCCAAGGAACTTTGTTGAACTGAGTTGTGCAGCTTTATTTAGATAAAAGTAGTGCTTTGCCAACATTTCCTGGGGTCTTGCTGCAAAGGTGCTGCGTTGCGCCGCTTCATTTAGACAAGACTTGTGGTGAACAATTTTGAAGTCAGTACTGAAGCTTCATTTTGATAAAAGTATTTATTTGCCATTAAGGGTGCCAAGGAAATATGTTGAAATGGGTTGAGGGGCACGGTGGCCCACTGGTTAGCACAATGGCCTCACAGTGAGAGAGTTTGATCCCGGCTCCGGCCATCCTGTGTGGAGTTTGCATGTTCTCCCCGTGCCTGCATGCTTTTTCTCCGGGTACTTCGGTTTCCTCCCACATTCCAAAAACATGTATGGCAGGTCGATTGAACACTCTAAATTGCCCCTGAGGTATGAGACTGAGCGTGAATGGTTGTTCGTCTCTGTGTGCCCACTGGTTGGCTAGCAACCTGTTCAGGGTGCCCCCCGCCTACTCACCGAAGATACCTGGGATAGGCTCCAGCGCCTCCGGCGACCCTAGTGGGGAGAAGCGGTATTGATAATGGATGAATGGATGGGTTGAGGGGATTTATTTAGACAAAAGTAGTGCGTTGCTGTCATCCTGTGGCATCTTGGTGGCAATGAGCTATGTTGAAGAGAGTTGAGGTGCTTCATCTAGACAGAAGTATTGTTTTGCCACTGTCTTTGTGCCAAAGAACTATGTTGAAATAATTTGAGCTTCATTTTGACTAAAGTAGTGCTTTGCCGCCATCTTGTGGCATCATGATTCCAAGAAACTATGTTGAAATGAGTTAAGGAACGTTACTGCGACAAATGTATTGCTTTGCTGCGATCTTGTGGCACCTTGGTGCCAAGGAACAATGTTAAAGTTTGTTGAGGAGCTTGTGAACTATATTGAAATAATTTGAACTTCATTTTGACTAAAGTAGTGCTTTGATGCTATCTCCTGGCATCTTTGTGCCAACTAAAAATGTTGAAGTTTGCATTTTGACAAATATAGTGCTTATCCGCTATCTTGGTGTGTAGAGACAATGTTGAAATGAGTTCAGGAGCTATTTTTTGACTGAATTACAGCTTTGGCCCTATTTTGATGCCAGGAAATTCTGTTGACATCAGTTAGGAGCTTCATTTAAAAGCAATGCTTTGACTGTCCATTTAAAAAGTCAAATGTTCACCGTGAGCTCAAAAGTTTTCCCAGCCTGGTTTAGCTCATGAACCTTATTTCCCGATGTCTGTCCAGATTTGCCGACGTCTGAACGGCATCAGGTTCACCAGCTGCAAAAGTGCCAAAGACCGAACATCCATGTCCGTCACGCTGGAGCAGTGCGCCCTGCTACGTGACGAACACCAGCTCAGCAAAGACTTCTTCATCCGCGCGCTGGACTGCATGCGGAAGTAAGGCTTTCCACGACATCACCATTGTGTTGCTTCTCCTAAACTGTGGGATCAAACCAGATTAAAGGGTCATTTCATCTAAAGCACCTTACGCACAGGCAACCGGCCACTTTGCTTTCAGAGTGCCGATTCAAATATAGAAAATTCAACAAACATGAATTACACATTACAGTTCATTGCGACTGAACTGTACTTAACAAATGTGCTGCACTTGTTTTGCAGACGAGATAAACAAAAAAACCTAAAGCTACTGTCATATTCCGCACAGCATGAACGCTACACTAGTGATCCGTGGAGCGCACATTTGGGAATAAATGTGCTAGAACAGGGATCGGCAACCTTTAATGCTCAAAAGAGCGTCTCCCACAGGACAAAAAAAAACTGTGGGAACCACAAAACCTTTTTGACATCTTGAGTGAGGAAGTGAGGCAAACACTGTATAGAAAAAAATAATAAAATCTCTATTCAAGTAATCCATGCAAACGAATAAAGAATTAGAAAGAAAAGGATTAAGGACTATTCCACTCAACGTTAAGTGAATATTTGCAAAATATTAGCCAATTAAAATGTGATGTTTGCTCGTGAAGCCCAGCATATAGCATCAACACATAAGTCGTCATCTTCATTTTAACGGGAAACGTTTTAATTATAAATTCATGCAGCATGAACATTAAGTATTCTGTTTTCTTCAGAAACTTTTCTTGGATTTATTATTTATCAGCGCTTGTGGTAATTAAGTGATAATATTTTCAGCGGCAAAAAAAAAACATCTAAAAACTGTTGAACACTAAAATCTTCACAATATAATTGCGTTTACAAAATCAACAAATTAGTGTCATTTAAATTTTAATTACAAATTACTCATTATGTTCCAAACGAATGGAAGACGAATGAGCCACATATGGCACTGGAGCCCCGGTTTGCAGACCCCTGTACTAGACTGATGGATGGCGGGTTTTTCTCATGCGCTCGAAATAGCCTCCAAGACTGTTAAAAATTGTTAGCATCCGATGCCAGAGCATCTGATTGACACAAAGTCTGATGCGGAAAAATCAGTAAAGAACCTACATTGTGAAATGTTCCCGAGTTATTAACCATTGTAGTTGTTGAATTTGTCTGAACTTTGGGACATTTCCGAGGAATCGTACCTCAACAAACTTCCCACCAATAATTTGCGTGATCCAAAATGGAAGACACATAATTCTATGATGAGTTTTGATCATAGGACGAGGAAGCTTGCAGTCAGAAATTTTGGAAATGGTGGGATCGGTTGTCTATGCTAATCGCATGAGAAATTAAAAACCTCAAACAAACTCCAGTAGCTTTCTCGTGAAAATTTTCTTTTTTAAAAAATACTGACTCTATTGTCATTCATTATTCTCTTCTTACAATCCAGATTTGGCCTTCAAATGGTAGGTTCCGGTGTTCCAATATGTCAATTGTCAAACCAAATTTTAGTCTGAAGCTGTTTTAACTGTTTTAACGGCTCTTTAGCCTCAGCAGTTGCTCAAAATGTTGGTCAACTGAGTGGATCTCGTTTTAAAGTGAGGATCACTCAAAAAGGTGTTGTTTTGGACATTCGGCAACAAGATGTCTGAAAATGCAAATATTTAAAAAAAAAATGGCTTGAACTGAAATACTCTATTCAAAAGGCTGGTTTAAGTGGCATCGCCACCTTCTGGCGTGGCATGCTCACTGCAGCATTTTTGAAGATCTATTTTCTTCTTATGAGGTATAAGCATCATGTAAGCGATATAAATGCCCAAGTTACGAGCAAACACTCAGTTGATTGATTCCTTTATTTTTGCTGTGTTTTACGAGTCAAAATTTGCTTCAGGAATGCCGCCGCCGCTATATGGCGACAAAAAAATACCACAACACCCAACCGTTACCCCGCCGCTCGCTCACGACAAATTAGATCCATAACTCAACTGTACCACTCTATTTAAACTCCCTCAATGGTGAAAGTAAACTTGAATTCATTGAATTGAACTGACCCTTTAACATGAGTTCCATTTGTGTCCATCCACTCACCCCTGCTTGTCGCATGTCACGATCACCACGTTCACATCAATGAATGCTTCCATCGCTACGCTTCCCAAACACCACCCAACAGCAATGACACAACTTCACTTTTAGAACTGTTCAGGTTGATCAAGTTTTCAAATGAGCAAACGGAGAGATTAAAGAAAGGTGTTTTGGTGTTCAACTGAAATGCGCTTGTGTTTATGCATGCCGGAATGCGCTTTGGCTCAACGCGTGGCTCGCATGCATTCTGGTGAGATGACAGTACTCGTTCAAAACAAACTCATAAAACATACCGTATTCAGACAAAAGTAGGTCAGTGATTAAGACCTGCTCGACTGGTTGTCATGTTGTCATGCGCAGCATCCACTGTCGGTACGTCGGTAGATAAGTCCGTTGTCGGTAATAGAGTTACAATACACTCCAAGGTAACTCTTTGTTTACCAGGCATTTTAGGTATGTGGTAGGTTCAAGTCAGCAGTGTCAAGGTTACAAGAGCAAAGTCCTCAAGGGTATAACCCCGGTGACAACCGGTCCAATCATTTTTTTACCGGAGGCAATGGGCAGGTGGGTCGAGCCATTGTCTGAAATAAGGGTGCAGTTGACTCCAAATGAAATGTTTCTGTTATAACCAGCATTCATTCAGAAAGGTATGTTCTCAAGATGATAAGGCCGAGAGTACAAAAGTAGAATCGTCTTGAGTACAAGCCCAGTGACAAGTTTTGTTTCCCTGAAGGTGCCATAACCTGACACTGAAGGTAGGTAGTACCTTCTGGTCCAATTTCAATCATCGAGGTACAGTAGACTTCAAGGTAAGTCTTTCTAGGTTTATCGGGACCCAAACAGTTTCGATATGTGGTGTGTTGAAGTTGGGGGTGTCAAGGTTACAAACGCAGAATCCTCGAGGGTATAACCCATGACAAACTTTGGATCCCCGAAGGGACAATAATGTACGTATTGTTTTGTCAGAAAAAAGCATCCAGCAAAATAGCGGCTTCAATTATTGCTAGCACCTCAAAAGTTCTGATATGTTGTAAGTCAAGGTTGAGTGGACTACAGAAGAATCCTCCCTAAAGATGACAGCATTGTAGCTTTTCCTGAGACAATGGATAGGTGGATAGGGTAACGGTCAGAAAATGGGATCCAGCTGACTCCCAGGTAATTGTTTCTCGCTGTACCAGATCCAAAAATATTAAGGCTACATCCACAATATTTAAAAGTCAAGATGTAGATTGGTGAGAAGGTTGGAATCGATTTCTGTGCCTCAAAGTCGATCACATTTCTAGAACCAATTAATGAACTCAAAGGGAAACTGTTTCTAGTCTATCCTGATACAAAAATATAAAATTGGGAGCTAGACACTCAGGTGCGTATGTCGAAGGGAGAGTGAGACAGGCAGGAGTTAGGTCGGGAGGACATTACATACTGTCGCTGGCTGCTTGGGTAGGAAGTGAGAATGGTCCTTCGAGGTTGGTAGGACAGTGGGTGCTTAGTTGGAAGGTTAGATGATTGGTAGATGCGCTAGGTAGGTGCATCCTCCTGCATGCCGCCTTCCTCCAGCCATGCTGCATTCTCCCATTTCCGCTCCCTCTCTTGCGTGTTGTCTTCATCTTCCCGGGCTAAAAGTCTCTCACTAACCTGCCTTGTTTGGCTCTCTCTCTCTCTGCCCGCGATCGGGGGCGGCGTCCTTCCTCCCTCAGTCGGCTGTCCCACGGAGAGTTGGGGCGCTGGGAGGACCCCGAGGCGGGCGCGGCGGCTGAGAGCAAACCGACGTCGCGTCACTTTTACCCCATCGCCCTGCTGCTCGTCAGCTCTCACCTGCTGGTCGTCTGGCTCATTTTAAGTCTGGTTTTTCTGCTGGCAAAGTATCAATAAAGCTGCTGACAACTACCACGCCTTCGCTCGCTCTCTTCGGCATCCGTGCTCACCATTCTCCTTCGTCTGATCACTCGCACGCACCAATGATGTGGGGGTTGCACTATTTTGTGAGCAAAAAAAAAAATCAAGTGTGTGAGAGCATTCAGTACTGAGCGTGAGTGTTTCAGCAGTGTGTGAGCAAAAACTGCATACCATGTTCCACTCGTGTCTGCGTGTGCCTGTGGGTGTGTGTGTTCCAGTTAGTGTAAGAGAAACAGAAGGAACATGCAAATATTTCAAACATGAAATGAAAGACAACATGGCAGTCGTTACCTGATTGTCACGGCAGACGTCCCTTTTGGTGCTCTAGCAAAAAATGTTTCAGAAGTGTGACTTGGGCTCACCTCCTTTCATGTTGCAGCTTTTGATCCAATCCTCACGCATTCGCTTCTTCTGAGGGTCTTCTAATCCGTATGGTCCAAACATAGGTCACACTGTGGAACAATTCCTTTGCAATACTAATAGAGTAAAATTAGGGGTTAACTTATAGACATTCACTCTAACAGAATGTTTCCTAGCTTGGAAACAACCGTGTGGTTTGGGAAATGTGCGGCTGAGAAAAGTTGAGACGTCGGTGACGCAAGTCTGTGTTGTCCTTTTTCAAGTGGACTTTGCTGCTCTATTATGAGCTTGTGAACGCCGCACCCTCAAGAAGGCTTGCCTTGATGAGTGTAGATAAAGAAGAGGATTTCATTTTTTGATGACTGCAAATTTTTCATTTGTATTGAACAATCCTATTTGCACTATTAACAGGGCACTAAAAACTAAATTGATATTTTTGCAATGGAGTGAAAACAATTATCATTATATTCATATTTTTTTAATATTTTATGACTTTCTATTGTATTTAGGTTCAACTTAAAATGGTAGTAGATAATACATATAAAGTGGAATCCTTTACCTTGTGGAATGGGATTGGCCGGGTCCATGAATAGTGAAAAACTGTTCCTTAGTCATTGACTAATATATAATAAGAATTGTTATTGTTATTTAAAAATGAAGTAACAATTCAAAAAAAAAAAATCTGAGGGAAAGAAAAAGTCACGGTTCAGATTGGATCACAGACTTTGAGTCACGGATTGGCTCATTTTTCAGATCAGCAAAAAAAATAAAATAAATAGAACTATGAATTTATAATGATGGCGTAATTAACTATTGTTAGTTGCTCCCATACTTGCGACTAATGTGACCGATGAGAGTTTCAACTGCCTCTGCTTCTATTATATGCAGACTAATCATGATGCCTTTATATGAACACCCAGTTTTTGTTTTGGTTCTTTCACCAACCATTCCGCGGATCGTGCCGGGCCAGAGCGTACGGATCACGACTTCATATAGTACAAAAAGTCAGTAATGTCATATTTATAGCAACGGCGTACTCATATTGCTTTCTTGATTATATTTAGCCTTAACTTCATTTTCATTTCCCTTATTTTAATTAAAAATATTTCTAAAAGTATTCCACTACATTACAATGTTACTTGTACAATAATATCATTAGATTACATTCATTTATATATTTTAGTTTAGTTACAGCATGGATTTTAGTTATTTTTTTAAATACCAATTCATAATTAAATTTTTTACAGAATTAAAAAAACTGCTAACACTACTAAGACCTCGGCCTTGAATTTGAAAAATCCCGTTGTGACTATTGTTTTTTTTTTTGGACTGTCAGAGAAGGCTGCCGCATGGAGAACGTGGAGAAGAACATCGGCTGCAGGAAGTATGCCTTCAACATGTTGCAGCTGATGGCCTTCCCAAAGTCTTACCGGCCACCCGAGGGATCGTACGGAAAAGTGGACACTTGACCGTTTCCTGTCTTTGTTGATTAGTTGCCGCCTGGTGTTCGCTGATAAGGTACAGTCCGGTCCGGACGAGCAACTCGACGTGTCATTTCATTATACTGTACACCAAATATTATTTATTTTTTCTATACCATTTGTTGCATTGAAATAAAACTGCCTTCCCATTTGCTCATCGTGTCTTTATAAGCTTGTATTAGAGTGCAACCAGAAAGTTGAGTGAACCCGAAGCAACACCTGCATCACAAATCATCCTTTCCTACTGAAATGAATGGAAATCGATTCTTATCCCCGATAAAACAACAACAAAAAATGTGTCAATGTGTTTTTTAATAAGAAAAATAAACCTACAGTACAGTCAAACAGCGTAATAACATATTGAAATAGCCACCAGTGGGCAGTATAATATATACATTCATGTATGCACAAAGAAGACGGTCACAACTGCTCAGGAAGCTACATACAGTAATGTTAGTCGTTTTTCACAGAGGATGAAGAATATGTGCCAGTCAGTATCATGTGTCTATGATTTTTGTTCTTTAGCATTAAGCTGGTGAGATGTCAACGTCAACCCAGAATGGGAAAAAGTACTTACATCTTGAAGCAAGCACCTTTATGAAGTATTTAAATTTGACTTTGGGGTGAAATTTCAGGATGAATCGCCGAACGTAATTTGACTATCTGTAAACTTTTGAATCCAACTGTTCCATAACTTGTTGTTCTCTCACCACATGCTGAATGGCAAAAGTCAAGTGAGGTGACCGATACGTTTTCTGGTTCAATGAAAACTGACATTTCAACAGACCTCTTTCATCATGCTGTTGACATTTTGATTCTGTGGAATGCCTTTCATCCAACCACCCAGAGGATGAAGAATCGTAAACATATTTCAAAACAAAAAGTGCCATTGTAACTCACGGGAGACTTCCGCCTACAAAGGCAAGAAGCATGCAAGCAGTCGGCATGACGAGACAGACGAAACGGACCGATATGGGAGGAATACTTTTTGGAGAAGCCTCCAACCGAAGAGGGTTGATGGCGGCTCTTGGGTGGCCCGTTTGTGTATGGGAATTTGGGAAACATGGCTTGTGTCACATAGAACAGGCTTTCAAACCAGTGAGGTACAGTGAAACTACCTCGACATGGCCTTCACGTCCCAGGATTACGTTGAATGTAACAGTGATGCTGATTTTGGCATTTCACATTATATGTTAGCATTAAGCTAACCGACTTTCATTATTTATGGTACGGTTTGAACATTATCCTTATCAATGTTATTATATTTAGCGATAACTAATGGAATGAAATGAATTGAAAACATTTTAGTTAAGGAAATAACATGCTTTCAAAAAATAAAATAACGAAAACTAACTGAAACAAACTTTTTCATTTACAAAGCTAACTTTAATTAATTATTAATTAATTATCGTCAATATCATACATGAGCTTTTGGGGTTTGTTTCCTTTATTTCACAGTACTTTGTGACTTCTTTTTTTCTTTACCTTGAAAAACACTCCAGATATTAAAAAAAAAAGTGACTAATACTAAAACTACTATAAATTAAATGCAAGAAATACTAACTGAAATTAAAAAAATATATATATATATAAACGATATTCAAGTTAACAAACATGGAAACTCCAAACCTATTATGACCCCGGTACCGGTAAGGTTGCATTTTGTTTTGGCCACCAGTTTTATAATGAATTTTTGGTCGTCTCGTGCGCAGATTTTCACTAATTTTGGGTGGACTTTAAAATAGGACCGACCCAACTTTTTGAGTTATTTAGTTGAAATGAATAACCTAAAAAACAACCCATAAAAATGTATTGGGCTATTATAGTGGTACATATTCCCCACGATAAACAGGAGTTCACTGTACTACATGTTCGGCATATGTTGACTTATTCCATTTTTTTTCTTTTGGGCAATTAGCATATTTTGAGCCAACAACATTCATTTCAAGCATATTTTAGGATTTGGTCAACATTCATGGCTACTTCGTAATGAGATTATGGTCACGGTCAAATATTGCTGAGCATTGCCACACCCTGCTACATATCATAGTGTCAAGTCCAAGCACAGTAAAATATTTCACACATTTCATTCATATCAACCTGCAAGGCATTATTTATAACAACAAAAAACACAATTAGAAATTATTTACATGTATATATACTTAGGTGCAGTGGTATTTGGACAATGACAGTTTTTTTGTTTGTTTTTGATCAAATCCTTGGATGGATTAAAAAAATAAATACATTTAAAAAATTTAATAATTGCACGAATGTAGGCACCGGATGAAGTATGTTGTCAATTAAATCCTAAAGATTAACAGGAACTCTGATCGAGAGGAAAAATAATACTAATAATAATACCTTATTTAGTGTATTCCTGTTTTCTTGTAAAAAAATAAATAAATAAATAAGAGTTTTGGTAACATGACCAAATATTCTTGTGAATTGTCATTTTTCTCATGAATTAGGTTGTATTTCATAATTTGTGATTTTTGTAAATTACTTTCTTCTGAAGACAAGATTTTCTATTGATTATTCCTGTAACATTCTGTTTACTCTGACATACTTTTAACGCCAAAATGTTCTCATATTTTTCTTGGCCAGCTAATGCTTTATTCTCATTATATGAAAACTTTTTTTTTCTTGTTACCTACAACATTTTCTTGTGACTTTGACTTCAATGTTTTAACTTATTTTGTTTTTTAATGGCAACTTTGTCAGAATTTATTACTCTGATGAATTCCAGGTTTATTCTCACATTTTCTTGAATTCGTTACAGCTTGTTGTGACGTTAAGATTTTATCTTTGCTATTTTTTTTTCTTATGAAATCGCCATTTTATTCTTGGAAAAAAAAAACATTTTGTTCTCGTAAATGTCCACTTTTATGTAGCAGTACAACTCTTTCCTTATAAAATTTCAATTCTTGGGCCTACTTTTTTCCCCTTGCTTTGCAAAGATTAGAATGCTGTCATTGTCCAAAAATGTGTGGACCTCACTGGTCATATAAAGACATTTTAGTTTCTATACAGTACATAAATAATGTACATCTTGTGGAATTTGATCGGCATTCATGAAGCCATCGCTTGCAGAAGGGTGTTCAGTCTTTTCAGAAAAATTGTTATATTCCCGAGTGACTGCGCCTCACATGGTGGACAGCTGACCTGCAAGTCAAAACAAGATACGATTTTATTGTTAAAATCTTTTTTTTTTTTTGGAATGGGCGGAGTTTTTTATTGGGTTAATACAATGAACACCCATTGCGGGCCGTACTGTAATAGATGAAAATTCGCAATATAGTCGATATGGGCTGGGCCATGAATAGTGAAAATCTCAGAATTTTATTCATTATATTTTTTTAATTAATTGCCTGATTAATTCTTTAACAGTTTTCAGTATCGATTTTTTTTCACAATAGGCATCGGCCTAAAAAAAATCCATATCATTCAGAGCCTGGACCAAAATATTACCGGCACCTCCTATGAATATTTGGATTATTTTAATGACAGAGAGATGGGCATTCCATCCCAGGGACGGAACGGTCAGTCCATCCGTCCCGGACGGACACCCACTTTGTGGCTGGAGGCCAGAGGACGAGAAGTTTTTTAAAAAGGATGGACGAAACAAGGACGGGGTTTTTTTTTCATCCAGCCCTTTAATCACCCCTTACGGGGTCAGGTATCCACGGAAGCCGATTTCACTGACAGAAACACGTCCAGCCTATCTTGCATGTATATTGCGCCAATACACTACTTCAGACCAAATGTGAAATATCGCGACGTGATAGGGCAGAGGGGGGTGGGGTCTTCCCACCAAGATGCTTAAGGCACTGATTGCTAAAAACAAATGTTTTATTATTATTATTTTTATTATTATTATTATTTCATTTGATCATAGTGGCGACTTTTGTGTTGTGAAATACAAATGTTGAAATGCTTTTATCACTGAGACATTAAAAATGTGACAAAAGAGCCATGTCATAGTGTTTGATTGATGACCAGTCATATCTACAACAGCCAATCACAGCCTCGCTAAAAATAATGTTTGCTACGTACTACGCAGGCTTATCGCCACAAATGTGTCAATGTCTGTGGCATTATTTAACGTGCTAAACATGTCTGTAAGAAATGTATGCATTAGTAAATAACGAGACACGGAAGTAGAATGGCACTTAGGGCAGCAGTCAAAAAAATTAAAAGCTTCAGTCGCTTGATATGTCAGGCTGCCAGGATGGCCGAGTGGTCTACGGCGCCGCGTTTAGGACCCAGTCTCCCCAGGAGGCGTGGGTTCGAATCTCGAATTTCCCCATTGTGGGACTAATAAAGGGAATATTATTAAAACTGCAATCACTCATTCCCAAAATGTATGTGGACATCTCAACTTATGGCCACATCAACCTCTAAAAATATTGCTCCAATATTTTGTATTTTATGGACGACGCATTTCTCTCAATTGTGACATCAGCTTTGTAATGAGCGCCTCTATGAAGAAGAAAACACCCCAAAAAGCTGAAACACTTGGGCGTTAATTTTAATATTTTCAGAGGTTGGTGTGAGCATAACTAGAGATGTCAAATCAATTTTGGTGATTATCGATTGCAGTTTCTGCACATTATCCACGTTTTGTTTCTTACATCAAGCATTCGGAGTGTCGTGTTGTGTCACTGTACAGAAAGTACCCCCCTGTGACCCTCGTGAGGATAAGCTGCTTGGATAATGGACGCATGAATCATATAAATAATAAAATACTGATATGATCGCTACGTCTTCCATTTTTGTCTATTGCGGGCATGTTTCTGCACATCGTGGTGCTACATTGAAGCTGCTCAAGTCTAAATTTCAATTTTAAAAAAAAATCAATCACTTCATAAAAACAGCAATCAAGTAGGAACGTAACCAACCAACTCCAATTTAGCGCGGGATCACTGTTCGTAAATAGTGTAGGAGAGGGATCCAGTGCACGTGACTCACAGCGTTGCCTTTGGGATGCAGACCGTCGTTGAAATTGTGGATGCAGTCGGCGGGAATGTTGTCAACTTCTTCTTCGTCCATGACCATCACCAGCTCCAAAAAGTAGCATTTAAGGGACAGAAGATGACACTTGGCCTGCGGGAGAGAGCAACGCCTTAGACCAGGGGTGGGCGAACCTTTTTGATTGGCAGGCCACAATGGGTTCGAAAATTTGACAGAGGGGCGGGACCAGGAGCAGATGGAATACATTTCATTTTAAATGAAAGTGAACAAAAGCATTACAACGATATATATGTCTTTGAAAAACCACAATATTTAGAAAATAAAACATTAACGAGGTGTATACATTTAATTTTTTTCAAGGTCGGTGGGCCGGGTTAAAACGTTTAATGGGCCACATGTGGCCCCCGGGCCGTAGTTTGCCCACGCCTGCCTTAGACGGATCTACAATGAAGGTTTATATATAGACAGGGATCCGTAAAATAAATGTTCCCATGTTTGGTGAATTCAATTCATACAGTAATTACACCATTTATGTACTGAACACTAACACAGTGTTAAATTTGTAACTCAATATTGAACATTTCTTTGTTTATTGTTTTTTTTTTCTCCTCTCAAAGGGATCAAATTAATTCATTATTCTCGCAAAAAAAATAAATGAATTCTTGTGAAAGACTTCGGAACACTAAGACTTTCTTTGTTACAATGAAACGCTATTACATTACATTATTCAATTCGGTGAAATTCTGACTTTCTGTCATAAATGGCAGACTTTTTTCATGGTGTGAATTTTTTTCTTATGTTATTATTATATACGCTGGACGCAGGTTATTTGCTGGATTTAGGGACCAGGCCAGGCCACATAACGAAACCCGCGTATAATTTGACACTCACACAAGTGTTGAACAAATGCTGATAAACCTCCAACATATGTATTTTAATACGATGAAAAAAAAATGCCAATGCGTGAATCTACGGGTGTCGAACCACAAGTATGTGGGGGTCTATTTTATTAGCTGATGACTTTTGCATGTGTAAAAAAAACAACAAAAAAAACTACAGTTTTTCTTGTAAAATGAAACATAATAATAAAATAAAAGTATTATAATTTGTAAATTACTGCTTTTGATTTAAAATTCTAATGTTTGAGTAACGTGATAAATTTTTCTTAGAAATTATGACTTTTCTGACTTTATTCTCATAATGGTACGATTTTCTTATAAATTAATATCT
Source organism: Idiotropiscis lumnitzeri (assembly GCF_059441095.1). Classification (NCBI taxonomy): domain Eukaryota; kingdom Metazoa; phylum Chordata; class Actinopteri; order Syngnathiformes; family Syngnathidae; genus Idiotropiscis; species Idiotropiscis lumnitzeri. The sequence continues at coordinate 8,645,042 of NC_142398.1, forward strand.
TTCTTGTCCAACTGCGTAACATAACAAATCATTCTTGGAAATCATGACTTGTATTCTCGGTACGTTAAGAATTATATTCTTGTATATAATGATTTTTTTTGGGGGGGTGACATTACGACTCCTCATAATAGTGTGATCTTTCATTTTTAACCTCTCTATTTTTTTTGTTAAATGACTTTTTCTTATAACATTCTGACTTTATACACATAATTTGACATTTTTATTTTCTTTAAATTACGACTTTCTTCTTTTAACATTACAATTCAATTATTTGCTTAATATTCCAATTAGATTTGAGAAATAATAGTTCTCTTGGAAATTGGCCACTGTTTATGATGTTATAAATTGCCTCGTAAATTGTGATTTCTTTTTTTAAACAATATAATACTGCACCAACTTTAACCTACCTGTGTTTGTTATTTCTCTTTTTGAGTTATTCCTTTAGTTGCTTCCTGAGCTGAAGTCTCACAAAATTGCAGTTGTTTCACTTTTGTGGTCTAGGTTTCCTGGAAATTTCGCTTCTACGCTAATTACAGCATTTTGGGGGGCGTTTGACTTACTTGAATGTCGTTCATGGTCGGAGCATACAACATTGCGCGGGACTCCTGAAAGAGCAAAGTTGAAAACATTTCGATGTCGCTTTGCCGAATAAAAGCGAAAAACGTCGCTTGTTGTGGCAAACCGCTGAAAGCAAAACAACTTGTATACCTTTTCCTCACCTCAATGGAGGGTGTCAGGCCACTCAGGCACAGCTGCAGCCGTTCCGAGTCACGTGCGGACAGTGCACACGATGTCGAAATCAGGAGGCTGCGGAAGGAACCATGAAGTCCATCATATAGTTACAAACATGTTTGCGTTGTTGATATGACATTGATATAAATACTCTGGTGCTCTCACGAGGACAAGTCAATTAATGATTGATGGACAATTAACTTTTAATTGGATTGCAAATAATTGTCGAACTAAACAACCAAGTAAATCTTTATTTGCCTAATTCTAATTCAGTGTGTGAGCGAGCCGTTCCACACTTCTAACCGACTGTTGCGTAATAGCAGTGCAGATTTACATTGTAGCCGTCTCTGTCAATGATATGATTGGCTAAACTGGGTGAAGATTCAGAGCCACTTTCAAGTGGCGGCTGGTCTTAAGTGAAGGCCCGCAAAATGACAGTTTGTCACTCGCGTCCGCCATGACGTGGATTGTTAAGTTTTGTTTTGTTTGTTTTGTTTTTTACAGTATATGGATGGTGGTGCATCATTTTTAAGAGAAGAGAAAAAGAGGCAGAGAAGGCCCCCTACTACGCTGTAATAAGAGCAGAGAGAGCATCACCCTGTTGGTAAAGATTTAGGTTGCTATTTATGTGACGTGTTCCGGCAGCAGTCTTGTGAAATGCGCTATATAAATAAAGTTGTATTGTATTGTATGGCCTTCTTCGGAGTGTCACATGATGTTGTGTGACAAAAAAAAAACTAACAAAAAAGATAAGGGAACCAACAAATTTAACTTTTGTTATGGTTTGCAATTGCCAGAGGTAAAACTAGATTGTGTTCTCAAAGTCACGCCAGGCAACGGTTGGCTCTGGAGCATAACACTGAGCACAGGTATTATTATGCACATATTTTATTCTTATATACATATATATATTTTGCTTTATTGTTTTTTCAAATCATTTGTACTGTTTCTAAAGCATGTTAAGTTCAATTGTCTCATGTGTCTATTCATGTACAGCTGTAGAGGGGTGGAGAAAATGGAGTTGAGTTGAGAAACCTAAGCATCCCCACTGCTCCCAAGTAAAAGACAAAAGGTAAGCAGAGCTGCATTGACACAAATTAGCATTAGATTCTGATAAACAGCACATATAGTACTTGAATAGGTGTAGTGAATGTATAAAATAATTCACAATTTGGGAATTTTATTGAGCACAGTTTGGGTAATGTGAGAAGTACTGCAATATGAAAATCTGTTCTTAAAATGTTGTAAACCATTTTAATAGGTTACATTTGCACTGGGAAAGATGTGAAACTGTTTTTATGTGTGAAAAATGCGGAAGTTTGGAATGTCATTTTTAAAACGTGGGAAACAGATGGTGGAGTGGCTTTAACGAGGAGTAATAATTTCAGTTGGAATTATTTGAATCAGTGGAGGCATGTAGAATGTCAAAAACTGGCGGAATGGTGTTTTTCCGCACTGGCACGATAAGCCACTCGATTATGCATGTTTGCACGGGAACCAAAGCGATCCTACACTGCTGTTGTCGTACCTCAGCACAAACACACAAAGCCACACCTGAGTTGTGCGTCTGTCCCTGCACAGGTGAGGGCAGAGCTGCAGCCGGATGCCTGTCTGGAAACAACACGGACGGGTTAGTGCACATCCTCGCATGTTCGCCGCTTCCACGCTTGAAAGACGCTGCTGGCCCTAAAGCTACTGCGCAATTACATTATCAACACAGATGGCTAACTTCCCCACAAACACAACTGATACTTGTTTTTGTTACACTACAAAATGTTGCCATGGCCAGTACACTCACTTTTTGATTGACACAGTCAAAGAGCTATTTATTTAACCATGTTTATTATAGCGGGTTGCAGCTGTGAGGGGTGACGCTGTTATTGTTCCCAATGTTTTGATTATTATTTGGCTGCAGGCGAGGGAAATAAATGATAATGCCGCATTAAAAAAAATAATAAATAAACATATGCCTGTGAGCATTATTATCCGTCTAAATGTGTCAAATACGCGTTGCTGTCGATGCTAACCGTTAGCATGTCACTGGTGTTTGTTTGTTTGTTTGTTAGCATTAAGCTAAGCGGTCTTTCTTGTATAAATCAAAGTTAGGTTGCTTTAGATACACAAAGTGTGATTTTATTAGCTCATGTTAACTGTGACAGTAACCATCAAAAGAATCTTGAGCCGCTTTTTACAAGAATTGTCCGCGAGTATTTTTAAAGGCTTTCCCACAGATGATGAAACCTGACAGGCGGGGCACACTCCGACGTGGGTGTCTAAGTTACATTTCCAGATGACACACTGCGTCTTTATCTTGAATGCTTGCTTTCGGCTTGTCTATGTTTTGCATAGCTCAAGTACACAAAAGGTTAAACGTAGCCCTTGTTGTGTTGTTTGTTGTTTACTGTTTACTGTTTGCTTAAATGGCTGAACGTTTGCAGACTTTCACTCTTTCTATTTTGAATTGTGCATAACTTTCACATGTCTCCAAATTGCTGGAGAGCTGTGGCAATTGTATTTGAAAGTTAGTTTGGCGTCATTTGTGTTTAATCTTACAATGGACACACTTCCTGAATGTCAAAACGACTTCCTGAAGTCGACCATTAGAGCAAATCTGAAATGTCATCCAGATGGTTTTTGCAAGGTTTCTTCGCTAGATCCCCTCCCAAATCTCTTTTTTCAAGTGGAGGGATAAAACCAATCTGGATTTTTTTTTTAGCGCAATGCTGATTCTGATATTTCAGGCTGACTGACTGTTTTACAATAATCTTTTGGTATTTGTATAACTTTACAACAGGGAGAAAAATCAGCAGGATAATCTGATGATTTCTTAGTCTTATGGTGTGATGTGTTATGTCTAAAAACTAAATACAATTTGCAAAAATGTATATTTTTATATATATAGAGACTTTGTATCTTTACATGTATGAGTTATCTGAACCACTTCTCCTCACAACCAACGGCGCTCACACTTACACTTACGGACAATTTAGAGTGATCAGTCAACCTGCCATGCATTTTTTGGAATGTGGGAGGAAACGGGAGTACCTGCAGAAAACCCACGCAGGCAAGAGGAGAACATGCAAACTCCAAACAGGAAGGCTGGAGACAGAATTGAACCCAGAACCTCTGTACTGTGAGCCAGACGTGCTAATCAGTAAATCCTATTAAAAAGCAATTAAGTTGTCTATCCACTTTTTATCACGATTTTCCCTCATGTAAAATATGTGTCCTGGATTTAAAAAAAAAAAAAAAAAAAGTTAGTTGGAAACACTGCTCTAGACAACCACTACGCCTGCTTCAGGCACTCCAAATCAGTTCGTTGTCCCACGGTCAAATAAATAAATATAGCTAAATTATTATTTTTATATAGACACGTTTTTATTCTTTAGCTTTCGACTCAACAATCGACTGTCACTATTCTGCTGTTCTTCTGGATGGCCGAGTGGTCTAAGGCGCCGCGTTCAGGACCCAGTCTCCCCAGGAGGCCTGGGTTCGAATCTCGAATTTCCCCATTGTGGGACTAATAAAGGCAATATAAAGGTGTTTATGTGTTTTCATTTGTGTTCTAATTACCTGCTAATTTACATTATGGTATATGGAAAGCGCTTTGTTACAGCTCCAGCTTTTGTGAAATATGCCATATAAATAAAATTGTACTGTATTGTATTATTGATCACTGGGCACACAACTTGGACCCAGCCCACCTGTGTCAAGAGTCTGTCAGCTGAGTGACGCCTCGAGAAAGTGTTGTAGGCGGTGTTCCCAATCGACACCCAGATGAAAATGAAACTTTTCAGCGCTTTTGACGGACCTTCCAGTTGCGGTTTATGAAAAAAAACACATTGGCCTGGAATGGAAATCGTGCTTGCCACAGAAGCGCACGCGAGGCTCACGCGGTTAACCGCTCGGTGGGTCGTATCACCAACCGCACCGCACCCTTTCCACGCGTTGTCCTACGAACGAGACTTGTGCGGTTTCGATCGCAAACGACGCGCACGCACCAACCAACGCAGCCACTGAAAAGGAATTGAGAGAACAACATAGTCATCTTACAGTTCCGCGAGTGATCAGCCGGACGGGGACCAGCGGGCGCGCCGTCATGAAGTCAGTGTGCGCCCCGTTAGTGGGGCTCCCCTGCGGAGCTGCAGTCCATGGTCATCGCACCATGACGTGTCAGTGGACTACTGCGGGTCGGTGTTGGAAACTTGGAATGATTCCTATCCGCGCGTGCGTGCTCTTCGTCGTCGGGTTACAATGCCAGGATGTGCAGAGATTCCTCCAGAAATCAAGCCTTACACTTTACACGTACGAAAAGCTCAGTGTGGAGTGAACGCTTCTGATTCGTCATGTGTGAGAGAGAGAGAGAGAAAGAGAGAGAGTGCGCGTGCGTGGAGAAACTTGTGGTGGTGAATACTTTCTGCTACCATTCAAAGTGACAATGATTAACTAACTTCAGAGTTTACGTGACTACAAAAAAGGCAGGAAGTTGTACGACAACAGCTGCTCTTTATTGAGGCTACAAAAACAACAGGAAAGGTATACTAGAACTGCATGTTTAACTTGATTTGGGGTTTTTCACAGGCACCTTTAATGGAGGCAATTAATGTGCTGATGTAACAGGTGTGTTCGACTGCGTTGTGTTTCAGGATAGTGACGACACACAGTAGGATTTCAGCATTGGTTGTGTTTAATCGCCTCAGTCGCAAAAACCTGACGATAACAGCACAAAACAGCGGGTACTCCCGTTTCCTCGCACATTCCCAAAAAGGTTGATTGATCACTCTAAATTGTCCCTAGGTGTGAGTGTGAGCGCCGTTGGTTGTTTGTTGTTGTGTGCCCCGCGATTGGCTGGCAACCAGTTCAGGGTGTACCCCGCCTACTGCCCGAAAAAAGCTCCAGCACCCCAGCGACCTTTGTGAGGAGAAATGGCTTAGGACATCGGTGTCAAACTCCCGCCCTGGAAGGCTGCTTTCCTGCTTGCTTTCAATCTCTCTCGGTTGCAACACACCCCATTTGAGTTGAAGAGGAACACAAGTGTGTAGACTTTTTATAATCACTTGTTTTTGTTTCTCTTACTACTCATTCACTACCATTGACAGGAATAAAAGCCAAAAAGTAGGTACATTGTTTTTACCTGGGCTGGCAGTGTATGAGTTTTAATAGATGTGTGCCTTTCCAAAAATATTTGGTTTGCCAGCAAAGACTCTTGGTTCATTTCTGAGCTTGTGTTTTATTCAGACATTGTCCTGTACTTCAAATTCATGTGACGTATTTGAAAGTGAAGTCAATCAAAAGTTGCTGAAATGGTTGCGGGGGGAACAAAACCGCCACCTGACTTTCAATAAAACCGTCTTGTCCCGTTTTTAGACTTTGGCTGCTGTGTCTAATTTAAGAGCGGACATTTCTTCTTCACCGTCATCTTCTTCGTCATCCTCGTCATCTTCCTCGTCTTCATCATCATCATCATCATCCTCCTCATAATCATCATCGTCGTCGTTATTGTAATTGCTTCCTCCACCTCCAGATGCAACATTCTTCCAGTAGGCGTCGTAGCCTGACGCCCCATAATCGTCATCGTCATCGTCAGCCCCGGCCTGGCGTCCGAATTTCAACGTGCGCGCTAAGGAGCGGTGAACACACACACGCACACAGGATGATGGTCATGTGACACACTCACACTCTGAGAATGCAGATGAGGTGTTTCCGGGGACTCACTGGACATGCTGAGGTCTTTGGTCTCTTGGGTCTCGTGGCCGCACTTTGGACATGGCGGCGCTTTCCCCTTCTCCTGCTTGAACACTTTGCTCTTAGCGTGGTCGTCGCAGTAGCAGGCCTGGGAGAACGACAGGACCTTTTAATGCCAACTCATCAGGGCCATATCAGATTTTTTTTCATCCATAAACGGGCTAACTTTAATGTGAGATTAAATCGGCACATTTTTGCCTTTGTTCTTTTCAAAATGGACATAATGTCCCAGGCATTTGGAGATGAAGTCAAAAAATAAAAAAAAAGTTAAATCTTTATGTAAAATTTCATGCTAAATAATATGTAAAAAATATTTAGACACTAATTCGCTCTCATTTTAAATTGTATTCATAACTGTTTCAATTGCAATTTAATTACTTAACTAATAGAAATTAGATTTTATTATAATAACACCAACAACAACAAAAAGCAGCAATTCAAATAGATAATATTTTGATAAAAGAATCATTATTAAAATAATCATTAGTTGAAACCTCAATGTCAACAAATATCACAAGACAATAGGGATATTTTAAAGAAAAAAAACATAGCAAGCCTTATGTGGACCTCGGGCCATACCTTTCCCACACCTGGTCCATAAAGAAGTATGCAAGAATTCATCTTTGGTGCATTTTCACCAACACGTCACAGCCAGGTTATTAAGACACCAGGCAATTTGTAACTAATATGCACAAAATAACATATACTGTTGTACTATGCACAGGTAAGCAGAGCTGCATCCCCACCTTACAGCGCAGACACGAGTGCTGCCCCAATCTGTTGCAGGAAACGCCTATATTGGAACAACGGGGTAGAAAAAAAAATGCATTTAGCTGTCATTGCATACCTATTTGTAAATCTTAGCCAGAATGCCAGTGACTCACATTTGTATGTTTCAGCCTGAAGGACTTGGCAGCTGGCTTGATGCTCAAATTGATCATCCTCGCACAAGAAGTTTTGACAGAAGGAGCATCGGAAAATACGGCCACCTGTTGTAGGAATGAGGGGACTGTGAGGGCCTCGTGACTTGATGGCGGGAGGGGGTGTGCGTGTGTGTGTGTGTGTGTTCAGGGTCCTCACCGTGGTCCCACACACCACGTTCACACTCGATGCAGTCGGCTTCAGTCAGAGGACACACGCAGGCATGAGTGCTCAGGCATTTCCTGCTGTGGCACACCCAAGCTTCACAGAAGTCACACACTGCACCCTAGTGGCCACAAAAGTTAGTAGCGTCACAAAATCTACGTCCAACTTTCTTCTCATCAAATAGAGAGTATTTTCGTTCATATTTTTTCCACATAAATTGCTCAAATGTTTCTCTAATGATGCAGGATTCTAACATTTCGTAACATGATTTTTTTCTCAGGTGTTTTATTCTCATATAGTTGCAACTATTTTCTTACATATGTTTACATTTTAGTTTCTTGAACTTTTTCTTCATGAGTCTTACAAGTTTTAATGTGAGTCTGCTTACCTCACAGAATATTCTTGTTTTCTTAACACAAGTGTATTAAAAAAAACAGACGAATAAAAAGGTATAGACTTGATTTAGACCTTATTGTTACTAGTGTCATTCGATATCCTGATGTCACATGATGACGACTGGTAATCCTAATTTAGCGAATTTTAAAATAAGGGATGCTCCGATGCCAGTATGAGATCCAATACTTTACATCTGTACTCATAGTAATACACGTGCGGCGAGACAACTTTGATGCCACTTTACCAGCCTGACATATTATTTCCTCACTGAAAGTGAGATGAGCAGTTTGGCAGATAGCAAAGAGTCCAAATGTGCTTGTTTCAGGACGTTTATTGACACTCCTTAAGTTTACTGTAAAATTAACCAAAAGAATAGAGAACTAGACTTTGTATATTTAACAACACAGAGGGTAGCTTCTTAAAATGTTTGCTCTCTTAAATCTAACACAATGTCTAACAGCAAAGATGGGCTAATGATAATTAGCATCGATGTCACGGCACAGACTTTTAAGTAACACATTTTCAAACGCAAAAGGTGCAGCAACATATACAGCAGAAGGATGTAAAATACTCGCAGGCATATATTCTTTCTATTCTGCAACTTAGCCAAAAACGTTTTGGTCTTTTCATCAAATTACATTTTTGCATACTTACCTCACACTGCCCACTGAAGGGAGTGTAGACTTTCCCTGTCATTCTTTTCACCCAAATAAAGTTCAGCTGTGTAGACCTTTTAATTCAATTTTATTTTTTGTAAAAGTGTTACTCTTGATTGAAATGTGGGCCACGATCAATAAAAGTTAATGTTTTTTTAACAATATTATTTAAAATAAAACATTTTCATCTCAACTGTAGGACAAAGTAGAACTGTCATGTATCTGTACTTGGTATCAGGAAGTACATGCACTTGTTCTATAAAAAAAAAAAAAAAAAAAAAAAAAAGTTGCATTGGTGCATCCCTGCGTTAGGCATATTTTTTCCCAAATTGTACAAACTCGGGGGATGTTCAGAGTTTGGATGTTTGACTGTATGCAAAGTAATGATCAATCAATTTCTTTTAAGTGTTGCAAAATTTGCTTCTTTTTTTGCAACTTACCACCATTCCCATCCCGGTGCTGTAAATCCCAGGGTGTTTGACGACACAGTCTGAAGTCTTCATACACTTAGTTTTGCCTTGAAACAAAAAAAGCATACCGCTTATAATGCATCAAAAGAGAGCAAAACTGAAATATTTTATCCAGTTTCACTCACCGCATTGTGCGCACGTGGGAAGTTTTTGCACTGAATTGCAAAAGTAACAGAACGCTCTGTTCTTCTGTTTTCTAGGAAGAGAAAACACGATTAGCGTTTAGTCGATCCGAGCTGCGCTGCTGATTGAAATGCTCACCTCTGACATTTATCACAATCCTAAATAGCATAGAGAAAGAGCATAAAGAGGCATTAGTGGTTGTGACACTTAAAATGGAGAAAGCGAGTCACTGTGGCATCTCACCATGTTCACATTGCAAGGATGTTTCGCCAAGTCCACCAGGTCTCGGTTGGCTCGGCTCTGTTTCTCTCGTTCTTTTCGGTTCTCCGCCTTTTTGCGGGCACCCGTCTTCTTTTTGGGCATTTTGGCACCAAAATGACAACCAACCTGGACACGAACAAACACAAAACATACTGTGGCCATTATAATCAAGTGGCAAAACTAGTGTATGTATATATATATATATATATATATATATATATATATATATATAGGAAAAATGTCAACGGAAGTTTGAGGTATTCTCGCAGAGAACGACAACACCTAGCGGCTAGCTACGAACGTGAGGAGAAATGACATGCGCAAGAAAGAAGAAAGAATCATTTACGACTTCCACTTTTGGAGACACAGCTAAGTTGTCAAGCTGTTATTTTAATTGTTGTGGTGCTTACAAGAAATGTCATTGGAAATGAAAAGACCAAACATTATTGTTTTACTTTACCGAAAAAGGATGAACGAGTCCACTTTTCCGTTCGAAAATGTAATCGGGCAAGAAACAGTACCCGGTGTCGTTAGTTCCGTAGTCGACACGAAAGCCCTCAAATGTGTACACTGTTTATTTTTTTAAACTTTACTTCAGCGACGGATAAATAATAAAACTAAACTCAAGTAAACAATTCTAAAAGTGCCCCCCGCCCAAAATGCAAGCTATATTTTATTTTTTTAAAAAGCAGAACGTTACCAGGCCCATGCGTTAATGTGATCCGGAGAGATTGTTATTATCATCATTTTTTAATAGCTATACATTATATCATATGTACAACACATGTTGGAATGAAGTATTGTTATACAGAAAATGTAACAGTCAAGCCTCAAGAACTCGTCCAAATAAATAAAAATAAAAACACTAAATTTCTTTATGACAAACTAGGTAAATTAGGTTTGGACTTATTTTTACGTTTCAATTTTTAAGGATAAAAAAAAGCAAGAATGATGAGCGTGTTAATGACTAATTCATGGGGTGGATATTTTACATTAATACCAGACAAAACATTTTCTTATGTCAGAAAAGAGATAGTTAGGGAATAACCAGTCATACAAATATTCCCAGAAAGCATTAACAAATTTGCAAATCACACACATAACACAATAGATGTCTGACATCTTAATTTCTCTCTCAGGATGAATAAAGAACATCTATCTATCTATCTATCTATCTATCTATCTATCTATCTATCTATCTATCTATCTATCTATCTATCTATCTATCTATCTATCTATCTATCTATCTATCTATCTATCTATCTATCTATCTATCTATCTATCTATCTATCTATCTATGTATTTATCTCACTGGCTGAGTACAGTTCAATTGAATTTAATAATTTAGTTCAATTCATCAGGATTTCATTTGCGAGAACTATTGTTTTTAATAATTTTAACGTGCAATCTATTTTTGATTGAGTATTATTTAAGTACAATTTCTTTTTAATTTTCCAATAGGTCAGGTCGCGGTCACTGATGGTGTAGTTGTACACTCGCCTGACTTGTGTGCAGACAGCGTGGGTTCAGTTCCCACTGGTGATGGTGCCTATGTCTACCCTGTGACTGGCTGGCGACCAGTTCATGGTGTAGCGTGCCTTTCGCCCGTAGACAGCCGTGATAGGCTCCAGCACCCTCCCATGACCCTGTACAGGATAAGCGGTGTGGCTAATGACATGACAATAAGTCAGGTCAGTGTTAACAAACCGTGTAATGTTGCAGCAGCATAATAACAATCGTTTTTAAAAATAAGTCGTGTTTTTAATCTTTTTTTTTTGTTTGTTTTAAGTTCTCACAGGCCGAATACACAACTACATTTTAATGTTGGTCATTAGGGTGGCACTCATAGGTGGGATTTTAAAAAAAGAAATATCTACTGACTAGGTGTTGCGTTTTTTATTTCGACATAAATGAATAATGTCCTCATTCGTATATTCAATTGTACTCTGTATTTTTTCCAGACACGTATCAGTCGAAGGCTTTTATTTTTAGTCAGGCAGATCCACGGGCCCCTGTGCTTAAAACCCACATTGGCCGCGCCCATGTCACGTGGGCGACGAGCGCCCGGCCAATCAGAGAGCGGCTGGCACTGCGAATGACCACTGCCACCTCCCCCTCCCCCTCCCTCGCAGGTGGTGATGTGTAGAAGACTTCTCACAAGTGGATCAGCACGCGAGAGTGGTCCACCCCTCACCCGTGTTTGTTTTTCAGTTGTTGTGGTTTTTATTTTTTAAATGTGTCTATTTCCGGGTTGCACCATGACGCCGTCCATCACTCGCCTGTGCCGCAGTGTGGCTCTTTCGACGTGGCTCGTCTCCTCCCTGTGCTCCGTACACCTGTTGTGCTTGGACTTCACAGTGGCCGAGAAGGAGGAGTGGTACACGGCCTTCGTCAACATCACCTACCTGGACCCGCTCACCGCCAGGCCGCGGAGCGACAAGAGCGAGTGCGGCCGCTACGGCGAGCACTCGCCCAAGAGGGAAGCCCGGGGGCTGGTGTTGGCTCCGTCGCTGCCGCAGGACCGACAGATGTGCGAGCCGGCCGCCCGCTTCCCGCCGGCGTCGCGCTCCACAGCCGCTTGGGTGGCGCTGGTGGCCGCGGGGAACTGCACTTACCGCGAGAAGATCCGGAACGCGGCCGGCCACAACGCCTCGGCCGTGGTCGTGTACAATGTGGGCTCGAGTGGCACCAATGACACCATCACCATGCCTCACTCTGGTGAGACAAACACACGCATACACGCACGCTTCTTCTTCATTTTGCATCCTGGGAGGAGCTCAGTTTAGCCTGGGTTGTTGACATTTGCATGAACCCCCCAATAGCGTGACTATTTGAGGAGCTACAAATTCCAAAATTCCCATCATTCTTTTTGTTACCTAACCTCCGTTCTTGTATACTTTCTGTCTTTGTGCTTATTTTGAGGTATCCTATTAGGCTACATTCACACTGCAATATGAACTAACAAAAACGGTCAAATTATGTGCATACATGGAAAATATGCGCTCTTAACCATATTTCGTTTTCAATAATACATATTTCAATGCATGCGTAGATGATCCAGTGTACGCAACAACAATGGGTTTGAGGCAAACAACAAAATAACCACAAACATTTTTTTTCCCTGTGCAACATGCTTTCTTGCATAAAAAATATATTCAAGGACAGCACAAAACTGTTGAACAAGTTTTGTTGAACAAGTTTTGAACATGACGTGGAAGAACTTATTTCTTTCATTTTCTTCACATAAATCAACTCACTCAACAGGTAATATTTTTGAGGTACTGTGTTTGTACTGCATGTCATCACAAATCCACAAATTATTAGGCCTACTCACGTGGATTAGGAAAGTGTAAGACACAGTTTAAGTGCAACTAAGACATGACTGCCATCTACTGGTGAATTGTGACATTCCAATTTAAAACTATAGTCATCCACTTTAGATTTGCAGTTCAGCACATGTGGATTTCCACAATTGCTGATTTTTTTTTTTTTTTTTTAAATATGTTTTCATATTTTGGATTTCTGAGTAGTTTTTCCAGGATTTCATTTGCCATTTGCCTTAATTAATAAAAAAACATTTTTGGGGGGGTTGTAAATAAAAAATAAAGAAACTGAAAAAAAAAACCTTGGGGTGGGGATGTTATGCAATAACTCAATGGGCCACTCAGAGTGTGGTTGCCAGTTGCCCATCCCTGTTTTAAAGGAACCAAAGGATGCACATGAAACTTCCAAGTTGAATGCCTGTTCATTTACAAATCAGTTTAATACGCCACAAGTGTTACAGCTGTAAATATTCTCCCAGTCTGTTGCTAGTTTTCATGAAGGAGTGGCCGCCTGCTACCAGAATAAAAATGCCAGGATTCCTTCAGCCTTATTTGACTAATGGTTCCGCTTGGAAATGCGTGACTCCTTTTTGGCAATTTGTCAGAAAACTATCAGATCTATGATGAAAGTCCATAATTTTTGCCAATTGAGTCGTGGAATGGTTTCAAGAAGGATTGGCCTGCAGGAATATTTTGTCGTCTATGACAATAAATCCTAAAGCATGGCAATGTGGCACCAGCCCAACAAACTACACCTGCACCAAAGCACGTAATCGTTCCAAGCTTCTTTTTTTTTTTCCAGACCTCCGCTTCCTTGAATCAGAGAGGCGAGGTGGGGGGGTCGAGGGGTGATGTCACCGCTGGCAGACAGACGAAGAAGGCGTTGTAGAGCGCAACGACCGATGTTTCGGACCCGACGCGAGGCTGCCAAATAAAGAGCGGAACACTTTCTGTGCGCCGAGCCAATGCAGCTGGGCTGTTTAAAAAAAAAAAAAGGCACTCAGGCTTGTCTGGGTTTAACCCTTACATGTCACAATTGGATATTTAGATCAGTCCTGAGCCTATAGGCACTTTAATTTATATTCATTTTTATTCAGTTGACTTGTGAGTACAGACTTGAGATACAAGACAATTACTTGACAATTAATTGTTTACATTGAACACAAATGCAAAATGACAACACTCACAAGGAGCTGGCCAATCCGACTTTAGCTCCTGGCATCGCTCACTCGACCAGGTCCCTTCAAGACACGCATACATACAAATCTGAAATGCAATCTACGGATAGTAATTATGATTTAGAAATTCAGTTTATGGTTAGCACGTCTGCCTTTCAATGCAGAGGTTGTGTGTTTGAATCCTGCCCCGGCTTTCTTGTGTGGAGTTTGCATGGGTTTCCTCCGGGTACTCCGGTTTTCCCCGCCACATTCCAAAAACATGCTTGGCAGGCCGATTGAACACTCTAACTTGCCCCTAGGTGTGCCCTGCGATTAGCTTAGCAGCCAATTCGGGGTGTACTCCGCCTACTGCCAGATGACCTTCGTGAGGAGAAGTGGTTTGGACGAGTTTGTAGTTAATTATTATTATATTAATTAATTGGGCGATTAAAGGGTTATTGGAATTTTATTCTGCCAAATATTGGCATTGGCTTCAGGAAACATTCCTATTATTGTTTTTATAGAATATAGTGCAATTTTTCTTTATTAATACAATGCTTTTGTTTAGGAATGGAGGAAGACTGACCCAAACAACAAAGAACTAAGCTGTCTAACTCCCTTGAACATGAGCAAGGTTGATACCACTACTCATTAGGTAGTTAATTTCCCTCTGCACCAAGTGTATAATAAAATCATAAATGATCGATATCGCTATAGTCCTCATCCATATCGCATATTTTTCCAAGATCGTGCAGCCCTCATATTAATCTCTCAGCTGACTTCTTGTGCACGCACACACACATTACACCCCCCCCCCTCCACACACACACACACCCACACCCCCACCCCTTCACACACACACCCCCACACACACATGGATGCTGTCCAGAGCTACTTAAGTGGACCTGCCTATTTGGCTACATGGCAGCATGAACCATCTGTCATTGTCATCCCTGAGTTGACAGCTGATCGCCTGAGTTTGCCGTGTTGGCGTGAACATGACGAGCATTATCTCCCTCTCCAAACAGCTCGCGCGTGTTAACTCTGGCCACTGTAAGGAGAGCACCATTAATGTGTGTGTGTGTTATTACAAGCATGACCAAGCCAATACCTTGTTACTCTGTGTTTTAATACCGAGCACCATAAATAATGTTTTTAATTGATTTGACTCAAGGGCCACAATTGGCTGACTTTTACAAGTTACATAAAAGGATTTACTGTGTGGTGCAACAAGTGGTAGGAATGTTAACAGATGTGCACCGGTCGCGCTTGTACGACAGCAGTCGGTATGTTTGTTGTCTGGGAGGTTCAGAAGTCCCCCCTGGGAGTTGCCATGACTTCACTGAGGTTGTGGAGGGAATAGGATGTGCTGCCTCTCTCTTGATGCAACTTCTTGGAAGCACATGATTCGCATATGGCGAGGGAACTGCCGAGGTTCCACGCATCACCAGACTGTCCAGAGTGCATCTTTAAAACCAGAGAAAAAGCATTTCCCTACCACAACGTGGTAAAGGAGTAGACCTTCCATTCATATTTGAAACTGTAATACAAGTGGGGCTTCTGCTAATGATTATCATAATAATCGATCAATCGACAGATCCGAATACTGTCGTGGTCTGTGTTTGTTGTTTTTAGTTTAAAAAATGTTTTGTGTTTTTTTTTTCCTTGTGTTCCTTTTGTGTCTCTGTCTTGTCATGCTGATTGTGTTCACCTGTGATTGTTTAACCCATCCCTTGTGTTGACCAATCAGCTCCCTTCAACTCTTTGTGTCCTGTCCAGGTGTTCCTTGTTGTCTCATCAATTTGTTTGTATTTAGTTTCCTGGTTCCTTTCAGTCCTTGTTACTTCATTGTGTCGTATCTGCTGTCTCCTGTCATGTCCTCCGTCCTGGCTCCCTTACTCAAGTCAGTTCATGGCAAGTTAAATTGCCTTTGTTTTCAAGTTTCTTCTTCCTTTAAATCACTACCTGCCTCACTTCCCTGCATTTGGTTCCTCCTCAAGCTCCTTGCAAAACCTGACACGTACATGTGTAGTGAGAATCTGTCGAAGAGGGAATGGGAAGGTGTGATCCAGTGCAGTTTTATTGGTCGGACTGACGTGTTGGCTGAAGGACTGAGCCCTACTAGGAAGAGCAAATATCTGTGATTTTAGTGCCCGACCAATATGGATTTTATTTTTGAGGGCGGGGGGCACAATGCTGATTCTGATATTCGTCAGAATAAAATTAAGTAACACAACTTTATTTATAGAGCACTTTAAAACAACCATTGTTGCATACAAAGTGCTGTACATGGCTTATTAAGCAGCCATAGAATAAAACAGATAATTAAAACATTACAAAAAACATTAAACACCATACAACACTAAAAATGCTGAGTCAAAAAACATGATTAAAAATGTATTCTTAAGTTGAGTTTTGAAAAATAGGATTGTGACAATATTAACTGATTGAAATTCAAGACCTTCGGTGCCATCCAGGCCTTGATTTCCTCCAGAATGGACAAAAGTGGCCTTAAAGAGACCGCGTCCTTTTTGCTCAATGAGACATAGATCTTACTTTCATCCGCCTAGCAGTGGAAGGAAATTTCATGTTTTCTTAAGATGTATCTCAAGGGTAGCAAATTGTATAATGAATATCGCAGGGCCCCAAAATTGAACCCTGTGGAACACCATATGTCAGTGGGGCAGAGCGGGACTCAGAGCAACCAAGGCAAAAAAAATTAAAATTAAGATAACTGATAAATTGGCCAATTATTGAAAAAAGTATAATTTTACCGTTTTACAATACTTTTTCTGATTGTATGGAACTTTACAACACAGAAAAAAAAATCAGGAAAAATCTGTTTTTTTTTCTTCAGATTTTATTTTGAAGGAATGTTTAAATTATCTTTCTCCCAGGCTCTCATGCGTAAAAAAAAATAAAAAAATCAATTAAAATAGTGCATGGGCTAATATTGACAGTTTAAATCGGTGGGCCCAACATAGTACCGACATACATGATGAAACATGAAGACGCTGCAGCAATAGTTTTTTTACGGAGCGTGAATAGTACATGCCTGCCGTTACTGCTCAGTCTGCATGTGTTGCTGCACTTTTGTGGCGCTTCGTATTATGTGTTAGCGTTAAAATAGCAGATTTTGGCAAGACAAAGCTATTTGTCCTTGTGTGAGACAGAATGTTTAATTCTTTGTTTTGTGTGTAGTTAATACTTCAACTAGGACAGCCAATACCGCCAAACGTTAGCTATACTTTTGCACTTTGTTGTTCGTGAAAACCACTCGTATGTAAAATGTTTCAGTCCACCTTTCATCCAAAAGTCAGCTCGGATGTGCTTCTATTCAGAAAATGTTTGGACAGATAATTGTAGTTATTTGCAAATGTGCCGAGGCTCTACTGCATTTGTTGTTGTTGTATAAATCAAGTCCCATTGAGTTTCATGTACACAATGTCTGACCCGTTGCCGTTTCCCTCGTGTCCGCAGGTACAGGCGACATAGTGGCCATCATGATCCCAGAACACAAAGGTCGGGAGATCATGGCGCTGCTGGAGCAGAATGTCGCCGTCACCTTGCACATCACTGTAGGGACGCGCAACCTGCAGAAGTATGTGAGCAGAACGTCGGTAGTGTTTGTCTCCATCTCCTTCATCATTCTCATGATAATCTCCCTCGCCTGGCTTGTCTTCTACTATATCCAGAGATTCCGCTATGCTAATGCCCGAGACCGCAACCAGGTATGGCTTGAGCTCTTTTTTTATTGTTATGTAACGCCAATATCTGTTTAAGAGTCGGTCGCTCCGCTATAAAATCCAGTCGCCGGCTTTCAATGTTTCCATCTGGTGCCGGCTGCCAGGGAAAGGCCGGAATTAGCTTGACAGCTGGCCTCGTACAAACCAGTGAACCATCAACAAGATCAAATAGCGGCTCGTTACATCATCGCTGTGCCTGTTATTGTAACTAATCTGCAGGCGCGGCAGCCATTGTTTGCTTTTTAACCAAAGTATACACAAGTGACGACTGCATCATGTTCAGTATATTGCCACCTTTTCATTTTTTCCTTTCACAACTTACAGGATGCCTTATTTCAAACTTGAAATGTCCCTGGAAGGAGAAATGAAACCAATAATTGAATGAGTTTTGCATTCTCATTTTGTTCACTTTAAACAAATTAGTCTGAAATACTCTTTATACCAATGATGTCAATTTTCTGTGAAGCTCTTAAATAATAAAAAACATGGGAAAGGAGGGTATAAGTGACTGTCCCCTCCAAAAGTATTGGAACAGTTGGGCAAACTCTTTAATTGTTGCCGCAAGCTGTAGATCACGATGGGCAAAGTGTAGCTGCGGGTCTTGTGTGGTCCGCTCTATTTTTTTTATCAGACCCCCATTTCATAATAGTTAATTTGTTGCATCAATGTCTCCCTGCCCTTTAGTTTTAATCCCGTTTTTGAAATAATTGTTCACAATCGATAACCTGTTAATTTGATAATGTTCTGTTAATTTATATAATTGTAAATTGGAAAAAAAAAGGAAAAAAAAATTACACATTTTGTGAAAGCAATGGTTAAATATAAATTAAATGTAAATACATTAAAACTGATTTTTATTATATATATATATATATATATATATATATATATATTAATCTGCAAATCACCTGACCTGATCAAAAGTAGTTCTTGAATATAAAAATTTGCCTAACGAACTAATCTAAAAGTCCTTTGGATGAGGCATTAAAGGACTACAAGACATCAACAGTTCATCTTTTTCCAGCAGATATTTACATCTGGATTAGCCACAGGACTTAAAATATGGCAGTATTTCGAATGCAATACCAACTAATTAGGGTGAGCAGAAGTATTGGAACAGACAGATTAAGGGCCATAATCTCATTTTCCCTTACAAGAATGGCGATGCTCAGTGGTACTTTCATTAATTAGTGTTCTTTTTTTTTTTTTTTTTTTTGCAACTTGAATTAGTACGGAAGAGGATTAGGGCCATGAATGAGAAAAAAAAAAAGATTGGAAGGATTCTGACTTTAATCTCAGAATTCTGACTTTAAAGTGAGAATTCTGACTTTAATCTCAGAATTCTGACTTTAAAGTGAGAATTCTGACTTTAATCTCATAATTCTCACTTTAAAGTCAGAATTCTGAGATTAAAGTCAGAATTCTGAGATTAAAGTCAGAATTCTGAGATTAAAGTCAGAATTCTGAGATTAAAATCAGAATCCTTCCAATCTTTTTTTTTTCTCATTCATGGCCCTAATCCTCTTCCGTAAATTAGTGATTGCGCGTGATTTCACGATGCTGTTAGTTTGATCTTGGTAGCAACAGTATAACCGGGGGCATTATAGCCTCCTGTCAAAGTTATTAAGAAGCAACAACTGTTCCCCTGACACTCGGCCAACAAACCTCGGGCCAACTTCAAAATGAATAACTAATGTCCATTTGTTATTTGGTAGGATAGGTTGGCGAAACTCAGGAATATTTGGAATATGAACAGTTATTCAAGTATGTCCAGAGCTGAAGCTACAATGACCTGTGCGGTCAGAATGCCCCACAGGGGTATGCAAAATTGGCAGAAATGTGGCAAAGTGCTACTCTGGAATTTGAGTCAACTTGAAGGAGTTAACAGCGAGTGGGGAGAAGCTGTTTGCTGGTTTTGGTTGTCATCTGAAATGCTGTACTTCCTGTTTTAAATCTTCTTTAGTCCAATTTACAGTGTCAAACTAACTACCGTGCCACCATCTAGAGGTCATTAGTGGAATTACAGCCAACATAGGCAAAAGAAAACAGTGTTATGAACTGTACCTCAATAAATGTGTGGAATAGCGGGACCGCAAACCTGGTTTACTTGATTGTGTTGAGAAATGTAGTGAAATGGTGTCTATGAACCTCTTTTGAAGTTATGTTGTTCCCCGGGTATATTAGACTTTGACGCATCCCCGTGTCACACTTAAGAGTGTGTTCTGTTAACGACCCGCAGAGACGCTTGGGGGACGCTGCCAAAAAAGCCATCAGCAAGCTTCCAGTACGGACCATTAAGAAAGGAGACAAGGTATTCGGCTGTTATGCGACATTATTTATTTGAGCCTCATTACCTCCATGTGACGGCATTTTTCTTCCAGGAGACCGAGCGCGACTTTGACAGCTGTGCCGTGTGCATCGAGGCCTACAAGCCGAATGATGTTGTCAGGGTGTTACCTTGCAGGTATGGTTTTGTTTGCAAATGTGATGACAAGCTGTGGTCTGTTTGTTCTCCAAACGCAGTTGCTCTCCACCGTATGTTTTTCCAGGCATGTGTTCCATAAGCACTGCGTGGACCCCTGGCTGCATGATCACCAGACGTGTCCCATGTGTAAAATGAATATACTCAAGGCCTTGGGAATTTCGGTGAGTTCTTCTCTACCTGCAGTTCTGCCCTCACTTCGGATAATCCTCATGTGTCCAAAACTGTCACTTTTCAGGAAAGTAGCATTGAATCATCAAAGGAAGCAACCCACTTTTAATACTTGAAAGTGACACTTAAGACTATTGAATTGTGGCAAAAAAAAAAAAAAAAATTTAATTGACCAAATTTGGACCAATACGAGCTAAATGCACTGCTTACACTAACGGCAAACAAAAAAGAAACAGTTTCCCTAAAAAATTCAGTATTGACAACTGAGCGATTTGGCCACTATATTACTTTTCCAAACCCTCTGGTGATGATTTTTCCAAAAAGTGACTTTTGTTCCAGGTTACAAGCAGACAACATGAGCAGAATCATTTTCACATTGCCAAAGACCATTTAAATGTGGCACAAGTGTGATTTATCCAACCTTTGAAATAATTCGCCTCTGGAATGTGTTTCCAAGATGCCAATGTAATCATAAAGGCTGCAATGTAAAAAAAGAAAAAAAAAACATTTTATTACATTCAGTTGGTAGGCTTTAACAAGTATGTATATTTACATGTCATTGTTTAATCAAGTAGGAAAAGTTGAAGTGATAAACTCATTTGTTTGCATTATTGTTGTCATTTGATTTATGGGTTATTTACTTGCTTTAAGTTCACGCCACACTTTTTTAAAATTTTGTAATCTTTTCATTGTGAATGCTTGGAAGAAAACAATTCAAAGTATTTAGTAAGTTAACTATAAATGGTCTTTTACATCCATTCCTTGTTCAATTACTTTTATTTTAGTTTAAGCCTAACATATAGGACATTTATGTACTGTATAATAAATCTGCTATTGTTCATTGTAGTACTGATTAATTCATGCTTGTTTGTTAAAAGAATACATGAGAATAAAACCTTGAAAAAAAAAAATTCAAATATTAAGTCACAATATTATGGGGCGGGGGGTTTCCAGTCCCAATTAGATTTGTTATCAAAATCATTCAACCCCAGTAACGACGCCATGTGTGTTAGACAATCGAATGATGACATTGTCATTTGCTTTTTCCATAAGAAAAGGGGGAAAATAGATTCTAATTAGATTTTTGAAATCTAATTTATGTGAAGCCATATATCCCTGTCCTCCTTCATAGTAGTCAATCTATGCGGTCTGTGCAGCTCAATGCGGACTGCTCCGACGAGTCGCTGCCGGAATATGAGGTGACGCTGGGGAGTCCGTCCGCCAACCCGGTCATCAGCGGGGCCAACGAAATCACCGTCAACGAGAGCTCCGTGGCGCTGGAGCTAGTCGAGAGGGTGATGGATCCAGTCCGGCCTAGTCCCAGCATGGAGTTGGCGCCGCAGGCGGAGGAGAGCTACATCATTTCCAGCAGTAAGTTCGAATTAAGCGTGTCCCTTGGTAGTGTTTCCAAACCTTTATTGAACATTTCAGAATGCAGAGTTTGCATATTGCCCAAGTTCATTTCAGTTGTTTTCAACTATTTAGGTCAATATATTTCCATTTAATTTTTAAAAGCTGCTTGTTTATACGTTGGGGCCGCTCTGGTGTTGCCAAAAAAGGTGTTTCAATTTTAATTTTATTTCGTTACGATGTACATCAATCAATGAATGATTAAAATATACATTTCAATAAAAAAAAATAAAGGACAGAATTTATTTTTTCCAAATTGCTGTCTTTTTTATTTTTTTAAATTTTATTCTACTACATTGTGATGTTGATTTGAATTTTATTACTTGTTCAGCTCAACAGTGATATAACGGATTAGTTTTGTATATTTTGTCATAAAATGACATAATCTGGTTACACATAAACCATTATTCACCATCCCTGTAAAAGGATAGATTTTCTCTACCATGCTCGTTTGTGCCATTTTCTCCACTACAGCATTAACAAAACTGAAATCCAATCTGTCCTAAATCTCAAATGTGTTCCCCTTTCGTCAGGTGAGCCTCAGCTGCCACTCAGCAGCAATTCCGACTCATCACTCAACACTTTAAGCGAGCCGCAAGTGGACAATGTTGAATCCTGAACCGGCACAGGACTATTTAAAGGCGAGAGAATTATGGAAAAGGCGGACACGCATGGATGGAGCCCAAACACATGACTGTGAGGGCCAACGTTTGGAAAAAGTAGCACTCTGTCGCCATCTACTGGACAGTTTTTCATATCAGACGCACCCCCCCCCAACACATAACGAAAGGTTTCAACTTCCCAACTATTTGTCGCACCCGCAGGGTATGTGATGATTTCAACATTCACACTTGTCATGGTGAATGGTTTCGACTCCCACACTCATCTCCGCTGTTATTGCACAAAGACTAACAAACATGCACACTTTTCCAGATGAAAGGTTTCAAACGCACTTTCCATCACACCCAAGAGGAACTTGGTTGTTTCAACACTCAGACTTTTCCCAGGGAATAGGGTTAAAACCCACAGTTTTCCCACTGCTTTTGCCCAGTTACGCCCTCAATACCCGCACTTTTTGAGAAACGAGGGATTCGCTCCAATGTCAGCATCCACACCTTTCCTAAATGAAAGGATTCAACAACCACGCTTTCCAGCACAACACAGAGGAGACGGATGTTTTAACATCCACACTTTGCTTGGTAAAAGGTTTGCAGTAGGGCTGGAACTCACGATTACGCTAATAATCGATTAGTTTGTCGAATATTTTTCTATTAAGCGATTGATCGGTATAAACCCCATTTTCCACTTCCGTCCTTTTGTTAAAAAATAGGACATTTCAAACTGACAGTGCAAAAAAAGCACAAACAAATTGATTGGGATTTAGTGACTGTTTTTTTTAATTGACAATTGATGAATATGTTGATAATCCATTACTGAATTAGGCCTTGTTTAATATAAAATTGTCCTACTCCTCTGAATTTCAACCTTCCAAAAGTAATTATTTTCAGATTTATTTAGTCCTCTATAAAAGATGACTGATTATCTTTGTTTTTTCAAAATAAAACATTTTCAGATATCTGCTTTTCCTGTGGTAAATAATCATCACGATTTTTGAAAAATTTCTGACGTTACAGACCAAACCAGGAACTGAGTTAATAATTGTTGGCACATTTCATGAGCTGTCAGATTAACATAATGTCTGTGAGTAAAGGAGTGGCTATTAAAACAAAATCGAATCACAGTTTTTCAGAGTAAAAGCAGATGTTTGCAAATGTCTTATTGCTTTCATGGAGGACTACAGAAATCAGAACATTTACTCTTGAAAGGTTGAAATTTCGAGGATTTCATCAATTTTAAGTTAAATAAGATTCATAATCGATTATGAAAAAAATTAATATGATAATCGATTAGTTGTCCATTAATCTTACCATTTCTTGTTTGCAGCAAAGACTGCAGAGATCGTTGCCTTTTCACTAAAAGGACTAGAACACACTCTTCTTTCAAGTATGAAGCTTTTCATGAAATCCAGAAAGAAAATTTACATTCAGGATCACTGCCAGTTTTGTTTTCATTTGAATTTATGGCCGTGGATTTTCGGCTCGGCCCGCTGTCTTGCCAAGTCCTTCTTACATATGGACAATTGTCGATTCTGCACAAGTGATGTCAACCGTCAGGCTCAGAAGGAGAAACGCTGGCTACATGGCACACACGCCTCAGAAATACGTCAACTCTCATGGTTTGAAGGGAAATAAAAGCGGACCAATCACGGGACACCCTGTATAACACTAGTTTACTGTTGCCAAGTAGAAAATGCTACATCAATTATGGATGTCGTGTCTGTCCCAATGCGTGTATTGATACTTAAAAAAGTCTTTTCATATGAGTTGGATGTGTTTATGTTGTCAACTGCAGAGTACTAGGGGTTTATTTGGAAGAATAGTTAGGATTAGGCATCAGCGTTACTATTCTTAGGAGCCCCCCCAATCCTCAAAAGTCACCGATACTTTAGGCATGTTCATTCTGGTAAAAATGCTCAATAATTTGACATTTTTTAAAATTCCGCCCCTGAAGCCAGTTTTACACCGCCACGCAAAATTTGGTTGTTAATCTGTTTAAACAATTTATTTACTGTACTGTCTACACCAGCATTTCCCAGGGGATTGGGACCAGCCCAGGAATAGCCAAAATTTGCCTATAATTGACACCCATTGAAATGAATTGGGGGCGGCGCAGTGGACGACTGGTTAGCATGTTGGCCTCACAGTGCAGTGGTCATGGGTTCGATTCTGGCTCCGGCCTTTCTGTGTGGAGTTTCCATGTTCTCCCCGTGCCTGCGTGGGTTTCCTCCGGGTTCGTCTACGCGTGCTCTGCCATTGGCTGGCAACCAGTTCAAATGGATGGATGTAATGAATTGGGAAGAAATAACAATTAAATCCTAAAAATTGATAAACATTCTGCACAAGGAAAATGGGGTGTGGAAACACAACACACCCTTCGCTCAAAAAAACAAAAAAAAAACTTCAGGTAGGTAAACAAACCCGGCCACTGCTGTGTGAGGAAATCTGATATTTGTAAATGAAACACATCAAACACCAGCTTTACTCAACATAGTCCTGTAACCCCTGCCTCTTCCACTGTCTGTTTTTTCCTGGTACCTGTCTCTTGTGAACCTGTTGCACTTTATCCCTCCAGTGAGTGTGAGACAACTATAAAGCGAGGGACTGAGAATGTTGACATGTAGCATCGATACAGCACATGACTTGCTCTTGCTTATATTTGATGCCTATGAGGGGGACCAATGCTGTATATTGCACACTGTCCAGCAAATATAAAACCATCGCTGTTTTCTAATGTTAAATATTCATGTATATTCTGAGCAAAGTGTCCCTTGTTAACCTTGATGCACGTGTAAGCATTGTGCTGAAATAAATTACTGTTTTTTTGTTTTGTTTTTTTACATTTTGTGTTTGTTTACACATGACTCAAACTTGAACTGAGCAAATTATAGCAGAATTTTTGATTGATCGGTGGATCTTCTTGGGGTGTGTAGGTGAACCCTTATGTCAATTTAAGAAGAAATGCTTGTGGTGTTTTTGGGAACACTTTACAGCCTATTAGGGCAACATCACTTCAAGTGTTGTAGCATAGAAGTTGGTACAAAATAATTGGTAATAATTTACCTCATAGTAACGTAATTCTTGCTGATTTAGTAGAAACCACTTAAAAATAAAATGTAATAAGCAGTAAACGAATAAGATCATAATATGCCCATTAAAATATTTTTGGGGGGTGCTCGGGGTCCAACAATTTTTATGAATAAGGCCGGGGGTCGAGGCAAGAACGGTACCGAGATCTCGGCCGAAGGGCGGGGGACTGACCAGCAAAAAAGGGTTTTGTGCCCTGCTCTGCTAATCAGGTGCCCAGTCGGTTAATTTATGATCAGCTGCTTGTACTTTAATTAAAATCAATTTATAGTTGTATGAATATAATTTTATTGTTTTGAAATTAAATAAATCTACCATACTAATCATTCATTGATATAAGATAGGCGGATCCTGTAATTTACTTTTCAATTGCGCGTGTAATGATATGGTCTTGTGGGGGGCAGTAGCGTGCCTTTGCACCAGTACAAGCAAAGAGGAAGAAGAAGCGTTTTTCCGCTAACAACAGTTCATCTCTGCGTCAGTGATGGGTCGCAGCGGAGAGCTGAGCGATTTCCAGCGGGGCACCGTGGTTGGTTGCCACATGTGCAAAAAGTCTCTGCGGGAGATCGCCACCTTACTCAACCTTCCGCGCTCCACCGTCAACAACGTCATCGTGCAATGGAAGCGAGAGGGCCGGACGTGCCCGCTGCCCCGCTGTGGTCGGCCGCACAAGCTCAAGGAGGAGCACCGGCAAGTTCTGGAGCGGATGGCCCAGGAGGAGACCTTCCCATCCCTGCAGGCGCTCGCCGCAGAGTTCCGGCGGGCCTCCGGGGCTAACGTCAGCGCTGCCACAGTCAGCAGGGAGCTCCGGGAGATGGGCCTCAGTCGGCGGTCGTCCTCAGAAGGCAAGGCCAAAGGTGAGTTACGGCCCTGGGGGCGGGGGCCTGTTAAAGATGATACTCAGCCTAAACTGAATTATTTTTTGCCTCTTAATGTTTTAATCCCGGAAAGGCGGCCGCTGTCTGGTTTCAAAGCGTTACCAACGATTGGGTGGGAGCCGAAATGGATTTAGCATTAGCTCAATATGGCTTCTGAAGATATACGCTGTACCCCCGTTATTCGCGGGGAATTAGGGACCAGGTCGGTCTGTTACAAATTCGCATAACATTGACGCACATTGAAATGTATTGGGCATAAAAATGTTTTTTTTTTTGTTTTTTTTAAAAGAAATCTTTAAACACGGATAAATATTCAAGTGTGTTTTTGAAGGATGTTCCGATCACATGTTTTTGAACCCGAGTCAGAGTCACTTGATCATGAGGATCTGTGGTTACAGAATCCTGATCCGTTACATCAGCGGTAATATATTGAAAAGAGCGCATCCAAATAGTCTTTTTTTTTTCTCTTCAGTTTTTCATCGTATTAAATTTGTGTTAAATGCAGCTCTTTCCTCTCCACCGCCCGAAATGCTCAATTTGCACACACTAAAAATTGTCTCATCTTTCTACATTAAGATATTTCCTCACTGCAGACATCATCATTGTTTTCATGATGCTAGCGGGAGACATTTTCTGGGACCATGCGGTCCGGAAAGTCCCATAAGGTTTCCATGGGATGGAGTGAAGTTTACACTTAATCACAGGATTGGGATGGTACAGGATAAAGAGGTAATTGGGGCAGGTGGGAGCGGGATTATACAGTTAGGGGAAAAAAATGGATAGAAGCCCTTTTAGTGTGTCAAAATGGGAGTGGGAGTCATTCTGAACTGGAGTAGGACAGAAGTGGGAGTCGTTTTGACTGGGAGCGGGACAGAATTTTTATTTTTTTTAAACTATTGTCTGAGACTGGGACAGGATGGCAGTTTTTTTTTCCTACGGTCTGAGACTTGGATTTGGGGGATTTTATTCTGTGAGACTGGGATGGAACAACATATCTATATTTATAAAATTTTGTAGAAAACCTCTTGGGCTGGCGTCTATTTAGTCTGGCGGCTCGCCCAAGTATTAACATGGTGTGGGAAACGCTGTATATATATGTCATTTTGCTATTTCTCTGATGTCAGAAAGGAAGAAAGCACAGAAGGTGGCAGAATCCTCCATTGAGGACAAAGCCGAGCTGGACGGCCCAGACCAAATGGACGTGTCCCACCTGGACCTGCGGGCAGGCTGCATCATCAGGACCATGCAGCTCCCCGGAACAGACGGCTTGTACTTGCAGCATGTGGATGTTGGCGAGGCTCACCCGAGGACGGTGGTTGGCGAGTGTGCGGCTGTCAACCAGGTACATCACCAAGAATTACAGTGTACCTTAACTTTTGAATTTGAAGGGATAATTTATTAATTTGGTAATTTTCAGGTTAATGTTTTGTTTATTAATTTGATGACTTCATTATTTTTCCATGTGCAATTAATGCTTTTAAAAAAACGCCTTTTGCCACGTGATGTCAACTGAAAATGATGTGTTTGTTGTCCGCTCAAGTAACAACCAATCACGACTCAGCTTTTTGCGGGGAAAAAAATTATCCAATTCATTTTACACAAAATACTAACCTACAGCTGAAAATTACAACGTTAGTAAAGTATCCATGGTGGTTCCATGACCACAACAAGCAGCATATACTGAACAATTCTTCAGAAAAGAAAACAAATGTGCGCGCTTCAAGATGTTTATTGACTCTCCGAGTTGATGCTTACTGTACAATGAAACAGCTTAAAAAGTCCTGAAATGTTAACACAATATTCGGCTAACCAAACTAGGTTGTTATTAACATAAATTAACTAGTGGTAGCAACATATGCTGACAGAATAAATAACTATTCACAGGCAGGATATTTTTGTATCCACTGTGAAAAAATATTAATGCAGCAAAGACAGTATTATGCTTTCATCATCCAAGGCGTTTACTGTAGTGTAGCTATCCTTGCGTTGTACTGCCCCCTGGTGGCCACGATGAAAAACATTAACAAAAAAATGAACTGATGTCACAAAAATTAATTGGTAAGTAAATCAGTTTCTTATTTCAATCAACAAGGAATAAAAACATGACCTGAACAATAGGAATGGATGTCATTATCAGATTCAACGATGAAAAATTGTCCTAAATCAGTCAAAGAACGTCTAACTTAAAAAGAAAAATAATCAGGGCACCAGTATATTTCCCATTCTGCTCCGCTAATAAAGCTAATGTTAGTGTGCTTGATGTATCATGCAGTTACAGAACTGCATGGCTGTTCTGCTGTGCAACCTGAAGCCCACGCAAGTGCGAGGCGTGGCGTCCCAGGCCACGGTCGTGTGCGTAAGGTCGCCAGGCAGCGTGGAGATCCTCGCACCTCCGAATGGAGCTGTACCTGGCGATAGAGTTACCATCCATGGATTTACAAGTACTTACACACTTTATGAGAGCGACACCATATGTTGTTTGAACATCGCTATGGGGATATTTGTGTGAATTGTCTCTCTTAGATTGAAAAAAACAACTTCATTAGAAAAAAGTTATTTCTCAATTCAATATAAGAACCAAACGGCAGCCTCAATTTAAGAACTCATGAATTTGTGAATGATCCTTGCTTCTTATGACCAGGCGACCCGGATAAGGAGCTGGACTCCGCCAAGGTCTACGCGCAAATTGGCTCAGACCTCCGCACAGACTTCCAGTGCGTGGCCACCTACAAGGGCGTGCCCTTGGAGGTCGTGGGCAAGGGCGTGTGTCGAGCACCAACCTTGAGCGACTGTGAGGTCGTCCTGACTAATGGAGGAGTGGCGTGAAGTAGAGACTACACTTTTTTTTTGGTTAAACCATGTACTGTGGACAACGTTCCCACCGGAAGGAGACTTATTTTATTTTTTGGTGAGGGGTGGGAGGGGGTTATCTTCATCTCTGAATCATATTTTTTTCAGCAGCCATCTTTATGCATCATCCATCCATCACTTCTCCTCACAAGGGTTGCGGGGGGGGGTGCTGGAGTCTATCCCAGCTATCTTCGGGTAGTAGGCGGGATACACCCTAGACGGTTGCCAGCCGATCGCAGGGCACACAAAGACAAACAACCACCGGGGCTCACACCCATACCTAGGAGCAATTTAGAGTGTTCAATTAACCTGCCATGCATGTTTTTGGAATGTGGGAGGAAACCGGAGTACCCGGAGGAAACCCACGCAGGCACGGGGAGAACATGCAAACTCCACACAGGAAGGCCGGAGCCGGAATTCATCCCACAACCTCTGCATTGTGAGGCCATCGTGTTGACTTTTTGTGCATCATATGTTTTCAATTGAACTTACCGTATTTCCTCCATTCCAATAGATGTCGTGCCTTAAACGCTTCCTCATTCCCCTTTGTGATAAAACAAAAATAACCGAGTGCCATTAGATATGACAGCCAAGCAGAGA
Organism: Idiotropiscis lumnitzeri; assembly: GCF_059441095.1. Classification (NCBI taxonomy): domain Eukaryota; kingdom Metazoa; phylum Chordata; class Actinopteri; order Syngnathiformes; family Syngnathidae; genus Idiotropiscis; species Idiotropiscis lumnitzeri. The sequence continues at coordinate 8,674,832 of NC_142398.1, forward strand.
TGTTCGACATGCAATACGGTGAGCAAAATGCACATTTGCCCATGTGGTCTGAAACATCGTTCTACGGATAAACACCTCATTCCCTCTCATCTAAGAAAAATAACTGTGAGTTCCGTTAGGTTTCTTTATACTGCCAACAGTCAAGACTGTCTTGATCAGCCCTTAAAAAAATGACAAATATAAAAACCTTACTTTTAGCAAGTAAATAAACTCTTTGTTCCTCATCTTAAGAATAGGAGCTGAGAACTGTAATTAACATGGACGGAGCCACAGAGTAAAGAGGCACCGTTAATACTGTAAACAAAATTCTCATTTGTCTGGTATGGTCTTAATATAAATGCCTTTCTTCCATTAAACAATCCCCATCAAGTACTATTCATCTAATTATCTACAAATTGAACGACAGGGGGTGATATTGAGTAACTTACTCTTACCCATCCAATTATGCAGAAGCCCTAAAAAAAAACAAATATAAATGCCTTTCTTCCAATAAGTTAATAGTGAAATGGACATTTGAGCTGTCTTGTGTCTGTGAGGCCATTGCAAACAGTGCTACATTATCATAGGATGCACAAATAGAAACCACTAACATCGTGACACCAAAGTAAAAATTCTGTCGACTGATCTTTTGTGTGTGCTGTGCCCTTAAGAAAAGCCTTTGTGCAAATTTGAATGCCGTACTTCCAATGAAGTGACTAAATGGCCTCTATTCGTGGAGGAAATGCGGTAACCATTGTTACCTTTTCGTCAATAATTTGCTGGATGTCATTTATTGTCATGTTTACTATCTATTGGCAACAATTCTGATACATGATTTGAAGAATGTATGGATTGAATCAAAGCTGGCGCTAATTTTTCTCGCCTTTTTTATAACGTCACCTCATCGTGTATAGAATTGTGTATTCTGTCTTGAATAAAAGTGAATGGAAAAGAGTTTTGAGAAGACTGTTTCACTGCCGTGTGCCTGTTTGAAGACTTGCTGAGTTTTTTTTTACTTCATATTTTATATATATATATTTTTTTGTAATTTATTTGGTATTCAGATATATTTCTTGTACTCATTGGTTAGCAAAAATGAAATTTTTTGTTTACATTTTTTTTTTATTTCTCTTTTTATTGATTTGTCCTTTAATTGTATCTCACCCGGTGTATTGAGATACATATCATGTCATCTTTTTTGGGAGAAATGCACACCTTCAGTATGCATTTTTTTTTGTAACTTTTATTTTGTATTTGTACTCAAAGTGCAGAGAGCAAAGATTTATTTCATTTTATTTTTCATATCAGAAAGTGAGTAAAAACAAAATGTTTGTCAACTTCTGGAATGTATCCCAGGTTTTTGATTTTCCCAAAAACTCAACTCACTTTTTTCATTTAAATGTGTTGAAGAAATTATTTTATTTTTTAAAAATAAATGCATCAATAATTACTTATTTTTTGTTATTGTTGAATCTGCAGCTGTAACAAAGCGCTTTGTACAAGAAGCATTTGTAGTGGTGTATAGTATAATGTATAGAATAATTTGTGTATATACAGTATACCGCACATATGATATACTGTATTGTATACAATATACATTAAAGCCTTATTTCTGTGATTTGCCAATAGCTCATGCATTTGATAATTTGCATGTGAATTTGAGAAAACGTCTCAAAATGTAGACGCTACGTGGAAAAATATATTAATAAAACGTTTTATTTGTATGATTTATTGGTTTGTTTTTTTTATCCTGGAGAAAAACAAAACAAGAAATAAAAGTCTTATATTTCTTGCCTCTTGGCTTTTGCCGCTACACGTAGTGCACAGATTGTGACGTCATGCGCTGTGTCCAGTTTGTGACGTCACGCGTATTGCACAGGCTCTACTTTCCGTCAAGGAAGGAGGAGGAAGAGGGAGGGAAGAAGAAGGATGGTGTCCGCCGACCAGCGTCATTGTCATTCGCATGTCGACGGCGCCGCTGCAACAACATAGAAGCATATTTTATTCATTTGTTTGTTTATATTTGTTGGAGCGGCGTTGGAGAACGAACACCGAATCTCGTGGCTGTGCCGTGTAACGAGCGTCGTCGTAGGTCTGCGCACCTGTCACGGAGCCGGAGCACAGCAAAAGCGTTCTAAAATGGCTGCGACCCCCCAAGAAATCCAAATCGTCTTTTAGTCTTTTTTTGTATTTTTTTTAATCGATGCCATCGAGAGGAGGGCGTTCGTTGTTTTGATGACGTTCGCACCACCAGCTGTGTTTGTTTTTAAGCTAGGAGTCTGGCTCGCTTACTTCGCTAACAGCTCACCTTATACATTTTCCTTTTCTTTCTTTTAACAATCCCAATTAGAGTAATAAATCATTAGTGGTCCATGTGTCCTTAAAAAAAACGGCTGAATTCATAATCATGTGGGTGAGTCCAGAAGAGGTGTTACTGGCGGGCGCCCTGTGGATCACGGAGCGGGCCAATCCCTATTTCATCCTCCAGAAGCGGAAGGGTCACGGTGGGGAAGGCGGAGGACTGGCTGGTAAGGGGCTTTCTTTTTATTATTTATATTTACAAGTTCAAAATTCGTATTTTAAAGCCAAATCTCTGGCCCTGTAAAAGGAATACATTGTTCCTATGAAGCCCCACATACATATGTATTCAAGCGAAGACTGGACTTTAAAGTAGACGCGGCGGAAAACGTGGAGGGGCAGTGTGGGCACAACCCCCCCCCCCCCCCCCCCCCCCTTTGGCCCAACTTTGCTGTTCCTATCGCATATTAGGACTGGATGATTAAGGAACAAATAAAAACGATTATTTTGATTGAGATTAAAATCACGATTATGCAATACAAAACGTTTATTTATTTAGCGCTTTCACAACAGCTGCAGCACATTACAGAACATTTATTACAAAATGTAAATAACTTAATTGACTCAAAACGTATTTATTCAACTGTTAAAACTCAACTACACAGAACTGTTATCATAGCCTCACATCCATTCATCCCCGCTCGTTGAACACTATTTTTCTTGAACCCTATTTTACTTGCCAAGTGCAAAACAACTTTGTAAACATCATGTGAAATTCAAGCCTCTTACTTTTTCATTCTGCGACATCCACACTTACATCTTTGCACACATCGAACCCTTGAATAAGCATTGTGAGCCTTATCTCTGTGTCGCATATTATCTTGTTATTTTACCCTAATCTCTATCACATTTATTTGATCTTATTTTCACAAGTCTTGTGACTTAACTGGGATAACCTGGGATTTCTGGGATTGGATTTCATGCCATGTCATGTGGAAATGTATGTTTGTATGACAAAAAAGTAATTGAATCTTTGTGTCCTTTTGACAAAGAGAATATTCTATGAGTCATTGAAAACCCCCAGTTTAAATATAAGGTCAAAGAGAAAATAAATTAAGAAAGTGAAATAAAAAATATAGCCTGTTAGTGGAAGTGAGGTGTATCCATGTACACAATGATATAAGAGTAGAGTAGGAGAAGGAAATTGCAATACAACTCTATTAATAAAACTTGTTTTCCACAGATTGGAAGGAATGTGTGCCTTTGAGTAGTGTGTTATCTTGCCTGCATGTTTGTGTTTCCACAGCGTTTGTGCGTGAATATTCATTATTTGAAGGAATATCACTTACAAACTCAAGGCTAATTTCAAGTTAGCATTTGAATGGGATCCTTCAGTGATTTAAGCACTAGCGATGTGTTACAAATGGAGCATGTTTCGTATTTAAATATACGTTGTGTACAATTCCTTTTGTAGAGTGTTTAGTTTTACAATAAATTCCAACTGGGTGTCATTCAATATTTTTTTTAAAGATCAAGATGCTAAAATCAAAATTACGATTACATTTTGATTAATCGTCCGGCACTCTCACATTTTTTTTCACAGACCTCATTTATTGCAAGGAGTGATGTTTACCACAGAATAATTAGTAGAATAATTATTCTGGGCCTAACAAAGACCGATGTGAATGGAAAAATGGGTTTTGATTTAAAAGATCTGAGTGTATCGAATCCAATCAAATCATTCCAGTTGAAACGATATGGAGATATGTATTGAATTGGATCTTATTAGGAGAGATATCTTTGAAGGAAATGCATCATTTACAGAACAACAACATGTAACAAAGGGGTTTGATATTAAAGATGCAAGTGTATCGAATCAAACTCAATTGTTCCATTTTAAAATCTTAGGAGATAAATATCGTGTCGTCAACTATTGGACAGAGATGTCTTGGAAGGAAATGCCACATTTACAGTAGTGAGAAGTTTATTCATATGTATGTCAAATGACAACAAGCAAGTCATCGTGTCATATGCCCTCTTGAACTGAGCCCTACCATCGTAATCGTAATGAATTGAATAGAATTGTTCCAAGGGTAAGCATTTATCGAGATGTGGGTCAAATCGTCTTTTATGTGACAGATGTGACCGACCCCTGATAATTATGCATTATTTCTGGAAAATTAAGTACTTCTTATTATGGAAATTTACCCTTGAGTGTTGTTTTGTTTTGCTGTGCTGCATTTTCTGCTTGTGAGATTTTCAAGACAAAGTTTGTTTATTTGGACAATTCAAGTGTTATACAATTGTTCTACTGTATAGTTTTGTGCAATAAAATGAAAGCCATGCATTTTAGTAGGTGCTATTTACCCATTTCCAGTTTGTAAACAAAGATGACATAATCAGGATGCACATGCAATGTTGGTGCACAAAAAATGGCAGGGTTTGTGAATACATGCACAAGCACATTGGAAAGCACCTAAGGGATTGCAAAAAACTACAGAGATTACATAGTGGGAGGAAGATGTTACACAGTGGTCCCATGTTCATTGTTATTTAGTGGAGAAACCTAGTTTTTATACTAGCGTGAAAACTGCAGCCCTGTTTGGGCCATCATCAACAGAAAGGAGAACTACATTCTCGCAACTAACTCAACTTGCTTTCATGGCAGGGTGCGTTCCAAAGCCAGCTAGACCCCTAGATGATTTTGTCGCTTCTTGATTATATAAAAGAAAACTGATAATTTTGTCAAATTGTTGTGATTACGATCTGCGTGGGATCGCATTGCAGGGAAACTTTGAAGTTGCTAAGGTAAACATCACAAAAAAAATAATAAATTAAGAGCTCGAGTTACATGGAGCTTGTGTGCATCATAGCTGAATGATTTAACTCCCAGTTACTGTCAAACACTAGTAGCAAACCCCTTGCCATTATTTCATAATTCCTGACAACTTACTAAACATTTCAAGACGTAGAGGTTAAGTTAAACCAAATGGCCGCAATAACTTACCTGATGTAATGAGCACCGCGAATGTGGTCATTCCTGATTATGTCGTCGGTCCAGTCTGTGCGTCTGCAGGCTCCTCGGGTGTTTTTGAAATGGCCTGATTTGAGTCAATGATGCGCACTCAGAAAAAATTGGTCCATAACTGAGCATTTCAACCTACACCCAATCCTACCCATCACTACCATCCAGAAGTTGTTCCATGTCATTGCATGAATATGGCCAAAATGAAAATCACAATTCTTTGTATCAATATTGTAATCATGAATAATAATCACAATTATTTTTTTTTTTAATTAGTCTTCATATTGCACTAATTTTCAACAATATGTAAATGGTTTTGAGTGCAACATAAAACTTGAAAGAGTAAATGAGAATTAATTTTTAAAAAATCCCCAAGAAAGAAAAATATATAAATGGCTAACTGAATATGGTTGCTAAGATAAACGGTTCAGAAAATGGATGGATGGATGGATGGATGCATAACAGAGTGCAGTCCAGTCTTTTTCGGGTCCACGTGCTGGTGCAGTCCTAACTGAGGAACAGTTTCTTTCCGAGAGCCATCTCCATTCTGAACTCTCACACACACACACGAGAACACCCTTACCTTTCAGAACAGCATTGTGATGTGTTTTTATATACACTATTCAGTACTAAATTCCATTGCACTCTCTTATTTATTTATCTAATTTATATATTTAAGTCTGTATTATTGTTGTATTGCACTGGAGAGGGGAGCCCTCTAATCTCGTTGCACACTTGAGTACAATGACAATAAAGGGATTTCTAATTTCTAATTCTAATTTGGAGGCACTCACTCCTCACCATAATGCTCCTCATCTTCAATTTTTGCTCTACTTTCTTCTCCTGACATGACTCACTCTCATCAGTCCCCGGAATGCCTGTTGGCGTCATAGCCTTCTTATTTTAAGGCACAGGCTGAGAACCAAATTTCTGTCATAAAATGTCGATTAAAGTTGACAAAACTCAAAACGGGTGAAAACCAAACTGAAAAAAAACACGTGAGCTGTGATTGGTCGTTACCTGAGCAACTGTGACATCTTTGTCAGTCCACAGCAAGTGGAAAAATGGCCGCCAAAACTGGTGGATTTTGCTGCTTAATTCATAATCCACAAACTCGGTATTAATCAGAATGCCTGGACTAGTGAGAGCACATATAGTGTCAAGAAAACTTTTTTGAATTTAGTGCTTATTAGCAGGCTCGATGTTGCCATACACATGCAAACACTTCTGGGTGTAGCGCTAAAACGCCCTGCGTTTGCACACGACGCATGTGCAATGTCGCACAAACTGAGATGCGATAATAATCAGTCAAAGAGTCCTCTTTTGATGCTTCACGCGACAATATATAGAATTCGTTCTGACTTGAATCAGAAAATTCAGATTTAGTGTTCGTTTTTAAGGACCATGTCGCCACTCACCGCTGATTCGTGTAAAACACTAGTTTGCACCTCACTGAACTTGCTTCTCACATAGCGTCTCTTTAAACGCGATAAAGTCAAATAATCATTTTGACTGTGCATACAGTTGATTCATCACAGCTGTAAAGCTTGAAAAAGGATCAGGAATGGCTTTTAAAAATCTGAAATAAGCGTCATTATTTTAATACAGCTCTTGTCAGTAGATGTTTTTGTGTATCTCAGCATCACAAGAATAGCGTGTCGATCACATGACCCGTCAGGTGTTGCTGGTGAACTTTAAACATCACTTTAATCCATCATAAACAAAAAAATATTTTTTTATTAATTTCTTTTTTTTTTTTAAGTGTAGCGCAACAAGGATTTCCAGCTGGTGGATTCCAAAAGAAATCTAAAATGCCTCAAAACAAGAATAGCAAGCGTGTTGCTGCCTGTTTACAAAACGCCCTGACAATGCAGACGCTTGTGTAGTCTGGGGAAAAAAACAGCCACTGTATGTATGTGCTTCGTGCTGAATCATTCCGCTTCCTCTTATTTCCCTAACCCTCTTCCCTTCTTGAGCTTGTATCTGAACTGGGTTTAAGTTTCACTTCCTGACCTCTGTGTTCACTTATAAATTAACTTCTTTCGATCCAAATTAGGGTTTGTGTCATTGTTGTCTTGACCTGGATTCACCTTGTTTGTCAATCATTGTGGCAGCACATAGCAGTGAGAGTGGGTGAAGAGCGTCATAAATGTTTTGTAACTTGACACCACTCATGACATTTATTGCATTTTAACCAGCCAATTCTGCCAACTCTTTTTTTATGGTTGACTCGTATACTTTTTGCGAGCAAAGTCAGGGGATCCTCAACCTGACATGTTCATGCAATGTCATCATAAAAGCCATTTAAAATCTGGTGTGTTTTTAGGGGAACTGAAGTGGATGTTTTATGTTTCTGTCAGTAAATGTGTCGTGTTTACCCATGTGAAATTGCCCCCTGCTGGCCTGGGGCGTACACTCCAGTGCCTTACGTCTTCATGGCCATTGCTTTGACTGTCGTCCATACGTGAAACTTTTCAATAACTTCTCGTTTATACCGGGTCGTAAAATATTTATAGCAATCGTTCCATTCCGGTCTTTGAAGTCTGACTCAATTTGAAGCGATTGGCTGCTCCCATCAACTTAGATTATGTCTATTGCTTTTGTGCAGATAAGTGTACCGTGTTGCTTTGTGGTTTGTTACATCCCCATTCCGGGTTCGTCTTCTTCCTCATGGTTTGCGTCGACAGTTTGAAACACTACGGGCACCGACACAACTTCAGTGGAACTGTAACGGCCCGAATGGATCAAATGAGCAGTCAAGTCGTGTAGCTCTTCACTTCACTTTAATCGTTAACTCGATTCTGTTGCTAAATAGCTGCATTGTTTCTGCCACAGCGCTGCTGTGTCATGAAAGCGTCATTGTTATGGCAGAACTAAAAACGACACTTGGAACACTTGAATTTCTCGCATTAAAGTGTTTGTGATAAATCCTCTCTTGCTACGAAGTGCTTGGCAGTGCTGGGGGGATGATGTCATCCTTATGTAAATGCTGAGCTTGCTGGCTTGCACTGTGTGCCAGTTGGCAGCGCAACCACATGCTCTTCTTTTTTATACACAGTTGTCAGCACTTGCAGGATGTGGCATTTTTAGACTTTCATCGTTAAACATGTTTTTTTTGGGGGTTCTATTTGTCAAATTTTCTCACCAAAAGACTCTATTCAACTACTTGCATATTAGAACATTGTGTCTTTTCAGATTTTACTTGTCATGACTCAAGCTTAACTGACAGACACGTAATAAACACAAATACAACTCTGAAATAGGGCCATAAACACAGGTTTTATGCAAGCTGCTTTTGACACAACATCAGTGTAGTCTGCCATTTAGCTTCCATTGTTGTCTATATTTTTTGTCCTTCAAACACTCAATATGAAGTACTATCTTGGAACACAGCGTCTTGCAAATTGTGCTCCTTAATCGAGTTGAATTTATTTTTAGCTTATCGGACTGAATAAACTAAAACGCTGAAATAGACCATAAGCACGTCTTATTCAATCAGGCAAGAAACAGTACTTTGATGCAGCCTTATTTCACAATGCTAGCAATTATTTCTGGGTTGAAAGTCAGCAAATCAGTCAAGTAATTTTAAGCTTCTTTCTGTGCAGTCATACATCTTTACAGAGACTTTATATTGGACATTTCTGGCGCTGAGCCGCTGACGTGCGAAAAAAAAAAACTGGCAGTTAAAGAAAAATATGATTCAAAGTAATCTTATTTGTTTTGCTCTTCGTTAACAAAGCACGATTTATGATTACAAGGAGACAACTTATCACATGGTTTCAAAGATGTTTATGCCTGTGGGGGTAGATAAAAGGTTGGTGAAAATGAAGCCTGTTTCCCTGTTACATCACACGGATTGGTAGGCGTTGTGTGCGCCTTTTACCCCGGTCTGATAGGGGATTTCAATCTTTGGTGAGAAGCCTCACCAGGAATGTACATTTCCAAAAATAAAAATGGGTTAAACCTTGAATAGGACTATTATTAAACATGGTCAGCATGCTAAATAGACTTTTCAGATATGTTGCTGTATGACTCGTATTGGGTCATAAATTTTATCATTAAAATTCCGAGTTCAATGTTTTGATTGTCCACATTGTCTGTCACAGAAATTTCACCAAATGCCCATCCCTAAAAACATTCATGCCCAGCTTTAGATGGACTGTTTGCCATACTAACAATAAAAGAACTGAATGAGCAGCAATGCAGACAAAACAAAAAAACTGAAAGATTTCATTCCAGATCAGACAGCTCTCGACGCCTTTGATGATCTCATTGCAAGGTTTTCGTGCGTTAAATCTTCAAGATGCACCGTTGTTTTCTTGCTGAGGTCTCCTACCCAAGAAATTGCTGGGACAGGGCTTGATCGTCTTTTTTGTTGTTGTTGTGTTTCATCAAGCAACTTGTATGCCGCATTAGTTTGATTCAATGCAAAGAGTTTGCTTTCATAGCAAACTACAGAAATCCGTTATTTACTGTTACGAGACAGAAACTGTAGGATTTGAATAATTATATTAACTAAACAAGGCCTCTCAACAAGTCATTGATTGTTAAAGTAATTAGGCATGCATTTGATAAACAATTAGTTGTGTGACTGTGGTGCCGCAAGCAGCCTTGGTTCAGTTCTCACTGGATGAGTCCATAATAGTCAATAAATATGAGTGTGAATGGTTACTTGTGCCCTGAGACTAGCTGGTAAACAGTCCAGATTGTAGTCTGCCTTCGCTTGGAGTCGATTGGGATAGGTTCCAGCTCCTCACGACCCTGAACGGGGTAAGTGGTATAAAAAATGGATGAAAGCATAGCTATTCCGATTTTTAGATTTATTAACTCAACAAATGTACTCCTTGTTGGTTTACATTTCTTTCAGTATTGTGACAATACTAATAACCGAGATAACTCTATTTTGGCTATTGTGGCAACAAGAAAAAGTCATTCTCTATTATCTTATTACACAAAGCGCCTTTTAAGACTGAACTGTCGCAAACTTTTTTTTTTAAACAGTAATTTGATACGTCAAGTACAGGCTACGATTTACAAGGCTTATGACGGGAAGTGCACACCCAATTTGGAAATGTGGCTTTTGTTGAGGCGCTTTGTTCAGTATTGGTTCTGGTCAAGAGTGGACAGGAGAACCGAAGAAGCGAGACAAAAGTCAAGCGATTGATGAATACATCCACATTGAAGATATGTGGTGCACGAGAGTCGCAAGGAAGGATTCGAATCTTAAAGCACGAGTAGACAACGAATGGCTTGTGGGCCATATACGGCATGCAAGAGCGTTTGATTCGGTCTGCCATGTAATTCTAAAAAAGTGAAAAGGCTCTTGATTGGAATTTTTAAATATAAAAAAAATAAATACTTTTTTTATTGGGGGGGGGGCCCATTTAGCAGCAGCAATAATTTGACTTGAATTTACCCATAAACAGCAAATTTTGATTATTAGGTTTACTTAAAGGGTGTTTCAATCAGGTTCTCTGGTTTCCTCCCACTTTCCAAAAACATGCATGGTAGGTTAATGGGACACCCTAAAGTGGCCCGAGGTGTGAGTGTGAGCGCCAGTGGTTGTTCATCTTTGTGTGCCCTGCGATTGGCTGGCAACTAGTCCGGGGTGTACCCTGCCTACTGCCCTAAGACGGTTGGGATAGGCTCCAGCACTCCCACGACCCTTGTGAGGAGAAGCGGCTTAGATAATGGATGGATGGATGGTATTCCAAGCATAATCCCTTGCACCTTGCACAACATAGTTTTTGATGTCATACCTAACAGTACGAACTGGACCTAGGGTGGGAAAAATAATCCATTAAGATGATTGCATTTCTTTCCATTTTCTATGTACCAGACTGTTTGCCAGAAGCAACTGGCACCATTCATATAAAAAAATACTGAATGTTTTTATTTTATAGTGCTTTCCCTCTCTCTCTGGGTTAAGTACCCCTCGCGGGCATTCAGGCTGCTCCGATGGCCCGTAGTGGATGCTAGTACCTACTTACAAAGTTCCAAATGTCATGCATGCCTGCTCTTTATTTTTTATTTTTTTACATTTCCCACAATAATCATGTCACTTTACTCTCACACTCAATCACGGCTTACAGTGGTTAGCGATGACACACAGGCTACAAGTTAGCTGGAGATGTTTTAACAAGGACTGAGACAAGTTTAACCAGTCACGGCAACTCAGTGGAAGACACTTGGCTCCTGTAAAGTGGAACGTTTTGTAACAAAGATTATGTTTTGTTTGGTGTTAATTTACCTAAAACACCAAGGCTGTATTGTTGCTTCCCCTTGCAAATTCCCATGTTATAGTCTCCAATCTCCGACACCTGCGCTTTAGCAATAATTACTTAAAACTTCATTTTTATCCTTTTTCAGTTTGAAGCAACCCCAAACCATAGCCATATTTATCTCCTCCATCGACACTTGATTACAGAAAAACACGTTTGCAGCAACAAATGCCCATGTGCTTCTCGATGCCACAAGTACGCTTTTAAAATGATTAATGATAGTTCCGAGGCAGACATTTTTGTGTTGACCAATTTTGGCGGTCGACTTAACCTAACCAGTTTATCGAAACCCTCATTGTCACTGCAATTCCTAAGCTAACCTGCTCTCTAGTTTTGTCCTGGAGAGAACCTTTGTCATTGATTTTTGGGTTTTCCCATTTGGTGGCCTTGCCTAAGCACTCTGTTTTGCATTTTGTCACAGGACTGCTGGTGGGGACTTTGGATGTGGTCCTGGATTCAAGTGCCCGGATGGCTCCCTACAGGATTCTGTACCAAACCCCGGACTCTCTATCCTACTGGATCATCGCACACGGTGTGTAATCGTCAACTCAAGCAGTTTGGGGTTACAGTCTTCTTTGAAAGGAAGGAGACGTGCCCTCCCCCTCCATCCGGAACATATCCTGCCGTTTCCCAAGTGTGCAGCTGAATGCAGCACGTTACATCATGCTCTGGTGGATGTTAAAGGGCCAGAAATAAAATGGGGGATATTGCACTTCAATTTTGCACTCCTGTCTTCTGCAGGTGTATCCTCTTGCTGTTTTTTTCTGTCCAGTCAAAATACTTTGTAAACAAGAGAATTTGTCCCCTCTACTGGGAAGATTTTCTGTAAGTGTTTGGAGTGTGTTTGGACACAATTGTATGCAATTGTTTGGGTAAAATCATATTTGTTTGGTTCTAGATTCCTTTTCCAGAGCGAAACATGGCTCATCCGCCAAGGGTAATCGCCAGTGGTAGTCACTCAGAGAGTAGCTGAGTGGAGAATTTCAGTTATCGATTTAATCTGTGGCTAGAAAAAGAAAACAATTTAGATCTCGCTTCTTGTCGAGGTTGCTAAGTGTTGTGCTGCTCTCGCAGGAACATTCACATGTCGGTTTCTTTCTCAGGAACGTCGCGTAAAGAGATCACCGAGCACTGGGAGTGGCTGGAGCACAACATGCTACAGACGCTCTCCATCTTTGAGAATGAAAATGACATCACTACCTTTGTCAAAGGAAAAGTCCAGGCAAGTAATGGACACACAAAATAAAACGTGTAAAACTTAAATACTGATACAGTGTGCCCATGAGGCCCTGAAAAAGTGTGTTTTGTTCTTTTGTCCTTTTGTTTGAACCATTTGAGAGTCCAGCATTGCTGATATGGATGCACACAAAATGTTTTTGTACACTGGTTCTCGAACCTTTCACATCAAGTAACACCTAAAAGAATCCACAGTAATGTCGTATGCCCAAAAAGCTCTAAAAACAAACCAACCATTCTTAAAGGTTGAAAGCAAATGTATAGTACTGTTCTTAAAAGTTAAATACAACAGAACTGTACTTGGGGGAAAAAAAGTATTGTATGTGAGAAATGGGCTGTAAGCATGCTGTAGCTAAAAGCTTCATTACAGCCATGGTACCATACTTTGAGATTGGTTTTGCAAATTTGGTGGGTACGAAATCTCATTACGTATGGTTTTAAGAGAAGTCATAATTGATCCCACCCCATAATAAAGTATTTTGATTTCCAAAGTGGGATTTGGCCCCACACCTGCCCCCTTCTTTTTAAAGTGTATTACTTGTCGTCCAAAACTCAGTATTTGCTGTACAGGGTACGGATAATGGATCGATGGACTTGCTAAACTAAATTTGACTACCTAAATGCACCTTGGCCAGAGTTGGGGATTGTCTGCCTCGAAGTTGATTTAATCTATAGTGAGGAAATATACCCTAAAATGCACCTGTCCAAGTCACTTGATTATGAGCATCTGCCGATACAGAGTCCCGATGTAAGACCTCTGCAATGCAATGAAGGAGAAAAAGAAGGCCACATCAAAATTTTCTCACTTGTCTTATTTTGGTTAATTTGAATAAAAGTATACCAAGATGCTACATTTCTATATGACTGTAAATCAGCAGTAGTTCAAATGAAGTAAAGATTGATGATATTTTTTTCTTAACTCAAGAAATTAGGAATATTTAAAAATCGGACGGTGAGGATCTCAACCCCTGTTTTGTGTGTGTGTGTGTGTGTGTGTCGCTCCAGGGCATCATCGCCGAGTACAACAAGAACCACGACATCAAAGAGGACGATGATACGGACAAGTTCAAGGAGGCTAGCTCTAAATTTCGCAAGCTGTTCGGCATGCCAGACGAGGAGAAGCTGGTCAACTACTACTCGTGCAGTTACTGGAAGGGCAAAGTGCCACGGCAAGGCTGGCTCTACCTCAGCATTAACCACCTGTGCTTCTATTCATACCTGCTGGGCAAAGAAGGTTGGCACTGGATTGGGGGGAAAGGGTCCCGTGTGTGAAAGTGTCCCATCAACCTACCATGCATGCAGTGCTGTTATTCACTCATTTGTTTGTTAGTCAATTTTCATACATGTCTTTCAGTCAAACTAGTGGTGCGCTGGGCTGACATCACACAATTGGAGAAGAGCGCCACCATGCTGCTGCCCGATGGCATCAAAGTGAGCACGCGCAGCCACGAGCATGTTTTCTCCGTCTTCCTCAACATCAACGAGACCTTCAAACTGGCCGAGCAGCTGGCCAACATCGCCATGCGCCAGCTGCTGGACAACAAGGGCTTTGAGGAGGACCGCTCACTGCCCAAGCTTAAGAAGAAGTCACCCAAGAAGGTGTCTGCACTCAAGAGGTGACCTGTTCCCACCAATTTGGACGCTTTCTTTTCGCGTTTTACTTGCTATATAACGTTGTCATTCTTTCTGCAGGGACTTGGATGCTCGAGCCAAGAGTGAGCGCTACAGGGCACTCTTTCGTCTGCCCAAAGATGAAAAACTGGATGGGCACACGGACTGCACCCTGTGGACCCCCTTCAGCAAAATGCACATCCTCGGACAGATGTTTGTCTCCACCAACTACATCTGCTTCACCAGCAAGGAGGAGATGCAGTGCAGCCTCATCATTCCCCTCCGTGAGGTCAGTCAAGACAGAATAAATGGACAGGAAACGTCATTAGGTATATGTGAATTCCCTGTAAACCCATGGTTTAGGCAACACATAAAAATGTAAAATCATTTTATTCCTAGAAAATTATATTGTCCTTGCTTACAGTAATTTAAAATATTTTGTTCATCATTTATTGTAATGATAGATAGATTGCAATTGTGTTAACAAGTTGGTGTGGCCCTCTCCACCCGTTTCAGTTCCTCACATGACCCATATGAAAATATTTATTTATATTATTATTTAATAGAATTGCCCACCCCTGATTTACAGTATGGGACCGAGCGATCAGCAAGCTGTTGTTGCGCCGTTCTCCAGAGCAATAACCTGGTCCCCATCTTTTTTTCTTTAACTTCAATTTTAAACTGCACTTCATCACAGTGGGGGCATTATTTGAATATTTTGTCCCTCATGTCATTATTTTATTGGATCTCGTTTGATTAATCAAGTGTACCTAATAAAATGAACACCTTTCAGGTGACCATTGTGGAGAAGGCTGACAGCTCCAACGTGCTCCCCAGTCCTGTTTCCATCAGCACCAAGAACCGAATGACTTTCCTCTTTGCCAACCTGAAGGACCGGGACTTCCTGGTCCAGAGGATCTCCGACTTCCTGCAGCAGACGCCCTCCAAAACCGGCCTAGAGCGGGAGCTCACCGGCAGCCTCAACAGCTCTGACGACGAGGTGAGGGCTGATTGTTTGGTGCGTGGTGGCCATCACATGAAGTTCTGCTTCCTGAAGATGCATTTTATTCCCCCCCAATTTGCGCTTTCTAGGTTTACGGGTCGCTGCTGTCCAGCAGCCCGCAGCACAGCGTGAGCTCGGAGGGTGAGCGCACCTTCAACCTGAACGACGGCGGCGTGCCCACCGCCTCACAGGCCCTCATGACCATGTACCGACGCCGATCGCCTGAGGAGTTCAATCCAAAACTGGTGAGCCATTTGGTGATAAATATACTTAATGAGGAGTCATCACACTTAAATTACTGAACAATAATGTATCAAAGAAAGTGGCAACATTTTTTCCTGGTACTATCTCCAATAGATATTCAGTGGTACATGGACAACTATTACCAGAGGTTACATTTGCTGTTCTATAGTCACCGTTTTCCTCTTTGCCACCACTTGTACCTACCTGCCTGTGGTGGCGTCTGGGTGAGGAAAATGGCACAAAAAAAGGCAAATGTGACTACATATAGCCTGCACCATTCTTTAATCCAGCCCACCACGTATTTACATCATCAAATATTAATTTGCTGTTTTTTTGTGTTTTTATTGTTTTTTATTATTCACCTTTTTAAATAATTGATTAAGTTATTCATTGTAAATATATATATTTTTTTTAAATAAATTGTCAAATGTACAATTCCACATATAATATTTTTATTTATATTAATTTTATGAAATCATTGTGTAATTAATATCTGTTTGTCCCTGTGTGCTCAGGCTAAGGAGTTCCTGAAGGAGCAGGCCTGGAAGAACCACTTCACTGAGTTTGGCCAGGGCGTGTGCATGTACCGCACAGAGAAGACCAAAGAACTGGTCCTCAAAGGCATCCCAGAGGGCATGAGAGGAGATCTCTGGCTACTCTTCTCTGGTGAGCTCCAACGAATCAATGAATCTCTCCTACGCACACCAAAAAAAATCAAACAAGGCAAGATTTGTCATGTTTGATGTGGAACACGACAGGTTTTTGGGGGATAACTGGACATGCATTATTGCATGTAATTGTCTACAATGAAGAATGGAATGGAAATCAATTTCACTCCACAGATAAAACCCAGGATTTCAATACAGGACGAAGTTCACAGTGCTAAAGTAGCATCGGTTTTATTACAGGGGGTCCTCATTGTATGAAAGTCAGAACCAGCTAGAATAACTATTTGGATTAAAACACGCCATAGACATTATGGTGGTAAGTGAGCATGGCGCTTGTCGTGCCACGTGATAATGCGGTTTAAAGGCTGATACGCAAATCAGTTCATAACCTTTGAGTGACGTCAGAGCACCAATTGACCCTGCAATTCAGCGGTGGCATTGAAGGCAGGAATTGGAACACAATTCAAACAACCTTTAACGCTCGTGTTCACACAGAAGGACAAATTAGTATTCATTTTACCAAAGGGCGTGTGTTTTGGGCATTAAGGAGAACATGGAGAAAAGATCCAAACCTTTCACAGAGATTCAGGAAAACATTCTAACCACTATCTTGATACAATGTTATTACATATGTAGATCTTATTACAATACAACAATTAGAGGATTACCGCTTATTTGCAAGAAACTAAGGAAATAGCAATGGGACAAAAGACCTGTTGTACTACCCAAAAACAAATTATGTCATCAATGAATGCCTTCGTTCTCTTGCGGTCTCTGGTATTCTCAGGGGCCATCAACGAGATGGCCACCCATCCCGGCTATTATGAAGACCTGGTGGAGCACTCCATGGGCAAATACAACTTGGCCACCGAGGAAATCGAGCGGGACCTCCACCGCTCCCTCCCAGAGCATCCCGCCTTCCAGAATGAGATCGGCATCGCCGCCCTCCGCCGGGTCCTCACTGCGTACGCCTTCAGGAACCCTAACATTGGATACTGCCAGGTATGGTGCTCAATATCTATGTAGTGACTTGAAAATTGATGCGCATTCTTTTTTTGTTCATGTTTTGATGACATCACAGGCTATGAATATTGTGACGTCGGTGTTGCTCCTCTACGCTAAAGAGGAGGAAGCCTTCTGGCTACTGGTGGCGCTCTGTGAAAGGATGTTACCGGACTACTATAACACTAGGGTTGTCGGTCAGTATGCAAAGTCAGTACATTTAGCCTGTTTTCCCGAAACGCTCATGTTTGTTTAAATATGTATGTGGGCACAAAAATGAGAGGGGGGAAACAAGCCTTAAATAAATGGCCCGATAAAAATTGCAATGGCCACTGAAATTACATTAAGCTTTGGGGCTGCTTTTTGCTGCTTCTAGCATTGGCTGAATTGAATCATGAAGGGTAATGATGAATCTCAATGCTATCAAACATTATGGAGCCAAATATGCTACCTAGAATCAGGAAGCTTGGACTGTGTTTTCTTCTGGAGTGGATTTTTTTTAATTATTATCTGGCACAGGCTTACTTGAATCTGTGCAGGGTCCAATGAAATTCTGCAAAACTTGATTTTCTTAGGAGCTCTGGTGGATCAAGGCGTGTTTGAGGAGTTGGCCCGCGAGTACGTGCCTGAGCTGTACGACTGTATGCAGGACCTCGGCGTCATCTCCACCATCTCGCTCTCCTGGTTCCTCACACTCTTCCTCTCAGTCATGCCATTTGAGAGCGCCGTGGTAGTGGTGGACTGCTTTTTCTTTGACGGAATCAAGGTGATCTTCCAACTGGCGCTCGCCGTGCTGCACGCCAACATCCACCAGCTCCTTGGCTGCAAGGACGACGGCGAGGCCATGACAGTGCTTGGCAGGTGAGCAGGTCACAAAGACAAGTGAAGTGTAACCTTCTTGTCGTCTTGACGAGACTTTTGTTGTTCGTAGATACTTGGACAACGTGACCAATAAGGACAGTACCTTGCCACCCATCCAACATCTGCACTCCTTGTTGACAGACAACGGAGAGCCACATCCAGAGGTGGACATCTTCAAACTGGTCCGCAGTTCTTACGAGGTATTTCTTATGCAAAAACATGTCTGGCCGTGTCATTTGATGACATACGACTGTTTCTCAAACTTTTTACACCAAGTATCACCTAAATAAATGCTCCCCACTATGATGACCAACATTAAAAGTGTAAGTGTTTATCCTAAACAAGAGTCTCAAATGTGTATTTCATATACGTCAGTGGAACATGCACAGCTTGAACATTAATATTGTACTTGAATTGAATGGTATCGTAATGATTTGTCTGAAATGTATAGTCCAAAAATAAAATAAAATTGTATCTGAATAAAAGTAAAAAAAGAAACAAAAAAAAACACTCCTTAAAGACTAAATGTGCAAATGTGTTGTACTAAAAAGTTAAATACAACTGAATTGTACAGGCAGTAATTATTTTGGGTAGCACCAGAGAGAACACACATAACACTAGTTTTACTCGTACCATACTTTGAGAAAAGCTGACATTAGATAAATCATTTGGTGTAAAGTGTAAAATACTTTGTAGTCTATTCAAGATGGTAAGGACGAATACAGGAAGTCCTTGAATTATGACGTACTCGACCTGCGACGTTTCGACTTTGCGACGACCGTGCCTCGTCTGACATTTTAGGTTCGCACTGCAGGCAATGACCCAGAATGTATTTTTTTTTGCTCGTGTGTGACCTGTATCTTTTTTTTTTTCTCCTTTTTTTTTAATGACAGTCTGAACGACTCAATTCTGATTTTTTTTTTTTTCAAAGATGAATTGGGCCACTATCATATGTGGTACTAGATTGGATACATATGGGATTTTTTGGAACGGCCAGGCCCTGCATGTGGGCGGAGGAAAAGTGCTAGCAACTGGGAGATAGACTCTGAAGTTGTTTTGAGTCACAGTATTGACATATATTTTACTTTAATAAGCTTCGCCTTCAAATACTGTATTTCTACCTCCTATCGAACCGCTCCACTTGTAGAAATGCTGGACCATATTTACTTCCGTAAACACTACGTGTGACGTCGTTTTTTTCTGCACCTGCGGATCACTTTAGGAAAACAATTTTCACACACCAGACAGACCAAGGTTGCATTTATAATGTAACGTGAATGCTTTCACAAAAAACTTTTTCACAAGGATGGCCCACTTCTCAGCAGTGTTCAGTATAGTATGTTATTTTTTTATTGTGTTAATATGAAAGACAAAACATGTATTTGGATATTTATTTAGAGATTTAGAGAGTATTAAAGGGTATATTCCGACTTGCATGGAAATTCAGGTAATATCCCCAGCATAGGAACTGAACTCATTCGTAAATTGAGGGCTTGCTGTAGTTTGTTTTTGTAAATTAGCTTCCAACTTACTCCTGTAATGAGCGTAATGTCTTGAGCAGATAAAGTATAAAATAAACATTTTGGAGAAATTGCATCTGCATCATGTAAGCATATGAAGCAAATTCAGTTTGTTAAATTAGTCATAGCCTATAAATGATGCAAACTTTGACTAAGAAATTCTTCGAAACCTAAGACCTGAAACCCGAAAATATGATATAAAAATATTAAACAATCTTACTAACTGCAAGGGAAATAATTTTTCACTCAATACTACTTCTAGCTAATTGACAAATAAAAACATTGTGTTTTTAATTATCTCCAGTGGCTCAAAACGTTTTCCATTTTTTTTTTTGTTTCGTTTATTTTTAGCTAAAATGTTCACTCTCTTAAAAACCAACAGTTTTGAATTCCTTTTTGAGTGCTTGCAGCCTTGAGCATAATGTTTCGTGATAAGTGCCAGTTGAAATTGGGTGGCTAAAAGTAGCTACTGGCCAACAAATGATGGCAGTTTTAACATCCAATATCAAGGCAATGCTTTGGAGACCTTGTGAGCTTTATGGAAACACCGTTTAATCTCGCTGTACATTGTTATAAACTTTGAGGACCTTGAATGATTAACTTTCAGTGCTACACAGCTAATTGACTAGTGGCCGCAACTGAAACTAAGCAATTAGTCTAGATCACGCATGGGCAAACTACGGCCCCGGGGCCACATATGGCCTGTTAAATGTTTTAATCCGGCCCGCTGAACTTGAAAAAAATTAAATGAATAAACCTTGTTAGTGTTTTATTTTCTAAATACTGTGGTGTGTCAAAGACATATACGTTGTTGTTATGCTTTTGTTCACTTTCATTTAAAATGAAATGGTTTTTTTTTCTCCGATGAAGTGAGGTTACCAAAACACTCTCTGTCAAATTGTCGAACCCATTGTGGCCCACCAATCAAATAGTTTGCCCACCCCTGGTCTAGATGATTGATGAGCTCAGGGCCATTTAGTCATTAAATTGGCCAGTAGTCATTGACATACGGAAATTCCCAAGTAAAATATCAGTGCAATGCTTTGTCGCTATGTAAACGTAGTCCTTCATCTTGCTACCGTTTGTGACAAGCTTAGAATTATGTCAAATCGTCTGTTCTACTGGAAAGAATGTTAATGTGACATTCACACGGTTGTTATCAGACAGTGTCAGTATGATGTAACCTTTGGCTAAGGTTATAATTCCTGCAGATTTTTCTGGTCACCCGTGATTTAACAACCAACCACCTTTTTTGCTCTTTTCTGCTGTAAGAAATTTGGCTCCATTCGCGCAGACGCCATCGAGCAGATGCGTTTCAAGCAGAGGCTGAGGGTCATCCAGACTATTGAAGACACAACCAAACGCAACGTGGTAAGAGAATCCTCCAATCAAATGTCTCATTCTTGTACATGTTAATTGGAATCCAAGTATGACAAAGAGCGCTTTGGAGTCACTGGAGGACCTAATCATTCTTTTAGCTTAACAATCGTTACTGCTTGGATATTTCTAGGTCAGAACTATTGTAACAGAGACGGCCTTCAGCATCGACGAGTTGGAGGAACTCTTTGTTCTTTTCAAGGTGGGCCCCTTTTTTCACCGCCTGGAAAAATCTTATACTTTTTGTCTGTCATCAAGCAAACTGCACCGACATGGGAAAATACAACCCATCAACAGTGCGTTCATTATTGAGGTCATGAGCAATTGGTTCATGAGACAGCTAACAATTTAATTTTAGCAATACAACAAATGACATTTTCTTATCCTTGGGGTAATTTAACAACAACATCACTCTAACACCAGGAATTTGTTTTAAATCATGAAAGAACTCTATAATGCTTCCTTTGAATTCCGCATATGTCGCGATAAATCATTTGCCATTGTGCGTATCCTTTTAGGCGGAGCACCTGACCAGCTGCTACTGGGGAGGTAGCAGCAACCCAACGGAGCGCCACGACCCCAGCCTGCCCTACCTGGAGCAGTACCGCATCGACATGGAGCAATTCAAGGACCTCTTCAAGCTCCTCTTCCCCTGGGCCAACGGCTCCCACTCAGACCCCTTGGCTACCCGCTTCTTTCGCCTGCTCGACCACAATGGCGACACCTTCATCAACTTCCGAGAGTTCATCAATGGCCTTGGTAGGTGCACATGCAACTGTACAGTTCCAATGTACAAGTCATCTATTACTGAAAAGACTGAAAAAACAAAAACAGGACACATGATTTTTCAAAGCATTATGACATTTCGGAAAAAAAATCCATCTATTGCCGAACCTAACCCTTGTTTCATAATTATTCTTATTATATTACATATGATATTATTGTTGTTGTTATTATTATGAAAACTGTTTTTTTTTTTAAATGTGAAAAATATTTTTACTACTGTTGTCATCAATTGTTGGTGTATTGCAGGCGTTCTGTGTCATGGGGACCTGACAGAGAAGCTGAAGCTCCTTTACAAGATGCATGTTTTACCGGGTGAGTGCCAAAAAGCCCTCGTCTCTTGCTTGCACAGAATGACATGATTTTCATGTATAGAGGTGACCAACGAACAGGAAGAGCCCGACTCGGCCTTTGAGGCCACGCAGTACTTCTTTGAAGACATCACCCCGGAAACATCCCTGGGTAACCATTTTGCAACCATCAGCACTGCACATGAATACGTCAGCGCTTGCGGTAAATCGGGATTAGAAATAATCTGAACCATTTTGTTTGTTTTAAATAATAGAAATACTATAACAAAACAATTCAGCCCATTTTTAAGGAAGTTATCTTATTAACAAATTCAAGTATCATGCACCCATCCATTATCTGTGCCTATTCTCCTCACTCGGGTCGCGGGGGTGCTGGAGCCTATTACAACTATGTTCGGGCCGTGTGCGGGGGACACCCTGAACTGGTTGCCAACCAGTCGCAGGGCAGACAAAGACGAACAACCATCAACTCTCACACTCTCACCTAGGCACAATTTAGTGTCGAATCAACCTGCCATGCATGTTTTTGGAATGTGGGAGGAAACCAGAGTACCCGGAGGAAAACACTCAACACAGGAGCCAGAATCGATCCCATGGCCTCAGCACTGTGAGGCCATCGTGCTAACCGGTAGTCCACAGTGCTGCCCTTCAAGTAAACAAATTATGTGAAGTTGTCTACAGTGAATCAATTAAGTAGGCATTTAAATTGATTTTAATGACCCCAATTACACTGTAAACCATCAGGAAACTTTTGACTCGAGGTATGTGCTTCCAAGCTGAAATCTTTAGTTGCGGTCTTAACGCTGGACCAGGTGGTGGTGCACATGCATTTGAAAAATTGTTCAATTGTTACAAAGCATTTTGTCCCCTTCTCAGGCCAGGATGCGAAGAACCGAAGTGAGAAGGACGACGGCTTTGTCAGGGTTACGTTTAAAACAGAAAAAGGTGAACACCACACAAGCGACACAGAGGCCTCAATGTAGCCCTCAATCAAGCATGGATGGCAAAGAGTGCACTATGTGTTGCCCCAGTTTTAAGATCATTTCAAACTAAAGATAAAACAAAGAGAATTACAGGTTGCGGATTTAAATCAACCAAACCAAGAGCAAACTTGTACATGGACCAGGCAAGCCTTGGCCAGAACAACTATTTTTGTAAACAGAAGCACGTGAAATCAAGCGTGCCTTAGCCACGCCCACCAAAATCTGCTCGTTTACTGCTCAGCTAACACTAGACCTTCCTGGTGGAGCATGTAATTCTACAACAAGGTGAAATTTTAAGAAAAAAAGTGCTTTGATACAGTAGTAATGTGTCCAGAGAATGGTTGTTGTTGCCGCTGCAACACTCATGTCAAACAGACACGCAATATCACAAGTCACCTCTGTGAATAAAACGACTAATGTACTGAGTCACTGAGATTTGCAGCAGCTCCTCTTTGTTTGTCCAATTTTGTCAACTTATTTTAATGGGTGTCAATAATATGCGGATTTTAGCTATTCGCTTGTCTACCCAATTGCTATCCCCGTGAATAGTGGGGGTCGACTGCAATGCATTTTTCATTCATTTCAATGGGAAAATTCGTGTTTTGAGTTCAATTTGTATCTCACAGCACCACTGAATTTATAGTAAATATTTATTCCAACCATTTATTCAAATTTGAAAAAAAAGAGCTCATTTTTTAACAAATAATTTCAACAAAGGGTTATTTGAACATGATTATACAAACTCGTAAACGCGAACAAAAGGAAGCTGTAACTCCTTGAAATGTCAAAACACAATATCTCGACATGCTCTCTTGCACCAGGATGTCATGCAAAATTCCACATTTGACAACAAGTTAGTGGAAAATCCATTTGGAACAAATTGTCTAACAGTTTAACAGCATTCATATGACAATTGTGAAACGTTATCTGATTTGCCTTTATTTGCGTGCCGGGCACACTGCATGAGTTGCATTGTTGGCTGGCTGGGCGTGAACCAATGTAATGGCACTGCATCTGATGTTCTGGAAACGTGTTTGCAGTGAAGAAGCTGAATGCTCCTGACTATCGTCACTACTTAAAGCTTTGGACCCAGGACAGCAAGTCCAAAACGGAGTGCACCAAAGATCTCCCTAAACTCAATCAAGTAAGATGATCTCATTCACATTCCTCTTCCTACCAGTTATTTTATGATACGCTTGTATAGTGCATTGCTGCATGTTAAATTAACACACAAAGATGCCAAGTGTTGCGCTTTGGCAGTATTTTGTACGGACAGTTACTATCTATTCTGCGGAACTCAAAAATGTTCCGGGAATGACGAGACGACGTGCGGTGGATTAATTTGGAGTTTGTTAGTAATTCTTTAAATATCTTGGCTTGTGATTGGCCAACTAATCGTGATAGAGGGATTTCTGATTTCTGATCTAATAAGTGACACAACTGACGTTTATCATTAACATGAAAGGAGGATGACTAGTTTTTAACAGAAGAAATGTTAAGGCTACGCCATGCGAAACCGATGTTATGCTATTGTTAAATGTACCGTAGTCATGAAAGGGCGGAATAAATGATTTATGTGGCAGTACAACTTTGAGTGGTTTTCAGGTCATCCCACTTTTTCCGAGAACATTCTCGCCATTCAGCTAATTGATTTTGGATGTTTTTCAGGCGTGTTACAAAAAACAATTTGAATGGAATGACTGAAAATGGGTTTGGATTAAAATGATGTGAATGCGTCGAATCGAACCGTTTCTCTTTTAAATGTACAACCCTTGAATTGTATAGCACGCCATGTAGCAACATATATTGTGGTAAATATTAATATATTAGAATTATTGCTATAGTTAACATGTATTATCTAATGAAAGAAATACATATTTTTATGCCGAAAAATATGTAGGCTCCAATGTATTCAAAGCTAATTAATACTAATGTTTAGTTTTTTTCTCTATTGGCTAGCAATGCCCATTTAAGGTTGAATCAGGTAGATAAAAACATCCGATGTGAAACCTATTGCATGTGTCATTATCCGAATAACGATGTTTATTTCAATGTCTTGTGCAGCCCCTAGTTTACTGATAGCTCTTCATTCATATTGTAAAACGACAATAAGAAACTGATTGCTTATAACTTCTCGAAGTCAGCTCTACCATATCTAATCAAATTGTAATCCGCTGAGTAGAATCTAAGCGTTCCATTTAAAGATTAACCATCTTGGAATCGTATCGCACCCCATGAACCATGAGTGAATTGTTTTTATTGGAGAGATGTACAGCCCATATGTTTGCCCGTGTTGTGGTGCAGACTCAATTCATCGAGCTGTGCAAGACACTTTATAGCATGTTCAGCGAGGACCCCGCCGAGCAGCAGCTCTATCACGCCACTGCCACCGTCACCAGCCTGCTGCTGGAGATGGGAGAGGTGGGCAAACTCTTCTGCGCCACTCGCCGGGACCACCAATGCGGGGATCACTCCTCCGAGGTACGCAAAACAGGCCACAATCCAGAGTTGAGTGAGACAGATGTCAAGGAAGAAGAAGAGGCTCTTGTATGTAAGGTTTTGTTGGGGGGGGTTTCGCACAAGGAGAATGAGGATACCAAAAAAATTTCATATTCAGTTCAACTTACTTTATAGAGCTCTTTAACAACAGCAGCTGTAGCAATGTGTTGGACTAGATCAAACAAATAGCAAGAAAGTTTTACATTACAATTATTATAACAATAAGAGTAAACTAATGTGCCGTATAATACTGGGTCTCCTGTATTAAATTATCAAAATTTTCGAAATTTTATTCAAGAATGCTCTGCAACAAGGCAGTGATTTTGGAGTGTAACACTGTGTATTTTCAAAAATGTACACATTTCATCCAAGAGGAGGTTACGGGCAGCGAGAAAACTGGGAGCTGCAGCAAAGTGGATACTGTGGAGTCTTATATTGAATCTCTTGTATGAAATTCTCAAAATTTTACAAGGCTGTGGGAAAAAAGAAAGTGCTGCAGCAAAGCAGAGATTTTGGAGTGTAATACTTGGTCGCCTGTATTTTTCTTTTTTTAAATTGTACTCGTTTTATGCAAAAAGAGACTTGTCGGCAGTAAAAAAAATAAGAATATTCTACAAAGGGGAGACTGCGGCGTGTATTGCCAGATTCCCTGAATTCAATATAAATGTTATCAAAGAGGAGACTGGGCAGAGAAAAAAGAGAAAATTGGATGCTGAAGCAAAGGGGAGACTGTATAGTACCATAATTTGTCCCCTGTAATGAATTTTCAAAAAAACTGATTTTATCCAAGAAGACACTGCGGGTGGCAAGAAGACATTCCAGCAAAGCAGAGAATTTGGAGCACAATACTGCGTCTCTTGGATTCTCAAAATTGTACAGATTTTATCCAAGGAGAAAGTAAAGAGAAAATGGGGAGCTGCAGCAAAGTGGAAACTGGTGGATGAAACTGAATCTCTTGTACTGATTTCTCAAAATGTTAAATTTAATCACAGAGTAGACTAGTTACGATAGTGTGGAGGATAATGACTGTATTCTAAATTTGACAAATTTTATCCAAGAAGAGACTATGGACAGCAAGAAAGCGGGAGCTGCAGCAAAATGGAGGCCACTGAGTAGATAATCAGGTTTCCTGAATTATCTATTACAAATCTCTATGAGGCTAACATCTAATAGGAGACTGTGTGCAGTGGAAAATGGGATGCTGCAGCAAAGTGGAGACTGTGTGGTATAAAACAGGGTCTCCCGAATTGAATTCTCAAAATTGTATGAATTCAATCCAAGCGGCAGAAAGGAAGTGCTGTTATTTTCGCTTGCAACACAAAGCAAAACAAATGAATCAACTTTGGGCACTTGTAAGTCAAGATAATGATGATTTTCCTCCTCTACATTGATACCAATTTCATATTAGAATGTATTTATTTATTTTTGGGGGGAAGGAGGACGAGGAGGAGCGTTCGCCAGCCATGCGGGACATCAAGCTGGAGGACGCATCCCCCAAATCGGCCATGCTCACCTCCGATGACGAAGCCAAGGACGACACGTCGGTGTCATCGTACTCGGTGCTGAGCGCCGGCTCGCACGAGCCCGACGACAACAACAAGCTGCGCTGCGAAGACATCGCCGACGACACGGTGCTGGTGAATAGCGACGAAGGCGACCAGGACACGAAGCAAAAAAAGAAAAGTGGCCACGCTGAGCCCGGCGTGGACGAGGACTGGGCCATCACCTTTGAACAGTTCCTGGCGTCCGTGCTCACCGAGCAGGCGCTGGTGCTTTACTTCGAGAAGCCCGCTGACGTGTCGGCGCGCATCACCAACGCCAAGAACGTCCGCAAGGTCGGACGCAGAGCTCTGTTGTCCGTCAGTGACTATGAAATCTCACTCTCCGGTTGAGAGGAAGACTGTTGACCGCTTTGTATTAACAGTTCAACAGTACAAGTCCAAATTTACAGTAATCCCCCACTATTGCTGGCGGGTAGCAACCGAGCCCTCCCACCAATAGCGAAAAATTGTTTAAAAATGTTTACAATTGTCTAAAAATTTAACAGGATGGCAGCAAAGCACTCCTTTTGTCCAAAATGACACTTCTCAATTAACTTCAACATAGTTGCGCGACACCAAGATGCCACAAGATGGCAGCAAAACACGACTGTTGAGAAGCAAGCTCCTCAACTGGCGTTCAACATCCAAGATAGCGACAAAGCAATGCCTGAAAAAGGTTCAAATTAGAGGCTGACCAATCAATTCGCCAGGCAATTTAATCAGCCAATATACGTTTTTTTTAAATCAGCCCTAAGTTTTTGTGCTAATTTTTGCCAATTGTTTTTATTTTGTATACCCATTAAGATAATGTTAATTACATTCAGTCACTGTCCCCAACAGATTGTCGAAAATTAACAGGTTTTCTCTTGATTGTTGCCCAAAAAAAATTCAAATGTTTTTTTATTGTATCTTGTTTTTTTTTACATATTAACACGGTACAACATACGGTCAAGATAATGACATTTAGACTCTCCGCCACAAAACTTATTTAATTAATTTATTTTTTGCTGCTTGTTACCATGTTTTTTGTTTTCTTAAACGTTAATACAAGATTAAAAATGACATTCAAGCATGACCCTTCCCAAAAAATTGGCAAAATCTGCTGAAATTGGAAACAGCATCTGACAGTTTTAATTGCTCTTATTAATCAATCAAACCGTAAGTGTGCAACATTTTCTTTCCCATGGCACTTAAATTATCATATAATTAAAAGAAATATTCAGATGATTTCATTTCAAAACTAAAACTACACTTCCCTCGTGAAAACATACACAAATAGAAAATGGTGGCTCCGTGAATAGTAAACCACCAATATGTGGGTGATTACTGTACCGTGAAATAGTGCAGTGAATGTGACCAAAAACACATAGAGGCAAATTACCGTAATCACATGTAGTCGCTGTACAGTAGAAGTGCTGTCACTGTATTTTATGAGTTTTTCTCAAACTTCTTTGGAGCCAAGGCACATCGTTTACAGTTTACTTTAGAAAAATCTCACATCGCACATCCACTAAACAAAAATGTCACCATATGTACACACTATATAGACTTGGGCCTGTGTAGCTGAACACTTTGCTATAATTGTGTCGTACGAAGGGCAACAGGTGAATTACACAGGTTAATTTTGCCATCGAGTGGAATAGCATTTCATTGTTCTACCTGTCACTACATCACTGGCATAGATGGATGAACATAGATAATATTTGGAGAAAATAGTCATTTTCAGACCAATTAAGTAGAATTGGGTGATTTTTGGGGCACAGTGGCTGGAAATCAGGAGACTGTCCATGGTGATGCAACACGTTTCTTACTTTGCATGTCCATATGCTGGATTGGTCAAGCAATTTTACAAAGGTTTTCCAGAGGAGACTGGGCAGCAAGCCAACAATGAGCTACAGCAAAGCAAAAACTGGAGTATAAAACTCATTCCTCCCTGTTTATTTTTTTTTTTTTATCTCAGATGAGACTAAGGACATTGAGGAAAAACTGGGACCTACCAACTTCAAAGCGGAGACTGTGGAGTAGAATATTGCAACACACCTTCCTTTTTGAGCTACAAATCTTAAGGCGCTTCTAAGAAAGAAAAAAGTTATCAAAAGAGACACTGCAGGCATTAAGAAAACTGAAGCGCTGCAGCAAAGTGGAGACTAAGGTGCAGCAGGAGCCAGCGTTAAGCAATTAATTTGTCATTTCTAGCCACGTCGCCTCAATCTGGTCAACCAGACTCCAGCAGCGCGTAACAGGACCTAGATAACGGTGGCCACGTTTGCCCGTGGAAAGCCCGGAAAGCGAGTTGACACGAGCTGGTCCCGTGCGGTTGACAATAAGACTTTCCAGAGCTGGGGATTGGCAGGGAGAGATGGTTTGAATTTTTAATTTCTTTGGCACACCCTTCGCCATCGTTGCCCAACCTCCTTCCCCAAACCGAAAGAAAATCTTGGCTCCGCCTGTCCGAGTTAGCATTGCTTCCAAATATACCCCTGAAGTGACTATTGTCCAAGAATTGTCGTGTTGAAAGGTAAACAGGAAGTCGAAGTGTTTTAGTGTATGAAGACGATGACATTCAAGCGCTGTTGTATGGAGACACTACGGTCACTTTAGGTGGGGTCTACAATTAAATACATTTCACTTTGTATTTTATTATATTCCCCACGGCTTTTTTTTTTAAGAATGTTTTTGTATGTTTTTATGTTATGTTGTTTGTATGTTTATGTTGCTTCATGTTTTTTGATGCACTGAATATCACACGGTCAAATTAAAATGGAATTAAGACTGAGTTCACTGCTTAAGTCCTTCTACTATTATTCATGACCTCATCATGGAGAAAAATGATGCCTGTTGCTTACATTCTGGTTCGTTCGTTTGAGTCATCTCAATTTAATATTTTAAAAAGTTTAATAAATTCGGGGTAACAGTGGGAAACTAATGTGCATAGTTGGTTTCCCGGCAATCCTGGCACCAAATATTTTTTATATATGTAATGACAACATCATTAATTAAAAAGTATACCCAAGCTACGCCCCCTCGAAAAGTGGTCACATTTGAATTACGCAATATAAATTTATTATGTGTTGTAATTTAAAGCTTTGATGTTTGAGAATTAAATTCTTGATGTGTTTCAACTAATTTGGGGGCAGATTCAGAATCAGGACCAAAAAAAAACATCTAGAAATCTTTTTAGTCAAGCAATGGGCAAGGAGAGTCTAAACCAAGGCTGCAATTGACCAATCTCTCCACTAGGTAACGCTGTTATGCTTATACTTGTAATTCCATAGAATGATGGGGGTATGTGGGCGATTTTTTTATGTTTAACAATTTATTAAATGTTTTGCTCATGTAATTTTTCACAAGACTAATATTTTAAATTAGATTATGTTAGTGATTGAAAACAATGTAAAGCTGATGATTTTGTTACATATTTGTACAATTAAATTTGAAAAAGGTACAAGAATACCATCCATCCATTATCTATACCGCTTCTCCTCACCAGGGGTGAGCTGGGGCTTATCCCAGCTATCTTCGAGCAGTAGGCGGGGTACACCCGAACTGGTTTCCAGCCAATCGCAGGGCAGACAGACGAACAACCATCCGCGCTCGCACTCATACCTCAGGGGCAATTTAGAGTGTCCAATCAACCTGCCATGCTTGTTTTTGGAATGTGGGATTTAACCGGAGTACCCGGAGGAAACCCACGCAGGCACGGGGAGAACATGCAAACTCCACACAGGATGGCCGGAACCGGAATCAAATCCACGACCTCTGCCCTGTGAGGCCATCGTGCTAACCAGTTGTCCACCATGCCGCGACTAGAATACTGTATATTTAAATTAAAAAAATAATTTAGTTATTATTAATATATATATTTTTTCATTTTTATTCTTTTATTTTTTTCATTATACTGTGCTAATAATTTCAGGATTTAAACACTAATACAGAAAATACTAATTAATAATATTACCTCAATAACTAATAACACTAGTTTGAAAAAAAATTAAAATAGAAACGAGTTACAAATATTTACAATTATATAATGACTGTCATATTTATCAACACGATTATTTTACTTTGGATCTGCATTATATTACAAGTAATATAGATTTTAAAAATTAAATTAATTACACTATAATAAATCCCCAAATGTTATTTTGATTCTCTAAAAAGATTTAAGGCTACGTAGAGCATAAAAAAAATTATCCAAAATGAAATTATTCATATAAAAAAGAGTAATAAATCATTGAATCATTTAAAAACCTATAATAAAAATAAATAATCCCTGCATGAGTGAGCTGTTCCAATGAGCCACGTGTTTTGCAGTGAATACCATCTTACAATTTGAGGTAGTGTGGTTGCGCAAGTGTACACACCCTCATAATTGGGATGTGGCTATGGTCTAAATGAACCAAAAGTATATATATAATAAAAATAAAGCGCTTTGTTACAACTCCAGCGGTTGGAAAATGTGCTATATAAATAGTTATATTGCATAACCAATCACATTCGAGCCTCGCATTAACCCTGAAAAAAGTTAATATGTTCAAGCAGGCTTTTGCTGACATTTGTCATCTTGGTTTGTGGACTTTTTCTTCTCTACTGTATGTCGTGTTTTCCACATGCGTCTGTAGCGCAAGGCGTTATGAAAACACGATGCAAAAAACTCTTATCTGCTCTTCTGTGAACTTCAGTCACAACTTTTACCATTGTCGTCATTAGGAAAAAAAATGAATGGAGGACTTGGAACGCAGAACAGCCGGACGAGCCTCCAGTAGATGTGTTAATATTAGTTAATGATGATGGGGAATTACATTTTACTCGTCATGCTAGTCACATGTTACAGTGGGGACTAGTGGACATAATAGGTTGGGGGGGGTCGTGGTTGGCCTATGACAAGGTTGTTTGTTTGAAGAGTGCTCAATTGAACATTGACTTTTTGACAGTGGCTGGACTTTTGACTCCGGGGGACACAGTAAGAAACGCCTCTCGCGTTGTGTATCATAAAGTGGTTGCAGGGGGCGGGGGTGAAATGCATAAATAACGGAGCCAAACCACATCCTACCTGATCTTTATGGATTACAATCTGCTAATCCTGCCCAGCAACACCTGAGAATCCACATTTCACGTCAGGTAAATCAACAGTTTTTTTTTTTTTTTAAATGGCATTCTTGCACATACTTTAGGCATGCTGAAATTGTTTCTCCTAACTTTTTTGTAGACAAGACACATATTACATTACAAAATATACCACCTCACACTATTGAACAAAATGTACTGCGCATATACTATAATGCCAATATTAATCACAAATTGAAATGTGGACTAGTTTCATTGCAAACTTTTCCATTGCTATTTTCTATGAACGTCAACCAGTTGATATACAGTTCAAATGAATTGGCTCGCTCCCTATAGAGTGGAAGAGCATTCAATTGTTCTGATTGGCACTATATATTGTTGACAGCGAGATGATACAACGCTACATGACAATCATATTCAAAAAGAGAAGAGTTTCACTTCAGGGTGTACTCGCCTTTGTTGCTAGCGGACATTAATGGCTACGTGTGTTGAGTTCTTTGAAATGGAAAGTAAATTTACAGTGCTAAAAGCTGTACACTGACTAGAATCTTTTTCAAGATTCGTTTAGTCTGGCCATAGCCTTGTCTAATAGCAAAAAGTGCTTTGACGCCATCTTGTAAGTAAATTCAAATCTTTATGGGTGAGCAGCAATTATTTTCTGATTTTCGCTATCTGTTGTAGGACTTGGTCGTGATCCCGCTATTCAGAGTATCCTGACTTGCTTGTCTGTGAGACCTCCAGATTGTGGGCGACATGGTAGGGCTGAAACCTTCAGACGTGCCCCCACCTTTAGGGGTGAAGATGGCAAGCGCAGGGGCAGCAGCGTGCATCGCAGACCTCGTCACATTTCCCCTGGACACAGCCAAAGTCAGACTGCAGGTAAGTACCAGCGCGTGTGAGTGTGAGATTACGAGAATTCCCCAAAATACTTTTCTCGACTTCAGATCCAGGGCGAGAAGAAGGTGGCGGCAGCCGAAGGCATCCGCTACAGAGGCGTGTTTGGGACCATCAGCACCATGATCCGCACCGAGGGTCCGCGTTCGCTCTATAACGGGCTGGTGGCAGGCCTGCAGCGGCAGGTGTGCTTTGCCTCGGTGCGAATCGGTCTCTACGACAACGTCAGAGATTTCTACACCGGAGGAACAGAAAGTACGTTTTTATATACTACACGGGCAATAATGAATTACAAGTTGTCATTGTGTGTGTGTGTGTGTGTGTGTGTGTGTGTGCTGGTAAGGAAGTTTGGGATTTTTCTTTTTATTTCATTTTGAGTTTTTTGAAATTCAGTTGCTTTTAATTATAATTTTAGAGCAAATGTGTCAGTTTTTATTTTCTCCAAAAACTTTGGCTTTAGTTTAGTTTTTGTTAATTTTAGCCTTAGCTTTAGTTTTTTGAATAGAGTATGTGTCAAATGCAAGATAAAATGTTTTTTTTAAAAAACAAGGTCACTAGGTATTGTCATAATGTAAACTAAAAAATGAAAAAACAAGGTCACTAGGTATTATCATAATGTAAAATAAAGCTGTCCCAAAATAAATCAATACATTTAAAAGGAACTAATGTTTTCATTTGGTTAGAGGAAATGTTTTTTTCTTTTTGGTAAATTTTCATCAACTCTAATAACCTTGGAACAGACCCAGGAGTGCTTGTGCGCATCCTGGCCGGCTGCACGACGGGCGCCATGGCGGTGTCGTTCGCTCAGCCCACCGATGTGGTCAAAGTGAGGTTCCAGGCTCAGATGAACCTGGACGGCGTTGCGCGGCGCTACAGCGGTACCATGCAGGCCTACAGACACATCTTCCGCAACGAAGGACTGCGTGGACTCTGGAAAGGTGTGTTGCGACTATTACAAAGTAATTGCCGTTTTGGGGTTCATGCTCGGGTGGGATTGTACAGGTTAGCCACGGCAGCGTCTGTACCTCGGTTTTTGGGCCACGTGGGGGGACAATCCAAGACGCTCATTTTGTGCTGTAGCCTATTGAAGCTTCCCCGTAAACATTTTGCAAGCTTTGAAAAATGTTCAGTGGTGGTTCCCCTTTCAAAACAACTTTCTGCTTCTGAGGACATACGAGAACATCCTTTCCAAAATAGCTGACACGAAGAGGACATGAAAACTTTTTAGAATAAACCTTCCAAAAAGTTTTTCAACCACAAACATTTCAGAAAAAAAAATACAAATTTATTAGAAGAAATTAAATTGGGCTCATGATTTTTTCACTGGCCTTCGCATAATACCCAAATGAACAATGCGGTACGCAAAAGCAAGATGGCATTTGCTTGACTTCCTGAAAAGTAGTCATTTCGGAAACCCATTTACCCATTCTGTGATCATCGTAAGATTATTTAAAAAATTGGTTTATTTTCATGATATTTGTGAGTGAAGGAAAGATTACACTTCCGGGTCATTTGCAAAAGCCTCTAACTTCCCTTAAAAGCATAAAACGCCAGTTTCGCGAGACCAAAATTTTCCGGAGTATTGTATATGTATGTATTATTTGGCCTCTAAATGACAGTGATTTGTTTTGGGCGTTTCACGCAAATCTCTGCCATTGCGCTGTTCCCACCAGGAACGTTGCCCAACATCACGAGGAACGCGCTGGTCAACTGCACCGAGCTGGTGACGTACGACATCATCAAGGAGGCCATCCTGCGACGCAAGCTCATGTCAGGTGACGCACGCACCGATGCAGCCCATTGGCCCGGTGCCCTCACGCCCTCCAGCTGATAAGACTGTTGTCGGTGTTGTCTCTCCTCCCCTCCCTCTCCCTACAGACAACCTGCCTTGTCACTTTGTATCGGCTTTCGGTGCTGGTTTTGTCACTACGGTGATCGCCTCCCCGGTGGACGTAGTGAAGACGAGGTACATGAACTCGCCGCCGGGTCAGTACCGCAGCGCTATCAACTGCGCATGGACCATGTTGACCAAAGAGGGTCCAACGGCTTTCTACAAGGGGTGAGTATTTAGTTCCTAAGCCACTAGAGCGCTGGATTGATCATGTACTAGTACGCTCCTCGTGCAAGATAATTCTGTGCACTAGTCAAACAAAAGGTGCCTGGTCCAAGTGCTTTTAATAGTGAGGCAAAACTACGGCACTATAATATTGTGCTTTATAAAAACTTCAAATAATAACCAGAAATAGGTATTGCATTCCAGGGGATGGACACATGGAGGACGAGAATTATTATTATTTTTTTTAAATGAACTAAGCTAGGACGGAATTGGGTTTTTGTTCTTTCATGTTATTGTGCCTGACTGGGTCAAGTACTGCGGGTATAGAATTAAAAAAAAAACCTATATATATATATATATATATATATATATATATATATATATATAAATGTTTGCACTCACTCAGAATGAAATCTTGTCATGATGTTTTGCGAACTAGTCTGTTAACTGAGAGTTCAGCTGAGAGCAAGACTCAAAGTCAGCAAAAACATGGAAGCGATACGCATGGCTGTGTGAAGAAGCAATTGAGAGCCAAAATAAGCATCTTAAGTTGCTAAATTTAATTGCTAAAAAACAATTGTGCTCAAATATCCGTTGCATGTCAAAGTAGGACTTTTCATGCTACAAATGAATATTTTTGTTTTTATTTTGTTTTGTAAATGACAATGTTTTTTCAATTGTTTTTTGGGGTAGTAATTTCCTTAATTTTCATTAAATATGATAGCCAATAGCCATGTTTGAAGTTGGATTCAGTTGCAGGAGACATCGCCACAAGTAAGCGACACACTACTAGTCCACCAGTCACTTGTTGACTCCACAAGTCAACTTAGTGCACAGTGTTTGTACTAGTGTGCGGAAATGTAAAAAAAAATAAAATAATTAGCACTGGTTAAGACAGGTGAGTAGTGTGCTGAATTGTCTAACTGGTGAGGAAAAGAGGCGTGTACTAGTACATGGGAAATTCAGCGGAATTCCAAATACTAAATGACCTCTCACAACTCTATCCTACCATCTCATAATTTTTTCTTTTGTGTCTTTTAGCTTTGTGCCGTCCTTCCTGAGACTCGGCTCGTGGAACGTTGTCATGTTCGTCTCCTTTGAGCAAATCAAGCGTGCTATGATGGTGACCAAGAAGCGCTTTGACACCTCCAACTGAGTCTGAATGCACTGGACACAGCATTAGGTGCACTCAATACACCTCTGTGAAATGATGGGGTGATCAAATCATTTAATAATTAAGTTTATAAGGAAGTAAATGTAATAATAAAAGGATATTTTTTCCACATTGAATATTATTAGAAAAAAAAATATATAATTTATTTAATATCTTTTTAACGAATTCAGAAAGAGAATATGTTGAACAGGACTTTTGTTCTCAATATTTTGCATGGCTGAATTTAATATGCAATTCAAAATTGATTAAAGGTGAGTATAACAATTTTATATTCTAAAATAATTATTTAGATATCTTTTGAGGAACATATTTATGATGCCTACAAGAAAAAAAAGCGTTAATAATTATATATAATGGAATGATAGAATACAGTGGTGCCCGAAATATATGGTAAGTATACATATAAAATATAATAATATTTCATACGCTAAACAATCCCATGTGCTGAACAATTAATAATCGCATTTAATAAATTAACATTTAAAATGATGAAACACAAGTAGAGTAAAATGTGTTTGTATAGTTTCAAATAACATAATAGCCCAGTAATTTGTTTCTTAACTGTAGAATTAGTTCAGTCCTGAGCTGTTCCATATCTACAAAAAAAAAAAAAATAATTGAAGGCGCCTTGTGCTCATCTATGCTCTACGACATGCCTTTTTAATAGTATCAAGGTATTTCTTGATTTTATTTGCAACCATTTTGTTTTATTTTACAAAACACAAAACAGTATTTCTTCTAAGAGATCAAATAAAAAAGAAAAAGAACAAATAAATAAATAAAAGTGCACCTGATGTTGTGTCCAGCGAGTGTGATGCACTTTGTATGAGGGGTGGGGTGGTGTTTGTTCACATTTGCACTTTAAGTTGTCCAACTCTGCCCAAATGTCCATTGTACTCACATGTAAATGTAATGTTTATATGAAGAATAATATATAAACAAAGTTCACCTCGTTTACACTCTGCTACGTGTGCCTTTATTGTGCAATTTAGTTTCCAACAGGATGGATGTACACAGCGCGCATAATAAAACAATGTCTTTCCAAAACAAAAAACATTGGTCACATTATTATGGACATTAAAGTCGAAATCCTGAGCTTGCCAAGTAAATGTTATTTTGTGTTATATGTATGATTAATATTATTGGTTAGTTGACCATTTTGCACTGTTGAAGTGTCTTTGGACCTTAATCATCATCTTCCTCCTCCCAATATGGCTGTTACCTCTCATTTCCAGAGGTTTGTGCTTGCGTCTTGCTCATACCGCAACAAGGCGGGTGTCGTGTTAGGTTCAGGACGGGGCGCTCAGTGTGAGAGACACTTGCGGATCCTCCAGGAGGGTCCGGACGACGTGGTGGAACTTCTCTCTGTACTGGTTGAACAGCATGATGCTTTCAGGTTCCTCCGCAAGCCAGAATTTATCAAACTCAAATGCCAGATAGCCTGCAGTGGCAGATGAGCAAAAATCAAGACAAATTGCACTGAATTGAGTCACACACAATTTATTTCAATGCAAACCACAAGAGGACATTTCAAGCAACTTAATGCACGCATTTAGAGTTTAGAGTATTCCACAAACATGGTTAGTAATCGGGCTGCCCAGATTAGTCGACTAATCACAGCGACGTCGTAAACTAACTATGGTTATAAAGAGCAGCTGCTTGCTGGTGCGACATGCCACAATTTACATAAGGTCCAATAAGTCGACTATCAAAATAATCGTTTGTGGCAGCCCTAGTTAGTGATAAAAAAAAATATTTGAAAAATTGTCAATATGTGAGTACATTTTATTATCTCATTAACAGCACACTGATTTTTGTACATGGATGATGGACGCCGGGCTGTTTTCCAGCATTCCATCAAAATGTTGCGCAAAAATTCTGCGTCCCCCACCTGAAAATCGGACGATATGTAGCAGAGGACGCTAGTTGGCCTGCAGACATCCAGCACTTTTTTTTTTCATGCCATGAATTATATTTTATATCATCCATATGACGCTTAATTTCTTCCAAACTCACTCAAAGCAACCGAGTCGCATCTCTTAAGTTTGGTGTACTCACAGTAAAGCTGATGAAAGTGTCGTAGCTGGGGGGCACCCGGCACCGTGTTGTAGAAATGAGCTTTGAGAGCGCCACTCTTCAGCAAGCTGTACGCCATCTCAGTCAGGTTGATCCCCACGATGGCGTAAGAGTAACTGGGACACATAGCAAGTACCGTATGGGATGGCGTTTCCAGGCAGTGGGAAAAAAGGTTGCAATGGCACACCATTGAGTTTTACACACGGTTCAGACAAAATTGAAGCATTAGAGCACAGAAGATCAATTATTGCCCGCCTTTGACTTTTGTTCAGCTGGTTTTAGTTTCTCTCCAAGACTGAACCTTGGCCACAATTAGATCAAACCCACAAGTAATTGATGCCCCCAATGAAGGTTTATAATTGACTACAGATGCTACGAGATGGGGCGGTCGCCAAGACAAAATGAAAGGTGCTTATGTCTCACCCCAATTTGGGATGGTTGGCATGAGACAGGACCAGGCGAGCTTCTTGTGTGTAGTGTTCACTGAAGAAGCTGTGAAAGAAGCAGAAAAATGAAAGATCAAAACAGGTTAGCAGAAAAAAAGCCCGTAAAATGTCTGCCCTTTCGCTCACAGAAGGTTTGTGAGGCCCAGCACGCCCATTCCTCGGAAATCCGTCTTGGGGTCGTCCCCTTGGAAGCCGATGTCCCCCCACTGCTTGGTCACTCTGGACTCCAGCGGGACGCTCGGCATAAGCAACTCCCAAAGCTGAGTGATGTACAATTTGTTAAGTGGTGGGACGGTACAAAGTTCGGAATTGGATCACAATTACGTGACGGACTTTTCCCGAGTGCTACCATTTGAGACTTCAGTGTTCTTTAACAGACTTCGATAAGCATTTAAAAAGAAATAATAAATCTGTTAAGATTTGGAAAATAGGCGTGTGTGTGTGATGCATCGCCACTGTTCTCCTATGGCCAATATTATTTTTAATTGGAATAAAAATTCTACGATTTTGAAGTTCCAAGTTTTGTTTTGGTGCCGTTTCATTTTATTGTCATGCTCTCGTTTCAATTTGGCCACCGGCGCTACCCCGGAGTGGATTAGTTGTGTGCATCTTTACTGTTCATACCTTCAACAGCACGGCCTCATGTTGAGGGTTGTCAGGGCAGAACGCTTCCTTCCTGACGTCTTCCACAGACACGTACAGGCTCTTGTATCCCGTTATCTGCCGGAGCGACGTGTACAGGCTTTCCTTGAAACTAGACGGAAGGAAGTGCAGCAGGTGTGTTATGTGATCACTTGACTGCTCCGTTTCTTAAAGAGTGTGGCCTTACAGGGCATTTGTCTGCACTTTGATGTTCTTCTCCTTCATTATTTGCTCCACGTGGTTTCCCAAGTGCTCCTCGCTGCTTTCCACAGCACCTTGTAGAAGCTACACAGAAGAAGAAAGAGTAAGGGAAAACAAAAAGAGGAAAGAATTATGTTATTATAATTGTTATTATCTCCGTTCTCTCCATCATTGTTTGTTCCTTCTGCAATTCGTGGCAAAGAACTTTGCTCTGCAATTTGTATTGTGCGATACTTTTTTTACACCATTGGCTTTTGCTCATTGATGATATTTTGTTACAAAGTGTGTTGTCAAAGTTTATTTGATGAAAAATAAATCTTTATGTTAAATTGATCTTTTATTAACCACAAAAAAAAAAAACACAAAAGTACTGAAAATTGTTACTTTTTGTTGGGTAGTACCAGGAAGCGGGAATCTGTACTCTACGCATCCCCCATGTCTTGCAAGAACCATTATTCATATTCGAAACTAATTACTATCAAGGTGTAACAAGACCACAAAACGAAAACAAATCAGGAAGGGTCCTGTTTGCAATGCAGACCTTTTCACCATTGATAATTGTGGTATTGTGACATGGCCATGTATTATCTAGACTTGACCAATAGTGAAACCGTTCAAACCGAGCAATCTGCTTACCTTGCTCTTTGAAGACTTCAAGGAGTATTCTGCAATGGCACAGACATTATCATGACACACTAGCTCAAAATCAACAGTGGGGGGCGGGGGAGCGTTATCTCTGGTGTCGGCCTGAAAACTATGCCCAAATTTGATCAATTTTATATTTTTGAGTATTATTAATTGTTCTCCCATTTCTTTTTTAAACAAATTGCTGACCAATCTAAAGTGTTGATAAATAGTTGCTTTGGTTGACGGATTTAATGTTAATCATTCACAATCATGCCATTTTTTAAGTTTCCTGAAAAATTAGGGTTCTGGAGCCGCAAGGTTTCAGCCCGTCACCAGCGATATACAACTAAAACAATTATTTCTACCTGTATTCATTGTTCTGGCCGCCCCTGGCCCGTATCCCGAGCATATCCTCTGCAGCTCACATGTCCCCGCTGCCTGCCTGATGAGCCACTTGAGCCAGTACCTCAAGTAAGTTGTATACACGTACTGCCAGATGTACGCAAGCATGCTTCCTGCAATTCCAATAGAGAAAAATACTTAACAAGTAAATATGAAGTGACTCAAATCAAAGGCACAGCATTGAAATTGGGGTTACCACAGTTAACAAACAGTGATAAAATCCCATATTTGGGTGAATAATGTACAGGGTAAAAAAACAAAACTAAACAAAAAAACATTATGAAAGAATTAGTGTAATCTTTTATTATTATTCCTAATTTAAACATTGAAGGCTAGTTTAGTTATATTTTTGGTGTGCATTATTAAGCAGTAATATTTCTGTTGTTAAAACTATTTTTTGCAAAAATCTTAATTAAATTCATTATAGGGAAACTTGATAGAGCTTAACATTGGCATTTATATAATAGGTTTGCATGCAAAAATGACATCAGTACCAAAATGCAAAATACATTTTGGGGCCAGTTGTATTTTGACATTATTAGCGGCATATTTAATATGACTTTGAATGGGCAAATTGTGATCAGTCCCTGTCACGTGACTGCCACCAATATATGGACGAATGAGACTAGCGCGGCCATATCCCTTATTTTTAGGGCACGGTTTTAAAATCTTGATTTATTCACTGATTTCGCCAAAATAAATAGATAAAATAGAAAACACAAGCTAATATAATTTTCTTGAAAAAATAATATAAAATTGAGCTTATTATTGAAAAATGGACCACCCTGGCTGGATGATCCTAGTTGTAGCTGAGCAAAAATGAGCATGCAAAGTTTCTACCAAACCTTATTAAAAAAAAATAATAATAAAAATAATCTATTCACACGCGAATATTTATTTGTTGTTTATTTTTTTACTACCAAGCAGTAATATTTCCTACGTTAAACCAACAAAGCGCCTTAAATATTTAGTTATTACATCAATGTGTTTCACTGTGGCATGCGCAGCAAATTTGAGCTAGCCCTTTACGCTAATTCATTGCTAACAAACAAACATTGAGCTGATACAAACGCCGTTGTGTCAATCGCTCATCGCTTTCACTGTCCGTCTACGCAAACAAAGCAGCGATCGTGTCACTTGCGGAGAAATCTACGAGTCAACTATGCGGCTTCGTTCTGACATGTTATGACAGCGAAAGCGTCGTCCGGACAACAGGTGAGGGTTGTCACCCGAGCGAGCCAAACTAGTGAGCGTCACTAACTCAGAAGCCTGCTTGACACCAGTCACAACTAGCAAGAGTTTTCATTAAATTTAGTTTGTCTTACACTTCGTATTTTCCTATAATTAAACAAATTAAACGTGTCCAAAGCTGATCTTGAACTACCATCCAGAGTCGATGAATCTGCAGTCATAAGTGCTAGCACAATTTTCGGCAAAAGCACGTCGTCGTGGCGACACTTCCTGTTGCAGCTGAAGTTACCGGAAGTAGTTTCTTTGACCTGCCTGCGTTCTGTGAGGCTAGGCTCGTGGGGGCAAAATCTCAGCACACTGCATGGTTGTGAAAGTCGCAAAAGCAAAAATACCAGAGTTGCATGCTTTGTTATTGAATTATTGCTAATTTATGTTATACTCGATGTTAAACGCTTTGCGGAAGCTGCCGTTGTTGCGAAATGCTCAATACAAATAGTTATATGGCTGTTTTTTTTAAACCTTTATTACACATGTTGTGAAATAAAGATGTCCTGAAGATGCGCTATAAAAACACTGTTATCTTGTATTGTATTGTATCGTATTGTATTCACACAATGCAATATACTAAACTCACAATGGCAGAAAAAAAACAATTGTGTTTGTACATTAAGTCGAGTCAAGAAGCACCCCCTTGTGGTGTGAAAGTGTAGCTACGGAGCTACACACTCTCCAGACAGGCATTACCAAATCGCCACACGCATTTGGGAGTTGTCCACGGCAGGACTGTAGCAAAAGTCACATGTACGAATGCAGCCAATCAAGAGGCCCAGTGTTAATCGATCGCGCGCTTACGTGGAATTTCTGTACGCATTAAATTATGTGTTTGTGCATACATTTCAATGTACACGTTTGCAGATTTTTGTCACATATTTGTGACTTCAATCACGCATTTGTAGATTCATGTTACACATTTGTGACTGTGGTTACAGATACGGATTCTTTTCACATATTTGTGGATTGAAATACACATTTCTAAATGGTTTAGCAACAATAATGGCCCCCAAAGAACAGTCATGTCCATCACTATCTTACAGTGAGCTTCTCGTCCTCCTCCTTCTTCTTCACCGCCATTCTTCTTTCTCCTTCTGCACGAACATGCCCAATAACATTGGGTGGTTGAAGATGAATAATTTAAGTTTGGCTTTAATTTCCTGAAGAAGACGAGGACTTCCCGGTAAAATTACATTTCATCATTTCATTGTGTTATACTCACTTTATATATTTATTTATTTTTTTGTCAAAACGTTTTATGGCTCCTTGTTTTTTTTTTTGCTTTGTTTTTTTTTTCTTGTGGGCGACGGTCAAAATGGTTCTTGTGAGTACAAAAGGCTGCCGACTCTACACAAGATGTGACCTTCACTTTGAGCATAAGTTGAAGCCTTAACTGTTGCTTGAAACCTTACTTTCAAAGGCATACAGAATGAGGCAAGTGTTGTTGTTAAAACTTTATTGCAGATTAGTATCATTGACACATCCAGTCCAATCCAACTTTATGTAGAAAGCACTTCAAAAGCAATACTGTTGACCAATGTGTTGTACACAAATCAAAGGACGAAAAAAGCACAAATAGGCCAAAAATAAAAGGGCACACGGATAACTAAACATAAAAAAAAAGTAGTACTGTTGACTGAAAATGACATAACAGTTGCTCGGGGCTCAGGTAACGACCAATCACGGCTCAGCTTCAGAAAACAGGTGAGTTGTGATTGGTTGTTGGCTGAGCCTTGAGTAACTGTGATGTCAACAAAAAATAACAAAATGGCCTCCCATTGACATGGCTAAAAACAGCTGAATTTTGCTGCTTAACTCAAATTCCACAAACGCAATATTCATCAGAATGCCATGTTTCGACTATTGAAGGAAATTGAAGGCACATAAATCATATTATTGCAAGTGATTTTGGGGAGTTCACTTCCCCTTTAAAAACAGGAAGTGAAT
Source organism: Idiotropiscis lumnitzeri (assembly GCF_059441095.1). NCBI lineage: Eukaryota > Metazoa > Chordata > Actinopteri > Syngnathiformes > Syngnathidae > Idiotropiscis > Idiotropiscis lumnitzeri. The sequence continues at coordinate 8,718,827 of NC_142398.1, forward strand.
TGGCCTGTATGATCTTCAGAGGGAGATTGTTGCACAATTTTGGTGCCGCAACTGAAAAGGCCTGCAGCAAATCAGACAAGTACTGAGGTGACATTTTAAAAGCAAGCAGAAGAATTTGAAAATCAACTTGACATCACGGTCGTCAAGGTGACGGACAGGGCTCCGCGTTGATGGGGATGCATTTCTTTGGGATTGCATGCACCTTGTTCATCTCGACGTTCTCGAAAACACCTTTCACGAACGTACGGCGGGTGTCACCATTGCTGTACGTGCGGCTGAGATAGGCTGTGAACGGGATGTTGGACGTCATTTTCTGGCCCTCCATTCGCATCTCGCACTTGTGCATTGGAGGCACCATCATCTCCGCCGTCACAGAGAGGGAGATGGCTTCCTCCACGGTGGTCCCAAAGGAGAACTGCTTCGTTGTCTCACTGCTCAGCGAAAAAGATGCGGACATCTTCTGTGGTATCCCGGCCGTGATGAAGGCCACCACGCCCGCCTTGATGGACCGTCCGGTGTTCCACGTGGACTGCTTCTTAATGGACAAGGTCATCGTCACCTTCTTTATTACCTCCTGCAAAGAAAGTTGACCGTCAGTTTACAGGAAGTTGACGTTTCTATGGGGCGTTATCAAAGTACTGTTTTTACAAATTGACACATTTCAATTCTGGGAAATTTTGTCACTTGAGAGTCATTTTTTTGGGAAGGTATCATATTCAGGCAAATTGGTGAAAAGATGGGAAGTTGAGCACCTTGTTGATAAGTGAATTTGCAGTATATTTATCGTGATTAATTGAGAATTGATGGCTTATGTAATGAAAAAATTCCCGTTCATGGCCATGGAGCATGTCTGAGTAATTGCCTACCTTGCACCCAATATTGGTGAAGTTGGTGATGGCCAAGGTCATGGGCGGGCCATTTAAGATCTTCGCATCGCTCAGGGTGTAGCGGACATCAGCCATGTGATCCTTGTACGACTTCCGGTTGATGGTCAGGACCTCGTAGTATTTGTACCATTCATAGGTCTTGGAGCCCTCCCATGCTAGGAAGAAAGCCTCAAACTTTGGCAGCACCTTACCAAGGCCGTACTTGTTCCTGCCCACAAAGACGTTCTCATCGAGGCACGATCGCACTGAGTTCTGCGGCACAGAACCGTACGAGTCTTTCTTCCACTCCAGGAGCTCGAAGTTGTCCTTGTTGACCAGGATGTAGAACGAAGAGACCTTGAAGGGGCAGTGGCAGTAGGGCCCCAGGTCGGTGCTATAGAAGCCCACTTCGCAGTCATCCATGCACACGTAGTCGGTGCGCCGCGTGTAGCTGTTGTAGATGGACACCGCACCGTAGGGCACGTAGTTGTCATACCGCTCCCACCTCAGGTTGGCGTTGTAACCGAAAATAAGGTCAGGCGGAGCGGCGCGCGGGACCCTAGCTGGGGCCGGAGCCTGCGTGGGAACCGTGCGATCTTGCTGCGGGTTGTGGGGGAGCACTGCAGGGGAAAGCGAAGAGGTTGTGAGGAGACGCGAAGCCATAATTGTGCCTTTGTGGACACCCGTAGGTCAGGTCATTCAAAAATAAGGTTAAAAAAAAAAATATATATATATATATAAAATAAGTTGATATAATAATAACAATATTATTATTAATAAATAATTAATTCTGTTTTAAATTGATGTTGTTTATTTATATTTTATTTTTGTATTTAAATTTTTTTGTATTTAATTGTATTTAAAGTCACAACAATGAATTCATCAATTTAATAAAAACAATATATTTTTAATAAATTAATTGTATTTACAATATTTAATGCAATCATTCAAATGAAATAAAATCAATTATTTTGATAAAATAAAACCCTTTAAAACTTTAATGCTTTTAATAAATTGAATTAGTTTGCATGTTTTAATGCCATCACTAAGACATAAATGAATCAGAATTATGTAAGTAATATATATGTTATTAATCTAAGTGCCATGTTTACTCTTATTTACATTTCATTTAACTAATGGATTAATCAATTATTTAATGAATAAATATACATATTGATAAATGCAGGGTGCAATATGATTTATATATATATATATATATATATATATTTTTTTTTTATTAACCATTGATTTAATACATTAAATAAGGCATATTAATTGATTAATTGTAGCATACATGACACAACTGCACAACTATGTAAGACAACATTCAACCCAACTAACACAGATTGTAACGTACAGCAACACACAATACAACTCTACAATACTTTATTATTTTTTTTAATTGACAAAACAAATATAACAAGAGAATCATGCAATTCAATTAACATTCACCTTTCTCATCCTGGGCGCTCCTCTGGACGATGCCGGCATTGGCCCCGCCCACAAGCACGCACAGTAACAACAGCGCCCCCATCTGGTCAGTCAACATTTTCACCTATTCAGGGCTGGATTTAGAAAAAAACGAGGACAGCTACATGTTATTAATGAGGAAAAATTGAAAAACTAAAACATTGCAAGGAATTTAGGGACCATCAAAATATCATAAAAGACTCAGAGAATGTGGATAAATTTCCAAATAAAAGTGGCAAGCCCAAAAAGCCACATTGAAAACCCTTGACCTTTGATCCGTAACATATTATTTTACTAGTGTGTTCTCGTCATTTTACTAGTGTCGTAGTTGTTTCACGAGAGCAGCATCATTGCAGTTCTACTTGTGCGCCCAAGACATTCTACGAATATGACTGTACTAGTGTCGAAATGCGCTCGGTATGAAGAGCTTCACTTTTCGTAGCTAATACTTTTAGTTAGAACAGAATAATTTGCCAATATGCGATCGATTATGACGAGGCATAAAGGGTTATTGTGTTTCTGGTAATTCAACCAATAAGACAGACAAAAGTGAATTATTTCAACATTGAAATAAAATAAAATGGCAATCCATTCAGGCATTATTATTATCGTGATTACTTTGACTGATGATGACGGATCAATGATAGCTCCGGTTCTGAATGATGAAACTTGACTAACCTTGATTGCGTGCTCTTCCCCAAAAGGGCCGACACAAGTAAAAAAGGAAAAGTGGAAAACTTCACGCCGGGCGCAGCAACGAGCGGGATCCTCCCAGGCCTTGTTAGTTTCACCGAAAAAAAAGACTCCAAATAATTTGAAGAGAATTTTTTATCATCCGAAAAAAAAACTGAGACAGTTCTCCAGCTCTGATGAGAAGGGTCTGAATTAATCCCGAAAAAGCGGCAACTTTTATACCATTTTCAAGACCATGCCTCTTTCTTCTGATTGGTCGAAAGTGGTCTTAGTCCATTCTAACAATGTTTCCAAAGTCATGTTTAATGTTTACGACCGTGGTGACTTCCGGTGGTGTCTCGGAGTGTCTTTATGTCTTTTCCATCCATTTTACGAATGAACTTTAATTATATTGGTGTCACGCTAGTCGTGTTGATTACAGAATTCATGGCCCTCTTAAAGCCATTGTTTTTCTTTAATTTGTCATTTCAGTAAAAATATTTCATTGACAGTGTAGCACATCACATGTTGAGAGACATTATCCAAACAGTCGTTTAAACAATGCATTGTAACCGTACACTCACGCACAATAGTTCTAATTATTTTTTAAGGCACTTGTAGTCACGCAAATGATCCTCATGTTGGTTCTTCATTTAGCTCTGCATGTGCCTTTAGGGTGCTCTTTCGCTGACGCCGTTCAAAAATGTCGTATCTGTCTGTTTTGAGTTTTTGAAAGATTCTGTATAAATTCTGGATCTGCTTGCAGAGCGCTTTGTAAGCCGTACATCTTGGTATCTTTTAGACTCGGTTATTGTGTGAGATGTTTGAAAGGGCCTTGACTGGTCCTTGGATCTGACATAAAGAATTAACGCTGCACATGCCCCACGCGTATGCTGCGTGTAGGAGTTCCTTGCTCCTGCCATACACAATATAACATGTGCGCTCTGGGAGTCGCCTCCAGAAAGATTTGGCCTCAGTTTGAACTCTCCTAGTAGCAAATCTTGTGTCGCTGCTTATCAGTAGGCTCTTTTTTCCTTTTGCTCTAACTCATTGATTTTCATGCTAATTTACATGAGTTGTGTACACTAAAAGCACCAAGCCCCCCCCCCTGTGAGATAATGCCTTTTATAAATCAGAGCCTGTCCCTCCTTCCCCTGAAGAGCTGCCAATTCTAAATCCTACATGTCTTTCTGTGATTGCAAGATTATTGACTGCGATCTGCGTTAGGATAAGGGTCCAACCCTCACTGGCCCCGCTGAGGTCACCTAACAACACTTGACGTGGTAGGTCTGTATGTGTGATAAACCAGCGCTTATGATGGCCCCAGGCTTACCGGCTGCTCACTTGGAGGTTTGGCTCAGGTAGATGAGTCCCTGGGACACAAATGTGTGTGCACAACATGGAAAATAAACTTGGAATATTGTGTCTAGAACTCCTACACTGTAGAATTTGTAGAGAACTTATTACTCTACCTATCATTGTCCTGTGTACATGTCATGTCAAGTTGCTTTTGTTTGGTTGGCTGGCTGTAGTTTAAGACAAATTCCTTTATTATTATTATTATTGTTATTGTTATTGTTATTCTTATGGCCATTATTATTATCATATATTATTATTATTATTATATTATTATTACTATTATGGCTATTATTATTATTATTATTATGGCTATTATTGTGGCTATTATTTTTATTATTATTATTATTATTATGGCTATTATTTTTTTCTCCTTTTTTCTGCTGTTTTGGACTTTTGGTTTATCCCAGTGCCTTATTTACCATTTTATTTCTTTCAATTAGATTATTACGAACTACACTGCAACCTCGCTTTCCTGTTTTGGGGTGCTCCTCCCCATCAAAATCTGGCATCCATGGAGCTTCCTGACACATGCTAAGCCCCTTAGCATGTAGCGGTCACGTGTATTTGCATTAGAAACCATTGAGTATGTGAACGAAGACCCCGCCCGAAATGTCATCAACATCTGGTCCAAAGATGATGTCAGGGTGAGGTTCTGGATTGTTGTCTGGGACCGGACCAGGTGAGTCTGTCGTGAGGTCCTCAGAGCATCCTGTTGCTCCCAGATCATGTGGGCCGCACACAAAAAAAAGAACTTGTTTTTTTCAATTGTGGGCATGTGACGGTCTTTGAAATGTTTCAAAGATTAATGGCTATCTAAATAAATTTGACTAGACTTGAAGAGCACATTTTGCTTTTAAGTTTTGCTGTTCTGAAACTGCTTTTCTGCGTTTGCAGCGCAGAGAGATGAAAGCTTGTATTTTACACCAAATTAAAGATAAAAGTAGAAACAACTCATCAATTTGCTTTGGAGCAACTGACTTGCTTGGTTCGTTGTGCTTCTCCTAACTAACATTTTCCCCGTAAATGTCAATGAATTACATTTTAAAAACCCGTTTTAGCCTCCCAAATTACAAGTTGTGTATTTTTCTACAGGGCACACTGTAACACCAGATGAGTTATTTCAACTGGACTGGTTTTAGGAAAGTGATTGCAGAGAGTTCAATTTAATAACTCAAACAATTAAAGAAATATTGGATTTGAGTAAAAATGTCTCACATTCATTGTTTCAGCAACACAAGTGAATTACGATGTGTCACCTTGAAAAAACCCCCCCAAAAAGTTGCATTTATCCAAATGCTTTTGAAATGAGTAAAGTGAACTTCTCTCTTATCTCCTTCACGCCACGGACACCAAGCCACCTGCATGCCCTCACTTGTTTTTCCAGGAAATCAAAAAATTACATTGTCGGCGTGACAACCGCAACCTCCTCTGTCCATTTGATGAAACTGAATGTGGTAAATCATTTACGTTCAAATAACTTGAGTTAAATATTGGATCTCTCTTCAAGCGATTGGCACAACTTGTCAATTAACATCCCAAATTAATTCAGTTAAATAACTTAAACTAATGAGTAATTTGCATGTATCCAATGTGGTATTTTAAAGGAGTGAATGTGTGGCGTCCACTACAAAAAAAAAAGCCTGCTTATCTGGTTCTGTCGGGGGAGGTTGGCTACGTGCAACACAGAAGGTGCTTGTTCACTTTATCTGGGGAAAACATTTTGCACAAAACATTCAAAAATCATTTGATACTTTTTGCCCTCATCCAATAACCCAACTGAGTGGTTACATTTTGTTTTTTCTTTTGTATCAAACCGCTGCGTTTCACTGGCACATGTCCTTCCACGTTTCTTTGACGCCGTTCCGTCGATTTTATCATCGCTATTTAGTTGGTGGAGCCTGTTTGCGGCCCTCCGAAGGGGCCTAAAGCCGACTGTAAGTCCAGGTTTAGGCTTGTGTGGTTGCATCTGGAAACGGACTCACTTGTCTTTATGGATGATGTAACTCATGGTGGCAGCAGAAGAATGAAATCTGAAGTCTACAAAACCATTTTATGGGGGAATTTTTTGGGACGGTCAGTCCCTGTCCCTCCAGCCGCGGTCTGGGTAGACTTCTCACCTCGACCCTCCAGCCTTATTCATAAAAATTGTCGGCCCCGACCTCATTCAGTCCTGCCGCCGCGGGAGAGATGCTAACGGCAGAGGTTTATTTGAAGAGCAGAGGATTATTCTCCTCACCTCTTCTCCATAAACGAGCCCAATGCAAGTCAGTATGCACAGGTCGTAGTGGCATGTTGCGAATATGGTGACAAGCTTGTGTGTGATGCATGGGTGTGGTGTGCGCATGCGTGAGGAAGCGGGCAATAGAGTGGAGAGGTGCGTGAACGCTGGGATGATGAGCGGGGGAATTAAGAGAAGTATAGAAGCAAAAGGAGAAAGTCTATGAAAATAAAGCGAGGGTTCAGTGCAAGCCTTGTCTTCCTGTGGCGTGGCATTGAGGCTCCGTCTTTTAACGATGTGTGCCAGCCGCAATCTCAGAGTCAACTCTGGGTTTGGAGAGGGATCTCCCCAGCATCCTCGGACCACGGTCAGGCGAACGGACAACAGGTGTTTTTGAGACGCTCTGAGGAGATTTACGCCGTTTTCCCATTTGGCCGCGACCACATCCCACGCACAAGGGCCGTTTTGTGGGACGGACGAAAATCAACTTCCAACTGGCAGAGCCTCAGAACTCTTTAGCGCTGCCCGAGTGGTTCCCTGGAACTTTTTCAAAAATGTTTGAACATGGAAAAATACAGGGGTGGGAAATATATTTTTGGGTTTAATATGGTTTCTGTAGGAGGTCAAACATGACACAAACACTCTTAACGTTTTCCAATGCTGTAAAGAAGCATATAATTAATGTGAAATTTCAACATTTCTGTCAATGAAGATTGCCATTATAACCTGTGATGCACTTTTTTTTTTTTTTGCGACACACGCTTCTATCTTACAGGGCGGGATGTCAGGCAGGTGGCTGTTGAAAACAAACCGGTGGCTGTGTGATGGGCCATGGATCCCAAAGGGAAAACGCAAACAATAACTAAGCAGAACAGAGGATTCAACGTTTCTTGTACCGAATCATTTGCATTTATTGTACCCAATTGGGAGTGAGTGAGAAAGTGCAACTGCATTACTTCTGGAGAAATTAGAGCAGCACAAAAATAGATTGAAGAAGTGGATTGCATCTCCAAACTCCATTACTGTTGCAAGTTTTGTTCGCAACCCGGGATAAAACGCGAAAAAACACCCATTTGCGGACTTATACAGAATATTAGAGACATGTCTCTCTCCGCTAAGACCGTGAAGGAAAGGACCATTAAAATGGCAGGCAACATCACCAATAGGCTAATCAAGGGCGTTAATTTAGCGCCGGCATAGATACATACAGCATATGTTGACTTCATTAGAAGGCTTATATAAGGCTTTTAATTTTTGGCGGCTCCAGACAGATTTGTTTTGGTCCAATATGGCTCTTTCAACAGTTTGGGTTGCTGACCCCTGGCCGAGCCAAGTCGTGTTTTTATGTTAAGATGGGTGCAAAGTTTTATTCCGTTTGAGAGAATGTGGCCAATGAGGTGAATATTGCGCTTTATATTTTGCTTTCTTTGTTTTGTGACCCATCCTTATTTTCTGTGCTAATTTCGCTTTTATATTGCTGTGTTCGTAGTTCTGACAGCATTGTTGGGGTGTTGTTTTAACATGTAAAAACCCATCGACAACATTAAATGTCTGTTAAACACAAAGAACAAAGTTGAGCCTTGATTGAACTTGAAAGGAGTAACACACGGTTTTGCATAAAGACCAAAACTATCACTAAACAGCAAATAATGAAGTGGAGTGCTCAAGAGAGTTACATGTGCACAGATTTGTGGAACTCAGTCCCGCACATAAGGCACTCCGCATTATATGTCAGTTTTGGAAGAAATTTGGGACTTTTAGGTGCGCCTTATGGTTGTGAAAATACGGTACATGCCAATATGACATTTGAGCGACAGCACACCGCTGTTGGTGAGCGACCTCGACACACGACAAACTGTAACCTTGAAGGACAAAAGAAAAAAAAACGAAGCCAAGATTACCAAACTACATTGGCGCAAAGTGCATATTTGAAAATGATTTGGAAGAAGGTCACAGCACATCACCAACAAAAATCTGCCAAAAAAACAATTGTGGATGCGACGTGGCTTTTGCGCCGGCACAGAATCACGTGCTGATAATCTGACATCCTTTGTCAGGCCCCGTGTCGTCCCTGGCCCGAATTAATCATCAAAAAATCTTATATGTCAAGGCACCCTGGTAGTCCAACCTGATCCACAAGTGTATAGCTGCAAGGCGGTTTTGCGGAGGTCAAGCAACGCATCCCCACAGGGGTCAAAGCAGTTTGGGGTCGTCCGGGTTGAACCTGATGGAGGAGAAAGCGCCAATGTGCCTGACCAGGTTGGGTTCCACGCTGTGTGAGCGTTCTCCGGGCATGTCACGAACGACCCGGTACAGGACCGTGTCCATGCCGTTTCCCTGGTAGCAGTATTCACGGTCCAGGTAGGCCGCCACCCTCAGGGAGGCATTGCCCGGGTACAGCATGGCGGGCATGCAGCACTCTGTGGCCGGTGACACGGCATAGAGCTGCGGGGACAGGCGCCGTAGCTCCAGGAGGTAGTGACGGCCCAGCAGCTCGGCGATCGCCATCACGTACACGGCCAGGAGTACCAGGTGGCCGGCGGACATGCGCAAGGACAACAAGCACGGGTTCCAGACAGCCAGGAGCTGCAGCAGCAAAGTGGCGCCTAGCAGGCCCAGACCCACCTACTCCAGGATGCGGTAGGGTTCCGGGTTCCAATCGCGCTGCAGCCGCTCGGGGTGGTAGAGCTTGACGTAGGTAGAATGCATGACAAAGCGTCGGCTCAGGAGCTCCTGCACCACCTGGAAGAAGTCCGGATGCGGCACGGCGTCGTCCTCCAGGACCACCATGTTCTGTGGCTCTGCCAGCTGGTAGGCGTGGCGCAGGCAGAAGATATAGTCCTGCTTCTCACGCTCAAACGTGTTGACAAGTTGGTGGCGGACACCTGTCCGGCGGACCACGCGAAAGTGCCGCTCCAGCAGTTTGGCGTCCTCGTTGATGTCCGGGCCGCTTTCCACGTCGCACAGCACCACCTGTCAAGAGACATTCATTGGTTTAGAGGACACACTTGGGTTGACTTTGAGCCTCAACAGCACAGCTGTCCAACTTTGGTCATGGAGGTCGCTAGCTTAGCGTGTTTTAGATGTTTCCCCCACTCCATAACATCTGATTCCAATAATCAGGATCGATAGCAGGCTCATCGTTTGGTGGAGGGAAACATCTAAAACAGTGGCCATCGAGGGCCACAGTTTGGCACCTGTGCTTGACGACAAATGACTTCATGGTTTGAAATGGTCTGCTGGATGAAGAGCAAATATTTTCATCATCATCAAGAGAACATCTGCATCTGCATGTCCGCTGCTCCTGACTTGTTAGTCTTTTTATGGCTTATGTCACTTTTATTAACACGGACAACTCAACTATGCACAAGAATGATGACCAAACACTGCAGGACAAGACTTTACTTGAAACAAGATGGACAGACGAAGGAGTTTTTCCTTTGTTGCTAAGAGTGTTTAGGGAACCGTTTGCAACGCCTCCAAAAAGTAAACATTAATTTCACTTTTCTGCCATTTTTCCCCGTTTTTTTTCGTCCTTGTAGGGTTACGATTTACGTTAATTGCCGGGTTCTCCTTCCAATGGGATGCGTGCGTGGAGGCAACCCATTTCGTACACTTGTATTTGCCATCTTGTTCTTGTGGTCAGGACCCACAGTTTGTAAACAAACGGTGAGGGAAGGAATGTATATTGGGGCCCACAAATCTTTTTTTTTTTTTTTTTTTATATCTGTCTTCATAATCCTGTTCCTCCCTTAGTTACCTTCCAGTGTGGAGATGCTCAGAGCTCTGTACTTGGGCAAAAACTGTTTTTGGTCAGTTGTGCAGGCGTTTCAGAAAGTACCGTATTATGGCTATGCTGAGGATGTCCACGAATATTTCTCTGCCAAACCTGATAATGTGATAGACCAAGCTCCATGAGTGTATAACTCGGGTCAGAAACCTTTTTTCAAAAGTGAGAGCTACTTCTTCCTTCTTATTAAACCTGTTAGGTACCCACTTCTGAAAATAATACATTTGCACGTGTTACCTGTCGAATGATCACTTTACCAGTGAGTTATTTTTAGAAGAGTCCTGTGGGATAATTGTGTGGTCCTTGGCGACTGCTTGGTGCCCGTGGGAATGTAGCTGCTACCAATGAATGGATTACTCCAAATTGTCTTCATTTGAACCCAGACCAGAGGTTGCAAATCCAGGTCCTCGTAAACCTTTGTTTACCAGACAGTTGATTAGATGCACTTGTGGCTAAAGCCAAACTGACCCAGGGTTTTTATGTTCTGGACCTGGATTTGCCATCTCTGACCCTGACAAAAGTTCTTGGAATTCATCTTGACCTCTTTGTCAAAAACACTAAACTTTGGAGGTGAAATGAAACTAGCAACGCCTGAAAGGCATAATAATGCGGCAACACATCTGGGCGCAAGGCCGCTCCCCGCAGCTGCTCAGGAGACTGTTCAGCTCACGCATCACTTGCAGAAGGTAATGGTAAGGGAGCGCATCAGGCCGCCGCGTCGTCACTACCGCCACAAGCAGCTCAGGATGCTGGGAAAGTTTGGCAGTGGTGGGGGCAGGCTCGGGTGTGGCGCTCTGCCAGAAGCGCAGCGCATCCTGACCGCGCTGCTGACTTTGGCGCAAGGCATCCTGGCTCATGGTGTCCAAGTAGGTCGAACGCGTGAAGTAGTATGAGTGCAGCAGGCGGTGGCAGAGCGCCGGAAGAACCACGAAGAAGGTCAGCGGAAACACCACCAGTGTGCGCATGGCACCACTGGACCTGCGCACGCGGCGTGTTAGCAGCTGCATTGCGGCTAGCGGCACGATTTCACTGGGACAACCTGCAGGAGAAAAATAACAGAATAACCCAAAAAATAACAATTCAAAACAAATGTATTAAAAGGAAAAAAAGGTCAAACTTAAACTCATTCACTAGCAGTCGAATTAAAAAATGGATCTTGGTCGTCTTTATCCGTCATTTGCGTGACTGACTTATGCTCTTCTATTCACCCATTAACTGAGCCACTTTTTCCACACGAGGGTTGCAGGCATGCTAGAGCCTCTCCTAGCCGTCTTGGGGCAGTGCGCGCGGCACACCCTGAACTGATCGCCAGCCAATCGCAGGGCACGCAAAAACAAACAACCAGTCACACCTAGGGACAATTTTGAGTGTTTAATTAACCGACCATGCATGTTTTTGGAATGTGGGTGGAAACCAGAGTACAGGAGAAAACCCACGCGGGGATGGTGACACATGAAAACTCCACACAGGAAGGCTGAGGCCAGATTCGCTTGAGTCATTTGGAATAAAAAAACACCAAATTGGAGAACATAACTGATGTCCACTACGGAAGACGTTTTATTAACTCTTCGAACTGTTGTCAGTGGACAACTTAACGAGCACTAACAATGGGAATCTCTTTTTTTTTCATGGGAACGGCTGCAGAAAAGTCTTGCCTGGCTCGGGTTTGCTCATTAAACTGGGAAAGGAAGAACAAGAATATTTACTATGGGCAGCAGATGGCAGCATTGGGTTCTTTTGGAACGAGATCACAGTCCATCAAAACATGCTTTTGAAAACGGTGGACCTCTTGTCAATGTGACATTTCCCAACAGCTTGTGAGTGAAAGGTGTTTGTCAAGTTGAATCTGTGACAGAGTGTCACAAAACAGAAAGGCAAATGGCAAAGATTTTTTTAAAAATTTTGAAGTAGAAGTGTTGATGTAATTTACGTATACAAAGGCGCGGACACAATACTATTACTAAATAGTGTGCAAATAGTTGAACAGTGAAGAACCTTGTGGAACACCAAACGACAAAGGGGCAGATCTTAACTGCATGAGCACAACCATTTCCAAAATTTTAGAAATAAAAGGCAATCTGGAAATGGGTCTAAATTTTGACAGAACACCTCCATCAAGGCCAGGTTTCTTTTGAGCAGAGGTTGCACCGCAGCATGTTTAAATGGAGCTACGCCACAAGAAAGACTGCTGTTGATAATGGCCAAAACCGTGTGTCACCGGGTAACGTCTTATCCCAACTATGCTCGAACGCAGCTGAATCGCCAACGTCGCTCCGTAGGTCCAGCAGAGACTGGCGATCATACACCAGCCGCGAGTCACCAAATCACCAGAGAAGAAAATCCCATACATCAAGAGGGTCACTGAGAAAACAAGTGCACTTTACGCCATCTTGATCAAAGACCGTGCTAATCTATTAAGAATCCCATAAGAAGATGGGCAAGGCAGAGGGACGCGCACATGCTCGCAGGCACGCACAACTTTTCACTAGACACCAGCATGTGAACAGAATCAAATCTCACCGAAAATGGCTGTGTCAGAGAAGTTATTTTTCCACCACCAATCCAGTTTTGCTCGGCTGTCTCTCCGAAGGGCATCAGAGACAAAGCCACACTACAAAGGCAAAATACACGACAAGATATCTAAGTTGTCAGGAAAGCAAAACATGATTTGCATCAAACTCACTATTACGGGCCAATTCTACCCGTTGTAGTTTTCACTTGGCTTGCTCGTTCAGAGGCCTGGAGTGAATTTACGCAGAAGTTTACCTTGAATTGTTTATTGTAGTTGTTGTTGAGTCCGATTGTTGCTGTTGCCTCTTTTCCTGTTGATTGCTGAGGTTGGTAAGAACATGTGGCCCCAAACACTGTGTCTCCTCCCAGAATGCTCCTGAGTCACCCTTAAAGACACTCCCAGTGCATTGCTTTCAAACCCGCCACCCATTGGTCAAAAATATTGCATAACTAATCAAAACTAAGACAGCCCTTTATGAAGAAGATATGATATAAAAGAGTAGAGTTGGGATATTTGACATGTCATAAGAACTTTGAATATGTTAATCACTCATAGCAATATTTTTTGCACGCTCATTGTTTTGACAATGGCCATTTTTCGCTTTTTATCCCCCCCACCTATTTTTCGACAACGTTTGAAGAACTCCTGGAAGTGTGATTTCTAAATATTATTATTATTTTTTTTTTACTTTCAACCACTTGAAACGTTCAAAGGTATCAGAGCATTCCCTACATATATATTATTTGATTAATTTATAAGATAAGATAAGATGCCCTTTATTAGTCCCACAATGGGGAAATTCGAGATTCGAACCCAGGCCTCCCGGGGCTACTGGGACCTGAACGCGGCGCCTTAGACCACTCGGCCAGCCTGGCAGCCAAATAGATATAGAATTTTCTGGTTCCTTTTTGGACAATAAAAGCAATATTGAGTCACCCATAAATGCAATCCCACTGCTGTGTTTTCAAACACGCTACCAAGCGGTCCAAAATAGTATTGCCTATAAATTCAAGGGCGGCACGGTGGATGACTGGTTAGCTCGATGGTCTCACAGTGAGAGACAGCAGTGGTCGTGGGTTCGATCCCGGCTGCGGCCTTCCTGTGTGGAGGTTGCATGTTCTCCCCGTGCCTGCGTGGGTTTCCTCCGGGTACTCCGGTTTCCTCCCACATTCCAAAAACATGCATAGTATGCCGATTGAACACTCTAAATTGCCCCTAGATATGAGTGTGAGCGTGGATGGTTGTTTGTCTCTGTGTGCCCTGCGATTGGCTGGCAACCAGTTCAGGGTGTCCCCCGCCTCCTGCCCGCAGATAGCTGGGATAGGCTCCAGCACCCCGCGACCCTAGTGAGGAGAAGCGGTATAGATGATGGATGGATATATATATATATATATACATATATATATATAAAACAACGTACACTTAGTATATTCAACATGTTGAATATTATTGCACCTTTCAGTCATAAATTTCTTTTTTTGTGTGTGTATTTCCCAGTCATTCATTCATCACTTCATTTTTTTGTTTACTCTGATGCATGGTGCACGCTCTCTTTTTTTGTGTTTGCGGTGACTCACTGCAGCTCATATTGAGTTGTGTGCGGAGCTTCGCCCCCCACCCCAAAAAGAAAGAAAGAAAAAGCTGGTCCTGGTAGGCAGCGGGAGGGCGTGGCTCATGTCACTGAGTGTGTGTCTCCATATTCATGCGAGGGCTTCTTCAAGCCTCCTCATCTCTCGTTTGCACGGATGCGCCAACCGCAGCGCCCCCGTCAAGGTAAGCGACACCCTCTCTCTTCTCTCCACACCACAAATACACACGCCACGATCGCACCGCGCTTTGTTATGTCGTTGCGTACACCCGCAAGGTCAAACCTGAAAAAAAAAAAAACACACACATTGCATGTTTGTGTTTGTGGCGTGCCCCCCCCCCTTGCAAAGGCAAAGGAAACGCAATGCCTAATTCTTAACTGAATTAAATTGAAGCCACATGTATTTAAAGGCAATGACGATGTGTTTCCCCATCAATGTTTGCTCTTTGATGACAGACGAGTGCATGAATGGTAGGAGGGCAAACACAAACGCTTCAATTGTCTGCCCACTAAGGCACCTGCATGTTGTGTGTGTGACCCTTCCATGGTTGGAAACAATGATTACTGAATCAGGCAGCATATTTAAAAACAACAACAAAACTGATAGTGTTTGTGTGTGAGGAATACATCTGATTGCCTTCAACAATGTCGTCACTGCAATTGATAAAATAGTGATGTAGTCTGTCTGTCTATCGATCCACCCATCTAGCTCTCGATCTACAATATCCCAGTGTTTCACAACCTTTATTTTAAGTTCGATAAATCTCACAGCTTACCACCAAACAAATATCTCACAGCAATACAGTGTAGCCTACTGGACTGACACAATGATACTGTAAGAGACATGGGTTAATTATACCTTCTCCCATTCAGTAGGTAGGAGCATTTAATTGTCCTGACTGGATGTCACTATATGACTCTAACATAATTAGATGAACAAAGATACAGTATGTTACTTATAAGGTCAATAAGTAATCATTTTCAGACCAATTTAGTTAAATCGGATAGTTTCAGTGCAGACCTGCTGATTTCTCATGGCACGCTAATGAGCCGAGGTTGGAAAAGTCGCAAGTAATGGACGCAAAATCAACCGCTCAGACGTGTTTAAACCATAACAAACCGTAATACAAACTATCACCTCCAAACATCCATCCATTATCCAAGTCGCACATCCTCACGAGGTTCGCGGGCGTGCTGGAGCCTATCACAGGTATCTTCGGGCAGTGCACCCCCAAACAGTTAAACATAATTTCAAACTCATTTTGCAACATTCCCCTTTAAAATACTTGCAGATAATTTGATTTTGAACAAAACGCACCGGAAGTGCACGCGCACAAGAAGTGAAGATTCTCCGCTACAATCCAGGCTAAACTTAGCTCCTCCCTGGCAAACTTCAAATGTCTCTTTGCTGAGCTCTATTACTTCAGCATACTGCATTTGACCCATTGTACAACTTCTCTATTCATACAGGACTTTGGTGTACAAGGAAAGAGTAGAAAAAAATGAAACAATGTGACTTTTTCAGCAAATAGCAGAGGAGAGGTAAAAAAAAAAAAGTCAGGGAACATCTATCTATCTATCCATCCATCCATCCAGCCATCCCTTTATTTTTAGTTCGACATATCGATCTGTTTAAAAAGTTCTTAAAGAATAGTGATTGAAAAAAATATGGAAACAAATTGTGGATAAGGGGAAAAAAAACTCAAGAGTACTGTTTTTGGATCCCTAGAGTATATTGCACGCGATTAGGTAACTAGCTTAATTTGTTTTCTATATGTTCAATAAATTGAAAAATGAAAATAAATCAATTCCTCCCTGGCGGTTGGACGAAGGCAAAGTATAAATAAAATACAGTTGCAGGCACGGCAGGATTGTTGATAACTATTGTATTGAATCTCTTGTGTACTTAATAAGTGTTTGATGAGGTTTGAGGAATGTTTATGTTTATTGACATCTGTCTCTATGGCAACAGCAGATGGCAACTGAATGACCCAGTGCCACTAACAAGAATAGTTGCGTCAGCAACATTAAAATGGAGCGTGACAACTCAGTGTTTCCCAACCTTTACTGAGTCAAGATCGTTTTATCGTATTAGATAGTATTTTATTTATCTTTAGATTTGTATTAGTAGATAAATAACATAATCACATAACAAAGTTCAATATTTGGATTTGTTTAATTTTTTTTAACCACAATTTTTGCGAATTTTTCATCGTAGTAAAACGTAAATTACTCAACTTGATATTTAAAACATTTTTATCACCGCAATGTTTATTGTTGTTATGGCAAAACAAATTATTTGCACATTGCTCTTATAATTCTTTTCAAGCATAAATAACAAACCAGATGACACTTTTTAAACAAATGAATAGTATCCTGATTTATTTTTGTTACTTTTATGTACGGTAAACCTCGATCAGGGTTCCCCAAGTCCGCTCCTCGACTATCTATGCAGTCTGTTGTAGATGTCTCCCTCCTCAGACACACCTGATTCAAATGATCGACTCATCAGCAAGCTCTAAAAAGCCTGATCCTGATCATTTGATTGAGGTCTGTTGGAAGAGGGAGACATTTAAAACAGGCTGGTGAGGGGCTCTTGAGGAATGGACCGAGGCACCTCCTATTCCCTTATTCAGTATCAAAGTTAGCCAACTGCTTTATTATCCTGCAATGTTGCAGAAATCAACCCCTCCTCTACCTGTGGTGTAACATTGCTGCAATGAGTTTGTAGTTGGTGCATAAATGATCAGTAGTCAATATTTTTAGAAGAAATTGAGGGCCCTAAACTAACTAACTGAATGATCGCTGCTGCTTTTTCTCCTACCGTAGGAGAGTGCACATTTGGATTAAAGCAGCACTTGAAGCGTGAACGCATCCATTCAGCATGGGATCCAACCCCAAAAGGACAGTGACCGTCCAGATGGTCCCTCAGCTGCCTGCGGCAGACATGCTCGCTAATAAGGAGTCCAACGCCAACTGGACCACGGAGCCCAACCTGAAACCCTCCCGAGTTTGTTGCACATCACCTGGCCGGAAACAGGATAAGACCAAGTCGGTAGTGCCCGTTAACACACTCAAGAAGACTGAGGTCATGTCAAGCAAAGGTGTGGCTGAGGTGGGAGAGCTAAGAGATGCTAATGCAAACATTAGCACCATGCTAAGCCTGGCTGATAAAAAAGTTTGTAAGAGTCCTGGTTGCCGGGTAAAAACACCCAAGGACGAGGCTCCTGTCAAAACCTCAGCACGGAATATCTCATCCAACCATAACAATGACTCAAGACACCTGGTGCCTGAGCCGGATAAAGAGGTTGCTGCGGGGAGTGTGTCTGTTCACAAAGACAAGGGCAGGTCGAGTCCCAAGGAGCCTGGTCACAAACGAAAAAACTCAATTTCTCTTCTAGAGCCACCAGAGCTTAAGCAAAGCACGGAAACGGTGCCCTTGCTCAACTCAACTTTGCCTTCGTCCAACCGCCAGGACATCAACAAAATACCTGTAGACAAAGTATCAGTAGAAAAAGAATCTGTAGACAAAGTATCCCTAGACAAACACCAGCCAGTCCCCTTGCAGACGGATCCCTTGTCTTTGCCTGTGGTGACGCAAAAAGTCCAGGAACATCAGGAAAGTCTGACCAAGTCTCACTGTAAGCTCTACAGGGAGGCTTCCACCATGACCTCCCCGCGACTGCCTTCCAGCGTGGTCGAACGGGGCTGTGACGCCGAGGTCCAGGCGGTTGCCAGCACCAGCTGCAAGGCCGTGTCCACCAGCCCAAGCCTGCTGCCTGTCAGGCTGAACACAGCCGACCATGAGGAGGCACAGAGCCTCACCGTCATCTACCAGTCCGACGGAAGTTTGGGCTTTCGCCAGATTGGGCCACCAATGAATGTGCACTCACCGCCAATCACAGAAAGGCTCACTGTTGAGGCGGAAATGTGCCCCTCTGCTGCCACAGTCGACTCCAAGCTGGGAGCGAAGCTGAAAGAAAGCGCCACAACTCTCAGCAGCATTCAACCGGTGTATCAGATCAACATTGAGCACAGTAATCGCAAGGAGCCAGAGAACAGAATTGCGGTGGAAACACCCGTGACTAAATTAGAAGAATCCCAAAAGACGGTTGTCCCTAGCAAGTCTGGATTTGCAGACAAGGCTGTTGCAGCTCAGAGCAATCTATCAAAAACCGCAAATACTTCATCTAAGTTTGAGGAAGGAAAAGGTAAAAAAGACTCTGAAACTGAGATCAATTCTGGCAAGCAGCAGACAGAAGTTGAGGAAAGCGATGACGAGAAGCAGACGCGGAAGAGCGTCCACGACGTTGTCTGGGATGAGCAGGGCATGACCTGGGAGGTCTACGGCGCGTCCGTGGACCCCGAATCCCTGGGCTTCGCCATCCAGAGCCACCTGCAGTGCAAGATCAAGGAGCAGGAGAGAAAACTGATCGCCCAGACCTCCTTCCGCAAATCCATCACTGGCCTGGACTCGCCAAAGGCGGGCAAGAAGAACAAGCGGCGGCAGCACAACACATTGCAGTCCATGCTGCGTAACGTGCGGCGCCCCAACTGCTGCGCGCGACCCCCTCCCTCCGCTGTCCTCGATTAGAGGTTGAGCAAATGTTAAAGTCTCCCACCTTCCACCACCAGCCCCCCAGAGTTCAAGGTGGTCGCTGTATTGAGGCCACGTGACGGGACAGCGCTTCCCGTGAGTATCTCAGAATGTCGTAGACTAGACTATTTGTGACTTTTGTGATCAAAGGAAGTTAAACGGTAAATGAACAACTAATTTTGATAGAAATGGATATTTAAATAAAAAAGAGAGGATATGTCTTTAAAAGAGAGAATGTCTATAAACTAATCCAAGGCAATAAATAGAGAAACGCATGTGTATTAGTTGCAATGGTTACAGTATATGACAGTGAAGAACTTTGCAGATGAAAAAGAAAAGGTAGCTGTTACAGACGGTATGATTTATTTTCAAAGTCCTTGTGCAAATATACGAAACCAACATCTCAGCACAGTTATTTTGGAGATGTTCGGAGTCCTGTATTTTGAAAGTCCCCCACAAAACCCAACTTTCATGAACATTTATTTTCTAGTGTCAGAAAAAGACCAAGAGACTGTACGCATTCATGTCTGTTTACTCTTTGGTTTTCTATTAAAGATGAAAAAAACTCAAGTCTAGCGTTACATGGTCTTTATTTCCGGAATTCTTTTTTTGGAGGCTATATTGTTAGGGAACCGAGCCTTAATGTCTCGTATCATTTTTGCCCCTTTTCCCAGAAGAAAAGGCTTAGTAATTGCCTATAGATGCCACCACAGCTCATCATTTCACTTCAGCACAGCTCCTTGTAAGGTTGGATGATTAATCAAAATTTAATCTTGATTTCAATCTTGGCTTCTCGCGATCTTTAAAACATTATCATAGAAGAAAAAGTATTAATGTGCAGATTTTTTCACGTTGCGAAAATCCCCTGAATGCACCACGTTGCTTACGTGGCAAGTGAGTAGCATATGTGATTCTGCCGTTCCCGAGCATGCTTTTAGCCAGGGGTGGGCAAACTTTTTGATTGGCGGGGTGGTGGTTTCTAAAATTTGACAGAGGGGCTGGACCAGGAGCAGATGAATGGAGTGTTTTGGTAACCTCACCTCATCTGATTAAAAAAAATAAAATAAATGATTTTAAATGAAAGTGAACAAAAGCATTACAACAATATATATGTATTTTAAAAAGCACAGTATTTGAAAAATAAAACATTAACAAGTTTTATTCATTAAATTTTTTTCAAGTTCGGCGGGCCAGATTAAAACATTTAACGGGCCGCATGTGGCCCCCGGACCGTAGGTTGCCCACAGCTGCTTTAAGCCCTTGAATGACACCCTAGTTGTAGTTTACTGTAAAATTAAACATATAACTAAAAAATAATTACTCATATTTTATATTTAAATTCAAAATGTGCTTCATTTATAAAACGTTGACGCTAATGCTAAAGTCAATATAAAATCCCATTTAAATGCTGACGGAAAATTAGTGTGGAGTGGAGTGACGTCAACGAATATTCACACACAAACACTGCGTAAAATATACACACGGGTAAGATAGCACTACTCAAAAGCACCAATTCTTCCCAATTTGTGAAAAAACGAGTTATATTCTGAGTGTGTACTCCATCCAAAGAAGGCACCACACTGCCCCCTAGAGGCCAAAATGTGCAGGAACCACTGGTATTTGTTTTTAGAGTTTTTTTTCCAATTGCTATTATTTTAGTAATTCTGATTTTACTTTCTTTCTAATTTATTTTCTCATCCTTTCAAGTTATGTTTGAAGTTAAGTTTTCAAAGAATTTTCCTTTCCTTAAATTCAAGGACATAAAGATTTAAGCACTTTTTTTTTATTGTCGTACCAACACGCATTACCACATGACATAGTGCGAAATACAATCCCAGTGGTCCCAGTTTAGCCCACTAAATCCCAAAATTTATGAGAATAAAAAGCTAAAATAAATGTAATAAAGAGACAAGGGCAATGCTTATTCAAGGCTTCAATAATGGCAATGATATAATTTACACAAGATCATTTTGTACTTGACAAAAAGAACAGTGTTCGAGAATAAATTAGTAGTATAGTTAGTTTTGAAATCAATGAATAATTTAATTTTATTATTATTATTATTATTATGATTATTATTATCATTATTATTCTTATTGTTATTATTATTATTATTTCCATAATCGTTCAGTTGAGTCTTTCTTTTCAAGCTGCCACAAAATGGCGCTGAAGCAACATAAACGTGGTGTAAATAACTGCAACCAAATATTAGTCTTTGGTGCTGTCAAAAATGTGTGTGTTGAAGACCAGGTTGCCTTTTCTGTTGACGAAATCAGTCATGCGCCTTTGATGTATACAAAACACTTATGTGTCTTACAAAACATGGATGTATATTGAATGTTTTGAAAAGACTTCTGTGTCTTTTAGTTTTCAATCGCACTAGTTAGGGATGTGAGTGGCCTGGAGACTATCTCAGCTGTCTCTGGGCAAGAGGTGGGGAACACTGTGGACTGGTTGAGATTTAAGATTCGTTTGATCGTTTGACTAATATTTCTTTTCTATTTATGAATTTGCGTATGTGTCTTTTGAAGTAGACAAAAATGTATATTTGCTACAATGAATACTTGAATACTTAATCATTGTCTTCACATAAACATCTTTGATGTTTAAAACATGCATGCTGGATTTGTTGATAACTAAATCGTTTTTTACTCACTCATGTTGGGTTTGCTAAAGACAAAATGGTCGCCATTGTTGTTGTTGCATCGTCACACATGCCTTGGATGTTTGTGAAAACATGCATGTTGAGTGTGGTAAAAACTGGTGACCACACTTGACTTGTTCAACCTGTTGTCCACCCATTTCCTTCGAGTAACCTGGGTTAGTCTGCCTAAATGCTTTATATTAGTATAACCAATGCAAAAACTGCTTTTAGGCAAAAACATTAATGCCTTTCACGTTTCCAAAAACCTTTACGTTGGGTTTGTTGAAGACTGCTAAATCATTTACTTGTCACAAGATCAGGGGTTTGTTGTAGCGCAATATAAATCTGATGCATTATTATTCAACGCCAAAGTGTATCTGAAGTTTACTTAAAGACACGTGTCTTTGATGTGTCCATAAACATATACAGAACTTGTTAATGTATTGTCAAAAATGTTCAAAGACGTTCTAGTTTTTGCTTTAGTAGATTAATGGCGAGCAACGGTGTTTCTTAGATCGGTCTGACTTGCATATTTTGTTGCTTGAAATCTAAAATATAATGTGCAACACTGATACCAGGAAAGTGACGTCATTGTCTTAACCAGCACGTCCCTCCATGTTATCATCATGTCTCTGATAGCCGGCTGGACAGCTTGTGCAGTGCAATGTCACAAGCTGTAAAAATGGATGACTCGGCTCGCAAGTCACACGTGTCCGCTCCTACAGTGCTGTGATAAATTATTATATACGTTTTGCATATTTATCATTCAAAATGCTTTCATTTCATCAAACCCATTTTAGTATCATACCGAGACAGCCCAAGGATAGATAAAATGCAGTTTCTAAATGATGGTTTTATTTACCAAGGGGGGAAAACAATACAAGGTGAAAAAGTAACTACCCTCTCAAGATAATAGCGAGTTCTGCCACCTTTGGCAGCAATGACAGAAATCAAACGTTTGCAATAATTGGTGATGAGTCTTTCCCGCCGTCGTGGAGGGATTTTGGACCACTCTTCTTTGTGCAATAGTTTCAAGGCTGCCATATTGGACGGTTTTCTAGCATGAAGTGCCCGTTGAACATCACAGCACAGGATCTCAATTGGATTTTAAATCCAGACTTTAACTTGGCCCTGAGGAAGCAAAGCAGCCCCAGACCGTCACGCTTCCACTACTGTGCTTTACTGTTGGCAGCATGTTCTTTTTATGAGGTGCTTTGCCATTTTTACGCCAACAAGTTCAACTTTTGACTCAACAATCCACAGAATATTTCTCCAAAAGTCTTGAGGATAATCAGGGTTCTTTTCGGCGAATGTGAGACGAAGCATTGTGTCCTTTTGTCACAGCTGTGGTTTTTGCCTCCTATGGATAATGCTATTTTTTACCAGTGTCTTTCTTGTCGTGGAGTCGTGAACTCTGACCTTAACTGAGGCCTGCAGTTCTTTGGAATGTTTTTGAGGTTGTTTTCCCCCACTGCCTTGGAAATGGCTCTGAAACCTTTACCAGACTGATTGATTTCAATCACTTTCTTTTCAAGTTTTCTTTTTCTGGAATTTCTTGAGATTGTGGCGTGCTGCATTTGTTGTTGAGATTTTGTAGCATACTTCACTTTTTTTTAACAGTTTCTAGTGAAGTGATTTCTTGATTCAACAAAGGTGGTGGTTGGGTGTCGCCTGTGAAATTGAACTCAGATTTGCCAAAACTGTGTTGAGTCGCATTTGCTTGGCGATTTAGCAAAGCGGGGCAATTTTCTTTTCCCACGATATACATGTGTGTCTTTGATGTTGTGTCTTTGGTCAGCATGTGTGTAAACTGTTGTCAGTGGTGTGATTTATTAGTCGTACTCTTAACTTCACGAGGACACCCAAAAAAGCCTTCTCTGGTGTTTGGACACAAACAGGGAAAGCCCAGGCTTAGTTTGCTAGTTTTTTTACCGAAAGTCTGCCAGAATGAGTTGGAACTCCATCTCTCTGCCAGTATCATCAAAATATGACTTCTACTTTGAAGTTCAAATTGACATCTAACAGATGAAGTAAATCTTGAGATTGCAGTGGAGGGGTTTTGCGGGCAGTCATACAATTTAATCCTACGTAATCCAGGATTTAAATCTGCAATTTTGATGTCTCAACCACCAATAAAAGTTGTACTAAACTATGTGGGGTTTTTTTTGTCATTTGTCATAGATATTTTTCTCAAACAAAAGACAGTTTACAGTTTGAGCCGGCTAATATTTCAAAATAGATATTTTTAATTGGATTGAATTGAGTAATTCATGACTATTAATGTCAAAATAAAGCAAATGGCTTTTTGTGCTATTTTCTTCTGAGTTCTCTATCTATGCCTTCATATGCATTCCTGCCTTCAACTCGCCTGGCCCATTTTCGCCGAAACCGTAATGAAGCAGCTGAGCTTCCCGAACAGCCGAGTGATTAAAAACCTAATCTCCGCAACGTTTCCCCTCGCAAAGCAGCATGCGAGGGCTCCTTCCTCTTGTTATGTATCCAGGCGTTGTGTCGCCGAGAAAGTCGTTGCTTGTCTTCCTGACGGCTGATCCTCTCCCGATGGAATACGTGGCCTACATTTGTTTGCGGTGTGGTGTTCGACTTGAACACACCTTCATCAAACCATGTTTTTTATTTTTTTTTCTTCCACTGCATCCCTTTGTCTTCCTATTAGTGGACGTTTTCTAAAATGATGTTAAAGGAGAAATCAACCACCAACATTTTTTTATTTTTTTACAATAAAATGTTTTATGTGCCTCCAATATTGTAATCATGGCATTCTGATTAATATTGCGTTTGTGGAACTGTGACGTCATTTTCAGATGACAGCGAGTGACAAAACGGCCGTTCTCTGAGATGTGGTGGGTTTTACTACTTAACTCATATTCCACTAACACAATATCAATCGGAATGTCATGTTCAGACTCGTGGGGCTGCATGGAACATATTCGTGTAAAGAAAATGTGGCGGTTGACTTCCGCTGGGAAATAAATGATTGAATGTTTACAAAATGTGCCATCTTTTCCGTTCACAAAATCAAGTTTCTGATGTCCAAAAAATTTATGTTATTAATTTCATACAGTTGTCGATACATTGGAAGTGATACGATTCAAGGACTGGTCATTCAGTGGTCCAATTCGTTTTGATTCAGTTTGATTCCGATTCGATTCGGTATGATACGGACATCATTCAATGCGATCGCATCTTTTAAATTTTATATTCTGATTCAAATTGAATTTCTTTACATGAGGTCGTTCATATTTAAAACGTGTGCTATATATTGGTTTTGTTGGAGACTAAATTGTCATCGGTGTTGATGAAAACATGTTTACAAAAAAATCCAACTTTGAATAGACTCAGTTGACTTCAACGTTAAAGAAAACCTATAAAGGAATTTTCTGATCATCCTGTATGAGTCTTTGATTAAAAAAACAAAGCAAAACAAAAATCACATGGACCGGTATGTGGCTTTGTGCTTAGAACTGTTGCAGTCTTTGGTGTTTTCGGAAGCACGTTTCCAAAATGTATGTAATCTTTGTCTTCAATGTTGGCAAAAAAGTGTTCTCTTCGTTGCCGTTTATGACCTTACAAAATGTTAGCTTGATTGAAAACCTTTAAGTTTTTTTTCTTCTTCACATCATCATCATCATCTTCCAAAAATGCATGTTAGGTTGAAGACGCTAGTTGTCTTTTTTGTGAAATGACGTTTGCGTCTTTTTTATTGATTCATTCACATTCTTTGATATCTGATATTGTCTTTGCTTTTGACAAAAATAGTGTTCTTGATGTCTCTAAAAACTAGTGAGTGCAAAACGCACTGTACGTGTCCTTGGCTTCAGCAAAAAATGTTCAAAAACTGTATTTGGGGTTTTGTAAAACAATTAGTTTCTTAGAAATGTTTTGGTTTGTAAGGTATTCTGCAGTGTTAATGCAAACACTTACACGCTTTGATGTTTCCCCCCAAAATATGTTGGGTTTCGTAGAAGACTCAAAATCAGGGACACTCCGGCCACCTATTTGTGGCCGCATACTGTTGCAGCCCTTTCTTATTACGTTTGTTAAAAATGTTGCTGTTGTGTAAGCACTTGTCTTCATGCTAGCAGCACCCAGAAAGCCTTCAAAAAATGCCCCAAAAATATGATCATCTCTATAAGTGCCTTAAGTATTTAAAACCTTTCTGTTCATTTATATATTTGTATTTATTTTTCACAATTCATGTGTCTTGTGCATGGGCAGTTGCGTCGGGGTGGCTCTGAGCAGTAGCGTGTGTGCAACGGATTATAAATTTTGCTTGGCTGTATGCGTCAATAACAGTGAGTAGCGACAGTGCCTAGTTGGCATTAGTTATTACTTTTTGTGCCAGAATGTGTTATTAGAGTTTTCTATTTGATCTGTGCTGACTGCCAGAGGCGGCGCCTAACAGCACGGATTAAGTGATGTTTATTAGTCAGTTACGTGTATCTAGTAAGTAGGCGACATCCGATACCGGGAGTGGTATCTTTGTCTTTCAAAATAAAAGCATAATGCTGGAATTGATCGCACAGCTGTATAAATTCTGCTAATTTAACAGGGTTCTTGGAATCATTTGTACGGAGCCCCTCTGGTGCCACAGTATGAGAAAAAAATATTTTTTGCTAATCTGTACCCACAGTTTACTAAACTGTACCCACAGTTTACTAAACTGTACCCACAGTTTACTAATCTGTACCCACAGTTTACTAATCTGTACCCACAGTTTACTAAACTGTACCCACAGTTTAGCTAATCTGTACCCACAGTTTACTAAACTGTACCCACAGTTTAGCTAATCTGTACCCACAGTTTAGCTAATGAGCTAGCGTTCACGCCCATGCCATGACGTCAAACGTTTGTGGGTGTTGCTTGATAGAGCAGTACCCACAATTCAGCAAATGAGCTCACGGTCCGTCGTATACACGTCGAGGTAAATTCAATTTGTTTTTTTATTGATAGTATTAGAGTGTAGTGTAGTGTTCTGTCGAATCGGCATGGTGTGATTTACTTTCACTTTCGTTCCCTCATATTATATGATGGTAATATTGCTCTAGTTCCTAGTTCATATAGCAGTTTTAGCAGCGAACGGCTACAATTAGCCAGCGCGTTTCTTTTCATTTTTCGTGCGTCATGTTTTGAACATTCGCTGCGTTTTTAAGCAATCGCCCGGCGCAAGCAATCATCCAGTCCTCGCTGGAGAAGGAGACACTCACTCGGTCGCATTACAAGAGGATACAATTACGTCTTTGGGGTTTCAAACACTGTAAGTACCTTTTCTGCGGTTATTTTTGTGTAATGATAATAGTTTGTGGTTACTGCCGTTTTCTCCCGTGTTTTTCCTAGCTAAAAGTATTGCTTTAATAGCTGCCACGCCATGAGGTTTATGTTAATATGATATTACAACTATTGTTTTTAACGTATGTAAACATATTTAAATGTAATTAATATTTTAATTAATAATTTGATCACATATTCTATCTATTCCACGATGTAATCAGAAATCAAAACATAATTCTATTTTGCTCCACCTACAGAATGCACGCATGAGATCATGGACCAACTTCAGATCATTGAGTTCTATTTTCATTTGGGCCTGAGCTACAAACACATACTATGTGTGCTGGGCTCCAAACACAGGATTGTTCTGAGTTTGAGGTCCCTCAAACGAATTCTTAAGAAGCATGGATTGTTCCGCCGAATCCATTATGACCACCCAGAGACAGTTGTGGAATTCATCAGAGAGGAGCTACAGGGCTCTGGAGCGTTGCATGGCTACCGGTGGATGTACACCAAATGTAAAGACAGAGGACTGCATGTACGAAAGGAAGATGTACGGCTGCTCCTTTCCGCAATGGACCCGGAGGGCACGACATTTAGAAGGAGAAGAAGACTGCACAGGCGAGCATACTTTGCCAAGGGTCCAAATTTTGTATGGCATGTCGACTCATACGACAAATTAAAGCCATTTGGCATTTGCATCAATGGAGCCATCGATGGATTTTCAAGGCGAATTCTGTGGCTGAATGCTTACCACACAAGCAGTAATCCAAAAGTCATCAGTGGCTACTTTCTTGAAACTATTAATGAATTAGGTGGATGTGCGCGCATCGTGAGAACAGACATGGGGACAGAAAACAGTTCCATCCGTGATATGCAGCAATTACTTCGTCGGACCCACACTGATGTGCATGCTGGTGGCAAAAGCTTTGTTGTTGGAAGAAGCACATCAAATCAAAGAATAGAGAGTTGGTGGGGCTTTCTCCGTCGAGAGTGTGTGGAATTCTGGCTGGACCTCTTCCACAGACTTAAAGATGAAGGACATTTTGATGGTGACTTCTTGGACAAGAACCTCATGTTATTTTGCTTTCTTGGTTTAATACAGGCAAGTAGTAACACTTCACAAGCACTTTATTGAATAATTTTTGCCATATCATGGTCAAGTTATAAATGCATTTTTATATTTTCTTCTCATGAATACAACTTTGCTTTTAAAGTTTTCAGAACCTTACAAAAAAAAATAAATCCAGACATTTTCCGTGACATTGTAGATGATTTATGTCCACCTTGCTTTCACACTGCAGTGCATTCGATTTGCCTACCTTGGTAAAAAGTTGAGGACCCAATGGTCAGTGGTAACTGCAAACATACCAAACCTTACTGTAACATGCATTTTTTCAGTTATGGTTACCATACTTTGTTTTAATTCTACCTCCATATAGACACAGACACAGAAGTACGCTACAGATAAATTTGACCTCAGTGAATGGATGGATGATCAGATAATATTTGAACTACTTAATGCCAGTATTTTCCTTCACTTTCACCATGCCACTTTCATATTTTGGTGACTTCCACGTGAATGCATCTGTGTTTGCACAATGAGCTGAGATTAGTCTTCGAAAAAGTTTATATTTTCAGTTAACATGTTTCTTAAAACATTTATGTAAATTGTTTTTGTATCACCTGCAGGATGAGTTGGATGCAGTCAAGGAGGTGTGGAACAGCCATCTGATTCGTCCATCCAAGAATGAGCGTGTCCCTTATGGTCGGCCTGATGTCATGTTCTTGGTCCCGGAGCTGTATGGCACAGAGGACTTTTTGTGCCAAGTGACTGAGGAGGATTTTTTGAGGTGTGAAGGTGACTGCATCCACCGCAATGATGTTGCTTGTGATGCTGATGTGTTCACTCTGTGTACACACATAATGTCACAGAACAACCTCCAAGTCCCAGTGGATGGATATATCGCCACGGACAACTACGTCAACTTGAGAGAGGAGCTAATAACACTCTTAGGTCTTTAATGGATGCAGTCCAGGTGTAAAAGGCTTCAAAGTCCTTTTACAATCCATAACGTATCACACCATTAATCAATGTGCCCTGTCTTACCCCCTAATGGTGTGTGTGCCCCCTCGCCACACCTCAACTGCTGTTTATATGGAGCCCTCCCATAACTAAATGACAAATTGTTTTAAGTTTGAAGCATTCTGCTCATTATGGATTTTATCAAGTGTTTTACAACATGTGTAATTTTACTTAGAATTTTTTTTGTACATTTATTGTGACTGTGTGTGCACCCATTCTTGTACATACATGGGAAATGTACAGAGAATTGTTGAAATTCATTTGATATATACTGTACATATATTTTGTAATTTGCTTGATGGTTCTACCCAAATTAACTGTTGCTGATTTATGGTTTTGTAAAATAAATAAATTGCTGCAAACTCCTCCGCATATTGACATGCATTGAGCCAACATGTAAAGATCTTTGATTGGTATTTAAAAAGCCACATTCAAGCTCGCTAAAATACATGTGTGTGATTCAAATAAATTCTAAAAGTAAAATTGATTGTCTTCTACATTTTCAGGTAGCCAAAGTATCTTGAGTTGAAACTGCTATTCAATCCTTAAATGTATTTGTGGAAACTATTTATGTGAAGCGAAGTGGTCAAATTCACACAAATGCACACCGTCAAATCAGACAGCAACAAGGTGACAACTTGATAACTGTAGACTTGAGATTTGGGTACTCAATTCAGCAAATAATGTCTCCTACATACAGTCTGTCTGAGAGCTGAGTGAATGTCACTGTCTTAACTGAGAAAAAAATTCAGATAGGAGCAGTTGCACATTTAATTTTTATAAAATTTGTGTAAAACAAGACATTGTAGTCGACCCCAGCGACACAACTATCTGCTTGCAATACAAGCAGTGGAGCAATTTTATAAAAACCAAAAAAAAAAACACACGTCTTAAAGCTGTTGCATAACAACCATAGTCAACAAAATTGTGTCTTACCACAACAAAATTGCTTCCTAATTTTGCAAAGAATCAACTATGCAAACAATGACTCACTCAATAGTCAGTAAATATAAACAACTCGACTTGCAGTCCAAGAGTATGAAATACCGGCATAAAACAGTAAATCTGGCCCCCATGAATCAGACCATGCAACTACATTATAAAATACCATTATGAACAAATTCCAGACAAAACAGCCGCCAAACCCTCTAAGAGTATATGGGAATAGATTTTGCAGAACAGACACTAAATTATGTCCATCACCCACATGTTGGCATCAAGTACATTCCCAAATTCCTCAGACAACTCAGGGTACGACCCATAGTTGTTGGCCACCTCCAGAACACAGCCACATGTATGGGACATTGGTCTTCGTGTAAATAGGTTCTCAGCCTCAAAGAATCGCACATGGATCTTCTCAGCCACTAAAAGATCTGCACCTTTGGAAAACAAAAATAAAATATTAGTTTAGAACCACATACCACCACCAACTCTATACTAGAACACTCGTGTCTATCACCTCAAATGAAGGCTCTCTAATCATTGCCTTCAATAGCTGTGTATTTATTAAACGTTTACATCAGGTCCGCCGAAGTTGAAAAAATTAAATAAATAAACCTTGTTCATGTTTTATTTTCCCCGTAATTCTGATAAGTGTCCCCACTAGGAGACACACCCTAAGACAGGTATTTTGTTGCAATGTTTTCATTCATTTTCATTTAAAATTAGAGCATATATTTTCTCCATATACGATATGTATTTTCTTTCTCAGATAAAGTGAGGTTACCAAAACACTCCATCCAAGTGTTGCTGGTCCGGCCCCTCTGTCAAGAGAACCCATTGTGGCCCACAAATCAAAAATTTTGCCCCCCGTGTTTCAAAGTCAGCTGAGGGCACATTTCTTTTGGCATATATACACACACACACATATACATATATATATCCATATATATACACACATGTATATATACATATGTATACATATACATATATATATATATATCAAATTTGACAAGTGAAAACAAATGACAGAATTAGGATTAATCGTAAAGATGTGAAAGATTACCAGTGCAAAATCGAAGACATTTCTTGAGCCGATGTTCGTTGCAACTCCTGATGAATTTTTTCAGAAATTCAAAACTCTGCATTTCTCTCATGTCGAGGCCCTCATGCTGTAACATGGCGATTACTCTTCTTGGTGTTGGGGTAAGGCTACCATATACTTCATCCAGGCCTCCCAGTGGTAATTTCAGTTCCTTCAATATACTGGACCAGCACTCAGCAATATAGGCGGGATCTTGAACCAGTTCCTTATGCGCCACCTCAATTAAAGTCTTCTTCACGTTCCCCTTATTGCCAATAACTTTAACCTCGTGAGTTTCGAGGAAATCCATCCACTCCTCAGATCCAGCGATAGACAAAAAATCAATCATCGCTTGTTCAGCCACTTGTTTTTCTTCAGAGGGAATTGTGTCTAAAAATGCCGAAAGCAGGTCATTCTCCATCAGGTCAACGCCGAGACAATACAAAATAAAGGGCTTGGCTAATGCTATGGGAAAATATTGCACAATGTTGTATCCAAGGACCATAACTTTGGCAATGTTAACCCATTCGTCTTTCATGTCGAGTCGTGTCATTGGTATCTTCATTGTGCTTCCATGAGTGCATTTACTGAAGAATGTTTCCCAGTATTCACTTAAGGCATCACGTAACACACCACCATTATCTTCTCCCTTTTCCATTGCTCCATTGGGTTGGAACATCTCGATCTCCACCAGCAGCTCATCAGTAGTTACAGTGCCGTTTTGAAAGGCTGCATTTAATTCATGGAAAACATTTCCCCTGTGCAGTTTAAGTTTTCTTGCTTTAAGTGGATGAGATTCTTGCCCTGGGGATGGATTTTCAACCAACAGCTCCATGGGGATGGTGTCGTCGAGGGTGTCATCGACATCATAAGTGGCATAATCAGCAAATGAATGTCTGAAGACTATTTCTTCATCAGCAATAACATTTTCTAACAGTCCACCTACTGCTCCCACCATTTCACTGTCCAATGGAGGCACCTTGGCTGTTTCCTCCAATGCAGTAAAATGCACAGAAGCGGTGTCATGTGGCTCATCAAGCACTTTTGCAGGGGCATCAGCACCAACTCTTTTGCATGACAAATAAAGCCGTAATGTTTTCACCTTTCTCTTTTCATACTGCTCATTTAATGTTGTTTGTGGTGAAATGATCTCTTCAGTGAAGTCCCGTATTAGAAATTCAAAATCGCTTTCCCTCCCTAGTTTTGATTTTCCATTTGGAAAAAAGAGTGCTTTGCCTGTTTCCATTAATTCTGACATTGTTGCATTCTTCAGGGCCTTTAAATGTCTTGTGCCTCCTCCTCTTCTCTCTCTAACTTGCACAATTCGGTCCTGAGTCTCTTCAAATAGGCCCATTTGGTAGTTGCGGTGTTCTTTCATAGCATTAGTGTTGCCAGACATTTTTTTCACCCGCTCATCTGTGCGGCCATTGTCAAAACCCCGCCTTTGTTGAATTTTTGAAATCAAAGACTCAGTTGCTTTGGATATTGTTGTGTTGGTTCCTTCAAGCGCAGCTACTTCTCTTCTGTAGTATTGGCGTATTGCAATTCGGTCTCCAGCTTTGGGAACATATTCTGTGAGCTGCTGGTCTGTCATCGCATTGACAGCATAGCAATCAATCTGAGGAAAAATAGAACATTGGTAATGAAACAAGTTTTAAAAATACACAAAGTACATGACCAGCAATCATTTTAAAACATGGAAAGTAAGACGCATTTTGAACAGCAACGTAGAAAAATGATTGGCTGAACCTCCAATAGTGTACTCACTACGCTAAACATCATTCATAAATATGAATTAGAAATGGTGTAAAGGGGTAGGAACACAGTTTATAATTCTTCCTACTCCATTTCGAACTGTATATATATATATATATATATATATATATATATATATATTTGACAGGACCCTTCAAACGTAAAACAACTGCCGTGGTTTGCATATGGAGACAGGGACAAAATGAGAGCTGCCCACATCTCATTGAAATTTCATTACATAAATAATCTGATTGTCGTGATTTCCTCAAAAGGTTCTGCAACAAAATGTGTTTTCTACCATAATTTTTGTCAAGGCCTGTTTCAAAATTTTTGATTTTTTTTTAACAATTCCAATGAACCACAATTAAAAAAATCAATGTCCGATTATGAATGGTGATTTTTCCTTTTTATTTTTATGTATTATGATTGTTATATATGTTGTTTCCCTCTTTCCATGAACAGACAACACTTTTGTCAATGTGTGTGTACTTCATTTACACTTAAATGCTTCTACTAGAATTACAACCTGCCCCAAAGAAATGCAAATCCATTTGGGTGGATTAAACTTGATTATTGAGATTGATATTAAGAATAGAAAAATTTGAATCATTACAATTTTCTTTTTATGATCAACCATGTCTCACAACATATAATATGCCCAAAGCAGTTTTCCTTAAACACCCACATTGGTTAAATGACATGTTATTGCCTGTTGTACATACCTTCTCATCGATAAAGGTGGCAATGACTTTATCATCTAACTTTCGCTGGTCTTGGAGAAATTTTAGAAAATTCGAGTCCATCTTCTGAAACAGAGGAGTAAAATGGCACTACTGCTGCATTACACATCGTCTCAAGGCAATTAAAGAGACAAGATGCAAAGTAAAACTACAGTATTGTACTTTGAAAATATGATTCTGCACGTTTACAAAAATGTCATGTCATCCTGACAAAATGAATAGATAAGAATGCATGATTGTTTCCATCGTTTCACAGTTTCATTATACAGCCATATTTAGCAACCCAACATAGCCCAGAAGCGAGTTATGAAGCAATTTACGACAAGCACGGCAGTAAACACAACAAATTGTTGTCGTGAAATAAAAGTAACTTTAGACAATGTACTTACAGTGAATGTCAGAGACGTACTTGTCTCCTCTTGTGGTGATTCGTGAGTGTTTGTACACTTCTCCGACGAGGGCTCGACTAAAACCACTGATGCCTGCTGATACGCCAAAAAGACGACAATAAAATCAAACCGTGGCTAGGGTGACGGTTGTCATGATTGGGTGACTTGTGGCGAGCGAAATAATGCGCGAAAAATGTTTAAAACGTGACGCACGAATAGAAAACACGGAGGCTAAATGTAGCCCTTCGCTGCTAATACTGCTCTATCAAGCAACAGTCACGAACTAGAGCGATGTACACCTTACTTACATTTGACGGAATGGCATGGGCGTGAACATAAATCACGGAATTACAAGTCTTTAAGCGATGCAGAACACACTATACTCTCGTACTATCAATATAACATCTAATAGAATTTACCTTGAGAGATATACGACCGCGTGGGTACTGCTCTATCAAGCAACACCCACAAACGTTTGACGTCATGGCATGGGCGTGAACGCTAGCTCATTAGCTAAACTGTGGGTACAGATTAGCTAAACTGTGGGTACAGTTTAGTAAACTGTGGGTACAGTTTAGTAAACTGTGGGTACAGATTAGCTAAACTGTGGGTACAGATTAGCTAAACTGTGGGTACAGTTTAGTAAACTGTGGGTACAGTTTAGTAAACTGTGGGTACAGATTAGTAAACTGTGGGTACAGTTTACTAAACTGTGGGTACAGTTTAGTAAACTGTGGGTACAGTTTAGTAAACTGTGGGTACAGATTAGCAAAAAATATTTTTTTCTCATACTGTGGCACCAGAGGGGCTCCGTACATTTGCAAGTTTACGCCTGTGATTATTTATCATTTGTTTAGGTTAGTTTAATTTTTTTTTTCTCACTCTCAAAGTTTCATTGTTGTTTTTTGTTTGTTTATGTATAAAAAAATATATAATTGTTATAAAAAATATATATTTTACTGCTCCTGATATATTTATTTTGGATTCACGATTGGGGTCACGTTTTGTTCAACTTTATATTTTAATGTTTCTCAAAATTAAATTGGTATTTTATTTCCGTTTTTATTTATTTAGCTTTTTTTTTTTAATAAAACTGACATTTTTAATATGACAGCATAATTGCATGTGCCCTGACCTCGATAAATGGGCAGAACAATTTTTTTGCGACCCTTCAGATTTGTTAAACACCCCAAATTAGCAGTCTTGGCAAGATACGTATGCTATGTTTAGAAAATGGATTTTGTTTCATTGAAGACTTAAATTGTCGTCATCGTTGAGACACATGTATGTTGTTTCTGTTTGCTGCTTTTAATGAAAACGTGAGGTCCGATAAAAACTAGATCATCTTGATTGTTGTCACAAACAAGCACGCATCTTTGTAGTCTTTATTTATTTATTTATTTTTTTTGCCACAAGTCACCTACAGTTAAAATGTCACAAAACATTGCCGCGGTTACAATGGTAGATTGATGGTGAGTAAAGGTGACCATAATCTCTTAAATCTGTCCGACTGGCACATTTGCGCTTGGAATCTAGTCATCTTTGCGCACAACAAGCGCACACAAGGGTCACCTTCTGTGGCTTCATTACGCACTGCTGTATTATGGCTCACAGATGTGGCCATAAATCACCGTGGCTCCTCCAGGCGAAGATCCACAAAGACCATATTGATGAAATGTGTCGCATTTATCAATCCGCAATATTCCACCCCAAAAACAAGCTTGGGGAAAACGGTCGCATTATGTAAGGATATTTTTCTTCTTATTGCCTTCTTCTTACACCCACGAAACCAAAAACTTTATTGCATCATCTGCTCTGTGATGCAGAGAAAATAAAAATATAGTACTAATCTGGAAATAAAAAACACTCTCCCATGAATTAGATATTTAAAGTCAAAGCAGCTGTATGCACCTAAACAAAACGATCTGAAAATTGTGTTATATACAATATACAATACTATACAACTTTATTTATTCACGGAAGAAGTATAGCATCTCTGCTGTTGTCATGGCAACCTCACATGATCTACTTGACTGTCTAGTGGACCAGCCAGGCCACTTCTTGCCATGTTAGCATTCACATTAGCATCAATGCTAACATTACTTTTCCAACTTCATATCGCCTATTACAGTTGTCTACATCACTTTCTTGTGTGAGCATTAGCGCTGATGCTAACAGTACTAATCCGAGTCATACTCGATATAATACAACGTGGCAAACCCAAATGGGTGGTCTAATACTGGTGGACAAGCCAGGACTCCTGTTGTCATGTTAGCATTAGCATTGGTGTTTTCATTACCTTTCTTAGTCATGTGCAGTATTCGTGATAACTTCCTGTTGTCTAGTTGAAGAATCTTTCATGTTGGTCGACCAACCCTGCACACCTCTCTTGCCATGTTAGCAGGTACATACCACATTTTCTATCCGTAGATTATATTCTGCCTACTAGAGAAGCAAAACAAAACATTTTGTATTAAGGTTAAATAAAAAGAAAATTAAAAATCAATTCAAGTGAATTCTTTAGCACAGTACATGCCCCAAAATGTATTAATATGAATTGGTGTCCAAGTAAAGTGAAATATGTTTATAAGTATTTATTTAAGGGTTTATAGGTAGTTTCCCAGAATTAGTGCACCTCTGTCGTGTAAAGTTTTTGGTTCCATTTAAAATACACTAAACTTACACGTCAATGCAAATTCCTTTGCGGATGGCTGCAGCACCACACGAGCACACTAAGACAAGGATTGCAGCGATTTAACAAAAATCGAATCGATATCGGGGACTGAAAATCAAATCGCATCGGGGCTTGAGTAAATCATCACATCCCTAGTTTTAATTCCAAGTTTCAGTCGCCGACTTGTGACAGCTCCATATAACATCGGTACAGCAGAGCATAGAGAACTTTTGTCACATTAGCCTAATTATCAGTGCTAATGTTAGTTGTTGCTAACCGATAGTACCCATGACACTGGTTTGAAAAAATGATCGATAAAAAATTAAGACAATTACAATTTAATTAGCGCATTTCATGGGACAAACTAGTTTCAAATGAATGCTACTCACACGGGCCTTGTCTGATTTAAGCTAGTGATAATGAAGCAATTGGTCTCATTGCTCATTTACTCGCCTTAATGTGACGCCGCACCTGACGGCCAAAGTACACGTACACACACTCGCATACACACACTGCACTGTTCAGTTTCCCCACCATGGCGAGGAAAGGGATAATGGATCTGGCCAAGGAGAGTGGCTCTTCCCGGGGTCTGAGCACCCTGGAAACATGCCTGATGGTCCTCTTTTTGGTCATGACTGGTGTGAGCGTGGCCTTAGTGGTCCTCTACTTCGTCCACAATGAGGAAGACCCTTCGCCTCTTCAAGAGGGTGAGGATGAACCATTGTTAATTTGAACGACTCAAATGAGGAAAAGTGCTATAGAAAATGGATGGATGCATAGAGAATTGTCGCAATCGCTTCAATTTGAAATTCGCTTCGAAAAAAAAAAAGAACTATAATAAAATAAGTGCATAAAAAGGTTGCTCTTCACAAAATTAATCGATTTAATAAAATGAAATGACCCATATGGTTACAATTTTCAAAGAAGCAAAGTTGTGAAAAGTCACAAGTTACGCTTTAAAAAAAAGAAACAATTAAAAAACAATAATAATTTCATATACATTTTTAAACCAAATACAAATGCATGCATTTTGAAAGATGCAGAAATTGGAAGATTCCTTAAAAATGTCATGTTTTTTGAAAAACTGAAAAAAATGCAAATAAACTGCAAGAGTATAGAAAATGCAGCACTTCAGCTTTCAGAAATATAATTAATTGTAAGAAAACGACCCATGTGGTTATATAAAATACAAAAAAAATCAAAAAGCAAAGGAAATGGAATAATTCATCTTAGGAAAAAAAATCTAATAATAAAAACCATTAATCATAGAGCCCATCTGGCTAAATCAATATGAACATAAATATTTGCTAAAGGCAGAAATTCATCTTTAAAATATTTTTTTTTTTCAAATAAAATCTAAACAAGTTGAAATAATGAATTTCTTTGAATTGGCAAAATACATAAGGTGAGATTTAAAATACACTAAAACGGCACCTACTGTTATAGAAAATAAAAACTAAATAGAACATTGTTCTGTTTAAAAAGTAGAAACTTGACTATAATTAGGATGTTTCAAAATCTCTTGACAGTGGTTTTAATAGCAACACGTGATGCGCAGCCCACTGGGCGCAATCTGTGATAGTGAATGCAATAAATGCCTCATTAGTCAACCAAATGAAGCAACGTGTTTTATCTGTCGCAATCCTCACTGACAAATATGTATTCCAGATGCGTATAACCCTATGACATCAAATCCCACTGCCGCGTCTGCTGGTCGGACATTAATAACATGCCGAATAATCAATGCCGTTACCATGACGACACTAGTGATTTTTAACAAGAAACAAAAACGCCGTTTGTTGTTATTTTTCTTTAAGAGTTGTTCATTTTGACATACATAACAGAAAGATAAACGGTTGCAGGTTCAAACCATCAAAATCCCGAATCTCAAAAATATACAACATAAAAATGATATGAATGAAATGATGATATATTAATCCAAAGTTTTTTTCGCTTTTGTTGCCGATTCTTCACTTATAAGGGCAAATCCCCTTCTGAGATTTGCTTTATTTGTCCTGATAACCAAAGAAGAAGCGTTTTTCCCAAGCATTAAATTCAGTGCCGTGCAAAGTGGGTGGGGCCAAGGGGGACAGTCCCCCGGGCCGCCACCTCGGGTGCATCATTTTGCGACGTATAAATAGGCACCACGTCTTTGAACAATTAACTGCATCATCTCTCCAGGGCCGGACTCGGGATGCGGTGGTCCACAGGAGCTCACCGGAACGTCGGGCACCTTCACCAGCCGCCACTACCCCAGTAGCTATGACAACGGCAGGAGCTGCTCCTGGCACATTACCGTGGACCCTGATAAGGTGACTTACTGTCGCGTCCATTCACAGCGGTAGAAATCACCTTTCTGATTTTGCACGCCTTTGGAATATATGTTCTGTTCGACTTTTTTTTTTTTTTTAATTTTGCTTATGCAATGATGGATTCTCGAGCGTTTCTACATTTTATCGTTTCCTAGTTCAATTTCATTGTTGTCTGTTTTGGACAGCTATGACATTGACATAATGGACAATTGTGAATGTTTTTGTTTTTTCTGATTCATTTAATTAACGTCTGACAGTTACAACATTTCCTTGTTTTAGTTGTGCGAGGATGGACAGTTTCAACCGTTTCCCGTTTTTCAAGTTAATTTCTCTGATAATGAACCGTTATGTTTATCTCATTTTTTTTGTTTGTTTGTTTTATTTCTGTGATGGTTGAAAGGTCTTTCTCTCATTTGTTTGGCTTTGCTTTTATGATGATGGCCATTCATGAAATGATCTCGTTTTTATTTGTATTTAGGACAAGTTCTTCTTTTTCAGTTTATTTGGAATTTTGTCGTCTTTCTGTGCCATTTCTCTGGTGGGCAACCATTTCATTTGTCGTTGCTTTTTGTTTTTCTGATTGACAGTTACTATGTTTCCTCGTTTTAGTTGTACGATAATGGACAGTTATGAGAGTTTCCTGTATTTCCAAGTTAAATTCCTTGTTGATGGACAGTTATGAAGTTCTCTAATTTTTAATCTTCTTTCCGCAATTATGGACAATTTAGATTTTTTTTTTGGGCTTAACACTGCGACAATAGACAATTGTGAGCATTTTGTTTTTTAGTTTGATTTCATTGATGTTATGCAGTTGCACATTCTCTCATTTTAGCTTTACTTCTAGGATGATGAACAGTCACCTCATTTTCTTGTTTTTGATTTTATTTCTGCGATAACACTCTCACATTTTCACCATTTTTCATTGCCCCTTGTTTGAAATTGGCGCTAAATAAATACATTTTTACGTGACCCGTCTACTGTTGTCCGAAGTAGATTTCCCCCTTGAAAAGCAGCTTTTCTTTTGAAGTGCTGGCACGGAGGCTCAGCATGTTGCCAGATCGCAAGTTGAGTTTGTTTACTGATTGTCTAATGTGAAGCCGAGCAGTGGAGGACAGCTGGGATGGACGCGAAACAGACAGATGGCTGCCTCTGTGCCCTTCATCCTTCTGTTCCGACAAAAAAAAAAAAATAGAAGAAGTATCAGACAGCAAAGAAAACCTTAATGCACTGCTGCCTCCGTGCCAAGCTTGACACTCTTGAAGCCTTAACAGTGTTGTCGTGTCAGTTATCAACATCTCATTTCGCCTCCCACTCTAACCAATAAAAAGATGAATGGGATGATGAAACATTTGTTTGGCAGGTGATCTCACTCCGGTTTGAAAAGTTTGCCTTGGAAGACACCAACTTGTGTACTGCCGACTTCATCACACTTCGAGATTCACTGGGAGTTATTGGTCAGTTGGACCGTGTGAAATCGAACAAGTCCGAAAAGACAGTGAGTGTTTGCTGATGATTTTTGCGTGGCGTTTGCAGGCAAATACTGCGGCTACAACAAACCGCTGCCTCTGGTGTCTCTGACCAACCGCCTGACCGTCTACTTCGACACCAATGACAGAAAAACAGACCAAGGTTTCAAGGCTCATTATGAGGCCGTGTCTCCGGAGCGCACATCAGGTAAGATGACGCCACCTATTATTGACCCAGAAAATGGAGTGTCGCTGGATGAAGGTGGGGGAATGGGAGAAGAGGATTGTGTGTGTTTGTGTGTACCCTTGGAATTGAAGCGTCCTCCATCTTTGCCACCAGAAATAGCTGGTGCTGGTGGCGCTCTCCATGGTGACCAGGGGGATCTGCTGACCCCTGGCTTTCCTGAGCAGAACTATCCCAATGGCGCGTTATACCAGGTAATGCAGAACCCAAAGTGGCCCTGGGAGCTTTTATATTGTCATCTGTAGATGATACATGCACTTATTTGAAAGAGGCATCTATTTTCATCCAGGTGAAAGCTTTCAACAATCACGGAATTTGGTGGGCATGTCTACCATAACAGGACGCATGAAAAAGTTTCAAGGACCCAAGCCCTAAATCGAACACATCAGCAGTTTTGGTTTCATGAAAGTTTGGTCATCATTTGAAGAATTCTCTGTGGAAAAGGAAACTCAAATTACTCGACTCCAGAAGATCGTATCTTGATCAAACTTCTACTTGTTAATTTGCATCGGCACGAAGGATCTGAAACAGATGGTCAACAGTAAAATTGCGGGAGTAGCAAAAAATGTCTAGAATCGGAAAATTGGTTTTGATTTATATTGACATGTTCACGCCTATTGTAAAATGACAAAGAGACTTATTACATCATGCCCTGTAGAGCTGAGCCGTTCCATAATATGTCCAAACAAACCCGAATCGTTCCACTATAAAATAAACCGTCTTTGAATCGTATCGCACCGCTTGTATCGAGATATGTATCGAATCGTCTTTTAGTGGAGAGATCCACACCCCTACAAAGACATTTCGAGCCCATTTGAACTCTAACGGCTAAGCAAAAAAGCAGCACCTACTGAATCATATGAACAGTCTTGAAAAGTATACTCAAGATTGTCTGTTACCTTGGTAACAACGTCTTAAATGAAAATGAGCTTTCCTTTCTTTGGTGTGTGGTCGCTCCACGTTTGTGTGCATCTAAGTTTTTTCGTGTGTCTTTAAAAGTGGAAAATCACCGTGCCCAAGGGCGAGCGGGTTCGACTGACATTCACCTCCTTCGACCTGGTACCGGAAGTGTGCGGAGACTTTGTGCAGGTCTACGATGGCTCTTCATCATTAGGTAAGTGAACGATCATGACCTATAATACTTTGCTAATGAACTTTATTTTTTAAAAAAAATTCACATTTACATGTTCGTTGGAAGGTAAATTCTGTGGAGGAGCCTTGCCCAAGCCGGTGGAGTCCAGCACCAACACCATGGTGGTGCGCTTCAAATCGGACAGCTCCAAGAGTTCCAGAGGGTTCAGTGCCACCTATACGAAATCAAGCCTCCCACCTATCGTCATCCCCACCACCATGAAGCCCACAACCACGTCCAAACCCACCACCCAGACACTCCCGCCTACAACCATAACTACCGGTAAAATACCGTTCCACCTTGGTCCTGTTGGTGTTGCTAATGCTTGTTACAGAATGAATCAAGACCCGCCTGCTATCTGGCCCACAATAACATCAGCATTTTTTCATCCTCTGATTGGTTGGACAGAGC
Source organism: Idiotropiscis lumnitzeri (assembly GCF_059441095.1). Classification (NCBI taxonomy): domain Eukaryota; kingdom Metazoa; phylum Chordata; class Actinopteri; order Syngnathiformes; family Syngnathidae; genus Idiotropiscis; species Idiotropiscis lumnitzeri. The sequence goes on from NC_142398.1 coordinate 8,761,064, forward strand.
ATAACTCGCTTTGACCAAGTTTAGCAAAACACGCTTGTCGTGATCTGCAGACATGAATTGTTCTGTCAACATTGCAGATTTTCACCTGTGGCATGTGGGTCCGTTACATATTGTCAAATCACACAAACAGGACTTTTCTTTTTTCCAGGTGGTTCGATTATTCTCAGCGGTCGCAAGGGGGTCATCCAGTCAGAGGGCTTCCCCGAGCCTTATCCCCCTCACCAGAACGTTACCTGGAAGATAAGCGTACCAAAAGGGTTTCTGGTGAAGTTGCACATCGTTGAGCTAGCCATCACGGGGGAAACGGGACAGTGCAAGGAAGACAAGTTGGTGGTATCGGACGCTTACAGCACACTAGGTGATTCATTAATACAATCCGATTGATGAAGCAGGTGTCAGATGTGTACCGTGACAGTTGTACAGTGTTAGCACCATTCGGGATGATGTTGTAGTTTTTGCCTAATCCTGATAGCTAGTCAACAAGGACACTAACTAACTAACTAACTAACTAACTTGTTCAACGAAGAAAGGAAAGAAGGTTACTGTCTGACTGACTGATTGAATTACTGCTCAAGCTAACTACTAAACTAGCATTGGAACACACAAAGGAACAAATTAACAAATGGGTCTGTATTTTATTTTATTTTTTTTGTCATAGTCCTTTGAGCTAGCAAACCTAGTAAAGACCGACGGAAGGAACGGACTAATGAACAAACTAAATTAACAAACAAGCTAAGAAACTAAATACTGTTACTAATAAAGAAATGAAGAAATTGACAAACAAATGAATGAACTGAGAAATTACTAACGAAGTAACCAGCTAAGAAATTAAGAAGGTAACAAACTCACAAGCTGACAAAGTAACTGACCAATTATTATGTCATTTATTTGCATAATAACTCAATAAAAAAAAGTGAATGTTAGTTTTTTCCATCTGTGCCTTAGCACCTTTAGATTCTGCGGTATTCCTCTCCACAGTCTCCACAATTTGGCAGCACTCCTGCAACCCTCAATCTCTCCTTGGATAAAATACATTCCCGTAAATAGTATACTTTCATGTAAAAGTATTGTCGGCGACCTTGAACGAATCCTGACGTGAGCGTACATTTGCTACCTTTGCCAACACTGGCAAACCTTTGCCCCTCAGTGGGATACGGGCTAAGTAACAAGCAAACTAACAACTGAAAAAACTATTTACCAAAATAAACTAGCAAACAAACTATTAAACTGACTGACTGACAGAAAGTATTATTCTCCACAGTCTCTGCTATGCTGCTGCACTTGCTGCCCTCAGTCTCCCCTTGGGTAAAACGTGTCCTCTTAGAGAGTGTACTTTGAAATATTGTCAGAATGCTATCAGACTGTAGATACAGATAGAAGATGTTTCCCTGAAGTGAGCCTCTTTAACTTTGAAATGAGGATCTCTGATGTAGTGGATATGATAATGGAATAACGCACACACACAACCACTCTCACAACAATGGTCTGAATGATAAATGGTGTCCTCTGCATGCCCGCCTAATGGTCTCCATGTCAATTTCCAGGCACGCACTGTGGCTACATCCGTCCTCCAGTTGTGGTGGCCGCCACCAACACTCTGTCTGTCTCCTTCTTGTCTGACAGTCGCCTCACTGACAGGGGCTTCTCTGCCAAGTGGGAGGCCGTGTACCCTGAAGATATAGCAGGTACACACACTCGTAGCTTAAACTCACATGCACATACATCAAGGAGCAGCTCATGAAGCTTGACAGTAGAACGTGACACCCTTATATCCCGCACTTAGACCAAAGCTATTACAAAAGCAACTTGAACTCTGTCACGTTGCGGAGACTCCAGGAGCATGAAAAGCAAGATAAGAAATATTGATTTTATAGCTTTCTTGATAAGGAAGCAAGCTCATGAAAGGGCATGATGGAGATATGATTACTATTGAGCATTGGGAAATAGTGTATTGCTCATAAAATGAACAATGAACAATGTGCATTGCAAGTGATAGGAGTCTGAATCACACAATAATTTGTTATTATAACTGACACACACACACCCACCCCCACCCCCCCCACACACACACACACATATATATATATATATATACATATATGATTTTAGTTTGTCGCATTTAGTATGTGAAAGAGGATCTATAATCAGTAAGGAAAACATGCCCATTTTTATTATGAGACCTTGGGTCAGATTCACTTGAAAACCAATAGGGTGCTTGCTTTGAAAGGACATACACTGAATTGAAGTTTTGATTTTCGTTCAGAAATCCAGGGATGCGGCTTGTCTTCAAAGGAGGAGATTGGAGTGATGAAGTCTCACAACTGGCCAATGAACTACAAAGCCAACGCTGAGTGCATGTGGAGCGTCGGGCTGCCACTTGGCAAGAAAATCACACTGACCTTCACTGACTTTGAGCTCGAGGCCAAAGACTTCCTGTCATCCAAGTGCTACGACAACGTTGTGGTCTACGACATTAACGGCTTGACCAACGCCTTGAATCAGAAGCATGGTGGGTACTTGCGACGCGCTGCCACCTTGACATGAACAATTCAAATTACTCTCTGAATCCTTTTTAGGACCATTTTGTGGCACCAAGCTCCCTCGAACCATCCAGACCAAAGGAAACAGACTTGTGGTGCGCTTCCATTCAGACTTGTTCACGGAGGCCAAAGGTTTCAGGGCCTACTGGACTACAAATCAAAGCCTGCCTGCACCAACTGAGCCACCCGTTCCACCTAATCCGTGGGACGGCATCACCATAGGTGGAGTATTCCTATGAAAATGGAATGTGGAGGGGTTAGGGGTCGGATAAGGTGGGGGGGTTTAGGTTGGGGTTACATGGTTTTATAGTTCGTGGTTGAGGTAAGTGTTGCACATTGAAAATGCTGACTTCAAAGATTCCACTTCCAATGGCCCATGTTTACTATTGGGATGGGAACCAGGGCATTTGGAAGCAAGTATTGGTAAGTTCCTTCTCAGTCCGATTGCGGGAATTGGACCTTGCAAGTTGTGTTTCCAAATTATGGACTACGTTTTTCTTTTGGACGTTTTTGAGAGTTCAATTTCATGTGAATATTTGCGGCTAATATTTTGAAGCTCGTAATGGGGGTGATAGCTCCAGATCAGAATCTCAATTTTAATCTTCAGATTTTTGTCAAATAAAATTTGGGGGGGAACTGGAATTAAGTTGCTCAGGAGGTAATAAGGATCAATTCTATGCCTATTACCTATTACCCAATCCGAGCATGTCAATTTGGTTAGAGGACCCTGGGATTAGGTTTAGGATGTCCACAGTGTGATACCAAACAGTTTTTCCACCTTTGCTCCAACAAAGAGAATAATAATCTGTTTCTGGTCCTCTTTCAGACTGGCCCAGCACATGCGGCAAACCAGCCATCCCTCCCACTGTTATGTCCCGCATTGTGAACGGAGAACCAGCCAGGCCACACTCGTGGCCCTGGCAGGTGTCCATGCAGGTGGGAGCTCGCCCCCCTTAAACCACCACCGCGTTTACCAGGGATTTTGTTTTAACTCTGACATGGTGGGCTCTTTACTGTCAGGTCTGGCCGTCCAGTCAACCTGAACCAACTTTCTTCCACACCTGTGGCGGCACTCTCATTCATAAAAACTGGGTACTCACGGCAGCTCATTGCTTCATCAAGTAAGTCTGTCAGTGTGTGCGTGTGTGTGCGTGCGTGTGTGTGTGTACTCGCAACAAACGTTACGCCCGCTGTACAGCGAGTCACACAGCTAATTGTAACTCAATGCAAGAGACGACTGTAACAAAAACAGTAAACGTGCGAAAATGAAGCGGCACCTGGTGATGATCGCCCCATTGATTGACTGATTGATTTCGTCAGCAGAGGCTCACTGTTTCGCTTTTTAACCAAAGGTACTTGAAAAAATTATCAAATTAAATCTTATTGTAAAACACATTATTTATGCTGAATTCACTGCATTGATAAGGTTTGGCATTTCGTACCCGTTCCTGAAGTGTTTTTTTTTTTTTTTTGTTGTAAATGTTCTTTCCTATTGGTGGTTACAATTGCAACATAGTGACACCATTTATCTGTGATTTAAATTTCAAGTCACAGCAAAACTAGTGGCTCACTCATGAAAACTATATAGTCGTAATGTAAATTGTGGAGCTCCGTTTTGTCTTTTGTCAATTGAAAACATTTTTGATTGAGTGGAATGTTTATATGAAAACTCTACATTTGAAATTTGAATGGAAAGGAGCAGCGAAAAGAATGCTTCTCATATTTGGAAGGGAAAATAAATAAACAAGACCCAAACTATGCTCCTTTAAGTTAGGAGTGCAGTATTCTGGAAAAAAACATGAATAGACATAACATCAACTACAAAATTTGTCATTCACAACTTCCCACCCCTTTTTCCATGAAATACTTGCATGTCCCATTTGAATTTATTTAATCAACCTACTCCCTGTCTAGCTATGCTGACGAATTGCACCGCTGGCAAATGTGTCTGGGCAAGCACAACTTGACCATCACAGAGCCCAGCGAGCGCTGCTATGCCGTGATGGGCATCTACCGCCACGAGGGCTTCAAGTACCCCACTGTGCCCACCGTGGAGTTTGACATCGCCCTGGTCAGGCTGGACGGAGAGGCCGAAGTCGGGGACCAGATCGCTTATGCCTGCCTCCCCTCCTCGGAGCAGGTGCTACCCGGGGGAAAGAAGTGCTACGCCACGGGTTGGGGGGATGAGACAGGTCTGTCAGCATCTGTTTTGAAACACAATTGACTTTGTCTCCTCCATTACGCAATATAGATTCGGAAATTTCTTGATGGGTATTGGAAGATGAACAAAATTTTGCCGCCGTCGTCTTGTTAGGGGATTCCCTGAATGCCAAAGTGGCCGAGGCTCTAAACCAGGTGGCCTTGCCTGTGGTACCGTACAACACTTGCAAACGGATGGACTACTGGTGGTTCCAGGTGAAGCCCTCCATGATCTGCTGTGGTTACACGCTGCCTGACGAGCTCAAGTCCGTCTGTCAGGTAAAATCAACCGACGTGAGATGGGCGGCTGGAGTTGTTTACCCCGTGACATTTCCTGGATTTTTCCACACAGGGAGATTCCGGCGGTCCTCTGGTGTGTCAGGATCGTCCTGACAGTCCCTGGGAAGTGCACGGAATCACCAGCTTCGGTCCTATTGGGTGCATCATGAACAAGAAGCCCTCAGTGTTCACCCGCTCATCCGCCTACCTTCCCTGGATCAGCAACGTCATACGCAGGGACATCTACAACCAACACAGTAAGGTTCATTCTTGAGACTTGTGGCAAAACTACTCACACACTCTTCTGAACTGTCTTGTGGCTGTTTGTGTCCAGACCACTCTTTTTTATAGCCATTTTTACTATAGTAATGCAAATGTAATAAAACTTCCCAAGAGCTACATTTATACCACGCACAGATTAGACAGAGAGTTTTTGAATGCGTTCAAAACAAATCATTCTTGTTGCCAACAACAGCAACAAATCTCTGAATTAAGGACATCAAGAAAATTACTTAAGTGAAGATTACTTCGCTTTTGCTTGATTTTTACCATCCGTCCTCTCCATGTAGCATCCGGCTGTGGTGGAGCAAAGGAGTTGACGGGCACAACCGGCACGATGTCCTCCATGGGCTTCCCAGGCAGCTACAGCAACAAGGCCCAATGCCAATGGAACATCCACGCACCTGCTGGCAAACTGGTGCACCTTCACTTCGCCAACTTCTCTCTGGAGGAGAGTTCAATGTGCTTGAACGACAAAGTCAGCATTTCAGACGGAACAGGAAGTCTGGGTATGGAATTGTAACATTTTTATACGGAAATATATATGGAATATTTATATATGGAATATATATATATATATATATATATATATATATATATATAAATATATATATATGATCTTTTTATTAAGGTTTATTTTATTAAAGTTTTTATTTTTTATTTTGATGATTTTAAATACATTTTTAATACATTACGTTTTTCCAATAATGATTTTGAATTCTATTTTAGATTTTATTTTTTTTTCTATTCTAGATTTAATTAATTTTTATTTTTTGCGGTAGAGTGTTTACTAACAACTTATGCGTGTTTCTTCCCTTCCTTCCCTGTCAGGAACCTACTGCAGTCACACGCCCCCCATGGACCTGGTGAGCGACGGCAACTCAATGCACATCAGCTTCTCGTCCAATGACAAGGTGGTGGACACCGGCTTTGCAGCCATCTGGAAGGCGGTAGACCCTTGGGAAGGTAAAAGCTTTCCTAGACTCAAACTGGGGTCCACAAGCTGTAGCTTGGAGGTCTGCACAATAATTTTGAATGAATTATTGCGGTATCATTGAAAAATAAAGTGCGATTGCCGTGATGATAAAACAAACGCAATAAGCGATTCTCAAAAGTTAGGTGCGTGGGCTTCCTCTTGTGGTATTAAAAGAATCACTGAATTAAATAGAAATAACATGACGCTTGATTGAATGAGACTTAGAACCACAGACATTTCAAAGTCTTTCATTCTCCTTGAAGAACTACCGAAAGTAATTTTTAAGGTGGTACTTGGAGTAAAAGGTTGGATAACCACTCCAATAACCCATACTGATTTTCCAGTGATAGACTTCAGATTTCTATTCTCCAAAATGGGTATCTTTTTAATTAATATTCTCTTTCTGCCATTTTAAATGTCATTCAGATTATTAGGTGGCCTTGGGGAAAATGTCCCCCTGGACCAAAAAAACTTTAATAACCCTAAGTCTAAGGATGTCATCTCAACTATTGTACGACTTCATTTCCTGACAGCTCCTTGCGGAGGAGCATTCAGCAGCCCCCAGGGCGAACTCACCAGTCCCAACTGGCCAAAGGACTACCCCGCCCAGGCAGTGTGTACATGGAGGATCCAGGTGCCCGCCGCCAAAAGCATCTACGTGGCCTTCACGCACTTTGAGCTGCAGGCCGTCAACCTACTGGGGAACTGTGTGGACTACGTGGAGGTCTTCAGCGGATGGAACATGACGCCACAAGGTCGGTCGCTATATATATATATATATATATATATATATATATATATATATATATATATATATATATATATATATATGCACACACACATGCGCACACACATGTGTATAAAGGAGCAGCTCATGAAGCCTCATTGGTAAAATTTGACAGCCTTCTGTCCCGCACCTAGACCAAAGCGATTACAAAAGCAACGTGAACTTTGTCACATTCGTGAGCCTCGAGGAGCATGAAAAGCAAGATAAAATAAATAGAGATTTTATAACTTTCGCGATAAGGAAACAGGCTCATGGACGGGTACGATAGAGATAATATTAATATTATGCATTGGGAGCTAGTGTATTGCTCTTAAAATGCACAATAGATAAAAGTGTTTGTGCATTATAAGTGATAGGAGTCTTAGTCACGCAATAATTTATTATAACTGACATAATATATAGTTCCCATTAGGACAACAAACACAATAAGGATTTGATTGATTCCCTTTTGTATTATTATTTTGGCACATACGGTAAACATATTTGATAGAAATGTGCATATAATTATATGAAAATAATATTAATAGTTTATAAAGATAATTATTATTTTGAACTGTATTTTATCCATCCATTCATCCATCATCTGAGACGCTTTTCCTCAAGAGGCTCACAGGCGTGCCGATGCCTATCCCAGCCATCTTCGGGCAGTAGGTGGGGTACACCCTGAATTGGTTGCCAGCCAATCGCTGGGCACAAAAAGACGAACAACCGCTCTCATTCACAATCACACCTCGGGGAAATTCAGAGTGTCCAATCAACCTGCAATGCATGTTTTTGGAATGTGTGAGGAAACCGCAGTATCCAAAGAAAAGGCACAGGGAGAACATGCAAACTCCACACAGGAAGACTGAAGCCGGAATTGATCCCATGACCTCTGCACTGTAAGGCGGACGTGCTAATCAGTCATCCAGCCTGACCCTAAGAGTATTTTATTTTTTTATTTATTATATATCTTTGAAGGAACTACCGCATTTACAGGACTGAAGAGTTAATTCATATTGGAAAATGATTCCCAGTTGAGGTTTACTGACAAACAAAACATAAAACTAGAAGATGTGTGTTTTCTGCAGGTCGTTTCTGTGGCTTTGCCCCGCCGCCCAAAATGAGCGTGCTGGGCGACACAGTAGTCATCCGCTTCTTGAGCAACAGCGTCAACCGGCAGCAGGGTTTCCGCGGCTACTGGACCACCGATGCCGACGTCATCCCAACTCTACCTCCTCCCCCGCCCAACCCGTGGGACAACATCACCATCAGTGAGTTTGGAAACGTGCCTCATTTAGAGTCGAGTTTAAAGTACCTGAGAGCGACTCTTGAGCGGAAGTACAAATATATTGACAGAAAATAACTTTGGTAGAAGAAAAAGTTGTCTCAGTTAAAAGTGTGAAAATATCTCACACTTGAAAATGCTTGAGTATTTGAAGTAAAAGACTTTTAAAAAGTGAGTCGTCGGAAATTTTTAATTGTTTTTATTTCCTTTTTGTTAATTTAGTTTACCTCAGTGTTATTCAGCAAAGTTAGCTCGCACACTCTGTCCTCGCCGTTAGCCACATGCCTAAACAAAATCAGACTGACTTAAAGAACATCGTGGCTTCCCTGGATTTATTTTAATCAGGACTGCCAAAATTAAAGCGGCAACTCAAGATTAATTAAATAAATTAAAATCTAAAATTAAAATCTAAAAATTAAAAATGACAATCAATTAAAAACTCAGTTAACCCAGTTTTATTTCCTTCAAAAATCAATTTGCCTATCTTGCAAAGCCAAATTCAAACACTGTAACGTATTAGCTGTACATCTTTTGCACGTCATCTCAGAACAAAACACCGTGCTTAAGTTACCACTGGGCCTTGCAAATTGTTTCTGAGAATAATTCCTGTAAAGATGACTCCATTTAGATCGTGTTGAAGGATCAAAGAAAGGTATTAAAACAGTCTTTGATTTAAAATACACTTCATATTTGGTGATTTTACATTAATTACAACATATTATTTACGTAAATACCTGTTAAAAACTTGCAAAAAATGCAAAAAAAATGCAATTAATCGCAATTAATTGGGAAATCTTTTACAATTAATTAGTTAAAAAAATGAATTGCTTGACAGCACTAATATAAATTAATAAAACCTACCAGGTTAGATGGAGAGTTTTTCAATGCCATTATTTCTGTAACTTCGGGTACACATAAAAGGCATGTCCTACTGCCCGAAAAGTCAAAACAATTCTTGCAAATACTGAAGCCTACGTCCACGAGGATGCAACATTATCCTGACTATCATCCCTTCACTAGTTTTGGGCATCGTTTTTTGCTTGAGATGTCCAAAGCAGCCGTTTCCATTTTAGCTTCCATCAATTTGTACTGTGTGCCTGACTCTGAAAAGGAAGGACTTCTTTTTTTATGCTTCATGCTTTGCAGTTCAGTCATTACGTCAACGAACAATTTCTTGTGATTTTTATTTTGTTGCAATGAGTACCCAAGATGTTTAGAGGAAATGTATGTGGAGTAAAAGCAAATGTTGTATATTTAATACTTGGGATATCTTGTACCAGGCTGGCCCGAGGATTGTGGAAATCCGGCAGTGGCCCCCAATACTGGCACAGTGAGGATTGTTAATGGAGAAGAAGCCGTACCTCACTCCTGGCCCTGGCAAGTTTCCATGCAGGTAACAGTCCCAGAAGAATGGCAATCATGACTAAATAGGCCATGTAATTGTAATTTGAAATGAAAGTGAACCAAAGCCTTTCAACAATATATGTGATTGACACACCACAGTATTGAGAAAATATAACATTAACAAGGTTTATTCAATTAATTTTCTTCAAGTTCGGCCGGCCGGATTAAAACGTTTAAGGGGCCACATGTGGCCCCCGGGCCGTAGTTTGCCCACACCTGGCATAAATAAAGGCCTTGCAAGCTTCAACCTAAAATGCAAATTGAAACTCCATTTACATGCTAACGATAAGCATCGATAAGGTGGTTTTAAAGCACTTCAAGGAACTGATATCTGCACACAAATGGGGAGCAACACCTGAAATATTGCGACACCACAAGCATCTATTTTTTTATCTACAGCGGGGTGTCGCTCGCTGCTTTGTGTGACAAGCTGGCTACGTACGTGCTATTGTTACTTTTTTCGCGAGCTTGATCACGCTAAATTACAAATAGCATTCGTTTAGAACTGCAAATTGCACAACATGTTCCTTACTCACATGCTTTCAGCTTTTTTTTTTTTTTTTTACTTTTTGCTTGACGGATAGGCTCGCTTCATTATTTCTTGACGAGAAGTGCGATATTGATATTGACAAAAGGACTAATGTTAGCGCTGTCCTGCGGGCCCCTTCCAGTTCGGGGCCCTCGGCAATTGCCGAGTATGCCACAACATTGTAGCGTCCCTACATTCATACATACACATATTTTGCCTTTGTGTTTCTTCGGCAGGCCTCGCCGATGTCTCCCATCCCTTACATGCACGGCTGTGGAGGTTCACTGATCCACGAGGAATGGATTCTAACAGCTGCTCACTGTTTCATGACGTAAGATAAATGCAAAGCAATTTTATTTTCTCCCAAAAGTGTCACTTTCAAATGTTCTTTCGCATGTTCCAGCCCCCTCAACCAACCTTCGTACTGGCGCATGTGCCTGGGGAAGCACCACATGAATTCCTCATGGGACACCCCGTCGGCGGAGGCGTGCTACAAGGTTGACGGCATCATCCGTCACGAGGGCTTCGTCTACGAGCAGGACCGCAGCGACATCACCCATGACATCGCCCTCGTGCATCTGGCTCAACCTGTCAACGTGACACGGGAGATCAGCCCTGTTTGTCTGCCTCAGCCCAAGGTGGTGGTGGCGGCAGGGACGCGCTGCTTTGTCACTGGTTGGGGGGATGAGAAAGGTATTTATTTATCTATTTATTTATTTATTTATTTATTTATTTATTGCCGTTGTGAAAGGTATCGAGACAGAAACAGTGACGAATTTGATCCGGAAATTTTCAGGTTTGTGGGGTAGTTTCAGAGCCGTAACACCGGCAGGACGATGCCTGTGTGTAAGTGTACAGTAAAGTCCTGCTAATCATGAGCTGACCCTCTGCCCCAAAAAATATTCATTTCTATTTGTAAGGAGATTTCGTCAATGGCGGGAAAGAGTTGTGACTTTTAACACGTTGCACTTGGCTGAATCTCTGTGTGAAATGTGTTTCACACTCTATGTAAAACCAAACTAAATTTTTCCTGTCTCACTGTTCTGCATGAAAGGTACGAAGAAAGAATTGGGTGGCGAAATCTACCCAGTAATTTTCATGTTTTTGAGGACGTATTAGAGCTAGTAAATTTAGAGCCCCTTTCACACAGCTCATCAAAGCCTGTTTCAAACCTGCGTGGAAGTACCAACACAAAGTGAAGGGACAGAGTCTACCAGGAAATTTCCAGCCGTCTGAGGCAGCATCAGAGCTAGTAAATTATGAGGGCCCCCCACCGCCAAAAGACCCGTGTACGAAGTCAGGACGCAAACAGAAACAAAGAAACCCAACTCACAGCACAGTGGAACAATACATGCAGACCAACTTGGAATTTTGACCTTCTGTGTTGATTCACAGGGAACCTCTTCCCCAAAGTGTCTGAGAAACTCAACCAGGCTGCTCTTCCTGTGGTGGACTTCAAGACCTGCAGCAAGCCCGCCTACTGGTGGGACACGCTGCGGCCCTCCATGATCTGCGCCGGGTACGAGTCCCCTGATGAGCTCAAGTCAGCGTGCCAGGTGAGAGGACACCTCTGTCCATAGGTGGCATTTTTACATCTCGATGACAACAGGAATAGGGGGATGAAGTGGTCTTGGCACGTAACATATCGAAGCAGGTCCGATGGTGTGATGTCTGTCACCCGACACCCGGTTCTGTGTAAAAGGCAACGGTGGATAAATGCATAATCTAAAATTGTATGTTATAAAAAAATTGCAGCATTTCTTTTTGAGAAGCCTTCCACGCTGCCCCTCAAGGAGGTCTTTTTTCTGTCTGAATGGTACTCATTTAGAATGGAGGAAGAAATACTACCTGTCAATCTTTCGGTTTTGGAGTCACTAGCAAAGAATTAGCAAAGGCACCTGCAGGAAAGGGTTGTGAAATTGAACACATGATACTCGTACACTCACATCTGCTGTTGCGTTGAAGGCATTTGTTGCTGACAAGTATTCACTTTAACTAATCTCTGGATCTTTTACAACTGATATGCCAATTTTGTGGAATGTGCAAGAAGTGGTCTATTTAACTTAAAGCCCCTTCCACACTGCCCATCAAAGACACCTTGTTTTCTTTGTACTGAACGGAATGATGGGACAAAGTCTACCTTGAAATTTGTCAGCCTTGGCGGTATAATCTGAACCTTAAAAAAGGTGCGGTGGCATCTGTGTGTAAAGGATGTGAAGTTGAACTTTTCCGGCCTATCCCACTTATCAGGCTGTTGCTGGGTTCTGTGTGAAAGCCGTAAGCTAAAGGCAGACTCCTGCACCGACTAGTCAATAGTCCCTTTCACACAACTTGTTTTTTTAACCCGTGTCACTGATCTGTGAGAAAGGTACTGTAGGAATGAAGTCTATGAATTTTCGATTCAATTTGCTGGATCTTCCGGTATTTGCCCCGATACACCAATTTTTCAGGCTCTCGTCATGAAAGAGGCTAGGATAGAAAGTATAAATTTGTGAACATTTGCCTGTATATTTCTGGACTTAGGAATGTGTGCTGTCCTCTCACGAGTCACGGCTGATGTTTACGTAACCGCCTGTTTTGTTTGTGATCATTCATCCAAAATACCTCTATTTGCGTGCTTAATTGCACAGAAAGACCAAAATAGGGCCTTTGTTCTATTCTTGGCTTTGGCTTCATCCAAGTCTCTCTTCACCCCGCAGGGCGACTCTGGGGGCCCCTTTGCATGCAAGGCTGGTGGGGCCAATGCCACCTGGGAGGTGCACGGAATTGTCAGTTTTGGACCCCAGGGATGCATCAAGGACAAGAAGCCGTCGGTGTTCACACGCGTTTCTGCTTTTAGCCACTGGATCCATGACAACATCAGGAAGTTCATGTACGAAAGGCACAACTAAGATACGGTGGTACCTTGAGTTACAAGTTTGATTTGTTCTGTGAACAAGCATGTAACTTACATCAGTCATATCAAAAAGGAAAGATGGCACTCGGCAGTAATGTACTGTTTAAAAACATACAATAATTAAATAAAATGTAAAGAATTAAAACTTTTTTTTGCATTATGATTTCATGCTTTAATCCTATGCACATTGTGCTGCTCCCTCTGGTAAGAGGAGCATATTATTTAGAATACTATATATATATATATATATATATATATACATATATACATATATACACACACACATATATATATATATATATATATATATATATATATACACATATATATATATATATATATATATATGCCCGCACACAACTTGGGCGAGTGTACTGTACACTACACCATCAGTGACTCATATATATATATATATATATATATATATATATATATATATATATATATGTGTGTGTGTGTATATTTATATATATATATATATATATATATATATATATATATATATATATATATATATATATATATAATATTATATTTTTAGGCATATTATCATGATTTCATGTTTTTTAAAAAATAAAACAAAAACCTACTGCGTACTTTTTTTTTATCATTGCAACTGCGCATGCGTCGAAAGCTGGGATTCCACAAGACTGCCGAAATGCAGTTTGAAGTTGGGGCCAGCTCATATGACCACGCTTCTCAGCCAATGGGAGAGCCCGACTCAGATTCCAGCTCAAGAAGTCGAAGACGAGAGGGAGGAAGCGATACACAATGAAAATAATGAACAAATTAGCGACATAACTTGACCGGTACCTTTGATACATTTGTATGCCTTTTCGTGTCGCTATGGGGTAACTTAATGGCGCATGTCGGTGCGAACAGGACTCTCTGGGTTTGTAAGTAAGTTTACTCCGGACGTCTTTAAGGAGAGACGCTTTTCTTCACCCCCATCCTCACCTTGGATGGAAGAATGGGGGCCGGAGCTCTGACCATCTGTGTGAGTAAAATATTTAATTTTAAGATTCTAAATGAAGTCTTCCGTGACTTTGCGCTTCCGAACTTTCGTACAGTGTCAATGTACTCTTGTAATGACGCGTGATGATGTTCTAAATAGCTTTTGCATTAAAAAAAAGTTGCGTGAGACGTGACGTCATTAACCATGCACCAGAAAATGGGCATAATTCTTCCATGTATGTTTTTTTCCTTAACATGCACTCTGTGACATCACTTAAAAAGAGAGGACTAGCACATCATAACTCATTAAGTGCGTAGATAAGTATGCAGTTTGTCGTCATCAATACGCATTGATATGTCATCCGCATGCAATTTTAGTCCATTACAAACCGAAACAAAAAGAAAGTAACTTTAGGAAAAGCTGCAATCAACAGTATATGAAGAGTTACTTAAAAATAATCTATTACTGTTTTTAGACTCTTCTTAAATTGTAAAATGATAAAATTTCAATTGCAACGCCTAAAAAAAACATGTAATGTGAATATTACATTTTTCTCAGTTTTCACAGCACACTGTATCCATTTTCAATGCCTAAAAAAAATGTAAATATTGAGTCAAAGGGTATGAGGGGGAGAAAGACGTAATCATCCATAGGTTTGATAAATGTTGCAAGAGAAACTTTTGAAGGAAAATAAATGGATCATTCTTTAATGGCCATGGAAATCACCTGATTTCAAAACAATACTATAGCATGCTTTGCGCACACTGCAGAGCCAGAAACAAGCTTGTGGTAAAAATAATTGGGTAAAAATAGTCTAAATATTGGCAAAAGCTCATGTTACTGGAAAAAAATTAATGCTAACATAATTACTCTGTTCCTTTATTGATAAAGAAAAATGCTAACAAACAGATAACATGTTTAGAAACCAATAACTGTGTCACTATATTGGGAAAGAAAAAATGCCAGCATGTTGTTTAAACATCAATAACCGTGTCACTTTATTGGCAAGAAAAATAATTTATGGGTCAAGAAAATGCTGAGAGACCACAGATGTTGTCCCTTCTCGGTTTTGCGCTCTAGTCAATATTGTCGCCGCATAGCTTGCTTGTAAAATTCTCATTCTAACTAGGGTTGATTGCGGAAGCATGTCGCGTTAGTGTAGCATCTGCTATCGTCAAAGTCTGCTGGGCGACATATGTGATGTGGTGGTGGTGGGGGTCGGGGGGCATGCTAGGGGACTTAAGCAGCTGACCCCTGGGTGGTCCATAAGCCACTGTTGTAAGCCACAGCAAGGGTATGTAGTTTGTTCTACTGACGCCATGGAAATCAAGTCTGACAGACTCTAAAAAAGCAGTCTGTTCAACTTTGATGTTTCCACATTGACTTATGAGCGTTAAGGGGGTTTTGCAGCAGTTAACTTCTTTTTACAAAAAAAAAAAAATCTGAATTATGCCTTTGTCTTTTTTTTTTTCCATTTAAGCACTTGTAGTGACCACACCTGGCAGGCTTTGTTGTCGTTACACTTTCATATTATAGTGGGGCACTAGGCAGGATACACCCTGGACGGGTTGCCAGCCAATCCAGGGCACACAAAGACGAACAACTACTCCCACGGAGGACAATTTCGAGTGATCAATTAACCTAGGATATTTTTGGAATGTGGGAGGAAACAGAAGTACCTGGAGAAAAGGCACGGGGAGAACATGCAAACTCCACATTGGATGGCTGGAGCCCAGGATCAAACTCATGAACTCAGCGCTTTGAGGTGGACGTGCTAACCTTTCGACCACCGTGCTGGCCTGGCATAGCAGTAACCATATTAAAATAAAACAAAATGAACATACAAATCTAATAATCACATTGGGAGTAAATTACTTAGTAATACCTATCAAAAAGTAAAAAAAAAAGTAACAGAATTTAAACATTACTAAAATCTCATAATCGTATTGGATAAGCTGTAGCTGCTAAGATAATATTAATAAATTTAAATGAAATAACATTTAGACAGAAAAAAATCAAATCATCATATTGCGACTCAAAAATAACAGATTTTGAAAAACAACATTACAAATGCAATAATCATATTAGAAGTAAACAGTATATATATTAAAAAATCGAAAAAATCATACAGAGAGTAAACAATTACTGTATTTAAGAAAACATAATAAGCACATTAACCACATTGAAGTATTTGATCAGTCGTGTGCATGTTGAATCTGAAATAACATTTCAAAATGTAGTTCAACATATCGTGCATCACTTCCATGTTGCTGTTAACAATATACTTAGCAAAATAATAAATAAATGGGCCAAGAGTTGGGTCCTTACTGTGCGAATGTAAACAAACGTGAGAGATGTGCTTGTCAAGTGTGTTTGCGCACAGGCACAATATGAGATGAGAAAGACATAATAGCGGCTGCTTAATGTTTACCTGTGGAAGCTAATGTGCTCCGTGATGCCGGTCTTTATATTGTACAGGGCATCCTGAGGTAGTCCCTTTGTTCACATTTTGGGAGGTTGCAACTTATTTCAGAATGGAATCAATTCAAATTTCCCTTCAAATTCTACTCACAACCCCCATATGAACAGCATGAAAAAGCTGATTTGAAATTTCTTCACAGTTATTAACAGTTAAAATTAGGGCCCGACCGATTAAATCGGACGATTATGGCCCTTCAAATCACCCAAAATATTCATCCAAATGGACGATTCTTTTCAATTGTTTTAACCTTTATGCACTCTAGCTAAATTTGAACATCTGTGCATACTTGACACACATTAAAATGCATTGCGGGAATTTTTCTCATTTTCTGCACGATAATCTTTTTAACTAATCTGCCTATTAATCTGTAATCAGAATTTTTGCATGCCAAAAATCTGCATTTGCATTAAAAAAATAATAATAATTTATAGCGGTCAAGCCCTAAAGACAATAAAAAATCAAAAAAAATCTGGAGAAGGGTTGCATGACATACCAGTGTCCTGCCAAAATGTCCTACCCTTGCGAAACCACCTACGAGAAGCTAATTAGACAGCCAAAGTACTACTGTGAGCTTTTGGATTTTTTGGTTTACATGCATACAGGTCGAACTTTTAAAAAATCCCAAAACACAATACTTGCACGCAGACGCAAGCAGGTAGGATGTCCTGGCGGTTTGATTTATAGAGTATGATTATGCGTAGATAAGTTTACAAACATAACTTTTACTGGTGATATCAAAAAAGTATGGTATACATATGCTGCGTGAGTAATATGGTCGACAAAAACACACGTCAAAAGTATTTTGAGAAGACTCAACGAAAATGAAAACATTAATTACTCCCTGCTTTTAACGGCACAAATGAAAGATGGGACAAAAAGTTCCAAACTTCCCACGAAATCACTACCGGCGTCGTGCAAATGTGTGCGCAAGCGCACTAGGCTTTGGTAGGACGTCTCGATGGGTAGGAAGGAATTTCAGAACACCGGTAATATAAAAGGACTGGGATGCACAGAAGAAATTGAAAAGAATCCATTTTGGAATGTGGAAAAAAAGGAACCCTGTGACTACTTCCCAGATGCACCGCATGCGAGGGTGAACTCCTAATGAGACATTCATCCTCCTCTGCGTGCTTTCAACACCTTTCACCTCCCTTGAGGACTTGTCTATAAGTGCCTCCATGTGCAGCACATTTCAGGTGTTGCGTGGTAACGCGAGATCTGTCGTAGCAACGCTCTCCCTGGTCTCCTCTTACCAGCACGTGGTCGCAACATGGCCAGATCCTTCTTCTTCTTCTTTGCTAACCGCTGTTCTGTGTGCAGCACAACGAGGCGGCGGTGCAAGTGAAGGAGGACATAAAGAAGATGGTCCAGATGCCCGTGCTGAGACCGCACTCGGTGTCGGCCAAGCACACCAGGTTGTTCGGGACGTCGCTCCTCGAACTGCAGGAGAGGGGCTTGACGGAGGACGGCGTGCCTCTGGTGGTGCGCAGGATGGTGGAGCACCTGCGCAACAACGGTGAGACAAAAACTATCCATTCATCTCGTTTCAGTGTGACCTGTCCTCGCTAGGAGGGGTGCTCGAGCCTATCCCTGCTGATTTTGAGCGGTTACGCCCTGGACTTGTCGTCATTTTGCAAGGGCACATGCAGACAAACGACCATTCACAATCACAATTAGAGGCAATTCACTCTAAAATAAGGGCAAATGAACCATAACTTATTTCATATGAAAGATATTTTATTTCTTGACTTCTGTTAGTTGTTAACTTTCTAAGCGGTTTGACATGCAGTCTTCATGAGTTCACTGTGACAACTTGACAAAAAAGCTCTTCTTTCTGGTTCATGTCACTGATGGAGCCCTACGGCATGAGACAAAGATGTCTCCAAACACCACAAAAGAGGATCATATCCAATGTTTAGGCTTTGTTCGGGTGTATATAAATCTTATATGAATAAGTACCATAAATGATATACAGTGAGGTTCATAAATGTTGGGACTCTAAACATCACCACAATGGATTTGAAATGAAACAAACTCAATGTGCTTCAACTGCAGATTTCTCAGCTTTCATTTGAGACTAGTGCTTCCTTTCAAATCAGGTGATCAATGTCGCAATTAAAGCGGTTTTATATGTGTGCTTGCCACTTGTTTAAGCAACCAAAAGTAAAAAGAGAATCACCTGCTTAGGATGGTGGGCATTTATGGCTGCCATTAAAACTGGTTCCCTTGTACTACATTTATTGACAATGTGATGAAATCTGAAGCGTTTCAAGCAATTTCTGCTCACATTCAGCCAAATGCTCCAGAACCTTTTAGGTGCACAGTGCCGATGGACAATGACCCGAGGCATACTCTGGAAGCAATCTAACATTTTTTTAAAGAAATATAGTGTACTGATTATGTTTGACCACTAGATGTCAGTAAGAGAAAACAGTGATGGGTGTGCACCCCCCTCCCTTCTCCCCTCCCCAGCATTGCAGCAGGAGGGCTTGTTCCGGGTGAACGGAAGCGTGCGTGCCGTGGAGGCTCTGCGGCAGCACCTGGAGAGCAATGAGGACGCTGACATCGGCAGCGACGTGGACACGTGCACAGTGGCCAGCCTGCTCAAAAGGTACCTGAGGGACCTCCCCCGAGGCCTGGTGGAGCCTGCTGTTCAAAAAGCGCTGGTGCATTACTACCAAGGTGAGGAGAAGATGTGCTTGGTTTGTTTGCTGGCTTTAAAATCCTCTGCAATATCAGACATATCATATGCAACTAGACGACTAGAGGAAGTCTGGTGGGACAACTGTGTTATTCTAGTTCCTTAAATATTTAATAATCTCAACATATTTGCAGGCTCTTTGCAGCACACAAATGCTCACCTTTGCCACCCGGCACAACTCATGAATGGACAGGAGCCTTCTTGCCGTGCTTGCCGCAGCTGGGGAAAAACAGTCAATTGTTTCGTAAAGGGACTGAAGAAAAGATTACTGAATAAACATGTTATGCCATAAGTCTTTTTCTCTGACCAAATCGCAGCGGGGCTGGATTAAGGTTACGTGAGGTTCTAGGGCACACATGTCAAGTTAGTGGTCATCTTACACTATTTGAAAAAGCCTGCAGTGCCCCCGTTACTGTTTGGCCGAGTAATCAAACTATTTAGGTACAAAAGGGCCCATATTTTATGTACATGGCCAAATGGACCTCCACATTTGCGGTAAAGAGGGGCATGTTGGTGGCAAACCACAGAGGGTCGATGTGGTCAATATGGAGTACCCACTCTTTGTAAGTTTTACAGTGTCCAAGATTCTATTGAAGTATTATACCTTGATGCATTTTGTGTTTCCTTAGAGTACGGTGATGAAGGCTCCTGCTCAGGCCTGAGGGAGCATCTGAAGCACTTACCGGGAGTCCATTTGAGCCTGCTACGTTATCTGTGTCACTTTCTCACACTGGTGGAGAGCAACCAGCACGACAACCGCATGAACGCCCACAACCTTGCCACCGTGTTCGGACCAAGCATCTTCCAGTGAGTGTGAAATGTTATTATTATTATTAGTATTATTGTTGTTGTCATCGTTGTTGTTGTTGTTATTGTTGTTATTATTATTATTTTAAAATGAAATTATGTCTAAACCGATGAGTGGACGAAAATGAGAATTTTTGACAAAACGAGGTCTCAATGTATAATCTACCCATCCATTATCCGAACCCCTTATCAAATATATTTTAAAAACTACTCATTTCCAAAATTTTCTCCAATAAAATGTGCATGTTTTCCGTTAATTTTCAGGCGTCCCTAATTGTCAGTGCCCCCTCTATTTCTCTGAAACTGACCTCTGAGGAGTGTCTAAAGCGTCTGTGTGATATTTGACCAACTGGCGGTGCTGTTGCCTCTCAAGAAGGCATTTCATTTTCAGTCGCTTAACCTACTCATAGAAAAAGCAAAACACCTTCATATTGAACGATAAATCATAATTAATAATAATCTAATTATTTTTACAAAACAAAGCACATTAATATTGTACCATATATCACAGTCAATAATATTAGGATTATTTTTACAAAACAAAACACATTAATACTGAACCATAAATCATAATTAATAATAATAGGATTATTTTTACATTGTATGGAACAGTTCAGAATCAACATTCCACATTATGCACATTCCTTTTTGCATTGAGAGACTCACAGACATTCAGTTAACTCTTGAGCCCGTTAGTACTTTTACCAACCAAAATAGAAGCACCTACCGTACAAAATAAAGTGTCCTTCAGATTATTTTCAGTGTGCAGTATTTGAGATGGTCTCATATTATACACTGTAGGTACGCTCTTTTGAACAATTAGTGTAGACTCTGATCTGATGTTGGATATTGAAGAGTTAGCCGTTTGAACGCAGCTGCTAACAAAATCAGCAGCACCAAAACAGTCTCTCATCTGGTTTAAATCGTGTAGAGTTAATGCATTAATTAATTCATTGATGTTATTAATAAGTTCCAAACACATCAACAACAACTTTTTCCTGCCATCCAGCGTGGCTGCCGGGTTAGAAGCCCTCAATGAGCAGAACGTCTGCAACAAGATCCTAGTCCGGCTCATCCAGAACTACAGCAGCGTATTTGAAGCAGACACAAAAGACGAAGAAATAGAAGAAGACGTCATCCCGGTGAAGGTACGTGCTGATTTTGTTGTTATTGTTTCTGCTGAGAACAATACAGCTGACATCGTCTGATGCCTCTTCAAGCGTCTGACCTATGACATCACTCCTGGCCTAATTACCCAGCAGGGCGGCGTATGGACAGCCGCTTACGTAACCACAGGCTCAAAATCGATCGCTGTATTGATTGTGGGGGGCGGACGTCTTGTCGCAGGTGGCCTGTGTTCATTGATCGCCTTATTTGGCCGGCAGGAAACCACCGGAACAAAACATCCATCTTAAAAACATCCATCTTAATATATAGCATGGAAAACTTCCAAATCAGTGATCCATAAATTCTCTCTTCTGGGACAGTGGCTTAATTTTTTTTTTAATCTAGTAATTAATTACATTTATTATGTACAGTTCATTTGTATTTAACTTTTAAGTACATTTGCTTTTATTCTTTGAAGTAACATTTTCATTTAACTTACGTGCACTACGTTTTCTAATTGAGAACCGCTGCTCTCGTTGAATGATTGGACAAAAAATATTCTTTGACTTTTGGTGAGAGGCAAGTGCTGCCATACACAATGTGAGACCTCAGCTCAGTTTAGCAGAAGGTTCGAGGATGGATGCACTTTTTCCCTTTTTCTTTTAATTTTATTTTTTATTTATTTATTCTGCTTTTTCTCAATAATTAATTTTCAATAATTATTCCAAAAGGAGACGTCATGCGATGCCTCAGCTCAGTTTATTAGGCATCAGGTGATGAACGTGTGCGTCTTTTGCCTTTTCTTTTTGTGTCATTTTACTTTTAATTTGGCTTTTTGGGACATTCTTGGTATTATTTATTTGAAAACAAGACAACACGTAACGCCTAAAACAAGTATTAGGAAGTGATCAATTTGGCTTTTCTTTCTTGTTCAAACTGACATGAATTTAATTATTCATTGAATGAATAGTTCAGTGTTGTTTTTACTGTGACACAGTTCCAGCGTTAAGGAACGTTTGGAATTGCAAAACCTCGCTTGAGGCACCACTTTAGGAAAGTCATCATTCACAGTGACGTCTTTGTGGGTGATGGATGGACGGATGCATGACGGCGTGGTGAAACGTGACTTTCACTACCAGGTCGCTTGACCACCTACGAGATCGCCTTTCATTTGAACATACGTGCGCACCCAAAAACATCCAACATTTATGCCCAAACTGTCTCCACCTCCGTTTGATATCTTGACAACTGCACACACAATCCACGCCGGTGCGCTTTTTTAATTTCAGGTTTATTTGTAGTAGGGCCAAACTGATCTGGATTTTTTTCGACCAATGCTGATGCCAAATTTTAGCAGAACAAAATACTGATTACAGATTAATCGGCTGATTAATAAAAAATATATAATACATAATGCATGCATAAAATAACCTCCAACCTGATTAAAATGTATCTTTTTTTATTAAT
Source organism: Idiotropiscis lumnitzeri (assembly GCF_059441095.1). Taxonomy (NCBI): domain Eukaryota; kingdom Metazoa; phylum Chordata; class Actinopteri; order Syngnathiformes; family Syngnathidae; genus Idiotropiscis; species Idiotropiscis lumnitzeri. The sequence continues at coordinate 8,783,739 of NC_142398.1, forward strand.
TTAATGCACGTATATTACATTAAGATTGGTATCTGTATCTGAATTGGCGGGACCAATTATGGGGGTTGGAAGGGACATTCTGTGGTGCTGCCATTTCAAAGATCACAGTTTTTTGTCTTAAAATATTAAGATGTTTGTTTTCTGCTTTGAAGACAACAGACAATCAAGTAAAGTGTCTGCTGAGCTGCACTGCCACCTAGTGGCATTCAATAGCTATTGCGTGAATCAATAAGGAGCAATTAAAATGCACATAGTCTAATTAGTGTTTGCCCATGCAATGTAAGCGTCATTACTACAGGATGAATTTTGTGCGTCTTGACAAACCAACCTGAGCGTTCACAACCCGGAAGGCTTTGGCATTGTTGTTTGCTCCCGACATCCCCAGGTGCGTGCGCCCTTCAAATTCCCTCACACAGACCCTTTTAACACCGACCATGTGACGCATGCGGAACGATTAGCGTGACGCGGGTGGTCCTGTTTATGGAAAAGCTGTTTTTCTGCGTGCGCTCACGGCTTTGCAGATGATATCAGCTGACTGCAACGGGGGGGGATGGTTATTCCCACACACACCAGTGTTTCGAATATTCCAATGACTTACTTGGAAGTGTTAAAGTACAAATACAATTATGAAATAATTCAACATTTCAATTCATGTAAATTTAGAATTACATTTCTGTGTCAATTAGGGTGTAATGTTCAAATTGAATTTCACAATATCTATTTTTATTTGTTTTTATTTATATATTGAAAATATTTCATTTCGAAAATACTGATATTCAATTCAGATACCAATATTACAAAATGACATTAGATTTAAAGAAAAATAATAATGTTTTCTGCGGAAAGTGGAAAAATATTTTGGTGATTATATATTTTGGTATTTAATTTTAAAGTTTGTTTTCTTTTCTAAAGGTTGGCCATATTGGTGATGCAGATGCAGAACCTCCATGCCAAGCCAATAGCAGCACCCATGAGAGGACTAGGAAGAGGAAGGTACAGTACGCATATCATTCATTTAAAGGCTTTAACACTTTACTGCCTGTTTCTTTTCCTTTTCAAGAGCTACAGTAGTTCCTGCTCTCTTATCTGAGCTATTTTTTTCTGCCTTGCCTCTCCTCAACACATTCTAGTTGTGTCTCAGGCCTAATCGGATGATGGTCACATGATTGATTGAAGTATACGGCAGTAGGAAGCAAAACAACTACAACAAACAGTAACTGGCACGTTAAATGACTCATAAGGGAAACGGGTGCTTTGATACTGGTTGGAATTCTTCCAAAATTCTTCCACAAATCATCCATTCCAAGATCATCATAAAACCTTGCTGTATAGGGAATGTTGTAAAGGAAATTTGTTCTCATAATTCAGAATGGTTTCCATGTGTCTGAATAACATATTTGTGTTAAAATACACCAAGGATCAATAATTAAAATCTTTAACTTCGCTTGTTTTGAGGGGGCAGTCCTGTTTCGTAATAATGAGTGAGTGGGCACCATTGCCAAGATGAGCGGGGTTTGGAACTTCCACTCAGAAAAGCATAAAGTGAGGAGGAAAAATAGCAAGAGCGTGAAAAGACAATATGAGCATTTTACCTTATGAAAGAAGGAATTCATGGACTTTAGGGAGTCTTCTCGGTTCGATGGTGGTGCAGTCCTATGACAGCAATATAATCTGAAGTTGAAGCGTCCCGTTGTGTATCACTAACCTACGCTGATGCAATAGTAAAGTTATGTACAGTAAAATACCTCTCAGCTTTAAATATCAAACAATTGCCAAGTATTATTTATTATTGTGAAGGTCCACCAAGAAACATAAAGGTACCCCTTTACAAACATCAGGCATGTAGCACAACTCTGTCAAATTAACCCTAAACAATGTCTTTCGAAGGCATTACCGTATTTTCCGGACTGTAAGCCGCTACTTTTTTCCTAGATTTTGAGCCATGCGGCTCATACAATGTGAATTTTTCTTTCACTGGTCGGGGCACTCTTTAGTTCAGAAAATACGCTAAATAAATCTCGAATTATTATTTTTTCCTCTTGGGTCTGTTCTGTTTGAATTAGCAAAGTTGTTGCCCTGTTAAAAGGTACTGTTTTAACAATCTGGTTATGTTCCTTTATGTGCATTCACAGTACAAAATCGTTCTGTACATGAAGATATGTACAACAGCTATTTTTTTTTTTCCAACGTAGAAAACTGCGGCTTATAGTCTGGTGCGGCTTGAATATTTTTTTAATTTATTTATTTTTCCCCCCTGGAAAGGGTTGCAGGTGTGCCTTATAGTCCGGAAAATACAGTATCTCGTCAATATAAAACAAGTACAGTAAGTATCCCCGCCTACGGACCTCTGTTAAACGGAAATTGCCTCACCCGGAAAAGAAACGCATGCATTAATGCTTCTACTATATTACGTTAACGATCGATTCTTCAACAACGGAAATTCCAATATCCGGAACCCGGAAGCCATAGCGAAGCCCGCAGTAGCGCAAACTCAAGCAGTTCCTCCCTCCATACGACGGAAAAACTTTGACCGCTCTGCCATGATCGGATCCAAAACGGCGACATGTATGACTTCTTTGACATGAGTTTTACTGTAATTGCGAAAGATTTAAATTTCATTCATTTACATTTACGTCTGAAGATCATAAAACGGTAATGACCGTGGAAGAGAGAGTGAAATGCATCCGATTAAGCGAAGCGGGATACAAAGTAAAAAAAACAAAAACCCAACAAGGAATCCATTTCGGCCCTGTACGATTCCGACAGTTTACCTGCTCAGAGGAAATTGCTCGCGACTTGACTGACGAAGTACAGCGGCGTAATTGAACGTGTCGTGGAATGCTTTAACTGTTGTTGTGCGAAAAACTTCCCGCTAACTGGACCGCTAAAAAGCGTCCCATGGCTAGCTTCAAAAGTTCGTTGAACAACATCAGCTGAGCAATGGCGTCTTGTGTGGTGAGGGATGGTAGGTAAAGTTAGAGAGTGAGTGAGTGGAAGAAAAAGCGAAAAAAAAAAATGTAGTCTGTTAACATACTTGCACATTCAGGTGTTGCGAGCATTGTGACAAACTTGTGTGGGTGTGTGTGCACATGCGTGAGGAAGAGTGCAGTCTGCAGCACACTTTACAACCGTACCGTAGTCGTTTCCCACATAAGGAAATTCCGTTATACGGAAAGATTGGACAATGCAAATATGATTCCGTACTAGAGAATACTTCGTGTACATGGAACAGAGCACGTATTCCTGCGTTTTCTGCACAAACGTTGTGCGCCATTCAGAACCTTGAAACAACTCTGGACGTTATGTGCTCTATTTGTGTAGCTGAAGCATGCGTGTGGCGCATGCAGCGGAGTCATTGCCAAGCATAAAATGCCCCATCATCCTCCAAGACACTGAAAACTTCACCAACCAACTACGTTACTTGCTGCTGTGCATAAAAAAAGATGAAAAAGAAAAAGAAAATGCAAAAGACAGTCAATGCTCCTGCTAATCCCTGAACCAAGTCCTCCGCAGTTCTAAAAAATCTTTCTCTGACAACTTCAGGGGCTTTGGATACCGTTGAATCCCAGAAATTCCTGGCTTTGACCTCCTTAATGATTGATGAGCTCATTAATCATCACTACACTCATTAACTTACTCCATAAAAGTGTGTGTCTTTGTCTCACCCTCAAGGCCAAACACACCCGTGAGAGATTTTCAGGTAATAAAAAATATCTATTCATATCATTTCTGTTTGAAATTAGTGCTGACGCACACACACAGACATCAGGGCTAAAGCTCTGTACATCATCTGAGTTACGATGCAGCAACCATGAAGTTGATGTCACTGTATATTTCCTTGAATAAACACATCAGTCATGTTTATAACCTTTTATATTGTACTTCCTCATATGGTGGCTGGGTAGTGTTTATTTTTTCAACTGCAGAGTATATCAAACACCTCTGAGGTCGCTGGTGTCAAACTCGAGGCCTTGGGGGCAAATTTGGCCTGCGACATCATTTTATGTGGCCCGCCACAACAAATTATGTGTCGTGCTGAAATACTAAAATTGCAAATTGTCTTCACTTTCATCTGATTTCAAAACTATTCAACGGATTGTTGTGTAAATGTCATATGAGGCAATCATGCATTTATTTGGGTTCACAGTCCTCACTGCCCTCTGAAGGAAACACTTATGATGTCCTTGCGACAAAAATGAAGAGGATAGTTGACCATATAAGAAGTCCTGTAGTGCCCGTGGGTGGTCAATTATTGGCTTTCTGCGAAAGTAAAATAAAATCAATACCACAGCAAGGAAGAATTGCAATCGGGTAGCAGGTCAAGCTGAAGGGAGCAGCAGCGGTGGCACTAATTCTAAAAATTCAGCCATTAGGTGACTCCAATTGGGTCGATGAGGCATTCAGCGAGGCGCTGGATGGAAATGGCCTGTTGATAATTGCCTTTTAATTGAACCTAACACGTCAAGCTTTTCCACCGCTGGCGTTATCCGTGACATCAAAAGCGTTTTGTGCCCGAGTCCCACATTTGGACGGTCAGTTTGCCGAATTTGATGATGCAGAGGGGTCCTTGTCGCAAGGTGGCCGTGGTCAAGTTACGATTCTTCGCCTATAACACAATCGGCGGCTCGCTACAACTCTACCCACTCAGGGTTGGCATTTTTTTTTTTTTTATTGTTTCACCCGCGTCTTTAATTGTTTGCTGGCATCGCTGCCGTCTGCGGCAATCCTCGCATGCACGTTTTATTGCATCCTGTGTGTGTGTTTGTTTGATATCAGATGGGCAGCATCCAAATGTCAACGCCATATCACTGACCTCACATGCTGACACGCCTTTCCCTGCACTTTTCTTTTTTTCTCTTATGGTCATAAAACAGGTGAGGAAAGCCAAGACTGACGGGGACGCCCTCCAAGTGCCCCCCTGCGCCAGGCGCCTGGTCCCAAAGCCACTGCCCCGCAGCCGGGGGGCTCTCGGCGTACCAATAGTGGTGCCTCTGAGGAGCGCCAGCCCCGCCGAGGTCAAGGAAATGACTCGCGGAGACACCCCTGACCCTGCCTGTTTCCGTGTTAATCTAGATATCAGGTAAGATGGTACACGGCACATTTCAATGGGATGAGAAAAATAATTTTAAAAAACGATGATGAAAATTTTTTTTTTTTAATCTGATGAAAAAGAGGAGAAAAGTAGAAATAATCTTTAGACCAAACAACAACCTTATATGTAATTTGATAGTTTGTGTTTTGCGATTCTAAAACCAATAAAAATCAACTATTCTTGGTGTAGGGTAACAATATTTATATTTTACTGGTCAACAGCACGTTTAAATCAGGGATGGCTTTATGTGTGCCTCGTTATACACATGATGATTTTGAGATATTGTAATATTTTTATTTTAAGTTCGATCTACAAAGCTTGCGCCATACGGAGTTTACCTTTTGTTATGATTTATAGCTATGATGTTTCTTTAAATAACATATGCCTGAACCTAACCCTTAATTGATAAATACTACTAAATATATATTATTGTTACAATACCTCGCAAAAAAAATGAATCCTGAAAAGTTAACTTGCATCTCTGATTAAAAAAAAAAAATAGTACAAATTTGTCAGCCAGCATTATTAATACAGTGGCCATCCCATTAACAAGTAGGAGATGCAGAGATACAAAAAAGTGACTTTTTGATTCTTTATATGGATAAAATGCAGACACAGAGACAAAACTACTGTAACCCAAATTCCAGTGAACACGGCAAGGCTCCGGTCATGGTAACTAAGTTAGTTACAGGACCGCCACAAACTTGTGATGTTTAATGTTGACTGTGTGTGGAGGGGGATGGTGTGAAAAGTAAGTGTTTGACAGCAACCAGGAATCTAAAGCCTGAGCCACATGGCCTTGAGCCTGAGGCATGCACACAAGCCTATTATAAGCATCTGAAACTGAGACCGTGTCAGTGCCTTTCACGCAGAACTGCAAGACGGGAAAAAGACGGCTTTGACGGGCTGTGTCAAAGGGGCTATTGATTTAGTTGCGCTGAGTCTACCTCAGAAGGAGGAAAATCCTGGGTGACTTCATTCCCCCACCCCGCCATGTCTGTACATTTTATACACAAAAGTGGAGAAAAAAGCTGCTTTTAAAAAGCATGTGGTGTGGAAGGGGCTTCAGATGTGCAAATTAAGACCCTTTTGCATGTTAAAAAGTAGAGACAGCACCGCATCATGGGGGTGAGAACAACATGTGAATTTACCGCATCTGAGGTAGTGTCATTACCTGTTTATAAGGGTATTGAAAAATTCTGCAACTGGGGTGTGAAATTTAAAAACACATTTCTCCCACCCTGATGTGTTGACAGGACAGAACCTCTAAAATATGACGAGTTGTCCTCACATTCCGAAAACGACGGTATTCTTAATTTTATTTTATGTATGGCCAAGTTAAACAATGGAGCGGCACACCATTTTTTATCAATGCTACTGTGGTTACATAGGACCACACACTTCCTAACCAGCTGTAGGACAAAAACACTCACTTGAAAATGTACAAAATACATGCACATTTTTCATAATAGATTTCTTAATGTATATATCAAAGATCCAGCCTCCAAGCAACAAAAGGTTTGATCAATTGAACTGTGCAATTGGCTCTCATACATAAAGATTACAATTCAAGGATGGCACAAAACTGCTGAACAGCAAACCAACATTAAATGCAAGAACTTGTGTTTCATTTTTTTCCCACAAAAATCAACTAACTCAAAATTGTTGAGTGGTATTGTATTGTATTGTGATGTTACAACAATAGAGTGGAAACTCACTATTTGTGTGGTATTGGGACCAGGCTCGCCTGTGAATAGTCAAAATTAAATCATAATTGATGCCTATTGAAATACTGGGGAGGAAAAAAGCTTTGTCTCCCAAAAAAAAACAAAGCAAAGAGGAAATTGAAAGAAAATAAAGAAATATTGAAATCAATCGTGGGCCACCCCGTGGTCCGCCAGTGGCCCATCACTGTTTTATTCGAGAGGCTCCACATAAAAAGCACTGACACTAAACTGCATCAATTAGGACGCAGCGTCTCTCTGCAAGAAGCTACTGGGAGCTTTTCGCTTTGTGATGACATCAGCCAGCCTCAATAATCAATATTACCTTTGAACCCAGCTTCCTAAAGCATTTAAAACAAAAAATCTCTAGAGGCTGATTGATCATTGGGCCCGGCAATGCTGACAACAAGCACGTTCCCTCTTTGTCTGACCGCTGACCTTAGCGACATTACACTTACCGAGTGGCACAGAATATCCGTTAAAATCTATAGCGGGGTTTCATAGACTTGGAGTCGGGGCTCAACTAGGTCATGGGTGGGGGTTTTTGGCTTAGGCATAGCACGACTGCTTTCTGTATTATATAGCACATTTCGTAAACAAGGTATCTCACTTTGCTTTACATAAGTAAAAGTACAACGTTTACAAAGAAAAGAAAAATCAAGACATTAAAAGTGAAGTAAAGAATTGTTTTTTAAAAAAAATGTGTCACGTTATGGGAAGGTTATTTTTGGTTTTGGGTTCGGAGTTTATGGTTAGAATTAGTTCAGAGTTGTGTTGATGTTGGGCGTGGTCGAAGGTTTTGTTAGATTTAACTTTTTTTAATCTGTTGATGTGAAGCGGCGCAGGACCTATATTTATACTAAGACTGTCAGGAATAGAGCGTCAACTCTGGAGATTAATCTCAATTTTTTTTAACTCAGTTTGATTTACTTCAAAAATAACTTGCATTTAGATCATATTCAAGAATCAAAGAAAGCTATTTGAACGGCCTTTGAATTAAATTTACTTCATATTTGGTGATTTTGTATTCATGCCAAAATATTATTCAAGTAAATATCTCTTGCAAATTTCACAAAAAATAGTAATTCATAAATGTGATTCATTTTTTGAATATTTTTTGTGATTAATTAGTTAAAAATGTAATCACGACACCACTGATCTATACGTTTAAAAAAAACAATCCGTAAAACTGAAACCTGTTCGGCATCGGCCTGGCTCCAAACGTCATCCTTCCGGGCACAAATATAACACGGTCGAGGTAGAACGTGCAATATGGAGCAAAGCAATAAAACTCTGTTCGGGTGATGACACTGAAACTGTAAGGCGAGACATCCAAATCATCCATTACAGCTCAACCGAACTCTTAGATACATAGTGTCAAATTAAATTTTATAGTGTGTCTGCATCAGATTAATCGACTTGTTACATAAACATTTATATGACACATGCCTGGGAGTTGGGGGTTCACCACCAGGATGACCTCAATTAGCATTGATGATTTGAGAACTATCTGACAATTCTACCGCTAACTCCCTCAATTAGTGTAGGATGACTCAAGCCCTGACGTCTTCAGTACACTTGGCACACCAGACATCCTCATGTGCTGTGCGTGCAGTATGTAAAGAGTCAAAATAGCGTCACGTGCAAAGCGCAGCAGTAAACCTTCGAGGGGCACCTTGACATTCCCCTTGTCAGATCGTATTCGGGGACCGGCGTACAGTATGGCCCGGGGACTGCAGTGAAGTGCGTCAGCAGCCCGTGCTGATATTTACCAACAGACGCACACACAGTGGATCAAAACTGAGAATCATATACAGTATGGACATTCAATGCCGGGGGGATACATTTCAGACCCACTGGCAATATATGAATATCTGCAATATTATCTTTGTTTACTTGTTCTTAATATAAATAGTTGTATGCCTCCAATGAGGTTTAAACTTATTGAAACGTACTTTTTAAGAAAAAACAAAAAAACAAAACAAATTCCAAGCATAAACCGTATACGAAGTGATCTTACAGTATCTAAGTGTTTTGTGATGTCTACCGAGATGGCAGTTATGCCAAAGTTATGTAGTTCTTCTCCTAAATGGTCAAGATCGTCTTCTGAAAGCCTTTGCAGACGCGGAAGCCAAAAAAGCCTTTGTCAGGCTTAAAAAAAAAAAAAACTAAGCGCGCAATTGTGATGTTACTGGCTGCTAGTCAGAGCCTAAGAGAAGAAAAACCTGCGAGACTGATGAAATGTTCATTGTTTTATATACATATTGATTTTTTTTACTGCATTTTGATTAACCTGCATATTTTTGGAATGTCGGCAGAAGCATTAGAACATGAAGAAAACACCCCTCAAACGCGGGACAACGTAGTTTGTCTAATAGCATAATTGCCCGAGTCATTTTTAAATGTTTTTAGACAATATGGGAAAACAGAAAGTACCGTACAGCCAACAAGAAAACTTGCCGTGATTTAACATTTCCATATTACAATGACCCAAAATTTACCATCTGTTAGGGATATTTTCCACAGAAACCTCCCTCCTGTTATTAAAACAACCTATATGTTTTTGCTTGTTTTAACAAGGCTGTCAAAAGGACGTGCAATGGCAAGCTGCGCCGCCTTTTAAAATATATGCATTTTTGTTTTTTACACTAAATAAATTTTTCAAAAAGGGGGTGAAAGAAAACAACAAAGTGGTAATAAATCAAATTGAAATAAACATTCATCACGACCTATTCTTTCTCGACCTCAGGAAGTTGTGTGATAGTATCCACCAGTAACAGAAAAGGTTGCCAATTTTCCTGATCAAGTCTTTTAGTGAAAATCTGAGTTTTTCCAACCTCAACTTGAAAAGTACCTCTTTTATCCACAAATTATGGGATGAGTGGTGGGCAGGCTACGAGCCAACACCGTAGTAAAAGCCAAGGCCTCTTTTGTCCTCTTACCATAATCTTTTTTTTTTTTTTGTATCAAATAAATGCCTTGGCTGTCTCACCTGCACCTGAAATATGACACCACCCTCACTGGCTGCTCATGAGCCAACATAGCAGCGTCATGTGAACTTGCTGTGCTCCCGGTCGCATGCAGGGCGATGCATGGTGGCTTTTGTGTGCGCTTGCCATGGTCCACCCGATGGCTGTTATGCAATTGACGCGTTCTCAGAAGCGCCTTCGGAGCTGGGTGGGAGTGAGGAACGTCGCGATGAGGTGCGAGGGTGAGTGGCGATGGCGTTGCTGGCAGCTTGTCAGGGCAAGACTCATCCATCTTCCATTTGCAAGAAAGATGGAGTTGGAAAATCTGCTCTTTTCAAACGGACCTTAAGTGCATGTTTTTCGGTGAACCGAATGGGATACCAAAGACAACTCCACAAACCTTTGATTTACGTCCTTGACATCGAAGAAATGTTAACCCTTGAAGACAATTTAGACTTTGGTGAATCTAGAAAACGTAGAAAATGTCCTCTTCACTGGACCTAACATCCCGGAGATGCTTTTGTCACATTGATGACAATTTACATCGTCCAATGAACCTAATGTGTGTTTTGCAGAATATTACATATGCTGCATTCACGTCTGTGCTTTTATTTAACTTCAAAAACATTGTACGGACCTCATTTCCACCTATGTATTGTGTTTTCTTCAAAAAAGTTTCTTTTAACCTCATGCATGTGTTCTTGCAATGGAAGACACATTGGACTCTTCAACAAACCTAACACATGCTTTGATAATGAGACAGCAATGACAATGTTTTGCAAAACATTGAAGATGATTTACAGCAGGCATGGGCAAACTACGGCCCGGGGGCCACATGCGGCCCATTAAACGTTTTAATCTGGCCCACCGAACTTGAAAAAAATTAAATGAATAAACCTTGTTAATGTTTTATTTTGTAAATAATGTGGTTTTTCAAAGACTTATATATTGTTGTAATGCTTTTGTTCACTTTGATTTCAAATTAAATGTATTTTTTTTCTCAGACGAGGTGAGGTTACCAAAACACTCCATCCATCAGCTCCTGGTCTGGCCTCTGTGTCAAATTTTAGAACCCATTGTGCCCCGCAAATCAAAATGTTTGCCCACTCCTGATTTACAATCTTGAATTTTAGTCACCAATAAACCTAACATTTATTTTAAGACTTACAATACATGGATTTTTGTCGGCCGATAACAATTTCATTATTTGGCAGAATAAAATTCCCAGAGCACACACACACACACGCAACTCCCGATGGCCTGGCTTGTTTTGTGTAATTTTCCATTTCTCTGCAGCCTCACAAAGCATGTTGTTATCCCTACAGTAAGGTAGTGGGTAAGCTGGATTTCCGCTATTTTGCAATGCACGACAGCAGCGAGGCTAATATTTAATACGCTTGCCAGACTGTGAAAACACCCGCGCGTAACGGAAAATGGTAGTGGCAGAACAATTACCAAAGGAAAAAAAAAAAAATCTCAAGCTTAAAGGAATTGGCCATGTCTCTTACACTTTGTGTTGTTCTTGAAGACTTTTGAAGTTCACTGAACTTTGGCCCATTTTGCTCACTGCCCAACTAGAAACCTAAATCCTTTGTTTTGAACATTAAATGTACTGCCTGCCTGCCCCGAACAGGAAGACACAAGGTAGCCAGTCACGTACCAAAAACACATCAGGGTAACACTCAAAAAAAAAAGAAATAAATCTTTCTCGGACTTGTGACACCATTAGGCTGATGTTTATTTGAACATATTTCACAAGATTTCCTCCTCCTAATTAAACCCAATACATGGCAGCAGCAACATTGGTATGAGTATTTATTATTTCAGCTCATAAAATATGCGCGGTTTGGTTTTCAATAAGGAAATAACATTTTCAGGATTTTTTTAAATCCAGTAATCCCTCACCACTTTGCGTTTCACAGTTCGCGGTTTGTTGTATTGGCCAGGCGATAAACGAACGGCACTCTTGAACAACGTTCTGCAAATAATGTTAAAGTGTTTTTTAAAGTTTGTTTTAAAAACATCTTAACTTTTTCGTAATGGCATAATGGAGGTGTAAATCCTCTGAAAATAAAATTATTGAAAATACATTTTTTAAATATTAATGGTAATAAAAAAATGTCAACCTCTACTTCGTTTCGTGGTTTTGCCTTTTTTTCTGTCATGTCCCAATTAGCCACAAAAAATGAGGGATGAGGTAGATTATTAAAACAATTGATTAAAAAAAAAACCCAATGAATCCCAAAAGGTGTGACGCGTTTTTTTTTTTTATTATGTATTATTACCACTCCTAATACGATAAAAATACTATAATATGCACAATAGCTCACTTTTTCTGCGTTTCGTGTTAGACTCTTCTTTTACGGCTCTTAAGTGGTAATTTTGTGGCAATCTGTGCACGGAAGAATCACATTTTTCTTAAGGGACTTTTGACATTTTCACGGAACTTTTTACTGTAATCAGTTCAGTTCTGCACTGGTTTGTTTTCAGTGTTATTTTGCCCCTTGTGACTTTTAAGGAAGAACACACAACATTCAAGTCAGCTTTTGGAGAAACAATGCAGTGATTATGAAATTTCCTCCTGCCAGTGATGGCGTATGAAAATATGAAGCAACAACCTCAACGCTCCCTACCAGTGCTGTGCCGCGCAAATCGTTGCATAATTCAACCATGCACTGCTTGGCTGTCTTAAATCCAGTCAGCCTGTGGAGACTCGCTATAATCAACCCCAACAGCTTCCAGTCACCACAAAGCTAACTAATTCTATTTGTCTCTATGTTTTAGCGCCCAGGAAGACGAGAGGCCAATATCACCTTTCTACATGAGGTAGGCCATGTCGGAAAGCTCCTGAATGGTGTTGTTTCATCATCATCTTCGAAAGCCTGCACAAAAAAAAATGCCACAGCACCAATTTCATGAGTACATCAGAACATGGCAACATGCTGACCTCAAGCAAATTTGTATATGTCGAGACGACCCCATGTTAGCATCCTCTATTGATTTTGAGGTCACATGACTAACCTGACCTGACAAATGATCGCATCTCATCAGTGACATGAATTGTATCTTATTGACGAGCTGTCATTATCTTCGCTATTTCACTTGCACTCATGACTCCCCTGGTCACCACCGCGCCATGAAAACTACTCGCTTAGTTTGTGAGACATATTAAGTGTTGATTGGATTGACTTTCTGATATCTTTTTGTTGTTGTTGTTCTATGGTTTTTCACATTTGAGTCATGATGGAATATTTAATCTGGCTTTAGAATTGAAATTGGTTTGTCCCTCTCTTTCCGCATGAATTTAGGCCATAGCGTGCTTACCTACACACAGACACAAATCATCAACTCCATCCATCGTTAACTCGTGCAACATCCATGAATAAAATTGCGTTCCACACACGCTTCTACAGCCGGACTTGTTTGAACTTTTGCCCACCGGTTATTGTGTTATTCTTCCAATGAATGCTTGAGCACAACCTCTGAGGGTCCTGGCTAATAAGAGACTATGGAGCAACACGGGATGAGCAGACGAGCGGATGGCCCAGGTTACACAGTAGCATCCTGATCAAAGAACAACTCAACTACACTCTCATTTAATGTGCATTTGAGCTCTAACGACAGACCAAAGCAGACCATTGTTTGCAGTGCACGATACACTATCTAATATTTCTATGCGTAAGTGTTAGGGCGTTTAATCTCGCCACTTTACAGCAATTTTGAGTCAAAGGTTAAATCAACACTGGTAATCCATTAACCTGTTTATGTTGCTTTAACCTGGCTTTGTAAATGGCATCTATTCTTAGTGAGTGGTCTTTTTGGGTGTCTGTTATTATGTTTTCTTTTAAGGAGTCAGTGTTTATTTGATTGAGCCCATACAGTACAGAGGTGGGCATTTGTCAGCGCGTCAGTCTGTCAGTATTTCAAGCCCGCCCAGTCGGTCCGAGGCCGCCAAACGTAATTACCGGTACCATGTCACATAAAGGTGCTGCACATCTGACACGCAGCCCCATGAAATGACAAATAAAACCCATTCATTGATGACACTGATGGTGTAGTGGTTCATCCGCCTGATTGGTTCCCACCTGGTGATGGTGTCTATGTCTGCCCTGTGACTGGCTGGCAATCTGTTCAGGGTGTGGTGCGCCTTTCGCCTTTAGTCAGCTGGGATAGGCTCCAGCAACCTCCCGCGACCATGTACAGGATAAGCGGTGTGGGTAATGACATGATAGTTTCGTACACCTTTCGGTCCCACAGGACCGCAATGATGTGTGTGATGTGGAAATGTTGTTCTCTACGCCGATTGGCTTTCGCGAGTCGGGACGGACTAGGCTCACGTATACTGAGACAAATACTGACGGGAACTTAGTGTTGCCCTGACGATGCCCACCTCTGTATGGTTGGTAAGACGCAGTCAAACTGTCACAGTCACATTGAGTGCTGTTGATCCCTTCGTCAGGCCTGCGTGACGCTGTGCTGTTTATTGTAAACTCTGGTGTTTGTGGAATATTTTTCACAGATCACTCGACACGTGTTATAAGACGGCGCTTCTCTGTGTGTTCTGTGCCGCCACATTCCTAGAAACATTTTTCATGTTTTTGCCTCCCCTATAGTAATTTGACCTTTAACCAATATTGTTGTAGCTTTGTTGGTTGGTTGCTTGCTTCTTTAGTGGGCTGGTTGATTGTCATCATGCAAGGTTCACTGGTTTTTAAATAAAGTACATTTGTTAGTTTGGTGGTAGGTCATTGGAATATTTTTTGTTTGGTAGTTCGGTTGGTTGTTTGTGTGTTTTTTTTGGTCGGTATTTTTTCCCCCCTTTAACTGAGCTTCATTCACTGTTGCCTTTCCTTCTTTCAGCCCTCACTGCTCCCCCATAGTTCGCTCACTTGATGCTGTCAAGTAAGTCATGTCTTCTCTGAGCACATTCATCGCTTTATACTTGCCTTTGGGGAATATTAATTGTACGTTCATCCCCTCTGAACAGAATCTTGGACAGGACCATCCGTTCAACAGTTAAGCAACACCTCTTCGATGGCCATCAGGCGTCAGACGGCGAGCTGAGCCCGCAGCAGCTCGCCCTAACGGCACGGCAGCGACGACGTTACCGCAGGGAGCAGCAGGACCACAGTGCCGGACAGCTGGACAGAAGCAGGTACGGTGACAAGAAGTTGATGCACGAACACTGGTTTTCTTAGAATATAATAATCTCAACCTGAATCATTAAGGGATAGACTGATTATTTGCCGCTAAACACCGACATTTGTTATTTTGAAGCAAATCGGCATCTGCCTTTTATATAAAATTCGGACTGGGAACACAAAGAAAAATGAACGCCGAACATTTCAGTTATATTGAAATGTTGGAACTTTAATTTATTCTAGAAAGCCTTAGGGAGCTATTTATTGTTGAAGTATTCATTTCAATTTCAGACATGCTGCTAAGCCCGGAAGCTCACTGGTGTTTTCGTTTGAAATTTAAAACAAAGGCTTTTTTCGTAAAAAGAAAAAAGAAAACCCCTTTGACAATTTGCAAATTGGAAAAGCTGTTTAACAAAAAATCTTCCAGGGGTATAACGACACTTAAGTGTTGAAGTTTCTATTATTCAAAATTTTGAAGGCACTATTTTCCCTTTTACTGCTAATCGATATTGGCTGCAAATCTCTGTTATTGGCTTCCTTGACTCCTTGATTGGTATCAACACTGAAAAAAAACATCAGTCTATATCTCGTACAGATGGTTGGACTCGTAAAACCGGATACCTTTACTTATCCAGGCGCACATTGAACTTGTGATGTCATCGCAGCAAGTGCTCAAAACTAGTTTTTTGATAGTCCTGTCAAACTAACCCTGAAGCACAATAGCATGCGCTGTCTTGACTATTCCAGATGTCATCAAACTACCTCTCACATGCATGCCGATCATGTGATGCAATGTCAACAAGCACCCCTCAGTCAAATCAACCCTTCAACAATGGTACATACTCCAGTGCAGTCTCATCGTGTCCATTTGAACAAGTGAAGTCATCGCTGTTTTATGCTAAGTCCTTGTTGATGGACACCAGGTGGAGATATCGCTGACCGGGTGTAGACGAGTGCATTAGTCAAGCAATGACTACACCCAATGTCAATACAGCATGTGGACGGTAAACAGAATTAGCCTAGAATGCGAAACAACACAAAGGCTGTAAAAGGTGTGCTTTAACTCCGCGTTGAGATTTTTACCAAGACCACAGCGCACGCTAAGTAAATCTCTTTCATTCTCCTCACAGAACGGACACCAACAAGGAGAACATTCCAACGTTAGGAAGCGGTAGCAGCTGTGGTCCAAGTCTGAGGGAGGACATTTATATTGACTCACACGGTGAGCAGAGCGCTCAAGTGGTGCGAGGACCAAAACCCAGGAAGTGGAAACACAACCCGACGCTGGCGCAGCTCAACCAGGACGCCCACACAGTGAGTTTTCTTTACGGACTGGTCACTGTACTCCCTTTACACAAACTAATAAAAATAGGGAATTCTTTTCCCTGCTCATTTGTTTTAGGATGGAGTTCCCTTCCGACTAGCATATACTAACACAGTAAAAAAGTCATAATTAAATTAAATATCGGCATGAAAAACACTTTTTGCTCGAAAATAGAAACCAATCCTAAAGTATTTGTTATTCTTTGCGAGGCCTTCGAGCAGAATAGCCTGCAGTGTCGTTGAGTATTTCAGGCATGTCTTATAGACACCTCAGGCATGTGGCACGATGTCGGCAAGCACCACACCGGCAAATTAACCCTCAACAATCTCACTCACTCCAGTGGGGAAGGTCCTGAATATCCATCCATCCATTGTCTATCGTGCTGTTGTTGGGCCAGACACTGAATGCTCACAATCACACCGAGGCACACTAGAGCATAAGCCTTCAAAATGGCAGCCTACATAATGCTAAGGGTTTTTCACACGGTTTATTTAGCCCAGCGTAGTGTTGAACATCCCATTTAGTGAACACTGGTCGGTCTGCTGCTTGGCATGCCATGACGGCTGGCAGTGCACATGCCACCATACCTGACGGGGAAGAAATGAAAAAAAAATCTGGTGGAGATCTCCACTATTTTGAATGTACCAGGTTGGTTGAAAATGGTAGGAAAGTGTGATTTTTTTTTTTTTCGCATTCTCAACAGGAAAAAAGTTTGCCTATTTATAAGTAAAGCCAAGACTTTTACATTTTAACAGTGTCACATACATATTAACGTCCTCGGTCCTGCCCCATGGTAAGTGCAAAAAAAAAAAAAACTAGGTGTGGAAGAATGTTTTTTCCTTCATGTTGTGTACACTGAGACTTGACTCCATGACAATGATTTCTGGACAGCTTATACAAAATACCACACGATCATTTATTATTATGCAAGATCTTGTGTGTTAGTTATGTGGAATTGTGGTGCCTTAAAAATGTATTACTTTTGTGTCCATTCGTGCATTTCTTATTCAAACAATCAAGCTCACATGGCGTATACATGGGCAGTGATGACATGAAGTAACGAGAAATTTGTTTTCCCATCGAAGGAGTCTGCTGGCATGTCGGCAACATTTGAGAGAACCAGGCCCAGCCGCATGGAGCCTTATAAGAAAAGGTGAGTGCCTGTTTTGGGTTTTAAAATGTGATGTCATCACAATATCCTGTAAAAAGCTTGTTTTGGGTTGACGAGCATGTGGCTGCCACCTGCAGATCTCAGCGCCGTTATGTTTATACAGTACACTGAGCCACTGGACAGAATCCGACATAAACAATTTTTTTTTCCGTCACATTTTCCAGGAATGACGCTTCAAGAAAAGATGACCTTCCTTCGCTCTCACAGGTACGATCGCACTATTGCTTTCTTCCCCTCCTGCCACACTCTTACGATTAAAATTCATTTAAAAAAAAAAAGATATGATGTCAGTCAGCGGAAAGCTGAGGTGCGGGAGCCCAGCGTGTACTCTTAAACAGAGATCTGGTAAAATGATTATCAGAGCTATAATAGAATGAAAACTGGCCTTTATCCATTGAGCCAAGACCGATGATGTGACATTTGTCAACTCCAGCTTGAGGCAGGAGACGTCAGTGTCAGGGTCGTCCCCTATTTCCTTGTCGTTGTCTGGACTGTTTCTCATAGAGACCCTGTCAAAAAATTGCAAAAAAATGCTTTCAACGCATGGCGAGATAAACAGGTGTCATGTGCAGACTTTACAGTCCTCTCCCGCATTGTGATACTCTTACACACCGGTGATGTTTTGGAAATATGCTGGTATTTACAGGCAGTGTAAATGTATTTTTAGCTTCTTCCACACACACATCCAGTAAAATGAACACATCAAAGCGAGATATTGCCACAACATATCGGCATTCCCTGATACACACGTGGTTTCATGCCTCTTGTTCCGTCACTAAAAGTACCGCTGAAAATGGAAAATTGCTGGGTTAAATAACTGCATCTCCCCCAACCCACGACGGTAGCGATTAAATTAATTGAGAAAAAAAAAGAGTAATTTTGGGTCTCACACAAGTCGCCTAAAATGAACGCATGATATCCTATTTGAAAGAAAAATTGGCGGAAAAATGCCACGTTTGACATCATGTTCGCAGCTTTTCAAAGTCCGTTACGCTCTTAGTTGCTCTTGTACACCTTTTCCCGCCTGTAAGCGGTTCCTGTACCCCAAAAGTTTGAATCCCACCGTCGGATGCGACACACTTGCTTTCAGCACAACAGGGTGAGAAAAGTGTTGTTAAATGTCACACTCCAGCCCGGCATTGCGGAATACTCATTAGAGCAGGCGACTGCCAGCTTTGACATTGTGAACAAGGGCTTACATTGGGCTACTTTTAGAAAGAGATTGGCTCCATCTCATCCACAACACTCACAAGGACAGGTTGTACAGAAAATGGAGGGATGGATCTTTTTGGCATTCCTTTACAGCAGTAATGCCGGCCTGCTGCACATTTTTTATTGGCCCGCTGCATATTAGAAAAGCCCAACGCCAGGGATAGAAAACGTAAAGCATGGATGTTTCGTGTGAACGATGAGACCAGTGCAGCGTTGGAGTCCCCCCCTGCCAAACTAAGTTGTTTTTGTCGGCAGGTTTACGGGAGATTACGGGCGACAACATAATTGTTATAGGGCATAGGGGGGTGCACCAGGCCAACAGACGACCTTATCAAGTCTCTGCAGCTGTTCGGTGTTTTGTTACGGTGCTACACTGAATCGGACAACAATTGCGAGTGCTAAGTGGTCCTTCTCATCAAAGACACACTCCCGCAATGCTTTGCACCTGCTCGTTCATCATTCAAGTCAACGTTGACAGGGAACTGATAGCTATGATGTAGCAACAAACTACAATAAACATTGTCTATTTGTGGAGAGGCCAACAGTTGTTGGTAATCATTTTATTTAGAAGCCACTGTCGTCATTTATCATTATTTAAATTTATTGATGACATTTGTAGAATTTTAACATTTGCTAGTTTGGTTGCAATTTAAAGCTCTCATCTTATCCGATTCCAAGTGCTGCCCCATCTTGTCTTTTTCCAGTTGTCTTCAAATTCCAATGTTTTTCCTTTTTTCCAAATCTGACTGAATGCAGACAGATGCTGCTTCCCGCTGATGTGGAGAAGCATTCATTCTTTTAGAAGGTTAGCTTTGTACCGCCGCAATTTTTGAGACCAATACAGTCACAGTGGCGTTGGAAATTTCCTATTTAAATAAGATTCATATGATTTTCTGTATGTTTGAGATCTATATGCTACTTTTTATAAAATTTTACATTAGCATCGCCTACGATTTTTTGATAACAAAAAAGCTATATTGTTTATTTAAATTGACATAAATGAAAGGTCGGACAACTGCAATTTATCCCTCCCAGAATCCCCCTTTTTGTTATGTTTTTAATGTGTGTACATATTTTTCATTTTATTTAAAGATCTAAAACACAAAGAGATAAAATCCACTACTGTTTCAGTCAAATTCTTAAAAAGAGAATAACAGTTTTACAAAAGCAAGCTGTTTTGTTCTCGTTTCATGTTTGTATCCAACCAAATTCCGGTTGAAACATTGGATGCCAAAGACAACTAAACAGTAAGTTATACTTCATTTCAGTAGTTCGATTCCAAACTCATTTATTATAATGGATAAATTTATTTCCTTTAAATTTAATTATTATAATTTTGATGATTACAAAACACCCCAAGATCCCAATCGCAACAATTTTGGATATTACATAAGAAACCACTAGAAGGATTTTTAGAATTGAAAAGAAGTAGAAAAAACTTTTCAGAAGGCAATTTCTCAACTTTTTTCAGGGCATATTTGATTCAACCCTTTGATAACCACTGACTGGAGAAGAGTACAACAATCTTAGTTTATTGTAGCTTTTGTAATATTGAGCATCCTATGTATTAAATATGACTTTCCCTTTTTTATTTGACCATATTCCAATTTATTGAACTACACCTGTGATTATTTGCTGTTTAATTGTTCAAACATAATTAACTTGAGCTGCAAAACCGGGCTTTGCTTTAGGGTGCGACACATAATTTCCACGAAGCAACAATTTCGTTAGCGCCTACTAATGAAACGAGCGGCGCCTCGCTCCCTTTATTGGGTGCAATTAAAACCTACACAGCACCCGCGAGGCTTTAAAGCGTCATCTTGGTGCTTGGAGTCAGTGTTACGTAAAAAGCTGATTGACAAACATCAATATGAAACAGCAGTTTGCTCCTTCCTCACGGCTGAAAGATTCTCTCGTTGCTTTCTATTAAAGACAGTTCATCAGATGAACATGATTGACTTTGTGGAATAATCATTATGGGATTACAGTGAGGTGCAAAATGCGAGATTCTCTGAGGAGTATCAGATGGGATTAACGTGAGCGCAGATGTTGTAGCCACACACACACACACACACAAACTTGCCCCTAAAGCACCATTACGTCATTGGGAGAAGCCCAGCTGGTACAACAGCAGGGTAAGCCGGCCAGTGCTACACACGTGCCTCTTTTACACTCTTGTCGAAGATGGTGTTTTGCCAACTTTTTCCTGTCATTCTTCTGTGTAAACGGACATGGAATGTGGGGTGCGCAAAGTCAACCATGTATTACTGGGGTAGTGTCAGAGATGTCAGAGAGGCTGGAAGGCACCTGTGTGTAAAGTGGGAATGTCCAAAAGTTTTTTTTCCACTGAGGGTCACGTGCAGAAAAATGGAAGAGACAGGCCAATGTGTGGTTAATGCTAATGCTTGCTGGTTCAACGTAAAGTAGGCTACAATTGATCAACTGATTATATAGTTCACAAAAACCGATTGAAATAACTAAAATTGAAATTGGAAGAAATATTTTCATTCACAAAAAAATTAAAAACAGAAATTAAAAATAAACAAAACCAACAAGCAACATCTTCCGTGAATGAATATAATAATATAATTCTGTTGAAAATGCCCTTCGTTTTTTCGTCTTTGTCAATTAAAAAAATATACAAACTTTCGGAGTTCATTTTAAACTGATTTTATTTCGGTAAAAATCAAAAATTACTCATTTGAGAATTGTGGTTTATTTTACACTTGGCGTCTTAAACTATATATATATATATATATATATATATATATATATATATATATATATATATATATATATATGAACCAAAACTAAGAAAAATAATCTCAGAGGAAGCATTTTGTAAAAAAAAAAAAAAATTAATTAAAACTAACTATTATGAAAAAGCCAAAATTACCAAATTATTAGTGCACTGCTAACGACAGTTGTAAAAACTGATCAGAATTTCCGTACTACAAAGCGCACCTGATTTTAAGACATTAAAACAAATATGTACATGTATTGGCTGCTTCGCGTTATTAGCCGTTGGTCTCTCCACATGCGATATTTCCAAAGAAAGAAGTCACGCAGATGGATTTTTTTTAAAACTTCTCATTTAAGTCCACATTTTTTCCCAAGCAACGCCAAACACAGTTGTAGTCAGGAGTACTACTTGACTGCAGATTTTCAAAACTGTCTAAACAACGCCGAATTCTTAACCACCAAACTGTCAACATGATAAATATTATATCGAATAATGGGTTGATAAAGAAAACGGACACTAGGCGTGACAGGCAATTATAATAACACCCCTCGCTTCACAATAAAAGAAATGCATTCAGTCAGCACTGTTGAGAAAGTAGCGTTTTGAAGAAATACTATCGACTTTTGAGTGGCAGCACAAACTGTCTTGAAAAAGATATAGATACATTTTTCAAAGAACCTTTCACACGCAGGTGAAAGAGGACATTCTGAAAGAGATGCTTGTAGTCTTTTTTTTATAGTTAATAATTTATTTTAATTAATTTCTCTTAAAATGGATGTACTAGAATTATCGTGCTTTAATATCCGTGTCATTAGAAGAAAACATTAACAATATTGTCATTCATCATGATTTTTATTTTTTTTACATCAGTTTCTGTGAAATATCCTGCTAAAAATTAACAGTTAACAATTAACGTAACGGCAGACTCATTTTGAGATTTGTTATGAATAAAACTGCATAAAAAGGATTTTGGTGGCATGGGGCATTGTATTGCTCTTCGACTTCATTGCAGTTGTACCTCTTATTTTTTTTTTTTTAATGTAAAATTTGAGCCTTGACTTGTAATGGGTCAGGAAACACTGCCTGAAAACGTGGCCTGTACAGTCCGTTTTTTACCATGGTGGGAAATTCATATCAGCATCCCAGATCAGCACGTTGTGAGGTTCCAATGCTTGACAACCAGTAACGGGATCTAAGTGCGACCCTTCCAGTAAGTAGCCTGTGACATTTAGGAGAGCTCCTCATCTTGTTTTTCCCTAAAAATAGCCAGTCCCACTCCCAGCGACAGAGGAAATGGGACACTATCAGTTTAGTGTAAAGTGGGCGCGCTCTAAATGCACGTCCAGCTCGGAGCATGCGTTGCTTTCCCAGTTACATTCCCCTCCAAAAGTATTGGAACAGCAAGGCCAACCTTTATTGTTGATGTCGTCAGCAATCTTTTGAACTCTTGTGATGCTTTCCAAGTTTTCTTTTAGTCTCATTGAGCAAGTGAAAATCATACTCTACAGGGTTTAACTCTGGCCAGTCTGAAGCGTTCCACTGATGGATGAACAACTCTTTGTGTTGTTTTGGGACTTGATCTTGCTGCAAAATGGAAGGTTAGTTCATGCGCATATACCAGACAGGAGCTCAGATGAAAAGCGAAATATCTTTGAAAACAACCAGAGCAGTCCAGTCCAAGATGAATGAGAGTAATCACAGGCATATCTTCCTCATATTGATTCATTGACTGAGATTCCAAATGGCGAGTGCTAAATTGTGTGTTCACTATAACAGACTGTGCCCGCTGTTGGTAGGGTGTGTTGCACATGATCTTCCAAGATTGTGATCTCTTCTGAAGAATCCCCCCAAAATTGTGTGTTCATGCACTCTAAGAGAGTGAGCGTGCTGTTTGTAACAAAAGTAAAAGTGTTGGAGACCGCTGTTTTTAAACTCATCCAAGCAAATGTTATAACACATCTCACCACGCAGAAATTGTTCAACAAATATTAGTAAATGTTGCTCATGACAGAGGCTACACCCTGGTTTTAGAAAGGATTCAAGTTGACAAATCCAAAATTTGCTACCTTTGCAAGTCTTCTCTGCTTAATGAGATGCATCTTTACATGCAATTTTTCAAATGTCGCTGTCCCCAACGGCTGTTGATTTTCCTGGTCTACGTGTTCCACTATGATGTGACTAAGATGTTATTTTTTTCTTCAGGCTATCCCAAATATTTGTTCTGGTTTTGGCTCAAGTTTGTGCACTGGCTCTGACTGATGTTCTGTCATCTCACTTGTGGCATATTTGGAATATAACAAAGGAATGAGCCGCACTGTTCCAATACATTTTTGAGTGGTATTTATGTCTTTTATCCAGACGTGGGAGGTAAGATGGAGGACCTTTAGTGTAAATGCTTCTTATCTGAGATGAATGTTTGTCTAGAAAAAAAACAGCCCGTCAGCCTACGTGTGCTGGCTCACAAGCTGTCTCCTTTTTTTTTTTTCTTCCCCTTCTTTTCTCGCGCACCCCTCCTCCCCTCCTGCTGCCGTTGCGAGACAAACAAGTCCTGGGTGTGGAAGAACACGCCCACTCTCTCCCACCCAAGCCACGAGCAGATGGGCGTATGTTTTGGCTGGCCCCCTGGCGGCCAATGGCGAGCCGGATCGCCGAAAACCAGCCCTCCCCACTCCGACCCCCCCTTCCGCTGCAAGCTTTTAAGACACCGAGTGTGCGTACACTTGGAATCAAAGCTCAACCGAGCGCCTAAGTCTCTTCGTCCTTCTCTAATGGTTGTGCAGACGCTCAGGATGAAGATCCAGGAGTCGCCCGTCGTGGCTTGCGGCGGCGGTGAAGTGTACAACCCGGATCGGGACAAGGCGAGCTGCGATGACGTGCCTCGCCTGGACAACAACTGGGGAGGTGAGGAATGACGCTCTGTTAGCGTTCCACGCCACACGCAAAAAAAAAATAATAATGCAGGATTTAAATGGCACTTATCTTCAGAAGCACGTGCAGTCATGCAGCATAATTTTGCTGTTTGTTTACATATCGCTCCTGCACGTTGTGCTCTCGTTTTGCGTTTTGTCCAAGTCACATGACCAGCATGTTTACTGGAAGCGAGCGCTAGTATTGTTTTTTTTTTGTTTTTTTTTAATTCCCCTATTAATTTAGAACACCCCCGGATGTTGCACTCGTTGTGATTTGCAGGTTGCTGTTGCTTGTTTGTGTCTTGGAATAACGAGCAACAGGTTTATGACGCCACGTGTTTAAAATCCCTCCTTTGCAGACGATCCATATGTTTGGCAAAACTGTCAACGTGAATTAAGTAGCAACACTGGGGAGGGGCGCGCGTGTGTGCATGCGTGAGTGTGCATGCGCGTGGTGCGTGGGTGCTGGGGCAATTAGCAGGAGGCTGTGTAGGGGGGCTCTCTAGTGGTCAGCTGAGAGAGGACGTGCACTATTGCACGATGGTGTCTGTGAGCAACAAATGCTTGATGTGAATGCCGAAGCTTATTTTCTGTTATTATTATTATATATTCTATAATATATACTCTATCTATTGATTCACAGCATTCCAATTAGAAATTATTCATCTTATACAGGTCATCTCAGGAACTCTTTTCCACATTCACACCGTCCTGCTTTGCCTACAATTCCACAGTTTCCATAAAATTCCATAAAAACTATTGCGGACATTGTCCAAATTGAACATTTTTTTTCATAATTTCACCGCTTATTCAACTTAATTGAAAATATCCAGATCAATCTTGGACATCTTGGGGACCATTTCTATTCCCAGTTTTTAACATTCCCAAATGGAGCGGTGTTTTTACTAATTTAACCGCCTCTTTCCACATTTCTAGGCCGACATGATGTGACCTATTTATCACACTTCTAAAATTCACAATTTTTTGTAATGAAATTGCAACATTTTTAAGTGTACATATTTAAGTCCACTTTTGTTGGCAATTTCAAACAATTCCAAAGTCTCACATTGTACATTTCACCAATTTGCTTAATTCAACAGCATTTCAGTTTACTTTCAACTGCTTCTCTTCTGGCTTTCATGACTGTTCTAGTTTTAGAAATGCGGGTCATAAGTTGGTTACCTACCCCTGCTAGTGCAACAGTGGAAGTTGTTGATCACTTCCAGTTTTGACTTTGTGTGTCTAATGTAATTACTGAACATACGTTGCCGGAGGATGGCGTGAGTTGATCCATTTGAGTTGTGTTCCTCAAAGTGTGGTCCGCGGGCCACTTGTAGACCTCAGAATTCTACATTTGGAATTTTTGGGCATTTTAGATGGATTTTCAAGTTTCATAGTTCCCTTGTATGCTCTTGAAGTTTTAGGTATGTCTTTTTTAGGAATATTTCTGTTGTACTCTATAACTCAGTCAATTCCATAGTAATTACTTCGTAAACCTCGTAACGTAGCTAGTTAATATTTTCTGTAACGCAGTAGTCAAACTCATAATTTATAGTAGTTAGTATGTCAAGTCAAGTCAAGTCAAGTCAATTTTATTTGTATAGCCCTTAATCACAGACAGTCTCAAAGGGCTTTACATAGCCACAATCGACATCCCCGATCTTAACCCCCAGGAGGGCAAGGAAAAACTCACAAAACCTCATTAGGGGAAAAGTGAGAAACCTTGAGAAGGGACCA
Organism: Idiotropiscis lumnitzeri; assembly: GCF_059441095.1. Taxonomy (NCBI): domain Eukaryota; kingdom Metazoa; phylum Chordata; class Actinopteri; order Syngnathiformes; family Syngnathidae; genus Idiotropiscis; species Idiotropiscis lumnitzeri. The sequence goes on from NC_142398.1 coordinate 8,809,761, forward strand.
CAGATGGGGGAATCCCCCTTCCAGGATGACCAGGCTGCAATGGATGCCAACTGGGCAACATTTGGCACATACAATGATGCTATGCAATAATAGATGAGATAATATAAGAGTCAATTGAATGAAGTGCTGCAGGAAGATGACTTCAGTGGAGTGGGTCCTCATCCAGGGCCGTAATATCCATGGCAGCATATCCGAAGATGAGCCTTCGATCTTGTACCGGTCAGTTGGTGTAAATTCAGTACAGCCACTTCCAAGTGAATCGCCATCACCTAATTCGGGGAATTGGGAACAGAAAAGAAAGAACAGAAATAGCAAACAGGCCAACAAGTAGTTCAATGAAGTGCTGAAATATAAGGAAATCAGAAAAGGCGCTGCATGAAGACGACTTCGGCAGAGCAGGTCCCTTCTATGTATATGAGGAACTTCTACATCATAAATCTAAAATAATCCAATGAAAAATGGTATGCCAGAATCATTATTTGTATATTTTGCAAAGTCTGAAAAACTAAATGAAAACCAAATGGTCTTTTCCTTTGTTTGTTTTTTTTAATAATTAAAAGAACACTCAGTCCCTTTTCCAACACTACACACAATATTACTATGCAATTTTGCTGTTTTGGCAACTCAACCTTTTTGCAGTCAACGCTGATGACTCAAACTTGTCAGTACAAACATTGATGCAAGAAAATTCCACAATTGTCTTAATCAGCCGACTCATCGACTTTTATGTCTTTTCATGTGACTTTGCAATGCTGAGCTAAAGACAATTCACATTGTTGACTGTAACTCCTTGTTTACGTCCAGCCACTATGTCCTATTTCTTTATTTATTCATTTATTTATTTTTCCCTTTTCTCCTCCAAAAAGAATTATGGATGAGTTTTTGGTACCCTATAAGGTTAAGTGGTTCGTTACCAAAAGGGTGGCGCTCAATGCAATGCTGTTTGTTGATTGGTCGACAGCTAATTGTCACCTTGATGTGAAATGTTGTTGCAGCAACATCAAGACCAAAGAATGTCCCGCGTTGTCTGGTGAGTTTATTTGTGCTGACGCAGCAGTGCTGCGATTGTAGCATTGCGGGCCTTACGCATGCTGGAAATATATTGTATAAATAAATGGCGTGGCGGCGGGAGACACCTTTTTTTTGCCAGCAGCGTCCGTCATTGCGAGCCGACAGTTGCCTGTGCTGCATTGTTGTAGGTCTGCCAGCAGACATTTGCCGTGCCAAGCCTCTCGTGGTTGCAGATGCGCCAACGGGAAGGTACTAGTCTCCTGTGTTTGTCACGTTCCATCCGAGTAACCCTCAAAATATCTGTGTTGCTAAATATGGCTACGATTTTAGAAATGAAGCAAGTTGATGAGTGCGTTTTTTTTTTGGGGTGGTGGGGGGGCAGTTTTTCTGCCGCTGTGCCTCAGTTGGTGAAGTGGGGCGTCCAATGACTGAAGAGTTCGTGGTTCAAATTTGTTGCGTGAGAATCTCATTAAGATAGATGTGTATTTTAAATAGGATTGCTCATATCGTGCTTTAAATGCAGCTCCCATTTCCATACGAGTTTCCATCTCATCCGAAAAGCTCTCCAATGAGGTCTTTTTTTTTTATTTCTTTTTTTCTTACAATTTTTTTGCAAGCTGGTGGTCTAACTTTTTTCATATACAGGTTTTCCCCGGTTCATTAAAAAGCATTAAAAGTTATTAACTGGATTTTGTTAAAAGTAAGACTTTAAAGAGCATTAAAAAACATGTAATATTATGTCCAGAAGCATTAATTACAAAATAAAAACACCTTGCTAAGGCTGCTTGTTAGTAGTGCAGAAATGGCAATGCTGAGAACTTTAGGCAAACATAAAAAAAAATATATCATTTTATTTATTTATTTATTTTTAATCTATTTATTTTTATTTTAGATTTGTCAAAATAAATTGTCCCCATGTGTTGTCTTTTGGACTTTTTTTGAGACGTGGGTAGATTGGGGGGGTCACCATTTAATTTATATAAATTTTTTCATTTTATATTTTTTTTTAAAATGTTTTATTGTGTTTGATGATAACATGCTTGTTGTTGTCCAGCGACTATTTTTCTCTACATACACTACAGTTCAGTGTATATATGCTGGTTTGTGCGAATACATCCAAACCTGTCTGCAGCAGAAGTCATCCCAATGACCTTTTTGGTGTGCATGGCAACACGCTTGAGTTTTCTGGAACATTTTGTCAACCTTTAGCTAAATGGCAAGCTGGCATGTTTTGTGTTTCATTAGTGCACTTCATCTGGACACCATTGATTTAAAAGGATTCTAACAAGGACATTTAGACACGACAGCTTTTCTGCTGCGTGATGAAGGGCACGTACATAGAGCCTGCAGGAAGATTCAAGCCTCTCCTTCCCTGGGGTGAATTGAAGCAAACTCACCACGGCTAAGGAAAATATGCAGCTGCACTTTTAGGTCATTTGTGTTTTTCCTGCTGTGGACTGACATCTTTGATGATTTTACTGATGCTTGGCTTGTTTTTTTTCTTTTTTTCTTCTTCCACGGAGGCCACACTCAGCCTGCATGGCCCTTTTGCCCACTTTTGAATCTTGAATTGGTGCTCCGGCTGTTCTTAGCTCTCTAGATGTCCCACCAAAGAGAGTTTTGGGGTAGTCATATTTCTATCCCTACACTGCATATCTTTTTGTCTGGATATTCACACTGGATGATGAATTTTAGCCATGTTGAGGCCCCCCAAGAGCTTGCAGCATTTTCAAATATATGTATGTCTGTGTACTGTACACACAGTACAGTACATGCTGCAAAAGGCACGAGTGTATAAATACCACATCATCTGTTGCTGGTTCTCGTGTGTGTGTGTGTGGGGGGGGGGGGCTGCAGATCTAGTGTAGCAGTGTCCTCTCTGACAAGCTGCCGCACTCTCTCCAGTGCACATGTACACATATTTAATGTCCCGCCATATGGGTTGAGGTACTAAAGAACAAAGTGTACCTCTCAGCGGGGGTGGCGCCCTGACATTATCCCACAGAGAAAGCGCCAAGCATTATTAATAGAGCGAGGATTGTCAGTAGACATAATTACGGCCCGGGTGGAGACGAGTGGATAAACAGAGAATAGAGAGACAGAAAGTCCCAGTGGAAGCTGGACGCCCAAATCGGCGGGGGGTGGTTGTGCTGCTGTCCGGTGACTTTGCCAGCATCTGAAGATTTAGCACGCAGCTATGGTAACACTCTGTCCTCTTTTGTCTTTGAACACAAGCAGCGAGGAAAAACAAGCACAGGGGCTTTACTTTTTGTCTCTTGACCATCCTCCAACTGGGCAAAATTGTCACCATTCGTCCAAATATGCGTCTTTTAGAAGCTAACATGCTGAAGTTATGCACAAGTTTCTGTTCAAAATGTACCTCAGACAATATATAAGCATAAACATTGACAATAGCTAGCAGTTCCACTTGTTAGTGGTGCCGCATCCTCCGCAGCATTTCCATTATGTATTGTTTTCAGTTACCAGTCATTTCACTTTTTTTTTGGGGGGGGGAGCATCCTTGGTAACTTAAGTGTGTCCCCAAAATTGAATAGCCGTTGAATATTAGGTCATCAAGTCCATTTTGTCTTTGTTGGAAACCATGTTTAGTAACGTAGAGGTGCAACACTCATCCGAAAAGACACTGGAATATTATCAAAGGTGATAATTCAATCTAGAATATGAATAAATGAATAAATTTTTCTTAGTTTTCATATTAGGTGATTTAAGTGTTTGAGAAGATTAATATGCCATCTATCCATTTTTAACACGTATGTTCATTGTGTCAAACAGAACCTGTGCCGGCTTACTCTGCGCTACAGCGGGAGAACGCGGACCGCGAGGAGGCCCGTCTGTCGGCGCACGCCGGCGGCCGGCTCATCCGCCAGCTGCTGGAGGAAGGCAGTGACCCCATGCCGTCCCCCCGTTTCTACGGCTACGGCCAGTGCCAGCAGTATCTGGACGACACGGAAGTGCCGCCGTCGCCGCCTAACGCCCACTCCTTCGTTAGGTAAACACCATTGTTCCAGCGATAGGACATTAGCTACCCCCCAAAATATGACTGGTAATATGAAATGTTGTGTCAGACAAAGAACAACCATATTTGGCCTTGATTTGATGACTTGAACCTTTTGTTAGATTTTAGTTTTTGCAGTGTAATAACAGTGTATTCATTATTATTACTCATGTGTGTAGTCGCAGGAGGAGCTCGTCTTTGGGCTCCTGCGACGACGACAAGGAGGAGCTGACCACCGCCCAGCTAACCAAGAGGATCCACGTTCTAAAGAAAAAGATCCACAGGTTCGAGGAGAGATTTGAAGATGAGCGGAAATACCGGGTAAGTGAACACAACACCGTATGGACTAAAGTGCTGGAGCAATTAATGTTTCTGTCAAGGATTGTGCTGGCTGTTGGGCAAATTGAAAATCACATACTTATCCACACATAGGCTATGACGGTTTTTTATATTTTGATCTAAAGTGCAAACACGTAACAAAATAGGTCAAGATTTATTCCTTTTTATTCATTTGTGTAAAAAAGAAAAAAAACATTTGTGAGATGTAGCTCATGCTTTTTGTTGGGTGTAATTTTGCTGATGATGATGATTGTTCTTTTTATTTATTTTTTTTAAAATCTGAAACGCAGAGACAATTCCAAAAAATATTTTATTCATTTAGCTAAAAATACTTTCACATTTGACAATTTGGTAAATGAATCCCTTCACAAATCTTAGTCAGTCCACACGTTTTTCAAATAATTGACCAATATGAATTGTTGAAAATGTCTTTTTGATGGTACACGGTTAAGGTTTGAGCAAACAATTTTTTATAAGTCTCCAGAAAAGTGATAATTTTACTGATCTGAGGTTTGTGCCTGACGCCAGCAATGTATATGTTAATTGTTCATCATTTAGTATGGGTTGTTGCATCCCTCTTTTTAATAATTTTATTCTGACCCCTTCCAAAATGAACAATTCAAAGATTCCTGCCTGGATGCTGACTCACAAGAGGTTTTAAACTGTCTACCATTTGCTGTTTTTCCTTTTTCCAGCCTTCCCACAGCGACAAAGCTGGAAACCCAGAGGTGCTGCGATGGGTGAACGAACTGGCCAGGTTGCGCAAAGAACTCAAAGGTAACCTCCAAGAACCAGCCCACAAGTGCTGGATGAAGGAGAAACAAGAACATCATCTGTCCTTGTTCCCCCAGAGCAAAAGCTGATGAAATCAGAGGAGGACCTGCCACCGTTGACGCGGCAACGCAGCAACACGTTGCCCAAGAGCTTCGGTTCGCAGCTGGAGAAGAAATCTATGCTGGACAAGGTGCCCAAGCCCCCCGTAGAGAGCACGCTCGACGGTATCCTCAAGAAGTTGCAGGAGAAACGCCAGGAGGTCGAGCGGCCTGAAGACATCAAGGTAGTGCCACTCTTGTAGAACTATAATAACTATGATAGTCGGACATTTGACTCACTGTGTGTTCAATTCTGATAGGATATGACCAGAGAGCAGATAGGAGCTGAGAAATTAGCTCTGCAAAAAGCTCTTCTCTACTACGAGAGCATACATGGACGACCTGTAAGTCAACACTCTGGATGTCACGAGTCTGTGAAAACCCTTGCAGGGTCAGAATAGTTTTCAATTCTTCATTATAGGTGTTTTTTTAAGTTCAGTTAGATTTGAACCATGTTCATTAGTTTTTATTTATTTATTAAATGTCTCATTTTATTTTATTTAGAGTTTATTTTTTTCCCCAATACACTGTTTCCTTAACTGTAACAACCATGGTGCCTTGAGATAAGGGTTTAATATCACATTGAAATGAATAGAACTGCCATTAATCTGGTGCATCCCTGCTCATGTTGCATCCTATCTAAATTACTGTGATATTAGTAATTTATTTTACAGGATAAAGAATATTTAAAAAAAAATATATATATATATACTTTTCTCTTGGATGAAATTTTAGCCCGTTTCCACTGTACATTTTTACATTTTATTTTAGGTCTATCTTTGTTAAACCAACAAGCAGCTACGATGCTGTAGAAATATATTTAGGGTTCCTACTCTACTGTTTAAATAAAATAAACTAAATAAATGGGGTTTCTTTACCTGATCTCCTTGCTGTCCCTTGGGTCCATACACTGAGAATAATCTTGTTTACACTTCCCCTGTGACCCAGATTGCAAGTGGAGTGTGAACAATGACTCAAGCAGTCACGGTGATCATCTCAGTTCACTGACGCTATTGTTAAGAGATTCCCACTGATTCCATTCGCACTCTGTTGTTAAACCAAAACAGCACCACACCATGATCGCATCATCCCTGTTTTCATCTCCTCTCCTCAGGTAACCAAGAGTGAGCGGGAGATCATGAAGCCGCTGTACGACAGGTACCGGCTGGTCAAGCAGATCCTGTGCAGAGCCTCCACCATCCCAGTCATTGTAAGTCACTCCGATATAATTCCAGCCTTTTTAATTTATTTTTCTTTTAGTTTTTTTAAAACTGCCCTCCGGCCACACTCATGTCGAGCGCACATTGATCAAACGTCTGCAGACGCTTAATCCCAGCTCATGTTGTTGGCTTTAGTGTCAGCTGTGGCCACACGTGTACGGCAGGCAGTGAATAATTTTTATTTTTTTTAAATTATTTATATATATATATATATATATTTTTTTTTTTTTTTCTTTTTTTTTTATTTATATTAGGGCTATCCAAATTAAAGCGTTAACTCAGGTGATTAATCCAAAATGTTTTAACTCAGTTAAATATACTAACTCAACTCAGTTTGATTTACTTCAAAAATAATTTGCATACTTTGCAAATATTAGGCCATATTAACTGTGCTTCTTTAGCACGTCTCAGAACAAAACATCGTGTTCAAGTTACCACTGGGCCTTGCAAACCAACACTGCTGGAGTGTGGCGCTTGTGGGCAGTTGTGAGAAATGTTTCGAAGAAAAATGGCTGTAAAGATGTCCCCATTTAGATCGTATTCAAGAATCAAAGAAAGCTATGAGAACAGTCTTTGAATTAAATATACTTCATATTGGGTGATTTTCCATCAATTCCAAGATATTATTCAAGTAAATATCTGTTACAAGCTTCGCAAAAAATAGTAGTTGAAAAATGTGATTAATCGCAATTAATCATGGATTTTTTTGTGATTAATTAGTTAAAAAAATTAATCACTTGACATATATATATACATATATATATATTTATATACATATATATATATATTTATATATATATATATATATATATATATATATATATATACATATATATATATATATATATTTCTTAAACATTGCACCCATTCCTGTATTTGTTAACCATTGTTCATTATGTAAGCAATAATCTCCGCTGAATGTCGTTACCTAACGGTCTTTCTGTAATCCCCCCACATTACACAAATTGGGACCACTGTCCTAGTTGTGTCCACGGTGCCTCGGTCTGTATTATTCTTGCAAAGGTATGCAAATGATGTGCACGGTTTAATCCTTAAAACAAATACATGCAAGTCCAAAAAAACATGGCTTGGAGTCTATCTGGTGAAGAGCCGTTGTGAGGCATTTATAAATATTTTGGCTTTAAAACTAAAGATGATGTCAAAGGGCGACTTTGTGCCTTGTAGCTGTCATTTGTCCAGTAAACGTTATATCAAGATGCAAACACACCACACACTTGGTCATATTACTGGTGTGACCGGTCAAGTACGGAGGCGCAGAATTAAATGCCCGTTAACTGTTTCTATTCTCTAGAGTTTATAATCAGTGGTCCAACTAATTAATAATGCACACCAAAAAATTTAATGAAGCAAGCACTTCTTCTCTTGCCTCTCTCTCCCTTTCTCGTAGGTTGTAGTTTTATGTTTCACCGACATATGTGACATATATGACTGTGAGTGGGTGAATGAGCATGAGACGTGTACATTGTCTCATGCTGAATGTACAAAACGTCATCCCTAGTTTGCTGGAGGAATGGCCATTTAAAAAAAAAAAAATCATGGAGTGTTATTCTTTTATTTTACATTTAGTTATTTTTTTGTTTTACTCATCTGATTTTATTTTTTATATATGTTGTGGATTTTGTCATACAAGAAGAAAGGATTTAATAGTTGTGTAGTGGAGCACGCTTTAGAGATAGGCATTTGAAAAAAAGACCTCCAAATAGACAGTAAAAAAAACATTATGAAATAATTTTTCAGTCTTATTTTTCATGATAATTATTCACATTTATTTCTTTGTATTTTATTTTATTTTATTCATGTTTTTTTATTTTAAAAGTTATTTTTACATCTCTATTTTTTGTTTCCTTTTAATTTGAATATTGTAAATTAAATTTAGGGTGGTACTTTTTCATTACATTTTTAGTAAAATGTAAAGGGTTAAAATAAATAATTTTTTGAATGTGATTGTTTTAAAAAAATGTCTTTGTCTACTGTAGTACAGTAACTGTACATTTATTTTATTTTTTAGTTTTATTTTTTTTATTTGTTTTTCTTTTATACTAATTTATTTTTAATTGGCTCATATTTTATTGAACTATTTTTGTATGTCACGAATGTTGTATATTATTTTGGTGTAATCATAAGCATTTTTATTTTGTTCTTTTATATTTTTTTTAACTTGCCAAATATGGTTCCCTATGAGCTGTCAGACTGAAAATAAGAACGGATAACGTACGTACAGGACATTCTCTCAAAAGCTGAACTTGAATGACCTCATGACGCGCTAACTTCTACGCCTTGCGGAACTTCACTCCGCCTCTTCCATTTCCACCAAGTCACCATGAAACTGTAGGCATGGTGTTTTTTGCGATGCTAACGCCGAAAATGTCCGTGTGGCCAGTGTGGCGGCGGCGGCGCTGTAACCTCCACACCGGCTAACGGCTACTTCTCGACGTCACCGCAGGGCTCGCCCTCCAGCAAGCGCCGAGGTCCCCTGCTGCAGCCCATTATCGAGGGCGTAACTGCGCTTTTCTTCGAAGACGTCAAGGTGAAAGGGCTGATTGTTGCATTGAGCTGCTTCCATAATCAGACCCGCCCACCCATTGATTTTTATTTTATTTTTTAATTAATCTTTTCTTTCTTTTATGTTTTTTTTTTGTTTTTTTTAGACTACTCTCTAAAGCAGGGGTGGGCAAGTCACGGCCCCAGGGCCACATACTGTACATGTCCCGTTCCACTCTTTAATCTGGCCCATTCAGCATTAATTTAACCTTGTTCACATAAAACTGATTCATTAAAATGTATTTCTTCTTTTTAGTTCAGTTACTTTATTAAATAACCTAATGGATTTTTTTCAGTGTTGTTGATGATAACTAAATTGTTCCTAATATAAAGCATTTCACAAAATTAAGCAATGCGTGAATTCCAATGAAATTATGTTTTAAATAAAATTGTAAAAAAAAAAAAAAAAAGCATTTACTTCATTTTATAAGTTGGGTGATTAATAATCACATTAAGCATATAAACAATGCTTATAGCATTTTACACGTAATACTAAAATATCTAAACATTTGTTAAATATGAAAATAAGTATGATTCAAAATTAACATGAATTATTTTACTATAATTTGACTAAATTGTATCATTTTCCAAAATGTGTTATTAGAATTCTTCAGAACTTGTTTAATTTTTCAGAACTTATTTAGTTATAAAACACTTATTTGAAAAAAATGTTAAATGAACAACTTTTCAGGTTCCATGTTTTTAATGAGTTGGGTAATTAATGATAAATAAATTACAAGTAATAGAATTTATAAGGGCCCGTGAATTATTCTGGTATTAAAATGAACAATTGTACTTATTATACATACTATGTTTTTTTGCTTGATGAATGACCTTGCCCATCTATCTTAAATTTAAATGTGGCCCTTGAGCTCTGAAGTTTGCCCACCCTTGTTGTAAATGCCCCACATCATGGCTGCCTATTGATTGGACAGCTGCCTGCTGTTTTCTTGATGAATCAGTAGATTGTGGTTGGTTTTAGTTTTGTTGTTGCTTTTGGGACATTGTACTAACACGGTCCTCACCAAATACTCTACATCAAGCTCATGAAAAGATGCAACATGCATACATCGGAGTGACTTCCACCAAGGCAAACCCTCTCAATGCATTTGTCTTCTTTGATATTTTTTTTGTGTGTGTGTATTCCTGATGTGGGGGTTGTTGCTGTGGAGCATGAATTTGTATTTTTTTTTTTTTAAACTATTGTCTTAAACGTATTAGATTGTGGAGCTCAAACCTGTGCCAAGACAGATCGTGTTTTGAATATGATTGTACTAACTAATAGTTGAAGTCTGAATGAGGGCTAAGAAAGGTTAGTTTTGATTCTTAGTCACTAACCCTAATCACAGCCAGTGTCTGGTTCTGACTAGACTAGTCTTGACCAGTGTGGAGCAGTCTCAAACTGTGTTGTCCTGACTCGATCAGGCACAGCCAGTCTTGTCTTGACTCAATCAGTCAAGAAAATGTCTTGGCCCGACTCGTAATAGCCTCACTTGAACAGTTATGGCCAGTCTCGACCTGACTCAACAAGCCACAACCATTCTCGGCCTTACTCAACCAGTCAAGACCAATTTCGATTTGTCCTGACCCAACTTTGTTGGTAATGGCCTGACTTGAAAAGGCGTGGTCGGTCTTGGAACGTACCCGACCAGTCACAACCGGACTTGACCAATCAAGGTTAATCCCCACCAGTCGCAGCCAGTCTCAAACAGACTCGACTTGTCTGAATCATTCTCAACCAGTCACTGCCAATTTTACCTATCGCAACCTAACTTGACATGTTTTAACCTGACTTGACCAGTCTTAAACAGTCAGTAGTAGTCTCATACATCCTCAACCTGACTTGAGCAGTCTCCGGCTGAATCGCTTCGTCTTATCCTGACTCAACTAGTCACGGCTAGTTTCACGCTGACTTGACCAGTTGCATCGAATCTCAACCTAACTCAATCAGTCATGGGTAGTCACAGTCTGTCTCGAACCCTCGACAAGTCACGGCCAATCTAGAACCCTGTTTCAAGCTCTCTTTGCCCACACAGGAAGAAGAGGATGGCTCGGAGGATGATTGTGACGCCAAGACGCAGTTCTCTGTGACCGCTCGCCCTGACCTGAACGTGTTCAGCTTCTTGGCTCACGAGGACGTGGACGGTTTCATTTCCCCAGTGGACGAACTGGCGCCCTCCAAGAACGTCACGGACATGCGGTTGTCCAACCTGCACTCGGCCACCACGTAAGCCTTGAATAACTGCGGAAAAATTTAACACAACATACGCTACGCACAAAAAGTCTGGGATATGTTTTTGGGGTGAAATTCAGGAGTTAAAATGCACTGGTTAGTTGTGTAATTCAGATTGTTTTATTAATGTGAGGTTTTTTTTTCATCATCTTGTAGACAAGAGTTGGTGGAGCAACTCCAGGAGACCCGAGAGGAGAAGAAACAAATCCGCAAAAATCTCAAAGAGTTTGAGGAGCAGTTCTTCCGACAAAATGGAAGGTAAAAACAGGGTTGCAATCAAAGTATCGAAAAGTACACAATTGGATTTCATACATCACAGCACAGAAAAGGGGAAGCAATGTAGAAAAAAATGTGTATCCTTCCAAGACCATTATAGCTGTTCTATTTTCTAAAACCTAAAGTTAATTATATCTAAACACTCAACTAAACTGATCATTCTGGTCATGTTTTCTCAGGAACGTTCAGAAGGAGGACCGCTCGCCTTTAGCCACCGAGTACAATGAGTACAAGCACGTCAAAGCCAAACTGAAGCTACTGGAGGTCCTCATCAGCAAAAGAGAGTCCACCAAGCACATCTGAGCAAAAACAACATCAGACTTTTGTCGTGATGCTTTGACCAGCAGTCAGTCGGTGGTCGCTGCATAGAACCTCAAATCTTCACCGCAAACAATCACGCTTGTAATGTCTACTAATTTATTTGTGTTTGTTCGTACCACCACAACAACCTTTCTCACCTTTTGCCATAGTCTTAAAAAAAATATACAAATGCTATTTTTAAAAAATGTTGCTCGGAAGATGGTGGATATTTTTGTACAAGAGACTTTATTTTTGTTGTAGATTTAACGTCTGGGGTGACCTCTGTCGAAGAATACTTGCTAGTAGCTAAAAAGATTATTTTGTTTGGATTATGGGCCACAATTAAAATGGGTCAAACAAAATATCTATATGAGAATAAAGTCAGAGAATTACTGGGATAAGTTGCAAGACCTAAATGAAGATTTATGCATGATTTAGGAAGAGAAAAAAAGACATTGTTAATGTAAGAAACTGGAATTATTGCATGTAAAAAAATTATATATTTACAAGGAAAACAAGAAATGACTAACATTTGAGAAAATAATTTCAACGAGCTAATTATCACGTTCATGACCCCCCAAAAAAGCTAAAATTGAAGTAGTTAGATAAAAAAATGGCTAAATTGTTTTGGGATGAAGTCTTGACTTGACAAAACAAAAAAACTCTTTTCACGAGAGCACAATATTTGATTAGTCCAACCGTTTTTTTTTTTTAAATCATAAAATAAGGCTTTTATTACAGCTATTTTAACAGTTTTTCCATAACATTGTTTTTTTTTCTCTCATAGAATTATTTTGTTTTGTAAAACTGCAACTTTTACTATATAATAACTACAAATACTTTTTTCTCAAATTACAGTTCAGAATATTTGTAGCATCCAACATGCAGATTATTTTACACATTTTTTAAAATGGTAACTTAATTCTTGTAGTAATGCGTCATTCCCATTAAATTATTCTTTCGCTGGTTTCTCACCCCAACAATTCAGACTTTATTCTCTTCCTTCTATTGAAAAGCATGTATCTATATTTTGTTTACTCAGAAAGCAAACCAAAGTCCTTACATTTATGATAAAAAGAAGAAAGGAAATAATTAGGTGCAATATTATTGGCTTGCTTCTTTGTCATTTTTTAACGTGGCCCATAAAACCTGCATATAGAATAAATCTATATTTTGTGATCAGTAGTAAAATCAGACTTAGCATGTTTGTTCAATTTAGTCTGCGAGTGTATGAGAATTTAATGTTAAAATAATAACTGGAAGAAATGTCCCTTTTTTCCCCTCCTGCTGTAAATCTGAACAACATATGCATGTTTACATTCGTGTGAGCATGTGCGTTTCTGTTCTTTTTCCAAAATGGATATGGATGAGGTTAATCAGTGTGACTATTGGTTTTTATTGAACACAAGCACTGGCGAGGCTTCGCACATTGAGAGTGTGTACATTTTAGTACATAAACTGTATTTGTATTTTGTACATAATATGAATGTAAAAAGATATTTTTACTGACTTTGGCCTTTGTGGCTATTCTTTTGTCTTGAGTCCTTTTTTTTCTTTTTTAAATAGGAATCGCCTCACCCAAAAAATTGTTTTCATTGCCTGTCAATGCGCACGTCTGTGGCAAAACACCACTTTGCTGTGGTCCTATTAAATGAAGCCCCTCCTCTCACTGCAACATAGTTCCATGGCACAACATGGCACCAAGGCTATTCTTTTATTAGATTTAATAATTTGACGATTATTTAGGGAGAATACTATTTTTTTAAAGGGCTTAAAGTCTTGGAATTTTGGATACAACTACACCAACTTTTTTTCTTATATTACTGCATCTCAATATTTTTTTCCTCATTACATTAAGGATTATTTCATGTAAACTGCAATCTTTATTCTCAAAACAATTTATCTAGGTGTCACCAGGGTGCTGGATCCTTTCCCAGCTGCCTTCGGGCAGTAGGCGGGGTACACCCTGAACTGGTTGTCAGCCAGCTGATCACAGGGCACACAGAGACAGACAACCAAGAGTGCTCAAACTCATACCTAGGGACAATTTAAAGTGTTCAATTAACCCGCCATGCATGTTTTTGGAATGTGATAGGAAACCGGAGTACCCGGAGAAAACACATGCAGGCACGGGGAGAACATGCAAACTCCACACAGGAAGGCCGAGAATGGAATCGAACCCTGCACCACCTCTGTACAGTGAGGCGTATGTGCTAACCAGTCGACCACCATACCGCCCACTTTAGTACTCTAAACTCATTTTACAACATTACCATTAAACATAAATGGCTTCCAAATCATTTGGTCTTGAAAAAAATGTGCCGGAAGTACTGTCTAAAATTAATATTTATTACTTTCTAGGGAATTCCCTACTGGCTACATTTGACATTTTTTATTCAGGGCCTGTCACCTGACCTCAGTTCTACAGAGAATTTGGTGAGTGGTGAAATGCAAACTGCCGATGTACAGCAATACAGAATTCAATATCACAGAATTGCAATCTTTGATTTCGTCCTAAAATCGCTCTCCCCAAGTTTTGAGAAAGATTACTGTTCATCAAATCGCAATGCATGATCCCGTATAACTATAACACTTGAGTACAATGACAATAAAGGGATTTCTAATTCTAATTCATAACACAAAACCCCAAACTAATTCTACCAGGGGAGGATCATGTGATGTAACGGCATGATGATGTTGATATTTTTGCATCTAATCCACTCAACAACTAGAGACACTGCATGCTTAATAACGCAAGATCTAAACCACTTTTCTGGTGTTTATTTAAAGAGTAGCAGAAGGGAATGTGGCATGATTGGAAAATGAAAACAAAGGCAAACAATACTATTGGTTGTTTGCGTAGGTCCAACCATTTTAGGTACCCAATTGCTGTGTGACTGTGACAACACATTTTAAATCATTAGCAAACATTTCGTCCTTTGCTAAAAATTAGAAAAACGATAATAATAATGGGAATTATTTTTTAATTTAAAAAAAAGTGGGGGGGGCACACACATTGACGCTAAGTGTTTAACTCCTCCCACAGACTTAACAAAAAAAAATCAAAAACATCCACAAGAAAATGAATGTTTGCTCTCAACGCCGTTTAATTACAACAAGGGAAGTGAGAATAACCTTGAACAGGTAGGAATATTTATTTATTTATTTATTTATTTATTGGGTTGGTTCTCTGAGCTTTCGTCGGCACTCTTCTCCGACCAATCAGTTGCCTTGTTCTAGGGGCGTCGACGGAGCAGTAGAGGTTTCTAGCGTTCCAATTGGCTGGCGGTTCTCTATTACCTTGTTTAACAACATTGCGTTTATACAAGCTAGCAAGACCATTGAGAGGAGTGTCTTTGGACAGCGCGCGTAAACCATTTAACAGTGCAACAAAATTAGTATCTGGTGGGGATTTAAGCAAAACTGTTGTCTATTAAATACATCTAAGGTAAGATTCTTTATTGGCACATTTTTTGTTGTCCAAATCGTCGAAGCAAGCTAGTCGGCTAACTAGTGCTAACTAACAGAAAACATGCTAGTCGTTCACGCAGTATGACCGAAATGCATGGAATTTTTTTTTCTTCTCTGTGCTAAATATATGCGACACTGCTTACATTACATAACAACTGGAGAGCGTACAAAATGCGAAAGTGGCTACAGTACCGTCTGTTGAACTGCCAGCTAATGTCCGCCGAATGACCTGGTCGCACGTAATCATATTTAATATGCATTATGAGTAATCTCACAATGTATCTATTAATCATATTTCCTGATACCATATATATTTCATTAATGGTTGAATTTTTTAACTGAATATGTGATATTTTGAATGTTGTGTTAATTGATTCATTAAAGTTAAGAAATATATATATACATATATACACCACGACATACAACAGCACCGAGGTATTTGGGTTGTCGTAGTGTGAGCTATCCAATGGGAGACAATTGGACACTTTAAATACAAACGTTTTACTGTATTTCGATGTCTTGTACCTAGTGGTGGTGGTTGTGTTTATCACCGTGATCAGGCCATACCAATAAAACATTCATTTGACACCATCTTGTGGCATGTCATTGCCATGGAACTATATTAAAGTGAGTTTTTGGCGACAAAGGAACAATGTTGAAGTGATTTGGAGAGTTTAATTTTGAATAAGTTATTATTTATTTTGGGAATTGGCAAGTTCAAATTTTTGGAGGGTGGCTGTGTCAATTGCTTTATATAGTCTCTAAAAAGGTTTAGTGCAGTCCACGTGTTTACACATCATTGTTCCATAAAACATGAAAGGTTGATGTGATAAATTCACAGATTTGTTTGCATAATTATTGTCGTCTGATTTATGACTTGCTGACTTATATCTACGGCACACTGGTTTGGTTGAATTTTTTGAAGTTGTCAGAGTGAACTGTTAGGCGACTCCCAATCAAAGTTAACAACTCTAGTTGAAATATAAAAAAATAAATTGTCTTTCATAGTAATTCATGGCTCATTTTCTTTTACTAAAGCATAAGCTTAACCTTTAAGACCGACCCATTTAGAAATAGTGTAACAGTGTCATTAAGTAATTAAAAAATATATTGCATATCAAATTGCAATCACAATATTTAGGCAAGAAATTCACAATTACATTATTTTTCTCAATCGTGAAGCTCACCTGAATAAAGTCAAATTATTATTATGTCTCCTGTTTTTCCAAGGTTAGGTGATAGCGTTCCTCAATATCCCGTGCTTCTCTGGTATTCCTGCCGTAAGGGTGATGTCAATCGCCTCTCTCGCCCGCCTGGCAAGGTGCAGTGGCCCCCATGTTGGATGTAGCGGCCTTCCCCAAATGGCCCTGGCGCCCCTCCCATTGAAGCACGACATCATCCGTCACTCCACCATTCCCAAGAGGCCGATCCACACCCCTTCAGAGAAGCGGCGCAGCGGCACGCGCTTCGACGCCGACAGCAGCGGACACCCCACCACCTGGGATTCGTTCGGCATTTGGGACAATCGCATCGACGAGCCTATCCTGTTGCCATCCAGCATACGTTACGGCAAGCCCATTCCCAAAGTCAGCCTCTCCAATGTGGGCTGCGCCTCGCTCATTGGGCAGCGCAAGGAGAACGAGGACCGCTTCCAGCTCTCCCAAATGACTGACAGCGTCATCTACTTTGCTGTGTTTGATGGACACGGCGGGCCGGAAGCGGCTGATTTCTGTCACAAATACTTGGAGACTTTTATCAAGTAAGGATGAGGGTAGAGAGCAAGTTATCTCTTAGGGGTCCGTCCTGAGCTCTCCTCCTATCACAGCATGTCTTTCCTTTCTCATTATTCTTGGATCGGTGTCAAAATGTCTAGCACCCTTTTGCTCCGGAATGTCCCCGAACTTTGTAAAGGTCAGATTTACAGATGCCGGGGTCTGCAATGCAGGCACTATTGTCTGCGAAGCAGTGCTTGCGAGCCATTGTTCTGTGGCACGTTCATCGCCAAGCAATATTATCAAGTCATCGATTTCACTTAATTGGTGGAAGAATTATTAGTTAGTATGTATAAAAAGTCTACACACCCCTGTTCAAATATTATGTGATCTAAAAAACGAGGTCAAGATAAGTCATTTGAAACGTTCCACCTCTAATTTGACCCATAATCTGTACAACACATTTTGGAAAAAAACAAAACAAAACATCTTTCTAGCGGTGAAGTAAAAACTGAGGTCATGTGTTAGCATTAGAGTGCATACTAGTGACTAACCAATTTGTTGCTATTGCGTGTGAAAGCCACAGACATGAAATGACGTGGTGAGGGGGGGGGGGGCGTTCAAGAGCTCTTTTGTCATCATAGGTACATTCACATTTTTTGTGAAAGGGAATAGCAGGAAGTCAGGACAGGGGTGTGAAGTTTGACTCAATATAATTCTCCCACTTGTGCGTGAAAGCAGCTATTGTGCCACACCTTGTTTACTCTTCTGGCATAAATGCACACAGCAGAGGTTAATATTTGAGGAATTTATTTTGAGCGTAATTTTCACAAAGATGATCTCTGTGCACTTAGATTTGTTTGTTTTTGCAGGGATCTGGTGGCAGATGAGGACAATCTAGAGCTGGTTCTAACTCAAGCCTTCCTGGAAGTAGACAAAGCTTTAGCCAAGCATTTGCAGCGCTCTTCAGATGGTAGGTTGATGAAAAATATTTGTATTTCTAACAGAGTTTTCATTGTGCCGTGATAACTTTTTTGTGGAGTTCTGTCATTTAAAGTGAAGGTTAACTCATGATTGACGGCAAACCAGAGAAATGGCAGAGCAGCACACTAATGTATTGTCAACTGCTTTCAGCATGTTTTGAGATGAGTGACACACTTAAAGGAAAAAATATGCAGTGAATTCAGGGGTTGCTCAGTTTATGACAGTCGCTACATACAAGACTTAGGACCTGATTTTCTAAGATCCCAACTAGCAGGCGCCTATTTGTATGTTCACGTACTCTTTTGTGCATGTTGTTGGTAACGGATTTAAAAACGGTGACAACCACTGTTTTTGAATTTTAGGGAGCTACAGTGGCTTTCAGAGTAGAAAATGTATTTAGAGCACCACAAGCTCCAAATTAATTTTGAAGTGTTCATGAAAGAGGCAAAATACGTTACATACAAGGTGATATGGCATGACACCTTGTGACTGACTCCAAGTCGGTCCATATCTCATTCAGAATCTTCACAAATCAATTGCTAAATATGTCATAATGAGATTTTTGTTGGCATTTCAAAAATGTTTACACAAGCAGAAAAGTTTTCTCTGCCTCCTCTCCTCTTACCAGCACTACACTGTAGAGGTGCGGCGGATCTTTTTAAAGTCTTAAGAGGCATTGAATCAATGAATTTAAAAATTAGGCCGTGATTGGCATTCAATTAAATGAGTTTAAATTAATCTTTCAGATGTCAATAGAAAATGTTCACACCTGATAGATTTAAAAAATAAGTTACTAAATGATTCTCGTGGCAATATCATGGAATCACAATAGCGGAGCAAACAAAACAATGTTGTTTTTTAGACAAGACTCTTCAGAGCATTTGCTTTTCATTTATGTACAACAATACAATAAAATACAGCACAACTTTATTTATACAGCCCGTTTTGCAACGGCTGCAGCTGTAACAAAGCACTAGCAGTGGAACATAATATAACAATAATACAACAACAAAGAGTGACAACAGTGAAAGCAATAAAGCAAAACCCAAATTAATGATACTAATATTCATACTAATGATGCAATAGGAACAATGTGAAGTTGCTTTTAAATTTACTAGTGGCTGCTAAGCACACTACAATTTAAGTGACGAAAAGTTAATAATTGTAAAAGAAGAAACGGATAAGCCGCTTGCTTAAGTCTGTGTGTAAGGAGCCTCACCTCCAAAGAACATTGATTTTCAATTTAGAATGTAAAAAAAATGTACAAAGTCAACACCTTTGGCACTTAGAATGTGCTGATAAATCGTCATTGTGATGTGCGCCGCTCGGAGCTTTGAAACGCCCCATGTCGTGACTGTCATAAACCGAGAACCCCCGACATTTTCAGTGGAGAATTTATTATTATTATTAAAAAAAAAAAATTGGTAATTGCAACTTTACCAGCATCCCAGAGGATTATTTTCAAACTTTACGGTTTCCCTTAAACAATGGCATTAGACATGAACCATCATCAAATTGTATGTCCTTGGTTAGGGCATTTTAAAGTCATTGTCATCAAAGCACTTTTCGGAAGATTTTCATATCGTAAAGAAATGTCGCTCGTTTACTATTTGCATTTTTTATTTGGCACCATCTCAAGACAAGTAATGTTCCTCAAAAGAGTGGTGCAATATTTTTTAACATTATCATTCTTCAAGAAATTCTTAATTTTTGTCAAAGTGCTATGTTCACGTTCAGACTGCATAATGTTAAAACCTTGGTGTTGATCAACACCGAGACCCACTGCGACTTTGTATTTTAATGTCGGTTTAGATGGTGGTACTTAGAGAGCAAAGTATTATTTTTGAAGTGTTATTTGTTGTGGCGGAAAAAAATCAACAACCATCAATCTACGGCATACAGTGCATGCAAATGATGAGTTTTCCTGTGAAACAAATTCAATATTTAAACATAATCCAACTGTGTTTGTTTCGGCTAATGTTAACACTACGTTGACGTGGCACCCAGAGGGGGGCCGCGCTGTGTGAAATGTCCCAATATGCCTGTGTGTGTGTGTGCATGTTATCTACGGCAGCTGCGGACCCAGCTCAGAGCTGGAGGCCCTTGGCACCAATGTGGATGACGAGGGGCTAGATATTGAAGGAGAGAGAGTCCAGCGGGTCCTAAATCCTGGACTTCTGGAAGGTTCCCTATCTTTCTCTCACTCTAGCGCTCTCTCTTCATCTCGACTCTCTCTCTCTAGCTCTCTCTTCCTTCTCTTAACGAGTGTTTGCAAGAGCTTCTTGTGAGAGCGCGCGTCAGTTGGAGAACGTCTGTTGTCACCCTCTGCCAGAAATAATAGTATGAAACGACGCAGCATGTCTAATGTGCGCAATTGGCCTCGGAACACTGCTCTTAGCTTACGGAGCACTCATCTGTGAAGCAAATTTGGAGAGCTCAAGTTCAGCGGCATTGCATTGAAGCATATCGTTGCTGTCCAATGACAACCCCGTGCAAAACACATCTTTGATAATGCGTTTATGACGGTAAACAATATCATATGAATTCTCCTTGTTACGTCAACACTCAATTTACAGTACGCGGCCAATGACCAACATGTTTTACGTTGTCGTCTTCACCAGTATCACTCCCTACTTTTGCTTTGCATCAGTTAAGGCTGCGATCATGAATTGACTCACTCCAATTAGATTATCAAAAACGATTCAAGCTAAATCTCTTTCTCTACTACTTCATAAAAGACAGAATGTTCAAAGTTTGGAGTAATTTTACACCTCAAATGGTTGAAGAGAAGCGAGTACTACATTAGAATGTCACATTTATACACAAGCTGCCAAACTGGTTAGCCATTTAAGAGCCAGTCAGTTCGACACGCTCGTTCACCGACACCCACATCACTCACCAGGCCAGGCACCACCTTTTAAAGTGATACACATGCAGACATAGATTCTCCAGTTTCCATGCCATGTTGTCTTGGGGGCAGAGCTCGAGAGTGGCTACTTGTTGATGACAGAAGGTGAAAAAGTGACAGTGAACTGTGAAGCAGAAGTGTGAAGTCAGCACTTAATTTTCAAGATGCGGAATTACACTTGTCAATCAATTTATTTCTGGATCAAAATGTGAATGTGTTGAATGCAGCGGAAACATTACATCCAATGCTAATATGTGCACCCACCAAAAGTACAGCGTGGCTTAACTTTTGGCTTTGGCATGATAGCATTTTAGTTTGTTTTTTTTCGATCTTTGCCCAGCTGAGCGGCCAAATCATGACTAGAAAAAAAAAGTAAATTACCACTATTATTGTGTCACGATTTGAAAATTCTGAACAATTCACTCTTAGCCACGTTTTTTTTTAAATAGGCAGTTCACAAAAGATTTACTTTGTTTTTTAAATGTCATACTTGATGCGTGAGACTCAACGCGTTGAATAAAAACAAAAAGTGCAATTTTGTGAATACAGTTGATATAAAAAGTCTACACACCCCTTTTCAAATTCCATGTTTTTACATTAGATTAAAAGTAAAGAAATCAGGATAAATAATTTCAAAACATTTTCACCATCGGACCTTAACACGCTCTCTCAAAAATGTGGGAAAAGTTGTTTCAGTCGTATGCAACCATGTTTGACATTTTTGGCCGTAATTCCAAAAGGTGTGTTTGGTGCAATGTTTTATGAACAGTTCCAAACACCAGTCTGTGTTACGTCTAAACCTTAAGGCTTCTGCTCAAATGCAAATATTGTCAGGAAAGCCTACTAGAACGGCTGATTGTTTTCTGGGGGGGGGGGGGGGGGTTAAATCAGAGGCACTTCAAATGATGTCCGATGTGTGCTGATACTCATTTAACATGAGTTTGATTGTTATTGTATATTTCTGACTACAGCCACTTCCTTGCTGTAAGAGGGTGGGCGCGAACTATTTCAGATGTTTCATTTGCTTCTTGTGAAGATGTAAACAAGAAAAAAATAGATTTCTAGGACACATTAATGGTGGAAAGTTATTAAATGATTTGTCTTGGTTTAATTTTTTTTATTTCTCAAACCATCAGTTGAATAGGGGTGTGCAAACTTTTTCTATTCACTTTATTTCCCCTTAAAAATACCATACTACATTGAGCGCTTAGGGTGGTTGAACAGCAACGAAATGTGTAAATGACTGATTCAATTTGAGAAAAATTAAACTGATCATTTTTGCTGCTGGTTTATAGTGTAAACAAAAACATCCACACCAGAATGCATTTGTATTTGTAGATGACTTTGTATGTGATTGTTCTGTTATTAAAGCAATGCTAAGTGCTGTTTGAGATGTACGTCTAAACTCAACACACGCAGCTGTTCCTGTGCATGTGCAACAGTCCACCCCCCCCCCCCCCCTGCCCCCTTCATTCAAAATTGTATTTACTACATGACCCCCTCACCCACTCCTGTCTTCATGTCTGTGTGTTGTGTTGTGTGTGTGCGCTGGAGATATACATCAATCTTGTGGTTGTTTGTGCACACATCCGCAAAGCGTTGAGTTGCGTCTCTCATGCTCGCCCTCCGTAATGTCTCTGTAGCGCCCGGAGTGAACGCGGGCACCACTGCCACCGTGGCGTTGCTGAGGGATGGCATCGAGCTGGTGGTGGCCAGCGTAGGCGACAGCCGAGCCATGCTGTCTCGCAAGGGCAAGGCGCTCAAGCTCACCGTGGACCACACGCCCGAGCGGAGGGACGAGAAGGAGAGGCAAGTGTGAAAACGCTCCGAATTGGTGCAAGTTTGGTGTTCAATCCATGTATCGGGCTGATACCATATTTGAATATATTGGGTACTCGTGAAGGTTGTCGATATCAACCACTAATACTGACGTGCATGGTTGCCATGCAGTGGGCAGCAGCTCTTGTGTGATTAAGATGCGGTGTAAAAAAAACTATGGCCAGCAGATGGCTGCAGTGGACCTTGTATCATTTGTGAATGTGTCTCATTTTAGAATTATGATGACAAGCACAGCTTGTAATGGATAAGAAGTGCCCCCCTCAAATAGCGCCAGTCCACTTTACCTGTATTTTGTGATACGCGTCTGTGGTGTAGTAACGTCCAAAAACAAGTTCTGTCTTGAACTACATTATTATCTTGAACTCTTGCTTCACTCATTTGAGTAAGCTGACCATCAATGATAACTGAACAGTCAAAAAAAAGAAAGAAAAAAGAAGCGTCTTCTGCAATTGTGTAAACCGAAATTTTATGTATCAAAGGTTCGAGTGGTATCTGTCAGTACTCAGTAGTGATTACTCGAACCTGTATCTGTAACGTGATAGGACCTGCACAGGTTGAAAATTCCCAGTTCTAATTTGTGCTCCCGTTCTGTGCCGTTTAGACGGAACAATAACACGGAAGAGAAGAAGAACAACCTTTGACGTTAACGTGCCTCGGTGTGTGTGTGTGTCTACTTAGGATTAAAAGGAGTGGGGGCTTCATCACCTGGAACAGTTTGGGGCAGTCCAACGTCAACGGCAGACTGGCCATGACGCGAAGCATCGGTGACTTTGACTTGAAGGGCATGGGAGTAATTGCCGAGCCAGAGACCAAGAGAATCGTGGTATGTTGGTGTGTGTTGGTATGAGATGAAAGTCCTCCAGGTTATTCATGGAGCTACGTATTTTAATTCCTGGCTAAGGAAGAGAATCTGAGTCTGTCATATAACACGCGGGTCAATTATGGTTGTATTGACTAAATTATTAAAAAAAAAAAAAATCTTGATTGCATTGATGAAATGTAAATCCCAAAATAGTCAATCGGTACCAGTATACTTGAATAGCTTTCGATGCTCCAGTCACATAAAGACGCCTCTAGGTGGTGACAACCTCCCATGAACACCTTTGTACGATTTTCCATGCTGCCAAAGCTTTAAAATAGATTTCATCATTGAGGTCTTCTTCGCCCTCCACCCAGCTGAGCCCCGTGCACGATTCTTTCCTGGCGTTGACCACTGATGGCATCAACTTCATCATGAACAGCCAGGAGATCTGCAACGTCATCAACCAGTGTCACGACCCAAAGGAGGCGGCGCAGCGCATCTCTGAGCAGGTACGGGCGGACGTGGCCTCAGCAAGGTTGTCACCTTCGTTTACAATAACAGTGCAAAATGTTGTAGTTTGGGCTTTAATTTCATTTTTTTGTTTTGGAAACTGCCATAACATTTAGAAATAAAACAGAAATTATTAACGTGCCCAGCCAACAAGTAGACTTCCTAACATGCTTGCTAGGTTAGTTAAAAAGCAAACACTGTAGAAACCTTTTAACAACAGTTGAATTTTGTGCAATTGAAATGTTCAATTTGCTCAGAAAATGGACAAATAGCAGAGGATACGTTAATCAAAAATTAATATCTGCGAATGCTGATTCATGAGTTTGCGAAGGTTCAATTAGTCAAATCCAAGCTGTAATTTTTTGTTGTATGTTGTTTGTATTCCATTTGCAGAAATAAGTGATGTACACTTTTTTATTTTCATGTTTTAGTAATAGAAATATTACGTGCCATGCCACATACGTTTTACATGCTAGGATTAAATATTTCAAAATATGTCCAAATTTACTCCCATTTGTGTATTTGTACTTCTTACTCAAATCGATATCGCTGAACATCCAATTAAGCAAATTCAAATTGACATGAAATTGTCGCACACTGCAATTTCCACATCATTTTTTCATGAAACTGGTAAAGTGATAAAACCATAGATTTCTTTGCATTATTGTTGGAATCAAATTTTGTTTTACGCCTCACAGTGTGAAGTAACTCAACAACTCAAATTTAAATAATTTAATTTAATTAACAGTCTTTCATATTCATTCTTGATTCATCTGCCCTTATTTTATCTTAAGTCTAATAAATCTGCTATTGTTTATTGTAATACAGACTAATGCTTGTGTCAATTAAAAAAAATGCGAGGAAAGCAAACCTTGAAAAAATGATCACTAACTAAATCTCCATTGCATTCGCAAATTCGCACTTTGATTACTTTTCGAAATTATGCCCCAATATTGGAGCATTTACATAAAATTTGCATCGAATCACAACCTGAAGAATCAAAATTGGATGTAGTAGTGAGGTTCTTTTCTTCTTATTATACCCGCACACACACTTGGACACCCATGGCTCACTGGTCATGCGCCACGACTTCTAAACGACCTTGGCGTGTCCTCCGGCAGGCTCTGCAGTACGGCTCGGAGGACAACAGCACCATCATGGTGGTCCCCTTCGGCGCCTGGGGCAAGCACACCAACTCGGACACCAGCTTCTCCTTCAGCCGAAGTTTCGTGTCGAGCGGGCGCTGGGCATAGTGGCGGCGTTGCGCGGGGGATGCTCGGGGGAAGGGGCGTGGTCCGCGAACCCTCCCGCTCCCAGCAAGTGCAATAGTCGATAACAGTTCTTTGTGGGGGGGGGGGTCGTACATGTGAGACAACTGCTGTGTGAGCTCCATTCAACAAAAGTGCACTCTAAGTCTGGACACGCATTCTTATCCTTTGCGAGGCCAATGAGCTTTTTGCTGCTAACCGCAAAGACGTTTCGGACAAACTCGTGGGGATTGTTGGTGTCATTCCAACACGCTTGCATTGGAAACGCAGTGGAACCTCTAACGTTGTGGTTATACAAGCTAGAATCAAACAAAGCTTTTCTTTTAAATCACACTTGCTGTGATGTAGCGAGAGCACACAAACTAAAGCCGTTTCTGAGGATTTTTTTTCTTTTTTTTTTTTGCAATAAAATGTTGAGTTTGTCATTAGACAGTAACCATGTTTTTGTCCTGGTTGCTCAGTATAATACAAAGTCCACAAATATTATTCAATGGGATCTATAAGTATAAATTTTACCAATGTCGGCAACATTTTTTTTCTTGTTTTTCAGATACATGTTTTTGTTTAGCGGAATGACAAGTTCAAGCTGAGGAAAAAGCTTATTTTATTTCACGTTAAATACATTTGTAAGTCAGAAGAAAAAGGTTGAAATTTTATAGAAATTAAAAGTAAATATCTAAAAAAAAAAATTGGTTTTAATGAGAGAGTAATAATTTTTACAGCACAGGTTTTTCAAACTTACGAGGAATAAATTACTATATAATGACAAAAAATGAAAAGTTGTAATTTTATGAGACAGAAGTTGTAATATCAAAGAACAAAAGTTGTGCGTTTGCAGCAAAGCTATGTTATGAGAATGAATATGTAATATTACAAGGCAAGTAATTCATTTCACAAGAAAAAAAATATGTCAGTTTAAGAGACTCGCAACAAAAATAGTCCGTATTATTTTACAAAAACAATGGTCATATGTGAAAAACAGACAATTCTAGAGTTAGTTTTTCATCATACTTTTTTTTAAAACACTTTTCATTTCCTCCAGACACCTTCAAAACAATTGTTTTTATGATGTTGATATTTAAAGTGGGAGGTGTTGCATTGCTCACCATGTTATTGGTTCGGACCTTAGAGGTTCTACTGTTGCTGTTGGCAGCATTTACCTTTTACCTTTTTGCACTTAAAGAAAAATCAACTTGATGAGTTTCATTTTGAAATGATTCAACTTAGTCCAGTTTTCAGACTGTTAATAAGAGGATGTGTTGTTGAGTACATATTTAAGAGCTCTGGTGTACATAACTGTAGAACCTTGTGGAACTAAAGCAAGGGTGGGCAACTTTTTTTTTTTTTTTTTTTAATTAATTTTTTTTAATTTGGTGCTACTTGAGGGACACTAATGAAAGCATGATGGCACAATTGAACCAAACACTTCCGGGGCGTTTGAGTTTTAGTTTTTAGCATTACAGTGGTACCGTACGAGTTCAATTTGTTCCGTGCCCACGCTCATGACGTGTCCCTGTAGCCCCCAAAAATGTCTCTCTTGTGCTGTATATTTATAAACTTACATTTTTAAAAAGTATTTTTTCCAATAACATCAATCCAAATAAAGTAGATCAACCCAAATCAGGTCACTTTCAACTGATTTGAAATCATAACACGATACAATATGAAAGCGACCATGCTCCAAAAAAAACCCAAAACTTAATATCGCTCCCGTTCACACAACTGACCCAAATTTACTTGAGGCTCCCTATTTAACCCATTTCGGGGGCACACATGCCAGGACCAAGCAATCGCATAACAACGAGAAAAATATTTATAGGTCACGTTAAGACAACCACCGCTGTATTCGAAGTGCTCTCCACGGAGCAAAACTAAACTAAATAAATAAAACAATTTATTAATGAAGACAGTAAAAAGCACAAAAACTGTAAAACCAAAACCAAATTTCATGCTGAGTCAAAAGCCAAAGAATAAAAGTGAGTTTCAAGATGAGTTTTAAAGATTGGAAGCGAGGGGCCTTGCCTAACATTTAGCGGGAGGTGATTCCAAAGAGAAAGAGACCAGCAACGGAATTGGCCCGATGCTTTCCGAGCTTTCGCTTAGTCCTTGGTACCTTTCATAGTGTCGAGTCTGCGGAGATGAGACACCGGGGCAGGTGCGTAAGGGTGTGGTGGAGCGCAGCAAAGTAAGATGGGCCAAGACCATTTAAAGATTTGAAAACAAATAATAGAATCTTAAAAATGTACAGGGAGCCAGTGAAGGGACGCCAGAGTCGGAGTTATGTGTTCCCTTTTACGAGTACCAGTCAAGAGGCGAGCGGCAGCATTTTGGACCAACTGGAGACCCTTGATGGAGGACTGACTGACTCCAAAGTAAAGTGCATGAAAGTAATCCTGCCGAGATTTGACAAAGACATGAATTATTGCGTCAAATTGGTGGTGAGAAAGGAGATATTTTAACTTTGCCAGTTTCCCAAGAAGAAAAAAGCAGAATTTAACTGCGCCAATTAGCCAGTCCAATTTAAAATCGCTACATGTAAGACCCAAGTAATGTGGCTGCAATACTAATGTTTTTTCCATGTATTTCTAAAACTACTTATTTTGCGTCGAAAAAAAATATTAAATGGATAACAGATGAATAAAATAACAAAACACAAATAGCCAATTGAAAAATACTATTACAGGTATCTGCTGGTACAAGCAGGTTTTATATATCGGAATCCCCGCTCACGTCTAAAATGATTTAAAAAAAAAAATCTCTCTATTTTTTTAATTTTTGCAGCACATTAGGTTTTTAAGATTTTCACATTTATTTTTTATTTTTTTGTTTCTTATCATTCCTAGCTTTTACATTTCAGAGTAAAAAATCAACCCGTTGCTAAAACTAAATGTAAAATCACAAATATTACTAAATATTGTATATTGCTATGTTACATGTTACATTATTATTTAGGGATGGTTGAGTGCCGATACTGACCTTCTGTTAAGGTATCGAGTACTTGTGGAACAGCTTGAAGCAAGCACACTGTTTTGTTTTGGGGTTTTTTTTGGGGAGGGGGGAGGGCGAACTGTTTGCTATCTTCCAAATTGTGCACAATTACAAAAAAGATTACTCATCAGACAAATTTAAGACCCCTAAAACTTTGACTGAACGATGGATGGTAACTTGAAAAACGTGTATGTTGGGTCCTCTTGAGATTTGGTACCACTGTACATGGCTAACGTAGGTTGCACACCCCTGCACAAAGAATCATTACCAAAAATGATTTGTACATTTGCCTCTAGAAATCATTTGCACAGTCTAGCTAGCGGGTCTGCCATGTGAATGAACAGCATATTTTTTTGCCAGAATGTTCTCTAGGCCCCCAACGAGTGAACCTGACATTTGTAAACATTCTATTTTATTATCATTTGCTTTCTGTAATCACAATCAAGTGTTCCACCGAGATGAGTGAGAGCGGCGCTGAGCCATATTCAGGGTACAGCAAAGTACATGTTCTGTTGTGTAAATAGGAGCTATTTATGCAAAGCTTTGTTGATTTAAATGCATCGAAAACAACTAAATGAAGCACACCCGCAGTTGTAATTTATCAGCGTCCATCCATCTATGTTTGTAAATATTGTTCTCCATGGAGAACGCAACCTCATTTCAAGCCCACCCATCTGTGAACGACACTGTTTCCCTTCGTTGCCTTTTATATTGAACGACGTAATCATTGATACATGTGGAATGTATACTAGAGACGTACTGTACATAGTGGACATGTATTGTGTTTCACAGCAATGACTTGTAACTTCATTAAATTTCTGCTTCTGGAAATGAACTAAAAGTCTTGATTGTTTTTGTATTGGGGTTATTTATACAAGAGCTTTTAAAAAATTTGAAGTGGCAGTGGCTAATCCTCACTTTTGAAAAACGATATGAATCATGATCATTTTGACAATATATTTTGTTTAAAATGTCTTAAACTTGCCATCCAATAATAATAATGTCATGGTTTAGATTTTGTATCTCTTTTGCCAGTGGGGGAAAAAAAAATATATATATTTATATATATATATATATATATATATATTTATTTATATATATATATATATATATATATATATATATATATATATTTATATATATATATATATTTATTTATATATATATATATATTTATTTATATATATATATATTTATTTATATATATATATATATATATATATATATATATATATATATATATATATATATATATATATATATATATATATATATATATATATATATATATATATATATATATATATTAGACAAGTCTGGAAACCTGTGCAGTCGTGAGTGTGTTTGGTGAACAAAGGGTTAACGCAGCATGCTGTGACGGTGACCTTTGACCTGGAGCTCCCATGAGATGCTTGTCAGCCGCCCTGGCCGCCTCCTGACCAGTGCAGCAACGCTCGCTTGCTCGCAAGGCCCGCAGGTGAGTTTCTCTTATGGTTTCATATTTCTATTTCTGTTTTATTTTAAACACAACGGCTAACTTCCGATGACCGCTCGGCACTTCTGCGGCCGCTTTTTTGTTGCTGTTTTGTTTTTGTTTGATTTAATAAGCATGTTGGGTCACTCATGAACACTCTAGTTTACAATATTTTATACATTTTGTTTTATGATACATATGTTTTTAATTCAATCTTCATCTATGTTATGCTTAAAGGTATGAAGTAGATTACACTGCTGATACAGAAAACGGACTATTTTAAAAAAATGGTGATAAGACACAAATAATCACAATAGTTATTGCAGATTAACGTAAAATATAAGGTTTGTAATAATTTTTCAAACATGCTATTTGCCCAAATAAACACATGCACTTGCGAGTTTTGTTTTTCCCAAATTTCCTCTAATTTAGAATTTAAATATGGAAAACAAGAACAATTGATATCAAATACATTTTTCAGTGAAAATAAAATGCTCTCCTTAGTTACCGCATAAGAGTTAAACATCATCGCGTAGAATCAAATTTGAGCCTCACGCATAATTAAATGAACTTTTGATGACAATATAATATTTGATAGAAAATTGTTTACGAGTACTTCGGACGGCAAAAGTAAGCTTGCATTTTTGTTTTCAACACGTTCAACCTTCGTAAGTGTCCCAATCATATAAAAAATTAAAAAAAACGGTATTATTCGCATAAATCACCACTTTGCTTTCATGTTCATTCAATAATGTTAACAATTAATGCAAGCTTTTATGTTCAATTTGTTTACTCTTTGCTATAGTTTTCCTAACGATGGTTGCAATTTTCTGTCTTTTATGAGTAGCGTATAAAAAAAAAAGGTCCCTGTGTCAAGAGTGCTATTTGACCCCGCAATTGGCAAATGATGGCTAAATCCAGCAGGGAAATGCGTTTCTGAAGAAGAATAGTTCAATGCTCTGCCCAACATGAACAATATTAGAAACAAACATTTCCCAGGCCTCAGAAAAGACGCCTAATAATCGTGTGTGAAAATTAAATGATGTTCAGGAGCAAAAATTACCTGAACCATGTGGGGGGGGGGGATGATTCAAATTACCAAAGCTATTACTTTGCTTTTTAATTCAAATAGTGCAATAAATTATGTTCCCTACAGCGGTTCATTGATCTCATCAATCCTTTTAGCTTCGGCATTCTGAGTTGAAAGACTACCGAAATGTCTTCACCTTCTCCTAGATTTGTTTTGATATTCCGCAGCAGTTAAGAGATACTATAAAGTGCAAAGTCAACCGCTGGAAAAATATGCTTAATTGCAAATCATTAAATATAAAGGTTCTAATTATTTGGATACATTTTAAATCAAATCCCACCACTCACAAAAAATGTGACGCAACAATGTTTATTTTTTATGTCATACTGCATAAGCACAAGAGCGCAAAGGGGCGAGTCCCAACATTGGCTTGGAAAATGTTTGAAAACGCAGCCCCCAAAGCCGATTTCACTTAGCAACAGAAAATTGGGTAGGCATTTCTATCACAAGTTGACCTACAAAAAGGATCAAGAACCAATGCCTGGAAAGTCGCAGGCAGTCGGATTTTTCTCACTCCAAGCCAACATTTAAGGGCGGGATTTCTGCCATTTTCAGAGGTCAGATTTAAACCACAGATGGGCAACTCTAAATTGTGAATGATTATGAGGTATATATTTTTTGTCATTCAGTAGAGGTGGAGCATTACAACCAAATCTTGACACACACATCTCAAATAGCTCCACTGCAAGTCTATCAAGAGTAGACCCCCAAAAAAGTCTCAAGAACCAATGCCTGAAAAGATATAAGGAGTCTGCCATTTTGTCTTGAAGCAGACATTTTAGTGTCATTTTGGCCATTTCTACGGATCCTTCGAAGACAGACTTTTCCCGAGAGATTTTGTCAAAATTCTAAGCAGGTGGGCGACGCCAAATTTTTGTATGCGAGCGAAGCGAGTTGGATAAAAATGAGCGCAACCTAAAATTAGCTTGAAAAAGTTTGAAAATTCAGTCCATTTAAGCCAATCTCACTTAGCCATATGAAATTTGGTAGGCATCTCTATCAGGAGTCGAGTCACAAAAAAAATTCTAAAAGGCATCGGAAGTCGGCCATTTTGGTTCATTTTTTATATTTCCAGCCAAATGCAAATAATTCCCCTTGTGTATTTCCGTTGACAGTGTACAAGATGGAGCGAGGCTGCCACGTCAACGTAGCGATGCTGGACGACTTCGGCGTCAACGGCTTGGTGGGTTCGAAGGTCGCCACGGTTACGGAGCCGGCGCTCAAGCAACCCTGCGGCTCCACCGTCAGCTTCCACGAGGTGGGCTACAAAGTTGACGTGAAGGACGGCTTCTTCTGCAAAAACACGTCAAGTCCTCATCAGATAATACTTGATCTCAGGTTAGTACATTTGCTTAAAGTCCCTCTTGTGTGTGTGGTTTTGGTGGCTTTGTATGTTAATTTTACAACCTTTTGTGGTAGCATGAAATAAAATGTAATTCCTCCCAAACCTGTTAATCGATTTTATTCATAACGACATTAATCCCGAAAGAAAAACCGTCAAATTGTTAGTTTTTACTTCCCTCCTGGGTGTTTTCAAGTCCCATTTTGGGAATGTCTGTCGTTTAGGACAAGCATAAAATAAACGTTCATTCTTCGTAACAACATTAATTGTGATTATTTTGTAAATTGTCATTAAAAGCACTCAACTCCTTGAGTTAACTGTATTTTTGTGCACGTGGCATTCCGTCCTTCTATTCCAGCATGAAATACAATTGCATACCTTTTAGCAACATGAATCCCTATAATTTGTCTGATTGTGTCTCATAATGAATCCCATAATTTTATAAATTGTCAATAGAAAAAACAAGTCCTTTTATTATTGTGTTTGTGACTTTTGTAAGATAAAATATAAGTTCTTACCTTATGACTCCACTAATCCCAAAAACGTGTTGTAGTTGGTCCCAAAAATGTCTTTCAATTATATTTATATATATATATTTATTTATTTATTTATTTTATTTTTTTAATGAAAGCATACATGCAACTTTCTGTCCTTTTTTTTTTACGTGCATAAAATACAATTTCACGCCAGCGCTTTTAATCACAATACAATTTTGTTTGTTGGCTGAATTCTTTGAGATCTGATGGACGCCAATTTTTTTTTTCTTTTTTAAACGTCGCTTTTGTATGTATGTCATATCTGTGTATGAAGGCTGCGTTCTTTTTTTAATCACGTTGACATCTGGCATGTTACCTCCTAATGCTTTTAATCACAACGCAGCTTGACAATAGTCAATAATTAGATTTTGACAATTAATATATTTTTTTTGTCCTTGCTGAATTGTGAATGGCCCCCCTTCACATGACTTTCTTTCTGGTGTGTGCGTGTGCGCGTGCGCGTGTGCGTGTGTATGCATGTAATGTTTCCCACACAAATTATTTCTTGCGTTAATTATGGTAAATAATATAGTGCTTTTCCACCTATTAAGTCACTCAAAGCGCTTCACACTTTTATCACATCTACCTACTGATGACACACATCCAGGACCAACTTGGGGCTTCAGTATCTTGGTCAAGGATACTTAGACATGGTCACAATAGCCAGGGATCAAACACACAACCTCTAGGTTGGAAAACGACCACTCTATCACTGAGCCACGCCGCCCCCAATTATATGGTATTAG
The DNA here is from genome assembly GCF_059441095.1 of Idiotropiscis lumnitzeri. Classification (NCBI taxonomy): domain Eukaryota; kingdom Metazoa; phylum Chordata; class Actinopteri; order Syngnathiformes; family Syngnathidae; genus Idiotropiscis; species Idiotropiscis lumnitzeri. Next base: position 8,843,260 of record NC_142398.1, read on the forward strand.
GCATGGTTTCTTGCTTATAATCTCTCAGTATTGTCGCCGTCTGCCAAGAGAACGCATTAAAACGGCGTCACGTGACCCATGGCCAGGCTTGTGGACAATCTTTTAATTCCATTTTATTAGACTGCACATTCATGTGTGTGGGGGTGCGCGTGCGTGTGTGTGGGTGTGTGTGTGTATATTATATGCTCTCACCAAACTCTTTGGCCACTGAGACAATTTAATGAGATTCAATACAAGAACTGTATCAAAAATCCTGCCTTCTTGGCAGACTTCCATTAATACTGATTAATCCTACTTTTGGACCAAGCACTACATGGAAACCCCTCAGAGTTTTGTCAGTTAGTTTTTTTTCTTTTTTTTTTTTAATTCATTATTGACACACATATCTCAAATAGCTCCACTGATTAGATTAAATCTATTTTAAGAATACTTGCATTAGTTTTTTTCAATGCAAACATTTTAGATTCATATAGTTAAACCCATGGCAACGCCCGAACGACAAAAATGCTTTTGTTCGGCAATCGCGATATCCTTCGGGAATTACTTCATTTACAGAACATGGCTGTTATACTGCATTGTTTATTGTCTGGTGAGCTGCTCAACTCACATTGTTGTTGCATTATTCGGCGAAATGCCTCGGTGCTGTGTGGCGATGCATTGTTTGCTTTCTGGTTAGCATCTGTTTGAGTGGCCAAAGCAAAAAATCAATTTCGTTCTGGCAAAGAGAGGGAATTTCAGGCGAGTGTCGACGAGTGTTGTTTGCCACCTGCACTTCGTAGATCTCTGCTTTCTCATACCTTATAGCTTGTGTGTGAATGACGCCAGTGATTTATGTCTACGGAATGCGCATGTGCTGAATGAGGACTGAGTGTGTGAGAACAAGGAGTTCGTATTTGTATTTTAGCGTCTATTATTTGCATCTTGGTACAGTGTTTGTGTGATAATCAAATTGCTACAATTTGAATCAATCTTGGATTGATATTGTACAAGAAGTTTACTAATCTGAATATTTTGCATTTCTTTGTTTTGTCCTGCAGTGGTATCATGAGGCCCGGCCTGAACGCAATTCTCGGGCCGACCGGAAGTGGAAAGTCATCGTGAGTGCACCTGAGTTCAGGAAAAAAAAACAAGGGATGTCTAGATGAATGTTTTATCTTTTTTATGTCTTCCTGCAAAGTTTTTTAGATATTCTTGCTGCGAGAAAAGATCCCTCCGGCCTCTCTGGGGAAGTTTTAATCGACGGAGCGCCGCAACCACCCAACTTCAAGTGTCTCTCGGGCTACGTCGTCCAGGTATCTTTGATGTGAATTTGTAATTTATAAAACGAACTTTATACTAAAAGTCCCTTTGGGCCAACAGAGAAGGCTTTGAAGGTCCTGACTGCATGCCATTGAGTCCATCAATTGTATTAGCTTGCATACTAGCCTAAATAACATGCTAGCACTAATGGCAAACAATTATGGAAAAATAAAAAAACATGAATGGTATTAAGTCATCAAACTCACCTTTTGGCTCTTACACATTTTAGTTCTTCCTCTGTACCAGGAGGACGTTGTCATGGGTACGCTAACAGTGAGGGAGAATCTCCGTTTCTCAGCAGCCTTGCGTCTACCTGCGCACGTGTCGGAGCGTGAAAAAGAGGCCCGCGTCACTCACCTTGTCGCAGAACTTGGTCTAACCAAGGTGGCTGACTGCAAGGTGAACGATGACATTTCAAGAAAGATCCATTTCAACAGGGGCGTTGTCATTGAAATGTTCCTGTGACATTCTTGGCAACAGGTAGGACCGCAGATGACTCGTGGCATCTCGGGAGGTGAGAGGAAGCGGACCAACATTGGTATGGAGCTGATCATTGACCCCCCTGTACTCTTCTTGGATGAGCCCACCACGGGCCTGGACGCCAGCACAGCTAACTCGGTCCTGCTGTTGCTACGAAGGTAGCGACTCAATTATTATTTAGCTATCTCTCACTCTCTCTCTGTCATATTAAAAAATGTTTGTCTTTACTGACTTGTGTGGCTTCAGGATGGCCAATCAAGGGAGAACCATCATCATGTCCATCCACCAGCCTCGCTACTCCATCTACAGACTCTTTGACTCGTTAACCTTGCTGGTTGGAGGCAAGATGGTGTACCACGGACCGGCGCCGAACGCATTAGACTATTTCGCAAACATTGGTGAGCACTTTCCCTGTAGTTTGTTCTTTTAAACATAAAAGTGCCAATAATAGTTTACATGCCATGAGACATTTGAATTAAAAGCACTGTTTTGTAAACATCAAAGACAATTTAGTCTTCAACAAGCTAACTATTAAACAATGAAGACAATTGAGTCCTCACGCAACCTAACACGTTTCTGTAAACAGGATAGTTTAGCCATCAGTGAAGCTAAGATCCGTAAACATCAAACACGCTTGTGTCTTGTCATGGCTATCGCCTGTGGCGTTCCCCAGGGGTCAACCTTGAAGCCGCTATTGTTCAACCTCTACATGCTTCCGCTAGGCCAGCTAATACACATTTATAAATTGCAAAGGAGACTCAGCTCTGCTTGTCACGGATAGCAACCAACAAGATCAGTCTGTGGATATAAACAATTTTCTCCACCTGTACTCAGACTTGACTGAAATCATTGTCTGCATGTGTTTTCACCTTGACCAACTAAATCCAAATAATCGAGTTTTAAACCCAAGATTAATATTGGACTCAGACATGAATTTTAACTGCCTCATTTTGAACATCTAAAACAGGCGTGGGCAAACTACCGCCCGGGGACCACATGCGGCCCGTTAAACATTTTAATCTGGCCTGCCAAACTTGAAAAAAATGAATTGAATAAACCTTGTTAATGTTTTATTTTCTAAATACTGTGGTGTGTCAAATACATATATTTTGTTGTAATGCTTTTGTTCATTTTCATTTAAAATCAAATGGATTTTTTTCCTCCGATGAGGTGAGGTTACCAAAACACTCCATCCATCTGCTCCTGGTCTGGCCCCTCTGTCAAATTTTAGAGCCCATTATGGCCCGCCAATCAAAACGTTTGCCCACCCCTGATCTAAAAAAGCATTTAAAAACATTGCCAGTTTAGTTTTCGACTTTGCCTTTCAGGATATTCCTGTGAGCCCCACAACAACCCAGCTGATTTTTTCCTGGACGTGATTAATGGAGACTTCACTGTCACCAGCATGTCCAAAGTCAGCCTTTCTGAAGGTGATGCATTGTCTTTACAATTCCAGATAGTTTTGATCAGGCCATTTTAAGAATGAAATGTGGCCTTCATATCCCTCTCCTTGAGTAGATTTGGACTTGGACGAGATGAGCAGCTCCAGGCAGAGCATGGAGGAACGCCTTGTGGAGGAGTACAAGAATAGCAGCTACTGCAGCGACACACTTGCCCAGCTGCAGCGAATCGCCCTGGACAAGCGGCACTCCCTGCCACCTGCCTCCCGTACGGTCACCTATAACAGCTCCTTTGGCCACCAGCTGCGTTGGGTGCTGCACAGAACCTTCCAGAACCTCATGCTGAACCCACAGACGTCCGTGGCACAGGTACGCACCTCTTGTGTCAACTCATCTATTGGAAACAACGTGTCTTTCCGCAATATGGCTACCGATATGGCTGTATTGTTTTTCTTTTTCTTTTTTTAATTAAATATTTTGGAAAAAATCCATGAAACTCTGAAACGGCGAAAAGTGAAACGCTAAGTGGCAAGGGATTACTGTACTAGAGAAATGCACCACTTTGTGGCAGAATGAGATATTACCTCTAAATAGCATACACAGGTTTTCCAACCATCCGCTTTATGTGGATTACATATCGATTTATGGTTTTATAAATCGATATCAGGCTCTGAAAAAGAAATTGATTAAAATCGATCATCTTATTTTTCAAACACACCTCTACCCACTTCATTTGTGTGTTTGTAAACCTCAAAGACAATTTACATTTCTAACAAATTTGACTTTCATGTTTTATAAACATTACACAACAACTTAGTGTTGCACAAACTCATTTCTTTCAGCATTGACAACAATAGTCTGTGGAAAGTTTTTTAGAAACAAAGTTTTCAATAAGACTAATGAATATGTTTCTGTGCACACTGAAGTCAGTTTAGACCTCAGCATCTACAGTATCTTGTGTACCGTTTCATCTTAAAAAATATATATATATTTCGTAAACATCTGAAATCTTCATTTTAGCCAACATTTATGGATAGATTTGTGTTTTCATCAACATCAAAGATGATTTAGTCGTCAATGAACCTTCTCTGGTGGGATCAACCTGATTTTTCAAAGCCTTGAGAAGTCTCCTCACTTTAAGAATTATTAACAGCCAATTGGGCCCAGATAAAACCCCATAATCCCACCAGTGGGGATCTGGACGGCGCGGGCGCCGTAATCGGCTTTGGTGACTGCTGTGACCCGACTCTTGCCTCCTCTGGACTTGATATCATATCTGGCCTAAGCCCCCCTTGAACTCAAACCCCACTAGCCCTGCACCAGCGTGGCCGCCGCTACGGCCGATGCATCACATGACGTTGTCACCATTCATCACTCCAGCGCCTAGAAGATTACTAGCTGATCCCTTCACCCTGGGAACCGCTTAATTCTGTCATAATGTGTCAATTGTTGGGATTAAAACTTGTGTCCTTTTTTGCTTTTCTCACTCTCTGCTGTCAAATCCCCACAAAACATCCCCTCGCCACCACTGAAATGTTTGTGCGTGTGTGTGTGTTTTCTTCCCCCTCATTGGGTGTGAGGTGGTCGGCGGTCTGTCCATTCAGACTACGTGTGCGTATGTGTTTGTGTATGTGTGCGTGTGTGCGTATATATATATATATATATATATATATATATATATATATATAAGGCTGTCAAAATTAAAGCGTTAACTCAAGTGATTAATCCAACATTATATATTTTAACTCAGTTTACTCAGTTTGACTTACTTCAAAAATAAGTTGCAAATATTGTGCCATATTAGCTGTCTTGAGCACGTCTCAGAACAAAACATCGTGTTCAAGTTACCACTGGGCCTTGCAAACCAACACTGCTGTGAGTGTGGCGCTTGTGGGCAGTTTTGAGAAATGTCTTGAAGAAAAATGCCTGTAAAGATGTCTCCATTTAGATCCTATTCAAGAATCACAGAAAGCTATTTGAATTTGTTTGAACTAAATATAATTCATATTGGGTGATTTTGCATCAATTGCAAGATATTATTCATGTAAATATCTGTTACAAGCTTCACAAAAAATTTTAGTTGAAAAAAAGGGATTAATCGCACTTAGTCATGGATTTTTTTGTGATTAATTAGTTTAAAAAAATTAATCACTTGACCGCACTAATGGGAAATTGTCCCAAATTAATTTTTGGTATAATCAGCAATTGTGTCAATGTGTGTGCAGGTGGGGGTGCACGTTTTCCTGGCTCTAATTGTGGGAGCCATTTTCTTTAGGGTCAAAGACGATCAAAGTGGCATCCAGAACAGGTGAGTAGAAACGCATGAAGAGCTCAAACACAAAAGCCCCCCAGAAAAAAAAAAGAAAAGGAAAAAAAAAAACATTCTGAAACCAGATTAAAGTGCAACACTCTCGTGGCAAAAATTAACTTAAAGGGAAAAAAAAACCTATACGTCCCTCTCCTGTACGTGGGTAATGCCGCTCTGAGAATTGCATTAATTCCTATGTGGACTCGCTAATCCTCTTAATGTTGGCACAAGCTGGTACTCACAAGGTCAGCAAAGCACATTTGAAATCCCAACCAGTCTCCGGACCCACCATAAGGTCATTGCATTCACACCGGACTGGTGGATGGGGCTTAAGCGGTGCCCCTTAAGGACGCCAGTCGGGGTTACAGAGTGGAAAGCGGGCCTTACCTCTATCTTTGTCTTCTTCCAGGATGGGGGCGCTCTTCTTCATCACAACCAACCAATGTTTCAGCACAGTGTCGGCGGCCGAGCTCTTCATCGCTGAACGGAAGCTCTTCGTGTATGTTGTCGTTGAAGTTGAACAATTGTGTTTTAAATGTACGTGTGCGATAATGGATGCCCCCCGCCTTTTACTTCATGTTTTTACATAAGTGCCTATTATAATAGTGTAATGTAAAAAAGGTTTGATTTTGAAAAAAATGCAGTCAATTGATGAGATGCAAGGCCGCTGGTGTGTACTGTAGGTCGCAATTGGTCACTTGGAAACATCAGATTCAACAAATTTTTAATATACATTTCTGTAACTATCACAGACAATGTTAGTATTCGATAAAATTATGTATTTCGTTAACAATGACAGTTTTAATATTCGAAAACCTGTCGTAAAAGTCTCATTTGAGTATGTGACACAAACTTAAATTAAAAAAAAAAAAATTGTGACTGTTTGTTGCCGCAGACACGAGTACATCAGCGGCTACTACAGAGTGTCCGTCTACTTCCTGTCCAAGGTGTTGTCCGACGTGGCCTTACGCACCGTCACCTCCGTCATCTTCAGCTGCGGCGTATACTTTATGATTGGTAAGAACAACTCATCATTTCTCCCGTGTAAAAAAAAAAAAAAAAAAAAAGTTAACCAATGGAAAAGTTCAAACCGTTGCACCCATGGTATGTGCTTCTAAGTCACACATATTTGGACGAGGTCTCCTTGACCCGCTAATACAAGGTGACACAAAAAAAACTAAAATTTGCTGAAGTCTAAAATGTCATTTCATTTATTTATCAATGTTCATTTATTTAGAATTGTGTTTACATAAATGTTTTGACAAAAAACATCTTTTTTTTTCTCCTGGAGGATTTTTTCATTCCCCGGAAGGAAGAAAAAGATGTGCGTTTTTAATATTTTGACTGAAGTTTACCGGGGAAAAAAAATGTGCAAAAAGTTTTCATTTTCTGAGAACCAAATGGTAAATTTTATGAGGAAACAAAACAATCTTTTTAATTCTGCCTAAGGATGTATTCGATTTTAGCAGGTGGTCAGCATGCTTTTGTCTAATCATAACTCGGGCCATGATTTTAAGAAGCTGACAATATTACAGTCATATATTCTTTGTCTGCTGTGAAGGCTTCCATGTGCAGGGTCTGTCTTATTACTGCCCCCAGGCGGCCAAGGTGGGCAGCAACACAGCGGCCATTTAATTAATGCCTAATGACATTTTAAAATATTTTCCTGTTCGTGTACTTTGGGTCTTTCTAGGAAGTCATCAGATTTCAGTGTGAAACGATGACGTTTTTACCGCTGTCAAATGTGGAAACGGGTCAAAGGTGACCCGAGCAGCATGTAAGTCTCAACACTTTATTCTTCTCTCACCACCGTGCTTGATTTGGACCTTATTCAGGCCTGAAGTGCACCTTGTCCGCCTTCTCCGTGTTCACGTTGACGGTGACGCTAGTGGCATACACGGCCACCGCCATGACAATGGCCATCTCAGCGGACCAGACGGCCGTGGCGCTCGCCAACATCTTCATGACCATCACCTTCGTCTTCATGATGGTGAGAGAACGTATCGTTATCTTTAAAGGACGCAATTTCTGAGATATCACAATGGCTATGAAGCCATTGTTAATTATGGTATCGTTTTGTGAAGAAAACATTCCATTTTCTGAGAGAAAGACATTGTAGTTAATGAAACTAAAGTTGGACTATCATGAGAACGGTCTTGTGCAAAAAGAAAGAGCGGTCCTGCAGATGAGTCAAGTTGTGATATGTGAAAATAATCTGAAATTGACTTAAAAATTGTCATTTTTTAGAGTGAAGTTGTCATTTTAATATCAGAAAACTGTTGGCATTTTATAAGAATTCAATTGACTTTCTTTTTTAAGAATAAAGATTAAATTTTACAAAAACTAAATGTATATTTTTCAATAATAAATTTAAAATTATACCAGAATGAACTTACTAGTTTTTTTTACAAGAAAAAACTATTTAATTTTAAAAGAATAAATATGAATAATAAATACTATACTTCCTTGATAATTAGATTAAAATTTCCAAAAATATATATATTTTTATTCTCCAAGAAGAACTGTATTTTAACAAAGATTACATTTTATTTCTTTTTAGAGAATGAAATCAGATTTTCAAATTAAGTCACAATAAAATTGCCAATTTAATTTAACATTTTGTTTATTAATTTTAAAATAATGAAATCTTATATCCTTTTTACGCATTGAAAATGTTTATTTTACAAGAAATTTTACATAAATTGAATAATAATTTTACAATAGTAAAGCTGCGTTTGCAGTTTAAAAAAAAAAAAAATCACCTTTTTGTCACTTTTGTCAAAAGTGTTAATACAAAGCTAATAGTAGTAAATTAGTAATCTGATGCGTCCAACAACAAAGAAAAATCATCCATCTTTGGCTCTTTCGTGTACCTCTAATCAGATTTTCAAGAAGCCACTAAACCCGATGAATACCAACCAATCAGACGGAAGGTGTGACCGGTGAGGTGTGTAACATTTACTGTGCACACTCATCGCCGTTTTTGATCAATTTAATACATTTTTTATAAAATAAAGTAATCCAACATTAAGTAACTACTTTAGCAAAATAAATCGGACTTTATAGTACAATACATTACCACTTTATTTATATAGCAATAACATTACGACTTTATTGAAATAGGCTGACTATATTTTTGTAACATTAAAACTCAATTTATTTGACTTTATTCACAAAATGTTGCTTTTTTTTTGTAGATCTTCTCAGGTCTTCTGGTGAACCTTCCAAGCATCATGGACTGGCTGGCGTGGCTCAAGTACTTCAGTATTCCACGCTACGGCCTTGCGGTAAGTCCTGCGTGATAGAACAAACTTCCCTTGGTCGTTTGTTTCTCACTTTGGACTTTTGGACCTTCAGGCCCTGAAGATCAACGAGTTTGTGGGTTTAAAATTCTGTCAGAACGTCAACATTTCCGCTGCTGTGACCAACCGCAACTGCAGCGTGGCGCCCACTGTCGGACTGACGTGAGTAGAAAAACGCTGCTGTGTTAGCGCTGGCTGTGCCATTGCAAATTTGAACGACGTTATTTAAAGCTCAAAAAAATGATTTAAATGATTAAGTCCTCCATGGTAGTTTGCAGTGTACTGTGGTAGTTTGACACTTTGGTGAGTCATCTGCATCAGAAAGGAAGGTCTTTGTTCACACTTTTCTGCCATATTGTGTTGAAATAATATTAATATATCAAAAGTGCGTACCTGCGGTATCAGTACTCGATATGGGTCAGTATTCAAATACTGATCCTGGCATCATCAGTATCATCCCAAATTGCAACTGTAATTATACCCCCAAAAATTGTGAATTTACAAGAAAATGTAATTTTACATGGTTAAAGGCGTGATTTTAGGAAGGTTTTTGTAAATTTTACAGGAATAAAGAGGTAACAGGGTCACCCATGAAAAAAAGGTCCTCGCTGAAGGTCCAGACCAAGCATGACTAAAAGACCCCAATGATGAGTAATTTAAATGGATCCAGTTTTCCCTTGCCCAGACGCAGGTCATCGGGTTCCCCCTCTGGAGCCAGGCCTGGTGGGGGGGCTTTGTTGGCGAGCTCCTGGTAGCCGGGCCTGCACCCATGGGGTCCGGCCGGGCACAGCGCAAAAACGCAACTTGGATCCCTAGGACTCCTGTACCTGTCCTCTTGAGAGGGGTTGGACACTCTTCCACTTTGGAGTTGCACAAAGTGAGAGGCGCCGAGCAGGTGTGGGCAAAATTATTGCCCTCCGGCTTGGCACCCGTGCGTTGGGGTTCACCCCGGTGGACGAGAGGCTTTTTCCTTTTTGGAGTCCTTGGAGGGTGTGCTGGAGAGTGCTCCTACTGGGGACGTCATCGTTCCACTGGGGGACTTACTCACATATGGGTAATGACAGTCAGACCTGGAGGGGCGTGATTGGGAGCATCGACGCCCCACGATCTGAACCCGAGTGGGGTTCTGATTTTGGACTTCTGTGCTCGTCTTGTTCAAAGGGTGTCCATATGTGCACTTGGCACCAGGACACCCTGGGCCGCAGTTCGATGATCGACTTTGTAGTCGTGTCATCGGATTTGCGGCTGGATGATTTGGACACTCGTGAAGAGCGGGGCGGGGCTGTCAACTGATCACCACCTGGTGGTGTGTTGGCAGAATCCCTTGTCAGAAAGATTGTCAACTCCCACCTCCGGCAAAATTTTGCCCACATCCCAGGGGACGCAGGGGGCATTGAGTCAGTCACACGCCTCAGTTTCCCTGGTAAGGTCTAGTCAGGGGTTCTGGAGAGGAGGGTCCATAGGGAGGTGGGAGGCAATCATCGGTGAGCACGACGCACACACATTTCCCTAGTCACATTAGCAGTGCAAATTGAAATCAGGAAAACATTTAATTAAAAAAATACCGTCTGTGGGCTGTAAACATTCTTCTTCACATTAACATTGTGATATGAAAATGCATGATCTGGATTTTTTTACAACCTAGTAAGTTTCAAAAAACATTCCAAAAGTGAAAGTAAAATCGTTTTGTTTTGTTTTTGTGTGTGGTCTTGTTGTAGATGTGCGGGGGAACAGTACCTGGACTATCTGGGCATCCAGTACGACACGTGGGGCTTGTGGCAGAACCACGTGGCGTTAGCCGTCATGCTAGTGGCCTTCCTCCTCATTTCCTACCTGAAACTTCGCTACATAAAGAAGTTCACTTAAGAATTCAGAGTGTGTGAAGCAAACCTCTCATGTGCAAAGGTGTGAAATACTTTATGAAGCTACCTAATGTACCCTCACCAGATGAAGTTATGGATCTACCTGTCTGTCTCTGCTGCATGCTGCACAAGTGGTTTGTATGACTCGTTCACATTTTTTCTGCTTTGGATTTGAATTGTGGGTGCTCAGGCTTCGCAAAGCATTCAAAACCATGCATATCATACATCCATAAGAAAAGGAAAAAAACAGAGAAATATATGAAAATAAACATCATATTGATTATTTTTTTGTTGTATTAATTTCTTAAGGCATATCTGGTATTGGAGCAATCCAAAAGAAATTAAATGTATTTAAGTTCCATGAATATTACGACACTTCATGACATTACTAACTGCATTTTGTTACAGGTAACTTGTAACTGCATGTATGCTTCCATTTAATCGTCAGATGCACCCCGTGTTTGGAATAAATGGCTCATATATTCTCATACCTACCGTTGCTGACTATTGTTATTCGGTTTAATAGTATAACTTCATCAAGTCTATTCTAACAATTCATACGAAAAAAATAAATGACAGCATGTATCATTCCTGCTCATATCATAACGGACGACATCGGAATCGGACATTACTCAAGGCCGTAGTATCGGGTCGGAAGTGGAAAATGTTGTATCGGGTTGTCCCCAATTTTAAACTGTTTATTTATAAATATTCACATTAAAATGTTCATTTTTTTAAAGTAGATATGATTTTTGTCATACTTATCACTCATGTTTTTTATTGTTCATTTACCTCAGCAGTAAAGATTTAAAATGTAGATGAAAATTGCTATCGCCATTGATTTTATTTGATTGTTTCAAACAATTCACATGATTGTATTAGCGTATAAATGTCTTTTTTTTTATATATATATAATCGGTACTCAATAACCTATGAACTAAAACAAATAAGTGGTCTATAAATATATTCAAAAATGATAAAAAAAACAAAAACATAGTTTTGACACTGATTGATGAAAACGTATCTTTTTTTTCCACATCGGGTTGTTTAGGATATTTTTATTATTTGACCTCTAAAGCTTCCGCAATTCAAATGTTAATCTGTTGTCAATATAGCTGTGACGGTTCAGAAAAAAGAAATCCACCTGTCGCTGGACGTAACACTTAATTCAAAACTATTACTATATATATATATATATATATATATATATATATATATATATATAAAATATTTATATTTATATATATTACGGCTGTCAAAATTAAAGCATTAACTCAGGTGATTAATCCAAAAAGTTTTGACTCTGTTAAATATTTTAACTCAGTTAACTCAGTTTGATTTATTTAAAAAATAGTTTGCATACTTTGCAAATATTGTGCCATATTAGCAGTCTTTAGCACGTCTCAGAACAAAATACTGTGTTTAAGTTCCCACTGGGGCTTGCAAACCAACACTGCTGGAGTGTGGCGCTTGTGGGCAGTTTTGAGAAATGTTTTGAAAATAAATGTCTGCAAAGATGTCTCCATTTAGATCGTATTCAAGAATCAAAGAAAGCTATTAGAACAGTCTTTGAATTAAATATACTTCATATTGGGTGATTTTGCACCAATTCCAAGATATTATTCACGTAAACATCTGTTATAAGCTTCGCAAAAAATAGGTGAAAAACTGTGATTAATCATGGATTTTTTTTTATTAATTAGTTAAAAAAAATGTTGACCAGTGTTATCTAAAATACAATACAAATACATTTCAAATGATCAGTAACAATAATAACAAATCACAAGACAAATCTAATTATGTAATAAAATATTTTGCTTTAAAACAAATTTGAAACTGTGAAAAATCCACCCCCCCCCTTACAAAAACCACTAAACCACTCCAATTTTGATATCACTTTTATTTGATAAACACTTTTTTTTGTAAAAAGGCAAATAAGAAAATATTAAGGCACAGGATAAAATATAAATGCATGGGTTTCCCATGAACACTATTCGCACTCCAAATTGAAGTTTGTTTCAAGTTAAAGTGTGTGTGTTGTGTGTACATTACACTGATAATAATAAAAATAATCTAGTTAATTGGAAGCTTGGATGCAAAATGTACATAATACTGTGAATTACAATCAACAATGAACATGGAATACAAAAGGTGCTTCATTTGGTGTGTTCAAACATGACAACAGAATGTGAATGTGTGCAAAAAATATATAACAAAGGCGAGCCACATTAGAGCATGGATGCTGGCAGCCAGCTGGCGTTTGCTACAAAGGCGCATTCAGGCCACACTGCAAAGAACAAAGTACATAACAAAAAGGATACAAAGAGCAGAAGAAAGTTGTACAAAGTCAAGGATACATTACATAGAGTATTGATAATATGGGAACTAAATTGTCATTTTTTGAAAACAAATGTTTTTATATATATTGCATTATTGAAAAAATTTATCATTACTCAACTCCACTTTGCTCATTCTTAAATTAAGTTCAGGGATGAATCTAGAAACGTCTAAATCACGTTTTAGTTCAAATTTTGACAAACTCATTTTTAAAGTTTTCAAATTGGCAGATTTTGCATTCATGAAGGTAAATGACAAAATTGAGTTAGTCCACTTCAGCTCTCAGGGACTCACTTTATTTTTCTAATGATGCGACAAAAATTGATCAAGTATTTGAATTTCTTTTCAGCGTGGTGATCCCTCATTCTAGTCTTTCATCAATCCTCCATTTGGCTGACGCTGTTTTTGTGACTTTGTGACTCAAGAGAGAACCTCAGCCATACCGCCAGTCTCCTGCTTTTCTTGTCATTGCTCTTATTTATTTGCAACCAAGGAGCCGCTTAAAGTGTCTTTTTTTTACCCTTGCTTTTTACACGTGAGCGCTCCCGTTGGTGTCCGCGGCGTCCACAGACAGCGAGGAAGGGGGACGGGGGCGGGGCCGCGGCGTAGCTGTCCCGGAGTGAGGGTGGCCCACCTGCGAGGAGACGTCGTCCGACTCCCAGCGCTCCAGCTCCTCTCTCACCAGACGCTCTTGCTCGCTGTGAGCGTCGGCGTCCCGACCACTGCCGCGCTCCTCCTGACAACACATAGTGACCAATTTGGAATTGTGTATAATTGCCACAAGACAATCATCAATCACAAAACTATGTTACGTAATCATCTATATTCAGTAGTTGAAATATTCAACACAAACGAACCACACACAAGAAGTTCGTCAGGATTTCAAAGTAAGATCAAGATTTAGAAGTAGGGATTCAAACTAGGCTTGGGTTTAGCGGTGGAATTTCAAGCTAAGGTTAGGGTTTCAAAGTAGGGTTGGAAAAAAGGCTTAGGGTCCAGAAGTATGGTTTTAAACTACGGTTAGAACTTTAAAGTAGTGTTTTAAACAAGAGTTAAGGTTTAGAAGTAGGGTTTCAAGCAAGAGTTATAGGGATTTAAAGTAGGGTTTTAAACTATGGTTAATGCTTACGGCTTTCAAGTACGGTTTGAAAATAGGGTTAGGATTTCAAATGAGGCAAGGGGTTCAGAAATGGGTTCAAGATTAGTGTTAGGGTTTAGAAGTAGGGTTTGAAACAAGATAAGATTTAGAAGTAAGGTTTCAAACATGGGTTAGGGTTTCAAATAGGGCTATAAGCTAGTGTTAGGGTTTAGAAGTAGGGTTTGGGTTTAGAATTTGGATTCAAATGAAAGTTAGGGTTACAAAAAAGGGTTTGAAATTATGTTTATGGTTTCAAAGTAGAATTTCCATGGAGGTTCACAACAAGAGTGAGATGATGAATGTCAGAATGTGGAAGGTTTCAAAGTAGGGATTTGTCTTGCAATCTCCACGAATGAACGCCATACCTCCATGGCTCCTTCGAAGAGTCTTCCCAACACGTCCCTCCTCTTGAGCGTGACCCTCTCCATGGCCTCCAGTTTGACGATGACGGCGTCAATCTTGGAGACGATGCTTCCGATGGAGTGCTCCATCCTGTCCACGCGTCTCACCAGCCTGCCAACGACAACACAGCTGTGACGATGGCGAAACAGCTTCCCTGATCGTCCCACCCCCGTTGGTTTTGAGCGCGCCGTACACTTGAAACTCCTCGTAGGAAACGCCGCCCGAGCTGCTGCCGCGGCGCCGCGAGCTGTGCCCACTGTCCTCGTCATCATCCTCCTCTGAGTCATCCTGGCCACGCGGCGGCAGGCTGCGCCCGCTGCACGCTCGGGTAAGGGAGTTGCGCTCCAGATCCAAATCCTCCTGCAAAAACATTTGCAGTCATGAAAAGGAAAATCTCCACTTTTGGAATCTTTTTTCATTTCACTCATAACTAAAATATGCTTGGTTTTTTTTTTTTGTGGCTCAACATAACAAAAAAACTCACAAACTTGTAATCCCAAACCGGACTATTTCGTATTTGCTGGAAAAAAAAAATATATATACATTTCTTATTAGGCAGTATGCATATTTGCATATTGGCAATTTGGGGGGAATCTATCCCCGGTTATCTATTTATTTTTTACCAAATCTCTTACTTTTGCATTTCTGGAATGAGCATCAATTATTTGTGGATCGCTATGCCCTGCAAATAATGGGCACCAATATAATTCTATTTACCCGATCACTAAAATTACCTAAATAAAGTGTACAATTCTGAGTTGTTTTTTTTGTTTATTACATTTTTTATCTGGTAAAATTACCAAAATATTCGTAAAATGATGATTGTTTTTCTTGCAACATTTTTTTGGGTAACATTCAATCTTTTCTCTTTCCAAGTAAACAAAAAAGAGGATTTAGTCTTAACATTAAATATAATTTCCTTTTTTCATCTCGTATCTGGTAACACACTTGTGGGAATTTTGCAACCTAAATGTTTTGGGCCAAAACATCCCCCCAAAAATTTGCTCTGCTTTTCATTGGACAGTGAAAATCTGTGAAATTAAAATGAAAAATGCTGTGATCCCCTCCCACCACTTGCAAAAAGTCAATATGAGAATAATACAAGAAAAATCATGATGCAGTAAAAAGTCATGAGAACAAAGTCATGTTGTGAAAATAAATGTGTGGTCTGCCATTTTGTTTTGGGGTTCACAACACTGAATACATGTCCTTCATTTTGTTGCCACCCTCATATAAGAGCCCCCTAAAATGCTTGGCCGATGGTCTATGTACTAACTCGCTCCTTCTCCAGGTCGTCTCTCATCTGCTGGTGGTCGTGTTCCGTCAGCTCCTGATGACCGTCGTGGTCATATTTGGCAAAGATGGCCTCGATCTCAGCATCCGTGTGGCCCTTCCTGTGCCAAAACAGCGCCAAAAACTAATTTATATCCTCCTGAAAGGCGCTTCCAAATCTAATTTTTAATTATTATTATGATCATTCTTAATAAACAATGAGCAAATCAAATGACTGCGCTCAACCTATTCACTGATTTTGGACTTAAGCCAACGCAATATTAGCATTCCTTGGGTGCCAAGGAAATTGTGATTTTAGGTCCTTTACAGCCATCTAAACTATTTTCTCAATATATGCTAAATTTATTTACAGTATATATGTATACATACATACAAAACCGTTTTTCATTAAAAATGATCAAAAGTTGGAATACTCCAACTTTATGGAAAGAAATTGACATTTTTCTCAGAATAGTCTGAACTTTTTTTCTTGTAAATCTGTGACTATTTTTAAATAGACTTGTACTTTATTCCCATCAAATTATTTTTGTTCTTCTAAAATCAGGAGTTATCTCACAAGATTTCAACTTAAACTTTCCAAATTTAAAACTGTATTTTCGCCCCCATTAAATTTATATTTCAAGTTTGATTTTCCCATTATTAAGATTATTTTTTTGCAGTAAAATTATAGGTTTCATTTTGTGATATATATTGTTTTTTTTTCTTTTTTATATATCTAATTATGTTTTTTTGTTGTACACATCTGACTTTAATCTTGCCGATTTTTTCCCTCATAATGTTGAATTCTTTTTTCATACAGTTACATTTACCATTAAAATTAATCTTTTAAAATCTAATCAAAATGCTCATTATTTTACTTATTTCACCAAATTTTAAATAGTTATTCATCTATCTTTCGTCTTTTCATATGACAAATTCCTCCTAGTGAAATAACTTTTTTCCCTCCGCAGAATTCTGCCAGTTGAAATAATCTGGCCCTTGGCGGAGGTCACAATCTCACCCCTTTAAATGCTGTCTCAGTTCATCCAAGTTGAGTTTTCCTCCAGCCCGACGCAGGCTGTCCGAGATGTCGTCCACCGCCGTCTTCTTCAGCTTGAGCTTCATCAAGGCTTTGTTACAACCCTGGCGGAAGCACTTTTTTTTAATCGCACACTCCTTAACTTGTTGTTGGCTAAAAAAAGCAGAAGAAGCCTGTTTTACCTTCTTGATGAGGTCGCTCATCTCCATGTCAGACCTCTGCTGAGACATGTCCGCCTTCACCTCAGAGTACGTGTCGTTGATGATGGCCAAGAACATGTTCTGTAGCGAAAACGTCGTGATGAGTATTTAACAGATACGTGCGCTGGTTGCACAAGTGCGTGCTCACCATAAGGATGAAGAAGATGAAGAAGACAAAGGTGGTGAAGTAGATGGGTCCCAGCACCGGGTTGGCCTCCTCAATCTCTGAGAACTCAAAGTCTCCCAGGATGATGCGGAATTGGGTAAAACTATACAAAAACATGAAATACATTTTCCCACGCATGAATCTTAGTCTATAAAATGATGACAAAGGTGGAGCTGTTTTGGTTAGCAACAGAGTGTAAATGGGTAATTAGAGTGAAACGCTGGTTACTTTTCTTAAGGAGGAAAATGTTTTGTTTGCCAACAGGTTAGGCTTTTATGTGTTCAAGTGTATGACACACTCATGGCATTTAATTTTTAATTGACTGCAGTTTGTTAGAGCGCAGACCACTATTTGAGGAATTCAAAGGTGGTGTCAGATGTTATAGGAAAGTTAATTATCGCTTAAGTGCTGCTGTTCTGGTTAGCAAGAGAGTTCCAAATGGGTATTTACAGCCAATGAGCGGTGCAGAACCACTTGAGGAAATGCGGTGAATGGCATGCGGGCTTAAAGTTGCTGTTCTTACATGCTGGCCTGGAATGTGCTGAAGTCGTTGACTTGAGTTCCGAAAAGCAGGTAGGCCAGCTGGGCGTACGCCAGGAAGATGATGAAGAACATGATGGCAAAGCCAACCAGGTCCTTGGCGCAGCGAGACATGGTGCCCGTCAGCTGGCTCATGGTCTGGTTGAAGTTGATAAACTTGAAGAGCTGTGGGAAGGCATTGCAATTACAACCATATTCCTGTAAATATCATCGCTTCATTGGCAAAATTTCGAAAACCCAGAATTGTTTCTTGTAAAATTGCTTTTATCTCATAATATTAAATCTTTATTCACATTATTACACTTTATTCTTGCCAAATATAGAACACGGTCAAACTACTTGTAAACTTGCAAATTAATATTATTTTCATCTTACTCTCATAAAAATCTTGTAAAATGATGACTTTCTAGCAATATCACAACTTAATGCTTGCAAAATGCATTCATGTTGTCTTGTATTAGCTTTCTGGTCAATTCAAAAACAACTTTATTCTAATACAATGACATAGACATTAAAATAAAATTGTGACTTTTTCTCATAATATTATAACTTTTGTCTGATATATTTTTGACTTTTTTTTCACTGGGTCTTCATTCCATAAAATTGTAACTTTTTACATGTAATACCACAACTTTTGTTCCGAAAAATTCCAACTTTTTCAAATAAAAATAAAAAATAATAATAAAAATTAAAAAAAAAAAAAAACTTTTCTGAAAAAAAAAGAAAACTCCGAATCAAAGAGTATCCCAAACCAACATAAAACATTTCTTATATAAACTGTACCGGGAAAAAAAGCAGCCCTTGGTGGAGGTAATAAGCACACTTTTCTCATTCCAGTCAGAATTGTGGAGTAGGCAGGCATACCTTAAGCCAGGAAAAGAAGACGATGATGGCCACCACGTTGTTGAACTGAAGCTGCAGGTTAGCCAGAGGCTCGAACGTGGGGTGGCTGGTGTAATTCTCCAGCAGGGTCTTGAGCAGGTGGCTGACCATGGCTGTTCTTGTTATGTTCATGATGATGGCCACCACACTCAGCTGCAAAAAGAGATCACAATCACGACATCTTTGTGATCAAAATCAATCATAATATCGATAAACAGCCATTTATTACAATGTAGAGTGAAAGTGGAGTTTAGAACTTAAAAAAAGAATATTACAAGGAGATGATGGAGGTTGGGCAAAGTCAGTAAGTTGTGACGTGGTAAATAGTACAATGGGTTCATTTGAGGTGAGGCATTTATTATTTTTGAAGTGGACAACACACCGAGCAATTACCTGTGAGCCAATATTTGAAACAGTTCTATATTTGTTACCGGACGCACGCCGAGCATCTGCATGGCGCAGAGCCGTCGGCTAATTTGAACATCTGAAGCAATTTATGCAGAAAAGAGTCCACGGAATCATTTGATAATAATAAAAATTATTGTGGCTGCGGTGCTGCAGTTTTGGTTTGTTCAAATGGGTACAAAAGTAGCTCCCTAGTGGTACAAGCCTTCATTTCTTAAAGAGTGGAATTCGTATATTTGATGTTTTCAAGTGGACGACACAAGCAGTAAGTCATTGAGGCAGGGCATCTTCTTGCATGGCAGTCACTATTTGAGAGAAACTACTGTGTGACACATGGTGGTGTGAAAAATCAAAGAAAAGTTAATTATAGCCTTGGTGCTTCTGTTGTGGTTGGCAATGGGAGTTGAAATGCGTAATTACAGCCTTTTTGTGATAACAAATTTTGTGGCAAATCTAACTTTAATGGATGTGAGGAATTGATATTTTTCAAGCACATGACACAAAGAGGATGCCAACATGTTGTAACTAGTGACACGAGGTGGCATTCGCATAAAAGTGGTCATTTGCGCTGCTGTTTTGGTTAACAACTGAGTTCAAATGGGCTTAGCATTTAACGCTTTAATGCTTGTGTGTGAAAATAGTGTCTATTAATTGACTAATTACTTTTACAAATTGTCTTTGCCCAAAGAAAGAGATATTTAATAGACTTCAGTGGACCACGCATCTGGAGCACAATTGGAGCACGGTGTCTGTAAAAAGGGACAGCCGCTATTTGAGGAATCGTCTCAATAGCATGAGCGGATACGTACAGTGACAATGAAGACGTCCAGGCAGTTCCACAGATTCCTGAAGTAATGCAGGCGGTGGATGCGGATCTCCAGCACTTCCTCCACCACGTAGTAGAGGATGAAGAGGCAGAATATCACCTCGCACAGGCCCATAAAGTAGTCCCAGCTGGACACGTATCGGATAAGACGCACCGTCTGGAACTGCCATGAAGTCACTACCCCGCCGGTTGCTGGGAACTCCACCAACAACCTAACAAACATTGTTAGAGTCATTACACACAAGTTTGGTTTCGGACACCATTCGGTGTGCTGCTCAGACAATATATGAAAATAGTTATCGTGGCTCGGGTTAGAGATAGCAGACTGCACTATTAACTCAAGTGGGTTGGGAAAAAATGGGCCACTAATATTGCTTATATTTTATATATGCGACAATTGAGTAAGAATTGTCTAATAAATGCTGTGCTTCTGCAATTTATGTTGAGTAGAAAATGAATTCATAAATTAAATAAATATTAAATATAATTGCGCCCTCACTAACTAATACCCGTTACTCACAGTAGGTGAGATCATGAACACCTAGCTAAGCCTTCCTCTAATAAACCCTGTGCTGTAATGAATCACCAGATTAATAGACATTGTTAAACATCGTCTTTATTCATATGGCTACAATGTCATGTCATGTCATTATCCACACCGCTTATCCTGTACAGAGTCGCGGGAGGTGCTGGAGCCTATCCCAGCTGACTCCGGGCGAAAGACGTGCTACACCATGAACTGGTCGCCAGCCAGTCACAGGGCAGACATAGAAACCGTCACTGAGTGGGAACTGAACCCACGCTGCCCGCACACAACTCGGGCGAATGTACCACTACACCATCAGTGACACCTGACTACAATGTAATATGATAAAAAATAAAACATGCCAATTTTCTCATAATAACTAATATATGCCTGGTACTCTCTACAGTTGCTCAAATGAAATCAGAAAAAAAACGGGTCAAAAAATATAAAAATATCATTTCACACTGATCTTACAACATTACCCTTAAATATAAACGTTTATGGATGATTTTGTTTTATTGAAACAGATCCAAACACGTGACGAAGACTGTACTGAACTTCCGGGCTAAATTTCGCTCCTCCCCAACATTCTAAGATTTTAAACAGTCATGATGTGTCATTTCAATTGAATAATTAGTCCATGGCACCATTATCCAGCTTTTGGTGCCATCTAGGCAGCTAGGTGATTTTTTTTTTGGATCAGTTCACCTTCAGAATTGTAATAAATGTGTGTTTTCATGCAGACAATTCTCACCTGACAATGCAGAAGAGGTTGATGTTACCGTTGTAGACAGCGAAATCAAGGAAGACAGCTCGGGTGCCTCTGTCGAGCCACAAGTGGTCCTTGAGGAAGCGCAGCTGCACCGCAGACTCCTCCCTCGTCCGGGACAGGTCTTGGTAGTAGCCCCCAGCGCCGTATTTAGACACCCGACCCCAGTGGCTGCTCCCGTTGGCGCCGGATTCCGCCACGTGCGTCCACGCCGTCCCGTTCCCGGGCCCGAAGGGGGCGGTGTCCTCGTTGGCGCGCGTGTAGACGTCATAGCAGTCGCGGACTTGGTCGCGCAGGTCCTCGTGCACGCTGCACGACTCGTTGCGGACCTTGACCTGGCGGAGCCGCGGCACCCCCAGCAGGAGGTTCTCATAGAAGATGAGAGTGTGGTTCTCGGGCAGGCTCTTGTTGTTGTACCACACTTCCCAGTACATTCCGTTGAGAAAAGGGCCCTCTGTGAACTTGGAGGATGAGGAGGCATGACTATATTGCAGTTACACAAGTTTCGATTGTATTTGACATAAAATGGCTATTCACTTGGTGAACGCCATGTTTTTGTGAAATCTCTCCAATTAAAGTCTAAATTTCTAATCCAGGAGTGGGCAAAACTTTGTGGATTTTATTTTTTAAATGGACAGTTGGCCCAAGTCATTCGTAGTTGAGATAAATGAAAAGCTTCCAAATTAACATGTTTAACTCGAGGCAGGTGTTGGAGATTTGAAACACCGAAATGCTAATCCTCTAATGAATACACATTCATATTTCATGAGCCTTTTTTGGACTCCAAAGTACCACTGCAAAACTTCCTTGTGCATGAGCAACAAACAGAATCCTACTCGCTTCACTAGATGGCGAGCTCTTTCACTTTCAGTATGTCTGCCTTTTTGGTTTCTCTGAAATTCATTTTCTCAGCATTAAGTATCACTGCCAAACACATTTATTTTGAAACCAATACTACATGAGATGAATCATGAAAATATAGAGATATGGTATATTTTATCTCCTGGTTTTCCACCGTGGGCAGCTCTATTTTATTGTTGCAAATTTGCAAACTGTAGACCTGAAACGTACCAGTGGATGCTACATACTTTATCTAATAGTTTGCCTTTATTTTGAGCAATAGTTTATACTTGGTTTATTTTCCTATCACCAGTGTTTACTAATTACTTTGAGGTGCCATTGTGGGTATAATCAATGGAAAATTAAATCATTTGGAGTGAAGTTACACACTATCAGGGGCAGATTTGACCAAGAGCAAATGGCATAAAAGGATGTTTATTTAATTGTGATCAAAACTGATGTTGCCTAAATTCCATGGCACATATTATAATAGTATACAGACTGAAAGCTTTCGTTAGAAAACTATTTTACAGAATACTCCAGTATTGTATTATGGTAATGGTAACCGCCTGGATGTACCCTCAAAAGTGACAAGAAAGTGTCCCAGTCATGGTGCGTATGAAGTGAAATATGAAATGACAAGTGGGATGGCCATCGTGAAGTGGTATGAGAAGGCAGCGTTACAGGCATCATCCTTGATTGAACCTGATCCTTTGATTGATACAGGTGGTCGAAAGAGCAGAAGGAATATGTGGAAGTGGACAGACACAGATGTCTGGGTGTACAACAAGAATAACGGGGGAGAAGTTGACATGGCGGACATGTTTTTTAGGTAGCGCTCCGTCACATTGAAATCCGTCCATAAAATGCAGCGGGCCCTTGGGCCGTACTTTGCCCAACCCTAATCTATTCTATGACGTGCTATTTGCGCTATCGTTGAGATTACAGGATGCTGTGATGTACCTTCCAGAAGTCTTCCATAGTTGACAGGCTCCTAAACGTGGCTGTCTCTCCAGGGGAAAGGGGTGTGTCCAGGAAAAGCTGCGACATGACTTTGGTGTAGTAATACATGTTGGTGCTCACCATCCCGTAAGTCACTGCACACCATTTCAAACACAAACACACACAGATATACACATTTATAAACACTTGATTCTTTTACACACAGATCCAGAACACAACAAGGGTTCCTCCAGACTAACTTTATTTTTTTTACAAAGGGCATGGTGACCACTGACCGATAATTATAGGGCTGCAATTTCAACTGTCAGATTTCAAGTAGGTAAAAATCAAAGCTCTAATACAAGCAGGACAGCCAAAACGCCTTCATAAGGGTGTAAAGTTTAACAACCCACTCTAATTTCTCCTGCCCTATTATTGTGTTGAAAGCGATTGTCGCGATTCAAGTATTCTACATAATGCTAATATCATCTGATTGTGGGACTCCAAATTGAGGTGTGACTTACACAGTTCCGTCAATATCCCACTTGACTGGGCTCTGCGTAGAATGCATAGTTTGATGAAACAATTTTGTGGCATTTCCATGTGGAAGAGGCTCTCCTCACAAAAACATAAGCTTCTCCTGCTCTGTGCCAGGAAACAGTTTCCTGAACCGCCCTTAACCACAAACTGGAAATTTTATTTTTTTACTGAAGCAGCAAAAAGGAAAGAGCAAAATGTAGCTGTGATAATTCGGGACACTAGAGGTGCATATGCTCTCAATTTTCTGGCCAGTCGTGTAACTTAATCCCTGTGTTACGTTATTCTGTCTGCTCAACTCATTAATGGGGATGTTTGTGCAGTTTTCTAGGTCACTAGTAATATTTCAGGTTTAAATTGATTACTTACGGACGCAAACGGTGATGAGGAAGGCGATGTAGGTGAGCATCTCTCTCAAAATGTTCCATAAGTACCGCTCTCGACTGCTGTTATTGTCCTCCATCAACTCTGTGCCCCAAAGAACTACAACGGGGGGAGACAAAGTACAGTTTTGCAGGAGTTCATCTTGCAATAGTTGAGTTTGCTATTGTTCGTTTGATAAAAAAATGGCCTTTCTGCAAAGATGGCTGAAAACTCCAAAACAAAACTTTCTAAAAGGCGTTTGGAGTGAAAATCTTAGCATTTTAGGGGTTCCACTAAACCCCCACCACCTCAAAGAAAAACCTCATCTAGTATTTCTGCAAAAAAAGTCATCTAATGGCAATTATACATAGAAATTTCAAGTGTTCCGTTTTACAAACAATGCGTCTTGCGAACATCCTCTTGGAACACATTTTGTTTGTAACTAGTGGAATTTATATGATTATCAGTTAAATTGCTGATCAATTGATTTTTATTAATCGATTAATTTTCGGACCTCAGCTGTTTTTTTATTTAATATTTACAATAAATCAATTGACCAAAATCGAGATCAACGAATACATTGTTTCATCTAACTCTGAACAGATTTTAACGTGCAAAGAGGATGAAGACGAGTGTATCTTACTTCTAATTTTCTGGAGTATCTGCTTCATACAGCTGCTGTGCTCACGCCTGCCCCGCTGCCCCTCATCCCCAGTCGGGCTCGGGTAGGCTCCTCCATCGAGAACGTGGGGGGCACCTACTCCGATGCCGACGTTGTAGCTGCCCAGACCGCTGCTGCAGCTGCTGTTGCTGGAGGCCGTGGACGCCGACCTCCTCCCGGGACTGGCTGGAGGCCAGTCCGCTGCCATGATCTCGTCGCCGGGCTCGAAACCCGGGTTATCGCGGCTCCAGGCTTGTCTAGACGGCGAGGACGGGGTACCAGCTGTGATTGAATCCTGATGCTGCTGCTGGATGTGCTCCATCTCGATGCCCTCGCTCGCATCGGAGGAGTGCGGCGAGCGGGTGGCGTGCTGGGGTTTTATCCGAGATGATGAACTCATGGTACTCGGGCTACTTTTTTAATCCAAACGAGCATGCGTCACGGATGAGTTTAACAGTTGGAATATTACACAACCCCTCCCAAAAACACAAAACGACAAAAAAAAAGTTACACTATGAAGTAGTTAAGAAATTCGTTAAAGGAAAAAAAAGTTACTTATTTCTTGATTTGACGAATTGGCTCCTAACTCGACGTCGTTGCCCAAAAATCCTTCCAACTGAACTTCGCCTCTCAAATGGCCCACGTCGCCCCCAAATAACAAACACATAAAAGATGCCTTAGAAAGCTTTAAGTTGTTTTTTCTTTGTTGTTTTCTTCCACAGAGGCTATAGAAGACGGCAATTCGTCGTGTTTGCGAGATTAAGAAGAGAGCGAGAAAGGTTCTCTCGTCCCGGGACAGCCATCTTGTTCTTTCGTTGTACCCCGCTCCCCCACCTTAAAAAGAAAAAAGAAAAAAAATAAGAAATGGGAAAAAGTTCTTCTCGGGTTACATTTACAGTCAGGGCGTCGAATCAAATCCTGAACGCAAAAATCTGAACGCAAATCGACTGTCGACACTTCAAACGTATCACTTTTACTTTCAATTAAAATGTTGTAGCTTTTTAATGATTTTTCAATCCATTAGTTTGTCTGGCTGGTTGCGTGTTCATGTGCATAATCTACTTAAAAATTTGGGTTAAATAAAGTTTTGGGGAGTCTAATTTAGCTGATGTTACATAATGTTGTGTACGTTAATGAACGGTTACTATGACAACCAGGCAGCACAAGCCAAGTCAGGGTTTTCCAAACTGAGGCGAGGGGCTCGTTTTTTTTTTTATTTTAAGCCAATCCAATTTTATCATGGCAACATGGTAGTTTGACTGACTTAAGTATTTAATGTCATTAAGATACTTGGGAAATGGTCTACAGTCTGTCCACTGCTAATTTGTCCATATAAACAAAAAATGTGTGGTGGGTGGAGCCAAGGCTCCGTCGTAAAAGTTCGTAATGCCCAGTGGAGGTCGCTATTGTTTCGTTTCCCTAAAATGTCTATTGTATTTTTTTTTTATCCTTGGGGGTAGTTTGACAAAAGCATGCCATATTATTAAGACGGTTGGGAATGGCTTTATATGATGAAGCAAAAAAAAAACATTAAAATGTAGAATGTAATGAATTTGTAAAATGAATAAAATTCTTTGCCCCATAAATTGACAGTCCGGAGAACGTTTCTTTGGGAGGCGGGGCCAATATTGTGTCGTCTCGGTCGGGCTGCCCAATTGAGGCCGATGATTGGTTGGTTGAAATAAACGTCACTTGTTCTTTATTATTTATTATCACTGGTACATTTAAAAAAGCACCCCACAAACATTATAAAGACACCTGATAACTGTTTGAATTTGCGAAAATTAGCGTTTTTGTCCCATGATAAGTGAACATTTTGGAGAAAGTTTTGCTGTGTCGTCATGGTTCGTGTTGCCCAGTGGATTGGATATCCATCCTGACTTCGGGTGGCGTACATCTTAAATTGTTTGCCAGCCGATCGCAGGGGACACACACACACAAACAATCGTTCACTCTCACAATCACATTAAGGGACTAATTAGAGTCCTCAACTAACTTACTATGCAGGTCTTTGGAATGTGGAAGGAAACTGGAGTACCCGATGAAAACCCACGCGGGCATGTGGACAACATGCAAACGCCATAATTCTATATTTTTTATTTATTATGATTGGTGTTTTTTTTAGAAAACAAACGCCACAAAAATATTCTAAGAAATTTGGGAATTGTTTTACATAGTGAACAAAATGCAAGATATTGTATATGATCTTTCTCCCATGATGAACAATTTGTAGAAAGTTTTTTCGTAGGCGGGACTTTTGCTGTGTCGTCATAGTTGCAGAGTCGCTGATTGGTCAGCTTTCCACGATTGGGGGTTCCAGCTACAAAATGCAGGGGTAAAACAATAAATCGAAACCTATCGCTTTAAAGATTCAATCTCATACCTTACAGATCATAAATCGTTGGCGAGGGCACTGTAAACACCTGGCTGTGTTGTCGCGGTTCACTGTCGCTTAGATTACTATAATATTATTATTATTACTATAATCCATTCTGTCTGCATAGATAGGTCTTTAACACGGTAAGTTAGCCTCCATCCTTCCTCATAGCTAATGTGGCTGACTGACACGGTAAATGCTAACTTTAGCTGTATTGTCTCGTCTAAACGCTCGTCAAGAAGAGAGGGCAGTAGTTAGATGTTGTCAAACAAACTCGTATTTTTTTGTGGACAAACACTCCATATTACCTGACAATGAGTAGGTTTTGTGCTTCCTCGCCGCTGCCCATTGTCTGCCAGACCACACAGGACTTAGCAAGTTGAAGCTCGACAGTCAAGTTGATTACAAACTGCGGAAATATTTTATAAAAAAAAATAAAAGAAAAAAAAGAATAACAGTGACATTGACTACATTTAATGTTACGAAAACGTTACAACGGCTACCGTCGCTTTTCTGTTGTGTCGTTGTTGGTGTCCACCTCCATTTGCATTCCATGTTAAATTTCAGTGACGTACCCGCTATATTGTGTGGTTATTCTTGCGTGCTTTGCTACAACGCGTATAAAATGTGTTATTTGAGCCACATTCTTGTTAATGTAACCGCGATTGGCCTGAAATGAATAAAGACGACGCCACAAGTTAGCATAGCCCCGGTGCTAACCCGAGTTAGCGCGGGCTAGCCGGAGGGTCAATTTGTTTGTTTATCACACACGGAAGTCGTTAAAATGTCATTTTACATATGTTTTTAATTATGATCATTATTGACTAGTCCAAGGACTGCAGTGTACGCTAATCAATAGAGATGACATCATGCTACAAGGCTTGTCTTGTGCATGCAGGCCATGAATGTCCGAAACGACTCATTACAAAACATAAAAACATAAATTTGGGGCTTATATTTTCTAATAATCAGCCTCTTTGCTGCCTCGTCTAGCGTATCCCGTACAATATTGACCAGCGTTTTTGTCTCACTTGATGGACGTGATGTGACACATAGATTCTGGTTCTGATTTAGCGTCCATGCTAGAGTCAGCTGTTATGTGACTGATGCAGGCCTCGAAGTGGGACAAATAACCCGTGTATGTTTTTTAAGCATTATTCCAATAAGAGTTTGGATTTTTCCTGTATCTCAAATTTGGTGGCGGGCACATCTGCTTGTTTTTCGGCCCCCTTAAACCTCATGGACGTTGTTATGAGCTGATCATTGTAGCACAGGTTGGTTGTCATTTTTTAACTGCAATTGCAGTGTTGCGTCGACTGAACGGCGCTATAAAAAAGACAATTGGAAGTCGCTCCTAAAACATATGACAAGAGCAACACATTTCCCATTCTCGAATAAAAATAATCCAGACTCTGCTTTAAATTGCTCCAGGAAAAACCCTGAAATCAACTTTGTCAAATGAAGTTGCACTGACTACTACTTTAATGTGGATGAACCATGTTATAAATAAACCCTCTTTCTGCCTCACAGCACTTAATATTGTTTACCAAAGAAATGGTGATGGAGAAACCAAGTCCCCTGCTTGTAGGGCGGGAGTTTGTGAGGCAGTATTACACACTGTTAAACAAGGCGCCAGACTTCCTGCACAGGTAATGATTGACGTGGTCGTATGAGGTGCTTTGCCACTTGTTTAGGGACAGTGTTTTCTTTATCTGTTTAATGCTGCTTTGTTTTCAGGTTTTATGGGAGGAACTCTTCCTATGTTCATGGGGGTCTTGACCCAAGTGGGAAGCTGGTGGAAGCAGTGTACGGGCAGTCGGTATGTTACAAACGTTTTTTTGTTTTGTTTGATTCTTTATTTTTTTTTTTTTTTAATTCACATCGAAAACACAGTGTGGTGGTAACCTGAACTACGAACATCCCAACCTGTGCGGTGTTGTTTAAATTTTTTTTTATTTTTTTTTTTTATGAGCCATCTTTTTGCTGTGTAAGTGGGTGAAAAAAAAGAGCAATTAGCGTACGTGATGCCCTGGCGCGTGGGCAAAAAGCGCTAAACTTCCTGGTGAACGTTCAGTTATGTATTTTTATCTTTGCTGCTGTAACACTGCTAATTTTCCCTTTGTGGGACTAATAAAGGACATCTTTATCTTTATCTTATTTGACTGTCAGCCACACAAATACAAAATGAGAACATGCACAAGGAGATCCTGTTGGCAACGACTCTCACTGAAACACTGGCTAACCGGCTCCAACCCCTGAAGTCAATCAATGGGACATTTGCTTTCAAAGGCACACATCCAACACACAATACTACAGTATGTAGTAACACCCTATGCGACCAATTTATTTCTTTACCATCTTTTGTTTCTGTAATAAAAATGTAACAAATAAATAGAATTTTCGTGGCTGGAATGGATTAATTGTGTTTTAAAACATTTCAATGGTGAAAATTGTTTAAATTTGGGCGCTGAATGAATTCACCTCATGAGTTAAGACTGTGTAGGCTGGTTTTACAACTCATGGCTCAAGTGACAATTTGTTTCGGAAAAGGTGTCTCGTTGGCGTTTAATTGTGTTGCTTGGATTGGTATTGGGAGCCAGTCACTTTCCTATGTCACCATCCGTTTTATGATAATTCTTACTCTTTTCATCTTGACCATGACTGGTTCCCTTTTGGTGGTGGCATCAGAAAAATAAAGCCAAAGAAAAATCAAGTCTCATATTTAGTGCCAATCCTTCAATTCTGCGCTCCATCCTATTTACTGTGCTTCACTTAACGTTAATGTTTAAATCAAAATCGGATTGGCTGACAAGTTTTGTTGTGTGTCTCGTAGGAAATCCACAAGAAGGTCATGTCTCTGCAGTTCAGCGAGTGCCACACAAAGATCCGGCACGTGGATGCCCATGCCACGCTCAGCGACGGCGTAGTGGTGCAGGTTCTCGGAGAGCTCTCCAATAACGGGCAGCCCATGCGGAAGTTCATGCAGACGTTTGTGCTTGCCCCAGAGGTAGGCTACTGCTACCCATCTTGCGCTCTTATCCACAGATGTGGCATCTGTTTTACAAATTTTCAAAATGTGTCTCTTTTGATTTGCCTTCGCCAGGGTTCAGTGGCCAATAAGTTCTACGTACACAATGACATCTTCCGTTACGAGGACGAAGTTTTTTGCGACTCGGAGGCCGAACTTGACGAGGGTAAAATAATCTGCCACGTCACACCTGATGTTACTGTGTATTTCATGCCGTGGTTGAAATCACTGCCTGAGAGGTTCCACTTTGCCATGTTTCTTAGGTTTTAGCATGATTTATTACTGTTGTTGCAAATTCTTTGACCAACCGGTTGTCAATATAATTGTTTTCCCATCAGAATCAGAGGAGGAAGTTGAAGAAGAGCCAGAAGAGAGGCCGGCATCCCCTGAGCCACTGCAAGAGAGCCCCAACAACACCACCTACTATGAGCCTCACCCCGTCATGTACGCTCAGACCTGTTTGCTTTTATCCACTTAAGGCATTGATGTAAAATTTGGAGCCCTTTTTTTTTCTCCGCAGTAACGGAGTGGAGGAGCCCACGGAGGAGCCGGCTCCCGAGCCAGAAGTAGAGCCAGAGCCTGAACCCAAAGTTGAGGAGATTAAGTCCGAAGTAGATGAGAAGGTTCTGGAAGAAATAGAGGAAAAAGCTCCCTCACCAGTCACTGTGGAGTCTCCGCCTCATGCACAACAGGAGCCACCCAAGGTATGTGATATGGAATTTGTATTATAGTTTTTATTTCATTTTGAGTGTTTTTAAATTGAGTTAATCTTAATTAGTTTCCATGGTGGCTTTGTTACTTTACTATTAGTGATTTTAGTTATCTATTTTTAAAAGCCCTTAGTTTAATTTAGTTTTTATTTTGTTTTAGTATTTGTTTTAAAATGTTTTACTTGTGTTCATGATTAGTAAAAAAAAACATGGTAAATATTGTGTAGTAACAATTCAACAAAATAATGTAAGTCATTTTGAGAATCCAGAGTACAATTTAAACAGTCTCCAGACTTTGAATTACAATAAGTTCAGTGCATTATACAGCTTCTAAAGTTAGATGCATGCGTGCATGCCTGCATTTCAAATTATAATAAAAAGCCAGGATCCCTTCTCTGCCAAGTTAACCAACTTTGAAAGTAAATTTGTGACTTGAATTAATGTTAAGCCACATATAAATTTGGAGCCATCTCGTGGCCCTTATCTTATTGGTTGCAGCCTTATCACGTCTCCCAAATGACTGTTCAACCATCTGCTTCATGCAAACGGCTGCTCTGTGAATATCAAAATAAATGCATTTAAAATCAAGCCCAAAGGCTTATCAATTTAATTAATTGCCAAAGATGAAAACTGACATTTTATCTTGAGTTACAATTAATTTTAATTTAATATATGTAAAATGTAGTTGGTTAGTTTTAATTTTTGAATCGTCGTTTTTATTTTATTTCATTTTTTTTTTAATTTTCTGTTTAGTTATTTCGTTAGTTTTCCTGAGTTAAAATAATGCCACTTGAAGCCTTGTAACACATTTAATCGATCAGAGGCTCTTAACAAATTTGCTTGAAGCTTTGAATAGTTTTTTTTTTCTCCCTTCACTTCACCTTGCAATCTGTGTTGTTTTTTCCCTCCCTTGTTCCCTTAGTTACTGTAACAGAAATAAACTCTTCAGTGGGTGGATAAATGTGGAGATTTAAATCGCAATTGTTACTTAAATCGTGGCAATCTGGTACTGGAATACACATATTTCTTGCCATCTCTTTCTTGGCTCTTTCCACAGATGGGCTATTTAGAACATTGAAACATGGGCAATGGTAGAGAGAGGTTTACATAGTAATCTTGTTACAAAACCTGATTTCATTGGTGTTTGGTAACGTACTTCTTAACAGGACTCATAGGAGTTAAAATCAACTTAATATTGAGGTACAATCGTTGAATTGGGCATTTGAATCTCTGCTCCCCCCCAGACTTTCTCATGGGCCTCAGTGACCAGCAAAAACCTGCCTCCCACCGGCACCTCCTCTGGAATCTCACCCCACGTTGTCAAAGCGCCAATCTCACAAGTAACCATTCTGTCTTTTGAAATTAAAATTCATTAATCATCCCCAGCTTCTCCCATGTTTGAAATTTAAATTGATTCATCTGTAGGCCCGTGTCGAAACTAAGCCAGAGTCGCAGGCGGCACCGCTCCGACCCCGAGACCAGCGCACTCGCGACAGACCGATCTTCCCCCCACGAGGCCCCCGACCAGGTACTGACCAGTTTCCTTCTTTTTCTACCTTAACTTTCTTTCAAATTCAATGAAATGTGACGTAGGCGCCACTTTTGTTTCCTCTCACCACTAGACAGCGTCCAGTCATCAGATGCACAAATGGGAAAACCTCACCTGAGTTTTGTTTACAAAGGTAAATTGGAATTTTTGAGTCACATTGCAGTTGAAAAAAAAAATTTCTCCACAAACTGCAGGACGTTAGGAATTGATTTCCATATGTTGGAAAGGGGGGGTGCACAGCAGACATTACTACAAATGGCTTTTAATTTCCTTTTCTAAAAAATACCCGTTACACTCTGCAACTGTATGCTTAAGGATGTCCCGTTCACTGCTCTAGTCGGCTTCTTATTGGTTCTCTTCTCACTTAGTCTGTCTATTCCATTTTCTGAATGGTTCTTTTCTCCTACCCATGTATTATTATGTCTGCTGATTGGAATTCATCACTGTGGTTTGTTGTTTTGTCTTTTGTTTGGTGACGAGATTCTTCGTCAGTTTGGTTTTCATTTCAATGAATGACTTCTATTTTAGTTTTTGTTCCGTCTGCATCGTAAAAAAAACAAAGTAATTGACCAAAATTTTTAGTCAACGAAATTGATGACGAGTCCCGATCTGATACCTTCACAAGATATCAAGGAAGAACATTTTCTGTTGTATTAGCTTTTTTATTTTGAATGAATATCCCAAAATGATAGTTTTGGTTAACTAAAAGTCGGTACCTGGGAATCGATACAGGTACTCAACGCTACCCCTTTTTAGGACTTTTTCTGTTTGTGGTAATAAATGATTTATTTTACAGTAAGTGCGAAGAGAGCCTATGTGAGTATGCGTTAGTTACGCGGGTGTGCATCATGTGCGCCATAGAAAATTGACAACTCTTCTACTCCCGCACAGTTGTAACTTAGACAGACACGCTTCGGAGCTGAAACATGGCACCATTTGATTTCACGTGAGTCGGTGCTCTGTAGTACCGACCCAGATTGGTCCGTACCCCAAAACGTAGGGGTGGGCATCATCAGTGGATCACCCGTCAGGATTTTAGGCTGACCCGCAGCAGCCCAGTCTGTCCCTTGTTGGTGATAGCCAATCAATGTTGGAACATAATTTCCTAGTTACAAGCAGGCCAAATAAAGACACAAATGAAAACTACACGCACACACATTGTGGTGATGAATATATGGGACACATGTCTGGGAATGAAAGTTACACAAAACATTTTTTTTTCTAACGAGAACTCACAGACTAAAGCAATGACAAATGCATCTTAGGCAACCGTCTATATTTAGGAATTCAGGGAATAAAATTCATTCAATAAAATGAGCTTGAAAATTTCGGTATCTCATAGCTGTTGGTGGGACTGGGAAATTTAAATTGTAAAATAAAATCCAATTAAATTTCTTTTTGCAAACATTTAATTTCTGATTTTATGCATTTTCTTGTCCTTCAATAAATTGAGAGACCATTAACACGCTCACTGCTAGCCCAGGTAAAATGGTCATTTTTGGCTTTTATATCCGTCAATGGCAGTGAATGAGTTAAAAACAAGTTTTGGTCTCTTGGTTGTATTACTCTATTGTGTGGACTTCATTTCATCATTTTAGCTTTGGTGGCAGTACAAAAGTGACATGTAATAAAAAATAAATAAATAAAATAAATTCTACATATAATAAATTCTTGCTGTGTTTTCTGTGGCAGGCAGCCGAGGAGAAGGTGAATCCGGCGAAATGGAAGGCAGGCGAACGGTGCGGTACCCGGATAGCCACCAGCTTTTTGTCGGCAACCTACCGCACGATATCGACGAGGGCGAGCTCAAAGACTTCTTCATGAGTACGCCCAAATTATTTTAGAACATAATTTAGACAACGGCTGGCAAATACATAAGCATCCATGACCAAGCATTTCAAGTTGATATATGACATAAGTTTGATCATTTTCCATGTTTGCAGCTTACGGGACTGTCGTGGAGCTGCGCATCAACACCAAGGGTGTGAGCGGCAAGCTCCCCAACTTTGGATTTGTGGTGTTTGACGACTCCGATCCCGTGCAGAAAATCCTTGGGGCCAAGGTAGACGGGGCATGTATTGACATTTCATTACCCCCTTTTACTCACTGGGTGGTGCTTTGGTTTAGGTCAGTTATTTCCAACCACTGGTCTGCACAACTGGTCCTCAATATTTAAGAAAAAGTCATATGTCATTGTTCACCTACTGTATGTATGTATGTATGTCGTAGACTTGCAGTGTCAGGCAGAACAATTACCGTATTTTCGCAGTCATAAGGCGCACTATAAAGTCACAAAAATTCTCCTTAACAAACAAAGCGCCCTGTCATTAAATGGACAAAGTACCACACACGTCCATCAGCCCTTGTCATCAACGAGCTGTTGGAACTGCGTGTTAGCACACCCTGCTGGGCAAAGACTAAGTTGTTCATGCTTACAATCGACCGTGACAAATACACTATCTGACTATAATGTTTGGGTGATGGTGTTGGAAAAAGCTGGACAAAG
This sequence comes from Idiotropiscis lumnitzeri, assembly GCF_059441095.1. Lineage (NCBI taxonomy): Eukaryota > Metazoa > Chordata > Actinopteri > Syngnathiformes > Syngnathidae > Idiotropiscis > Idiotropiscis lumnitzeri. Next base: position 8,877,926 of record NC_142398.1, read on the forward strand.
GGCAGCTGTCCACAATGTTTTAGTCTGTCTTATCATTTATGTTATTGCAAGCAAGAAACGTCCCAGGTTTAGACAACAGACAAAAAGTCCAAAGCATAACAGCACATCTCTTTAAACAGCCATGCAAATCTCTCTAAACCGCTTTGGGATTGTGGGTCTCTGCTCCCAGAATGCATTGCTTGAATTAGCTAAGGCTGAGTGGCTTTTGTGTTATTTTCATTTTTTTTGGGTATATTGATGGCATGAGAGATACATGTTTGTGTTAATCTTATTTCTATGTTTCATTGTTTGCTTGTATGATGATTTTTTTTTTTTTTTTTTGAAACCGTGACTCTAAGGAGTGTGGTAAGCAGCCAAGTCCCTCCCCTGACGTTGCTTTGTAGCCTATTGCCAATGCACCTAATATTGCCCTGAGCCATTGTAAATGTCATCTATTGTCAATAGGGACTTGGCATCTGCTGCAACAATGGGGTGATTGCTCATGTTATTGGGGCATAGTAGGCTGCTATCGGCTGTGTCAGTGTGGGCAGCTCTGCCAAGTTCATGCTATGCTAACAGCAGCTGTGCTATCGTCTTGTCAGGCGGTGCGTCCAGTATATGTTACAAAGACAGAAATAGCGCCCTCAACAGGTGTTGCGCCCTTTGACACGGCGCGTCTTTTGGGTGCGAAAATACGTTAATGCCTTTTCACAAGATGGCACAACGCATATCCTTAACCTGCAAAGCCGCCATTTTTGCTTGATGGTATGCCTTGAGATTTTTGTCCAGTTATTTGCCTTCGCTCAACAAAGCTTTAAGTTAACATAAGGGTCCAGCACTGATAAGACTTGGGCTGCACGAAAAATATAATTGCGATTTATTTATTTATTCAGACGACTAACGTATAAATGTTTGTAGTTTGCCCATAAATAGCATATACCGATTTAATTCCTCCCTTAGGGCACGGCGAAGCTGCTCGGGGATATACCGTAAACACTATAAGATTATGCAGTAAATAATTTATTTAAATAGACATATTCTTCTATTTTGTGATCAGATTTTTTTTCACCTTCTTGGATTTGCTGTATTTTTTTATTTTTAGCTTTGATACAGTTTTTCCGTATGGTTCTTTGCCCCCTCAACCCCACCCCCTTCAAACTTCCACAGAAATACGACTCACGAATCCTTTTCCTTCCAGTAATGTGCCAAAAAACAAAACCAAACAGTTTTTCCTCTTATGAAGTATTTATTGCTTTGGGTATTTTTCTGCCGTCCTGAACGTGCTCTTCCTCTTGCAGCCCATCATGTTCAGAGGCGAAGTGCGTCTGAATGTGGAAGAGAAGAAGACACGGGCAGCGCGTGAGCGAGAGATCCGGGGCGGCGGTGGCGATGACCGTCGAGACATGAGGCGCAACGATCGCGGACCCGGAGGCCCGCGCGGCATTATGGGAAGCGGCATGATGCGGGAGCGTGACGGCAGGGGACCGCCACCTCGGGGTGGCATGGCTCCTAAGCCAGGCATGGGGTCCGGAAGGGGTTCGGGGGGCCTGGGTGAAGGTCGCTTCACAACCCAGCGCCGTTGAGAAGAGCGCGGAGTCACCGTTGTCATCCGTTTTAATTTTTTTTTTTTTTTTTTTTTTGGGAGGTTCCCTCTTTGCTTTGGAATGTGACGCATCCTGTCAAGCTTATTTAGTTGTGAGCTGGAGGTTTATTTTTTCTCCCCCCTTCTTTTTGCTACGGCAAGTAATCACAAACTTATCATTTGTACATTTTGCGTGGGGAAAGAAACCAGGAGTCAACTTCTGCCACATTCGGAAGGACTGAAAGACTTTAAGTACCATTTAAAAAGAAAGAAACAGCCCGTTATTCTGGATAAAAGAGATTATCTGCCTTGACTTAACCTTCCATTGCACATTTTCTATGCTAGTTACTGTTGGAAGATGCAAAAGTTGTTCTATTCTGAAGGGAAAGGCCTGCCTTTTTTCCACCCTTCCCCCTTCCCGAGAGACCACTGTTTCAAAATTTGCAGACCGCATTCGCCAATATGCACTCATGGATGCTTTTTTTCTCTTTTTTTTTTTCCCTTCTTCCTTACGTCGACATTCTCGCCCGGAAATCTGCCGAAGCGACACGACACGAACGGGGCAGGCCTCGCTGCTGTGACCAATGTACACCGAAAATTTACAATTTACTGCTGAATGGACAAGGTGACTTATTTTTGCCTCGTTTCGAAATAGAAATAATCTTGGATGTTCACCAAAAGAACAGTATGTTTCGACGTAAGTGGGTGGGCGGGACAAAAGATACACAAGAATGGGAGAGTGGCCCTCTGTTTTCTTTTCATTCAAACTTTCTCATTTTTTTTTTCTTCGTCAGCTAGGGATGAAGGACGCCTTTCCTGTCATCAAAAAGTGACAGAATAAATGTACAGCAAAAGTCATAGTTTACTGTTTCGCATTCCTTTCTCTTGGTATATAAAAAACAAAAACAACAAAAAATGGTGCCTTCTGCGTTCACGTTTTTTGCTCTTACTGAAGCGATGCCATCTTTGGACTTTGGCCGGTTTGAAGTTATGTTTCTGGTCCAATTCCAGTTTTAAGATGTGACTTTTTGTACATTTTTTTGCTTTTGTTTGAAATTTGAGGGGCCCACCTTAAAGGAAAAAAAAAAGGTAAATTTTTATATTTCATGTTTAAACATAGCGCCCAGCCACTGTAGTTTAATTTTGATGTATTGGAACCTCCAAAGTTAAAAGAGAGAGGGGGACAATAAAACAATTGGAAAAAAATGTGCAGTTAATTATAAAGCTATGTAAAACTGCACGTGCAATGTTCGGATTATCATCAGCCAAAAAAATTAAGTCGACTCATGCCAAGTTTAAATGTTGACTAAAATAAAGTAAAACTACTCACCATTGGAAATGAGTCATTGTCACCGAGTGGTATTTTGTTAACATCTATGTGGTAAATTGTGTGAATGTCATGAATGTAGATTACAAGATTGCTTTCTTGAAGATTTTTCTGTTTAATTTCCTGCTATATGGTATTAGTCACATTTTGTCCTTTCCTGTCACTGGTACTTTTCTGTGGTATGACAAAATACAAAAAAATAGCTAGTTTTGATTTCTTTCCTCACCAAAAATTGTGTTGAAGTCCAACTTTTGGAGGTTCCACTATATATTTTTCTTCCCTCTCCAGGTGTTCATGTTTCTCAAAATTAAAATTTTGTAGACCACCTAGCAAATACCTGAGATCACTTTTATAGCTAGATGCATTTGTATTTTTCATTATGTAAAACTCATTGCGCGTGGTATTTTCATTCTTGTACCCTACAGGAGTTCCTCTTTTTCTTCCCCCCGCCCCCCCCCCCCCCATCTCCTTTTTTTCTGTTTCGGCTGGAAATGAAATGTGGTTTTGTTTTGATAATATTGCACTGAAAAGGGGGAAAGTGATGTAGAATCAAAATATGGTAATGAGGTCTTCCTTGTTTGGTGGGTATTGCACAATTTTTTTCCCTCTGTTTTGTGTTAGGGGGTGGGGGCAACATTTCCAGGGACAATCTGTTGGTTTTTAACCCGGCCTCCAAAATTCATCTAAATCAGTGCCACCTAAATCTGAGAAGTAGTCTTGTTCAATGCTTTATTTTTTTTTTTTTTTGGGGGGGGGGGGTATGTGTGTGACAGTGAAATTCCGCTCCTCACGGATCTTCAAAAGTAGACAAAGGTGTAAATTATTTTCCTCTGGTTGCAAGTAGACTGGATAGTCACAGTGAATCATGCCAGTCCCTTTTGAGTGGAAATAGACTGTGTGCTTAAAAACATGATAGCCATATTTTACTGTGTTAAATTAGCCTTGTTGCGCCAATAGATTTTTTTTTTAGTTGTTTACCTTTTTGATTTGACTTTCCTTTCCAATTTGAATGTGTCAGACATAATAAACTACTGATATCAGCACCACTCATAAGATCGCTCATGTGCTTTCCTATTATTCAGGCTTTCTTTAAATTTTACGATGGATCACCTAACAGGTATAACTTGGAGTTCAACATTGATTCGTGGAGACGTCTTGCATCTTAGACTTTTATGTCTGCATTATACTGTCACCTAGTGGCTCTGGAAATGTATTACTGGTGCTGCGATTGCAGCCAGACTCCTGTTTAATTTTTGCTTCTATGGTTATCATCACATCTGGCGACAATGGAATAAATATCCATCCGTTTTCTTTACTGCTTGTCTACGCTAGGCTCACAGGGTGGAATGGAGCCTATCCCAGCTGACTTTGGGTGCCAGCCTATTTCAGGGCAACCATTTACACTAAAATTCACACCATTAACTCTGAGAATAAAAATCCATGCAAGGGGAGAACATGAATGCGGATTTGAACCCTCTACTGCATAACTCTAACACGACTGTAGATAGTCTTATTAGAAGGTACATAAATACAAGAAAACCACTTGACTGCTCACTGCATCCTCACAAAAAATACTTTTACTGAAAATATCTAAATTCTCTTAATTTGTATTTTTAAAAAAATCATGTAAAAACAAATGCTCTGTTGAAGCAAACATTAAAGAAAATATTTAAATTAGAAAATAAAACCTTGGCTCAAGATTAAACACTAAAAGGAATCATAAACAAAGCAATAGTTAAATAATTCATTAGTCATTAAATTAAAAAAAAATCACATTTACTTAAAATTACAGTTCTTGTTTTATGAATTAATTCCAAGTCAAGTACCTGCATTTCATAATGTAATGCCCTCTAATGTGGTCAAGGATGACAGATGCAGATGCACTTTATTACCCGAGGCCCAACCCGAATTTACAATCATACAAGAGCTATCTGGCCAACTCTTGCGTCACTGAGCAAAAGCTACGCCCCTCACAAACGTGCACGTGACTGCTGTTCACATGTACTGTTTACAAGTAGATGGAATAAATCAAGCCTGCATCGCTAGTGGCATGGATTATTCACGTTGGAAAGGTGCCAAACATGAAACCTTACCGGTTTGATGTGTCTTTTGGAATGCACAAATAATAAAAAAGTATAAGAGGTGGATTGATTGACGATCCAGCAATGGCATGCCCAATTCCTTATTTGTAATAACTAATGTAATAACCGAAATTGAATAATCCTTCCAAGAAAACTATCTCTTGTGAGCTGTAGTGATGCAGCCAGACCAGCCGACAGATCGTGAGCGTGTGCGTGTCTGTGGTTGGCCAGTTTTGAAGGGCTCTGATATGTTTTGAAATGATAATTAAAAATGACATTGGAGGCATAAGATGGGGCCAGAGAGGAATGAATTTAATTTTACTGTCAGTTTAATCAAATAATTTAAACAAATATGATTTAATGTTTCCCTTTTTATTTATTTTTTATTACAACGACCGTTACCAGCCCACACTTAGAGACAGTGATATTACAATTTTTCTCCTTTAAATTAATTTATTATTATTTTCATCATCCATTATGCTACTACATGAATGATATAGTACATTGAAATCAATAATTATTATCGATCCAAATGCGTTGTTTTTATTTCCATAATCAGGCCCAAAATGGTCTTTGTATGTATTATTTCATTTTTGCTGTTTTATATAATTTACTTAATTTTGGTCCAAACTGCTTACCCTAATTATTGTCATTTGGTTGCTTTGTTATTATTGGCTCAATTTGGCCCAAACTGCTTTCCGTATTTATAAATATTTCGAATCGTTTGTTTATATTTTGGCCCAAATGCCCCACGTACCTTGTCCCAGATGTTTTTTTTGTCCTCGCCCTTTAAATAGCCACTAATGGGCCACGTATCGCCACGTCCTCGCGCATGCGCAGTCTCCTTCTCCCGCAAGGAGTTCCGGGGTCGAACTGTCAACCTGACAAAATAATTTAAAAACTACAACAACACATCATTGTGTACACTTTTCTCAATATTACCCTCCCCGCTCACTCGAATCACGTAGAAGAGACTCCGGGGTGTCGTCTTCGGAGGGGTCGCAAAGGGGACGTCTGCAAAGATGAACTTCATCAGGGGAGTGATGGGCGGGCAGGCAGCCGGGCCGCAGCCGACCGGAGCGGAGACGGTATGAAGCTAACCCCTGCTGGCTGTGATTAGCTTAGCATTTGCTTCCCAATACATCAAATTCGTATTTAAAAGTGCCTTTAAACTTTAAACATGTACGTGGCGTCCTCCGTTTAATGAAGTAATTAGCCTCGTCTAATTACATTGCCTAGTGTCGATGCTAATGTTGCTAACCTGTCATTTACTGCCTTTGCTACTTGTTGCCTTGATAATTGTTTTTTCTTTAAATGTATTTTAATATGAAATGGTCGCGAAACTAGTTATGATGTTGCAAATGGATTTGAACCGATCAAGGAATTGTATGTCACTTTGCTTAACTGTATCTATAATAGCGATGATGTATGAAGTTATTATCAACGATCGAGTATACATTTGTTAAGACAAACCTTGCTTAGCAGTCAGAATCATATATTGAGCCAATCATATAGTTTCTTTATCTGCATTATATGGTCCAAATTGTTTGGCGTGTGCTCTTCAACATTTGGAATGACATCAGAATTGGCGATTATCGTTTTTGGGCAGAAAGCCGAGTTCAATAATACAATTGCCTCTGGTGACAGATCCAGAAATTGTGTGACAGAGTTGCCTCGTCAACTCTCCTCGAAGATCGCAGGGATGCTGTCCGTGCACTTAAGTCCCTCTCTAAGGTAAGATCTCAACTGTTAAATCAGTGGTCAATGACAATTTTGAACCTGAGAGCCACTTCTTAGGTACTGCCCCTCACAGTTCATGATAGTAGTACATATGTATGTATGCTATCTATCTATCTATCTATCTATCTATCTATCTATCTATCTATCTATCTATCTATCTATTAGTGATGGGTCCAGCGACACCGAGGCGTCGATGCGCGCGCCGAGCTTCCAGGGCAAACCCCGTGTCGGTGCGCGTACTGCTTTGAGAAAGTCACGTGACCACTACCAGAATCGTGTCGACACAGCGGTCGCGCGCCAAACTGTGTTCATAAGGAAGCGCATCTATCAACAGGATGGACGCTCAAAACAAGCATCGAGTTATTGGCACGTTACTTTGCATTAAATATCCGCAAGATGAAAGACGTCACTGTTGATGCGCACTCAGAGGTGCAGCGCGATACGTCAGCAGGACACGTTGCACGTACGGAAGACCCGCTCTTATACTGGAAGTCCATGGAGGCAACGTTCCCTCACCTATTTATATTAGCCACACAGGCGTTGTGCACACCGGCCTCTTCAGTGCCTTGTGAGAGGATTTTCTCAAAGGCGGGGGAAATTGCCTCAAAAAAAGAAATAGACTGAATAACAAAACGCTGGAGAAACTAATTTCTTTTGAATAAAAATCTTTAATTACAATGAGTCCATTGTCATTCACAACACTTTTATTTGGGCATTCATACAGATGTTCTCTTAATTTATCAACTGCGTCTCAAATATCAAAGATTTTTTTTATGAAATTGCGTGTATGTAAAAATAATGTGAAAGCAAATGCCTAATCAGAATCAGAAATCCCTTTGTCATTGTACTCAAGTGTGCAACGAGATTAGAGAGCTCCCCTCTCCAGTGCAATACAACAATAATACAGTTAAATATATAAATTAGATAAGAGAATAATTAGTGCGATGGAAAGTAATAAGAAATAGGATATATAAAAACACATCACGTCGCTAATCAATGGAATTGGATAAAATTAGTTTGACAGATCAGTGTCAGATGACCCTGTCAAATATTTCCTGCAAGTCCACCAGGTGTCAGTATTCAGCAACACAGTGTCAACACAGTGTCAATACATTGTGTCACTGTGTCAAAACAATACAGGATGCCTCATCTACCCATCACTACTATCTATCTATATGTCTATCTGTCTATCTATCATTCATTCTGTCTTACATGATGCCCACCTTAAAAGTGAGCTTTACAGATGCCACACCAACTCAGTGTGGTGTCAGATGTTTATCACCCAGTGCAGTGGTTGCAGTGCAATGGTTGCGGCCCTCGTTAAAGTGGATAGATTGATAGATGGATTGATAGAGGCACCTTGTGACATCACCTCTTATATTAAGCAGGTGCCTATTCAAGGTGCGGCGTTTCCTTTTCAACTGATTGACAGACCTGCTGTCTAGTTGAAGTGAGGCTATTATTTTAGGAAACGTTCATAGCTGAAAACAATGCACGCTCTTGAATGTTGACTTGTCATTTATTTTGTCATCAATGAAATGATGAAACATTTCTAACATGAGCTAATCATTGCCAGGAATTGTGAGTTGAGTTGTATTTCCTTGAGTGTATCAGGACAAATGGAATTCGGAAATACCTTTTAATTGTGTGGCTTCTATTGACCTACCTGTGTTGAAATGATTGCCATTTGTTTTGCAGAAATATCGTATGGAGGTTGGCACACAAGCAATGGACCACTTAATAAACATCCTGCAAACTGACAGGTATTGCAATACAGTTGACACTGATTGTCTTTTATTTTTTCCTCTATTGGGAAACCCGAGAGCCATCTCCATGCTGAACTAGCCTTACCTTGTAGAACTGCAACATAATGTGTTTTTATTTATCCAATTTCATATTTATTTTCTATTTAATATTCAACTAATCTAATTTATATATTAAATTATACTATTGTATTGCGCTGGAGTGGAGAGCTCTCTAATCTTGTTGCACATTGAGTATGATGAATGACAATAAAGGGGATTCTGATTCTGAACTACTAACAAACTCCCGCCGCCATAACACCTTTGATAATTTCACACTTCAGCATATCCAAAATGAAACATATTTAAAATTGTTTTGAGGATCTTAATCAAAGGTTTGAGATTGAGCATTTACACTCTGGGCTGACTTCTCCTGTGTTGGCATCTTATTCCATTTGTGTGCAGCATAACAGCTAAATGCAGCTTCACCATGTTTACTTCAAACTCTGGGCTCCACTAACTGAGCTGAATCTGCAGTGATTGTACAACACTACTCTTCCCATTTTTGCTTTGAAATCCAACAGGTCTGACTCTGAAATCCTCGGCTACGCATTGGACACGCTGTACAACATTATCTGCAACGATGAGGATGAAGAGCAAGGTAGTGCAGACGTTGCCACTGATTAGAAATAGAGAATGTCATTTAAAGGTGTCAATGTGGTGGTGTTGTGGACAAACACTCAGTGTGCATTGCTCTCTTCCTGTACACCAACGGTGTTCGTGTTTTAAATGTAAAGATTGTCATCTCTCTCTTCTTCTCTTCCATGTCTTAACCTCACAGACGAATCAGAAGGTAAAATTTTTTCTCTGCGCATGATTGCCCCCCCCCTTTCTCATAACCCTCCACCAACATCTGCACACCTGACAGAGGCCATCATTAGTAAAACATTTAGAGACACTTGTGTTGACTTTACTAGTCTACTGAAACTAAACGTCTTCCAAGCAAGCATATTGAGACATTTATCCATCTTTGCCTTTTAAAGAGAACCCAGCCAAGGCAAATGTTAAGGACTAATCAAGTGTTTTTGGCTTGAGGAGGAGTGGAAGCTGCTTGCAGCAACAAATAAGTGCAGTGAGTGAAATGCTTTGGTAAGAGACGGAGAACCAGTAAGGAACATCCGCAGACTCAAGCAGGATTTTGAACAATTTATCAGCCCAAATTGTGGCGGCTCCGTGTTGTTTCCCACAAAGTTGTAGAAAACAACGTCTGGACATTCTATGATCTCAACACACTGCCTGACAATGGGTTTATGGGCGCCATACTGTCAACCAGGAACTCTGATTAGGCATGTCTTTGCGTTAGCTATGGTCAGTTTTTGGCCTTTTCAGGTGGATTTTTGGCAGTTTTTTTTTCCTAATTATTTTAGGCTGATCCACGTCCCCAAAAAGCATGCAGTTGCAACCCCACCCCCCTCAAAAAACAATAAAAAAAAAAAACAACAAAGACAAAGGCTTTGGGCACTAAATAAAACTATGAATTAAATAAAATAAAATTACTAAAACCAGAGCAATAATCCATTTATGTGTAAAAAAATGTATATTTAATAAACAAATGGAGATATTTATAACTTGAACCAGTGCCATATTCGACTTCACTGTGACCTGTGTCAAAGGATTTCTGTTTGGTGCCAATAAACTTCCAATCCAATTAAGGAGCTTTCAGTCAGTGCTAGCTGACAACTAACTTGGGGTGAATGCGGCAAACTCCCTCCATTAATAGGTCTTCCAGTATTTCTTTGTGCTCCCCGCACAAACTCATCTGTCATTTCCTTCTCTTTTTTTTTACAGATGAGACTGCCCAGAAGCAGGCAGATGACCTTGGCGCCAAGTTCACAGAAGCCTTCATCCAGGACTCCGAGCATATCACGCTGCTCCTCACCATGTTGGAGGTACTGCTCTCTGAGAGATGAGGCGCAATGGCCTTTACGTTAGGGGTTAGAGTACCACTCATTCTCCTCATAAAGTGGCTGGCGGGGTGTTTATTTAGTTTACTGCCGAGACTACAAAGTGTTTATTCAAGTTAGTGGTTATTCGGGAGGAAGACTTTACTTGGACCTTTTTTCGATAGTAAAAACATTTTATGTATTTTTATAGTATTTAATATTACATGTTAAGGGTTGACGTGAGTAGTCAACGTATTAACGTTTCCCCTCTGCAATGACAGTTATCTAATTGTCAAACATCGTTTGGCATTAACAGCGCGGACGCTTCACAGAAAACAAGCAGCGTTGACTCAAGCATGTGGAAAGATGTTATTAGCAATAAGACCTATAGCACAGTCAATTGTAAAACATGCAAGTCTATCAAATGCAAAAAAAGCACAAGTGTGTTGCCCGCCTCTTTAACTTATTCAATACCATTGACGGATAAATACGTCAAAATCCTTTTTTTTTTTACTGGGCTGGTTGTGAATGAGTTAAGAAAGACTATTGCCAAACATTCCCTCCTTTTTCTAAAAAAAACTAGAATACTGTAACAATGCTGCAATTGTGTCACCACGTGAATTGTTAAGCTCTACATGTCCCGACTTTCTGTGAGGCTTCTAAGGTGTCTGAATGTGATTGGATAAGCGAGTTGGAGTGTGGGAAGAGTGAGCTTGCCTTTGGAGGCAGAGGCCCAATTGGCGTCATCCACTAAAGACAAATTCCTCCCTCAAGTAGCGTGACTTGGTTCATCAATAAAAAAAAAAAAAACTAAAACAAACAAAAAAAACCAAAACAAACGTATTATCTCTATAATAGATGCCTATATATTTTTTTATTATTACCCCTTGACAAAGAGTTAAAAATGCAATTTTATAATGTGTACATATAAACACGTCCTTAAAATCACATTACCCTTGAGTCCCGTTGAACTATTGCTAACCAAAACAGCAGCTGCGTTACATAAACATTGCTTTTTTTTTGACAGGTTTATTTATTTGGAAAAAAAAATTCGGATATAAATAAATGCCACACGCCAAATAATTAACCCCCACCACCTGTAGTTGAATAATAATTTGCGGAAAGAAAGTATTTTTGGGACATGCACTGCTATAGCACTTCCTCTTTCAAAGTCAACTTTACAGAGGCCACTTCTGCTCTGCCCTGCATTTCTTTCCGCATGTTTTATTTGTAGGAGTTTGACTTCCACGTGCGTTGGCCCGCTGTGAAGCTGCTGACGGCCCTTCTGAGGAACCAGTGTGTCCAGTTGCAGAGCATCATCCTGGTCAGCCCCATGGGTGTGTTTGTCATCCTTTGTTTTCCGCATGTCCTCTAGCTCTTTCCAGAATGTGTGAAAGAATTGCTTGCACTTGCAGGTGTCTCCAGGTTGATGGACTTGTTGGCTGATTCCAGAGAAGTGATACGTAACGACGTGAGCGCTTCAAAATTTTTTGATTCAATACAATTTTTTAAATTCCATTCAGAACCTAATTGAGCCATTCCATACCTCCGCAGGGCTTGTTGTTGCTGCAGCAGCTGACCAAAGGCAACGCTGCCATCCAGAAGATTGTGGCTTTTGAGAACGCTTTTGAGCGCCTCCTGGATATCATCACAGAAGAGGGCAGCAGTGACGGAGGTACAAAAAGCTCCATTGCAGGAATTCTCACAATACAAGTGTACATTAACCAATTAATTGATACAACCCCTCGGTCTCGTCTTCTGTCCTTACAGTATCGGGGCCAGCATTGCAACTGTGCTCTTTCACACACTGCATCGACAATGATCCAATCTTTATTGCGCCACAGACCGGTTTCACAAGACAACATAATTTGACGGAGTGGCATGGAAACAAATAAAAACAAGTGATTTAAATACCACTCATTATGCCAAATGTCGTTGCTGTAATTAGCGGGAGCCCTACACATGTTTCTCCTCAATGAGCAATTGTGCAGTCCAATGCAATAATCCATTCTCATTATGAATGTATTATTAACAAGTCATTAACCAATTATATAGGGTTGTAAAAATAAATAGTACATCCATATAACATATCTTTCCAATGAAAATAACTTACCAATTAATAATAAAAGTGACTTTAAATGAACAAAACAAAATACCTTAAACAATTTTAGGGAGAAAAAAAATACACTTGACTTTTGATCATGTAAATGCTTTTAGGCCATACTTTACACACCTCTATTAAAACGACATTGTAATCTTTTCAAATATAAACAAAAAAAATCATTTGGCAATGAGGGCTGTCATATTTATCTATTTTTCCTTTTTGCCATACCTGCTACAAAATGCTGAAATCAATCAAAAAATAAATCCTGGTGGAATTTCGCGCCTCACTAATCTGAATTGACACAAGATTTACCTCCAACAAAGCTTGTTTGTGTGTTGGGTGTCTTTGTGCGCAGGCATTGTGGTGGAGGACTGCCTGCTCCTATTGCGCAACCTCCTCAAGAACAACAGCTCCAACCAGAACTTCTTCAAAGAGGGCTCCTTCATCCAGCGCATGAGGCCATGGTTCGAAGTCGGTGACGACAACTCGGGCTGGTCGGCACAGAAGGTCACCAACCTCCATCTCATGCTGCAGGTACCATACAGCATTCTAGTAGGCCTTTTTTATTTAATTTTATTTTTTTAACATAAGCTCATTTGGGTTCTGACCTCCACAAAATCCCCTCCCTCAAATATATATTTGCATTGTATATGTTGCAAATGTGTTTGAATTCATTGATAATTTTGAGTATAATCCTCGCTCTGTTTTATGGCGACACAACTAAAATACACTTTGCTCATTGATCCCAGCTGGTGCGAGTCATGGTATCCCCGGTGAATTCACCGGGAGCTACGGCCAGCTGTCAGAAGTCCATGTACCACTGTGGCCTGCTGCAGCAGCTGTGCACCATCCTCATGGCCACCGGCGTGCCGGCAGACATCCTCACCGAGGTAAATAGCAATCAGTAATACACAACTGGACAAGTGAGCTTTTTTCATTTTCAAGTCTTCTGTCGCTGCTTCCTTACAGACCATCAACACTGTGTCAGAAGTAATCAGGGGCTCACAGGTCAACCAGGACTACTTTGCATCAGTCAATGCGCCATCGAACCCACCCAGGTAAGACAACAAATGGACAAAAGAGTAATCACCAGCTTCAAATATTTATGTTGGTGTGCTCTATCTGCAAAGCCCTAAAATGCCACATCATGTCACAAAAGCCCTGACTAAATAAGAAAGCAGTAAACCACCCAACCCCAAACGCAAGATGTCGAAATGAAACTACTCAATCACTTCTAAATAGTTCCTTGATACCAAGTTGGCACAAAATGGTGTCAAAGCACTATTTTGACACCAAGATGGTGGCTGAAATTCACTACATCTCTACCATGTCCCCTCCTCTCGTTTTGGTCCGTAGACCTGCTATAGTGGTCCTGCTCATGTCCATGGTCAACGAGAGACAACCTTTTGTGCTACGCTGCGCCGTGCTCTACTGCTTTCAATGTTTCTTGTACAAGAACCAGAAAGGGCAAGGGGAGATCGTGGCCACGCTGTTGCCCTCCACGATTGACGGTCAGTCACACTCTTCATACGAGTCAGCTATTATTAGCGACATGACGTTAGCAGGGAGGCATTTCATCAAATTTGCCACAAATCCATTCAGTTTCGGTGGAAATCTGAATAAACACGTAGTTCTCCATAAGGTAAATGATAAGGTAACGTGTTGTCCGGTTAAAAAAAAATGCATGTTCTCTTTTGACTCATTCTTGTAAAGCGCATGCTGCCAATCACAGTGAATATTGTCATTTAAATTTTTAATTCAAAATAAAAATGTCTTCTTTTTTATTAACACATTTATTCTCCATCATTACTCCGATGTATTGAGCAACCGTTTGTGTTGTTTGCGTCCCTCAGCCAATTCCATCTCTGCCGGACAGCTGCTGTGCGGCGGCCTGTTCTCGGCCGACTCGCTGTCCAACTGGTGCGCATCGGTGGCCCTGGCGCACGCCTTGCAGGACAACCTCACCCAGAAGGAGCAACTGCTGAGGGTCCAACTGGCCACCAGCCTGGGCAAGCCTCCCGTCTCCTTGCTGCAGCAGTGCACCAACATCCTCTCCCAGGTAGACGGGGGGCCAAGTGGACACTCATAAGGTGGTGTGGGTGGAGATAGTGTTTTAGTCCAGTGGTACTCAAACTGTGGTCCCCGGATCCCCTGGCGGTTTGCGGGCCGTAGCATGGAGGTCTGCAAAAATATTTGACAATAAATGTAAACCATGGGTCAGTGATCGTTTTAACAAAACAAGCCAACTGAAATGTAACCAACCTAACTATTTTTATTCCTTATTGTCTAAAAACAACCAGAAATTAAATCCGGATGACAATTACGCCACACAGCCTCTGCAAACTGTGGAAATAGATGCTGTTTTGCAACAGAGCTGAGTTGCATTCAAGAGCGCCAATGTAAATTTTTTTCAAACTGTTTTTCACCACTTTAAATTACTTTATATTGCGTGAAAACAATATACATATCAGTATCGATTAGTGAAAAAATATGAATTTGGGGGTTTTCACCTGTTACATTATGTAACAATATTTACTGTTACTGTACATATTGTATTTGAATACAAGAAAATAAAAAGTATACTTAATAATTAAAATCATATATATTACTCATGTAAATCAAATTGAAAAAATTACCGAATATAGTATAGCCAAACAGTTTTTTCATGCTAATGCCGAGAATGTCAAAGTTTTCGGCAATGATTCTCTACCACACTTTGAGAATTACTGTCCTGTAGCATTTTGAGGTGCAAGTGGTTTTGTTGAATTACTGTTACAGTTAAAAAGGAAAATCAAAAAGTTAGAAAAGCCCACTTTTAGTGGCCCGAGGATGACTTTCATTGATTCAAGCGGTGTCACGTTGTGGTTTTTCAGGGTGATAAGATCATCCGTCGGGTGAGTAAAGTGCGTGCTACATGTGTTTGTGTAGTTTCAGCGTGTTTTTTTTTAACTTGTGTCTCAGCTTGGCTTTTGTTGGAGGAAGGTCTTCTGGGGGGGAGGGGCTACGTGCGTGTGTGTGCGTGCGTGTGTGACGGGGATCTTGGTGACTAGCAACTCCTGGTTCCCCCTTTTTATAGCGCAGCTTATATATTATCAGGTTGCACTGGTGCACAATCACCCCTTCTGGGATTTCAGGTACCAAATTTCTTTATTTGGGGGCCCAACACAGCGTTTGTTTACTCCACTGCCGAGCACCAGGTGTCTAGGGTCATTTGCAGCATTATAAATTGGATTTGGGTGGAGGCCCTTATTTGTACATATCAATTTTTATATATCTTTCTCTAGTTTATTTGGTTTGAATAAAATTGATGTGTTACCTATATTACCTTCAAAGGCGGATAATTGCCAAGTCAACTTTGCCATCTTAAAAAATATTTGCCATGCCCCCAAATATTTAATTGGAATAACTAGTGTTATTAATTATTAGCATTTATAACATACAAATTCTTCACATTCCTTTATCAATTACATAATACACAATTCGATCATCTCTATTAAGATTAAAAATATTATTCACTTACAACTCTCTTAAAATGACATCTTAACAGATCCCTCTTCTACTCCGCAGGCGGTCAACAACCTTTTTTTTGTACAACCTGTTTTATTTTAACCTCATTGGGTGGCCATGGAAATCATCATTCAGGCACATTGTTGTTTTAATGAAATGTAGTACATACAATATAGTACAATACAACTATATTCATATAGCGCTTTTCACAACAGTTGAAGCTGTAACAAAGCACTTTCCATATGGCACATCATCTTAACGCTTGTTGGCCCGCAGTACAGATACTAGTTAGTCAGTACTTCTTAATCAAGGAGTTCTGACCATATTTCTACAGTACTCTGACAGCATTTGTAGCCTGTTCCAGCATACTTTGTTTGTCCAAAAAGTGATTTTGTTTGTTTCAATTTTGTGCATTATGTCCTACTTGGAGACTAATTCTGAAAAGGTGACTTTTATAAACTGCCTATGTTGTGAAAGGCTTAATAGGTTTTAGCTTGTTGCATGTGGTTTGCAGCCTGCAGCTACAGCTTCTTGCCTTCTCACTGTGTTTTTAAGGGATATTTGGCTGCATTTTCATATTTTTGTTCCCCACAAGAGGTGGACTGATTCATAATTAAAAAAATTTAAAAAAACTATGAACGAATATTTAGTCTGTATTTATAAGCAAGCCGCTCATTTGAAAAATGTGTTCTCCCACATTCATGCCAAGATCATTGATTTTGTAAGAGATGCATGTACTGCTGTACCTAACATGTCCGCTGATGCTGTTTTTTCCCGCTAACATTATTAATTACTGCTTTTTCACAGATTCTGCTATGCATTACTGCATTACTGACTTTGTAATTTAATATATATATTTAATATATATATATATATAATATATATTTGCACAGAAAATTGCAACTATTGCATTTATTTATTTAATTTTACAAACAGTATTTATTAAGTACTGTACTAAAATAAAAGTACCTTTTTTGAAAAAAACATTTTCAGGATGTGTAAAATACGCTTGCTTGTAACTAATGGCTGATGGGGGATGAAAAAAATGGAGTAACTATTGATTTAATTAGGATGCAAAGATTAAACTGAGATTTTCCAAAATTGAATTCAAGATACCTGTGTTGTGTTCCTCAGGGCAGCAAGGTGCAGACCAGGGTGGGTCTACTCATGCTACTGTGCACGTGGATCAACAACTGCCCCATCGCCGTCACCCACTTTCTACACAATCAGGAAAACGTCCCCTTTGTATCCTCAATAGCTGTGCTCTATGCGATGGTTCTCTCTATTTTTGATCGGCAAATGAAAATGAAAAGACAGAAATAATTATGTTCTTTGTATTTTAATCCAAAAACAACGACAAGATTTTTCAAAATTCAAAATTGTGCTCAGATCAAAAATGCAAAGTTGAAATTTGGGCGACAGGATTGAATTTGATTTCAAGTTAATTGAATGTGTTAATGTGACCCAGAAGTTTGATATCAAACATCAGCAAAGCATGTGCATAAAAGCTTCTCCGCACTGCTAATATAATTTTTTGTCTTTAAGTGTCCTTGACTCTCACACCCCTGCAGCTCACTGCACAGATCTCTGAGAACCTGGGAGAGGACGAACGTCTGGTGCAAGGCCTGTGCGCGCTGCTGCTGGGCATCTGCATTTACTACAACGACAACTCGCTGGAGAACTATACCAAGTGAGCTCCTCACCTCCGCACCGCTTCAACATCACTTGTTTACTTGCGGCTGAACTTTTCTTTTGTCTCTGTGTGTGTTCGTTGTTCTCCTCAGAGAGAAGTTGAAGCAGCTAATCGAGAAGCGTATCGGCAAGGAGAATTTTGTGGAGAAACTAGGCTTTGTCACTAAACATGAGCTGTACTCGCGCGCTGCCCAGAAGCCGCAGCCGGTTTTCCCAGCTCCGGACCAGATGCTCTTTGACCACGAGTTCACCAAGCTGGTGAAAGAACTGGAGGGTCAGTACACAAGGGAAACCTTTGAGGTTTCATTTTCTGTTATTGGAAACCAAACAGTATAAGTTCCAAACGGCTGTCATCAAAAAATATGTGCAAGAAAAATAAGATTTGACATTTCATATAAATTCTTATCTCACTTGTAATTATAAAACACTTTAAGACGACCAGCGCTGTATGCAAGGTGGTGTACATGGAGTAAAAGTAAGTCATACAACAACAAACAATAAAACAAACTAATAATGACGACCGTAAAAAGCATAAAAACATTAAGCAGGCAAATCTCATGCCGAGTCAAAAGCCAAAGAATAAAAATTAGTTTTTTGATGAGTTTTAAAGGCCTGCTACTCCACCACTGATGAAAAACTCTTAGAGCAGGTGTTCACCTAATGCCAGGGAAAAGTACCGACTTCAGGCTGTTGAGTATCAGAATCTTGGCTTCAGTTCTTTGCATGACCTGAAGTCTGCAGGGTTATTGTAGTTTGGGATTTTTCACTATACTTTTTATATTTTTGAGATTAAAAAATAGAACAACCGATTTTCATACTTTTGAAAATACTCTGTTTTTAGTTGCTTTTAGTTTTAGTTGTTTATATATGTATATGGAGTGATTGTGTGCAAGATTAAAAAAAAAGGTCACATGGTAACGCGTAGCAAAGTAATCTACAATTCCCTAACGACTGACTTTACTTCGTCTGAACACACTCAACTTTATTTACAGTATATTGCACTTTCAACAACAAGAACAGTTAAAACAGTAATTGAATATTTTGTGGAAACTAATTAATAATTAATGAATACGTATCTTGTGTGATGGCAGCCCATTTATTTGAAAATTGGGGGAGAAAAAAAAGCTAACTACAAGCATGTCCTCACAATGTCATTTGTTCCGTTTTTTGTCTTTCTGTACCCCCAAAATATAAAGCCAAAGAAATGCACATGGTTTGTTTGACTTTTGAAATGTCTTTTCTCAAATACTTCAAAACTGATTTGCCTTTCTGGCGTACGTAGGTGTGATAACCAAGGCGGTCCACAAGTCCAGTGAAGATGAGAAGAAGGAAGAGGAAGTAAAGAAGACGCTGGAGCAGCATGACAACATCGTCACCCAGTACAAAGAACTTATCAGGGAGCAGGCAAGAACCTTTCTTGAGGGATAACTCACATCCAGAGCTTGAGTACTTGTGCGATTGATTTTGCTTTTGTGGTCAGGACGCCAAGATACAGGAGTTGAAGGAGCAGGTGTCCTCCATGACCACCCAGACTGAACAGATGCAGGCCACCATGGCCCAGCAGCTGAGCCAGATCCAGCAGCACAAGGACCAGTACAATCTCCTCAAACTCAAGCTCGGTATGTTCACCTACACACTATTTTTTTTTAACTGCGCATTTGTAGACAGCAACAAACTCAACATCAGCCCAAGCGTCTATTTTTTTTTTTAGCTTCTTTTATTCATTATTGCTTGGGATGGGTGAGTACCAAAGGCAGCTATCAGTATCGTGCTGATACAGCCTCATTTGAAGCTGTCTGGTACTTGTGGAGGCTGATGATACCAGCTACCTACCTATACTTTAGGCAAAAACATTCTGACATTGAGTAAATTCTCCCTGGAAGCAGTTCGCTGGATAAATCATCTCCGTTTAAAAGGTCTTTGCTCACAATTTTGTTGTTGTGGTCTTAAATTAATTTTTTTACATCAAAAGTACTTGTAGTATAGATACTTGGGGTCTGTGAGGACTCAGACTCAATAGTCGTACTGGTATCGGTCTGAAACGTAAGTGGTATCAAACATCCCTAATTATTACCTATTTTAATCGAAAGAGGATATCTTTTTATTTTCTGGATATACAGTTAATTTTTCTATTATTTCATAAAATAATAATTATTACATAATTATAATTTATGTAATCTATGTAATCCTAAAAAATGCAATAAAACATGTATTATTATTATTATTATTATTATCATCATCATCATTCAAGTCTAAAATGTTTTTACATACACATTTCAACCTTTTTAAGTGTCATGCCTTCCATATGAATGACCTGATCTGGCCCATTTGTCAGTGTTAAAAATGAAACCTGTATGTGTGTAGGAAAGGAAACATCGAGTCAAGCCAACAACACGCTAGGAGATGGCGCCCACCTTAATGGCATGCAGACTGAAGAGGCGGCGCAGCTTCGAGAAGAGATGGAAGAGCTGCGCAGTCATCACGCCTTCCTCCAGACACAGCTGGGTGAAAAAGACGCCATCATTGACTCCTTGGTTAGTAGTGACTTACGACTTTGTACACCACCACAGTGGATATGTAGTAAGAGGCAACATGCAACGAGAATCTTGCCTTTTTCGACATTAATTTGCATCAAATGAATATTACATTTCGGGATGGCGCCCATTTTATACCCTACATGCATGAATGTACATTGCAGGAAGCCTCAGAATAGTTCCAGGATTTTTATGCTCTCTTTTTTTTCCCAGAATATAAAACATTTCTATGTTCTGAACAGCATGTTTGTTACATGCTTTAGTGAAATTACCCTAAGGGTCAAGAATTGTTAGTACACCTTACGTACTTGATTGTGCTTGTTCTCTTAGCGGTCGAATGGGTCTCAGCCAACCGAGGACGCCACAGGAGACCCGGACAACGCAGAACTCCTCAAGGTGACCGACACTTTGCCGCCGTTGATGATGGTGATGATGCATGGTGCTTGTGTGGTTCATCTCCATGACTTGGTGTCGCTTCTAGGAGTTGGCACTTCTGAGGCGTCAGGTCCAGTCGCAGGCAGCCGAGATTAGCCAGCTAAAGACAGACAATGAGTGCCTGCTTAGAGGAGGTGAAACAGAGGTAAATGCATTTGCCACAAACTAACACACATCTTGGGATTTGATTGGGCATATTCGATGCATAAATAAACTCCAAGCAGGAGCCTTACTGTTGCTCGGATGTAAGGAGATAAAAAAACAATGTTGTTGTCTTTTGTACACTTTAGTACAGAGCAATTCCTATGGGTTGCATGGAGCTGCCAGTGTGGCGTAAAACTATTATGACTGTTCAGACCAACTTTTTTTTTTTTTTTTTTTTTTCTAGGAGCAGAAATAATAGGAAAAAATACAGAGTGGAAAATATACCATTATGTCGAAAAATTAACTAAGTAAACATTGTATATTTCTTTTTTTTTATTATTAGCATTATTTTTATTTTATTTTATTATATCATTCTCTGTCTTTTCCTCTCATCATTGTTTCCCGTAATGGCACGGGGTATTTACTTCCGCATGCACATAACCCGTAGCATTATGGGGAAAGAAACAAAACAACAAATGTCAATCATGAATTGCAGACATAATAAAACCACACAATTACAGTTGAACAATGTTTATTTACTTAATTTTCAAACGTATTGTTTAATAATCAAATTGATATTGATTTTGCCCCCGCCCCCAAAGTCCTGCTGTATTTGTGCAGTTTGTCGATGAGGCTGAGTTAGTGACATATAAAACTGAAAACTTTGGGGACTTAATCAGGCTGCGGGAATGCATAATTATGATGAAAACCTCAACAAAAGGAGAATATAATTTCAGGGCTATTTTAACATTTGATATAGTTAATAATCAAACTGAACCTCCTCAGTCTACAGGTGCTGCCCCAAGCGGTGACTCCTCATTGGATGCCACCAAGACGGCTGAACTGGAGAGCAGACTAGCCGCGCAGACATCCGAAATAGAAAGACTCAAAGTGTGTGGGGAAAAATGTCTTTCACTTTAATGCAAATTAATCATTCAAATTGTTCAGTTATCCTCTGCTGTATCATACAGCCTTCTTTTTTTGTCACGAATACTCCAACTATGTTGCAGAAATCTGTGATTGATAACAATTACATATTGTGTGGTTGTTTTGGTGGGGGGGTGCTTTTACAGTATACAATACCTTTTTATTTCTTTATGTATGCACATTTAAGCAGTTTATTGAAAGCCGGGAAAACAGTAAACAGCCAAAAATTTCAAAACTGCAATAACTACAGTGTTTTGTATAAATTTTGTTTGCTGAGATTTTTTGTGATTAAATTTGTTTGCAAAATGTTTAAAAAGTGGGTTTTAATAAGTTTAAATGTGTTTAAAGCTAGAGGTAGCTTTGAAATGACTTTTTTTTGTTGATTAGTCAATGAATCATTTTAAAAAAGTTTTTATTGCAATCTTTAGATTCTATAACAGTACACTATTTCAAATTAATCTAGAAAAGTTTACGTGCATCTCCGATTGGAAAGGAATTGTAAAAAATTGTCAAAAATAATTCTATAAATAGGTGTTGATTCAACATTGCATCTCTGCTGTATCCCCTTTTTTTCTATGTCATTGTCCACTCCTCAGGAGGAGGTCCAGGACCTGAAGGAGGGCCGGGTGCAGCTAGAGCAACAGGCAGCCTCGTCCACCAGTTCCGCAGCCATCCTGCAGACGGAGAGGGCCAAGCTTGAAGCGGACCTGTTGGAGTCCAAGAAGGAGCAGGATGACCTTCTCATGCTGCTGGCCGACCAGGACCAGAAGATTCAAAACCTCAAAAAGCGACTCAAAGGACTCGGAGAGACGGTATGCATGACTCGGAGAGACTGATGATAATGACCTTAGAACTAGAAATTGAGCTAACTGTGATGTGGGGAAAGGGTCTGCCACTCTTTTGTAACCCGGCAATACCAGTAAACGGCCACGAGGTGACTGGATCACTCTTTTCTGGAGTTAAACTACAATAGAAGTAAAACCACTTGCTTTTGAAGACACCTTATGATGATGGCGATAATGATGGAGGGTTTCCGCGGGTTATTAGAAAGCATTAAAGTCATTAAATGGGTTAGTAATAATTCAGGCCTTAAATGGCATTGAAAAGCATGAAATATGATGACCAGAAACATGAATTAATTCGAAACACGATTGGTTGACAATCCTTTAGAACTGCATGGGCACCTCCAGACCCCTTTGAGAGCCAAGAGCCGAGTATATGCCCGGTAACTTGGAGTGACTGCAAGTCACTTGCACTTGAGACTTGTGGCATATTTTGTTCAACCACTCCTGAAGGTAGCTCATGTAACCTCATTGGTGTTATTACTGGCCCAGTTGAATGAAAGCTGCGTCACTAATGACAACACACATAAAACTGAACTCAATTAAATTAGTTTTATAAGTTTTAATTAATCAATTAAAACAATGTTGTGCAAATGAGTCGCTCTAACAGCGTTTAGCAATAATAAAAAATATATGTCTCTCTAGAGACAAGACGAGTTGTAATTTACAACAAACAAAATGGGCAGCTTTCCACAACTTTATTCATGTTCCAATGAATTTATTCTTAATATGAAAAGAAAATTATTCTGTTCCTGTCACCAATGTCCAGCATGAAACGCTAATTCCACCTAGTGGCAGAAAAATTATCTCAAGACATCAGACACATTTTTACACTCCTTTTTAGTATGGTAACTTTTTTTTTTTTTTACTTCAAATAACTTTATAAATCACGATAAGATTACTGTATCGATGAACTAAAAGATAGGACCTTGTTTTTATTCTGTAAATATATTTGTGCACTTTTATGTTCACAAAACAAAAAACTTGAAAAATATACATTGTACACTTTGAACAGATTGGAAAAGTGCCATTAATTTGTGATTCATCACAAGTTAACTAGGGAAATCATGCGATTAATTATGAATAAAAATTGTAACCGCTTGAAAGCCATACAGTGTATATATACGTGGATATATAGAAATAAGTGTCTGTGTGTGTATATGCAGTTGGATATGGCCATTACATTTTTTTTTAAGTTTCATTAAAAATGACAATAAGTGTTAAATTAGATTTCCTGATACCTGTGGAAACCCTGTGATAACCGTAAAACCATAAATTGACCCAGTTGTGTCGCCGGAAGCGGTTTGGCTACAATATGAGCAATATTGCAAGACTTGTTTCCTGAAATGTTCACTCCTAAAACGGCACTAGGTGATTGGATTGGTCTGTTATTGAACGAAAGTAAAACTGCCGTATTTTATCGTTGAATTTGACACATAGGAAACGATCTGGCAATAATTCCAATAATTGCTGTACCGATAAAACATACCAAGCTAACTGTAGTAGTCATAAATTATAAAAATACTGTAATAATAATGTAGTATAGTGCAGTGTTAGAAAGGGCGGCCTGTTACCAAACAGGTGGGAGACCCGACCTCTGGTTTAGAGCACGACTTGATGGACATTTTAGTTGACCTCCATGCTATGTTTCTGAACAAAATATATGTAACCAATTAAGACATTTTCTACCCGCAGGTGGACGATGAGGACGAGCTGGACACCAGGGACGACGAAGACGAGGATTAGAAGACGAAGAACCGGTGTGAGGAAGTAGGACTTTGATATCAAAGCAGGTGTCTTTCTCTCCGGCGGTTGCCACGTTTGTTCTTCACGTTCCTCACGTGTACACCTTTTTAGCATCTTGAGTCATAAAACAAGTCGGTGCGTTCATCTCGTAGAGTTAAAACACGTCAAAACAACACAATTTAATTTGAACTCACTTGACACATTTAAAACATTAAAGTAGCGTAAATATCCCATTTAATTGCTCTATGATATGCTGCAAAAACTGACACAAGATGTAAAAATGGGCAAAAAAATATTTTTGTCATCCAGCTGTACTGCGTAAACATTTATGAGACAACTTGAAAGCAAGAGTTATGGAAGGATTATAATTGTTGGTAAATTAAATTTTACTCAATCAAAAATTGCGGTTTGCTTGCATTTGTTATCATTCTAATCACATTGTCACAGATTTGTTTGTGCGGATGGGTGTGTCCTTCATTTTACGTTGTAGTGTCTCTTGTTCAACACTAGAGAGGGGCAAACACCTTCCATTAAAAGAAAAACAAAGCAAACCATTGCAGTATGTTCTATAAATACACATCCAGCTACTGTCTCCCTACACAGATCCAATGTAATAATATTTTTTAAAATGACGGCTGAACTGTGCTAGTGTCAAATCAGGAATATGAGAATGTATTGAAATAAACAGTTTTATTAATTTGACCATTTGAGGAAATTTTTTAACATATTTTTTCGGTAAATCCTGTGGCAACAACCAAGACAGCATAAGGCTTGATCATTAGATTTAAAGAAACTTTATTTGGTGTATTTAATTCATAATGTGATATACAATGGGGATACTACAGTACTGTTGTAGTTTAACAGATTGACGTAAAGAGCAATTTATTTGGAGTTGTGCAATCAAATGTAAAAATAGTTCAACTTAAGTTATTCATTTATACGCAGTACCTGACTGACTTTGCACGAGAAGCGAGGAACAGCTTGGCCAAGACACCAGTAATTCGCTGTAGATCAACAAGCATTCACACCGAAGGACAATTTGGAGTCTTCAGTGTGCCTAACATGCATGTTTTTGGCATCTGGGAGGAAGATGGAGGAAGCGGCGGAACCACATGCAACCACGGGTAGGACATGCAAAGTCCACCCAAGAAGGCCAGAGAATCAACTCTGTCAAATTTGAGGCGGACCTGCAAACCACTAACTGACAGTGATGCCCAATATATGTAATAAAATCTTGTAAAAATTGTGTTCTTTGATTTTTATTTAATTATTTGAGTTATTTGGTTAAAACCTTTTGCGGCGGTGCCTTGAGATACAAGTGACCCGACTTGCGTGTTTTTCAACAATATGTGTCTTTTAAAACAAGACCTTATAGCACAGGTGTCAAATTCAAGGCCCGGGGGCGCAGATCTGGCTTGTCACATCATTGAGTGTGGCCTTCGAACACAAACCGTGCACGACTACGTTTCTTGATAAAATACCTAAGTTGCTAATTGTCGTCAATTTTAAAAACGTTAAAATATTGCAAGCATTTTTTCTTTGTTACCTATCCCACTTTTAAAATGAATTGAATGGTAGTTTCCTGGATTCTGATTTTAAAAACTAGTTGTCCCATCAGTTGTAAATAATAATAATGATTGATTTATATGGGTTCATTGTCATGGAGGCCCACCGAGCGAAACCAAAACTATGATGTGGCCCGCGAGAGAAATTTGTTTGACACCTCAGCTCTATATCGTACAATGGAAAACACATCCGAAGGCACAAGGGCTAATATTTATTATGCAATGGTGTTAACCTTTAAGCAACGGATGTGTGAACAAGAATGAAACTACACATTTAGATGAGTTGTATTCTGATCAATCGTCCACCAAAGCTGATCGTCCGATTTCTGTGGCATGCCGATCACACGTTGAACTCGAGACCAGTTTGTGTGCGCTATAGCGTCCCCTCCCACCTTCCTTTAATACTGCACGTTATCGACCTAACCAGTACTTGAATCATATTTGTGCATTTTCTTCACAGTCAATTTTAGTAAATAAAATGCTATATTTTATGGTCTTATATAGGTGAAAGATGAGTTGAAGTAAAAAGTAGCGTTTATTAATTTTTCACCCCAAAGTGGCCATTTATTTAAAGAGTAAATTTGAGTACTGAATGTTTCCTCGCGAGGCCTCGCCCATGCCCCCCCCCCCCCCCCCTTCCCTCCCTCTCTACCCGAGCTCTTCCTCCTCATCCAACCCCTTCGGCAGCTCTAATCTCCCGGGCTCGTCAGTGTGTAGCACCGCCGAGCACCATGACGACACCGGCGCTCCGCTAACTGGGCATCCGCTTTCCACGGTACCATTCCGCGGGAGGGGGGGAACCGCTGTCCGCCACTAGCTCCATCGCATGACCGTCACGAAGGTGAGTACTCCTCCTCCGCTGTGGGACGGGCGGCAAGACGACATGTTGGCCGGTGTTAGTAAGCACTTTCGCCTCCAACATCCGTGACACGTGCACCTGCTAACTTTTAATGCAGCACGTTTTGTTCATGGCACACCAAATATGAAGACACGTTATTTCAAGCAGCATAAATAATTTAAGAAGACAAAACAACAAATGTCTGGTGGCCAGCTATCTATTTTCTGTTTTAAACTGCGAACCATTGACTTAAAGCATATTTAATGCAGGGGCGTGATTTATCTTGAGGGCCTTTCATCCATATACTACACTGGCATAAGTTTTATTTTCACCAAAACACTTGACTGATACAGTTGTTGAAATCCTTCTTAGGAATTCTCTAACATGGGGTGATTCTCGGTAAATTGCAGTTCACTGTGTTGCATATTTTTAACAGAATTTCAATCCCACGTGAACGAAAGAGAAGCAGGGGTGTGCAAAGCTTGAGGTCGATGGGGGCAGGGATCCCCAGGCATCCACTTGAGGGTGTGGGGGGGTCATCCACAGGTAATTGTACCTTTTGCCATCTTGTTGAGGAGTAGTTAATTGTCCTGTCTCTCCGCATCTGTATCTACCTAAAAAAGTAAACAAAACTTTTTCAAAACTTATCTATGATTATGCAAATCAGCGGGGCTGAACCCGCAAGTGTGCGGGGATGACTGTACAGTATTTGAGGTAAAAATGGGCCACAATGGGTTCTAAAATTTGACAGAGGGGCCGAACCAGGAGCAGATGGATGGAGTGTTTTGGTAACCTCACCTCATCGGAGGAAAAAATATATATATTCAATTTTAAATGAAAGTGAACAAAAGCATTACAACAATATATATGTCTTTGAAAAACCACATTATTTACAAAATAAAACATTAACAAGGTTTATTCATTTAATTTTTTTCAAGTTCGGCGGGCCAGATTAAAACGTTTAATGGGCCGCATGTGGCCCCCGGGCCGTAGTTTTCCCACGCCTGCTTTAGATGATACTATGAAAGCTACAACGACTAGGCTTTCTGATTGATATGATAACCACTGACTGAAGAAGAAATGACCAACTCTATTATACAATTTATATATTTTCTGATGCATTTGTCTACACATTTCTTTGATAATTGCCTGAAATTGGTCTGTGTTAATTTTAAAATACCATTTTGACATGAAAAGTTGTTTGTTTACATTTGAAGGACTGCTTTGCTCGCCTAGCTTATACTGACGATGTGTTCATGACATCCATTCTCTCCTCCCCGCAGGGGTGGTGTTGTTTTCAGTGAGACCACCAGTCGGGTAGATACTCAGGGGTCCGCATTGTGCGCTCTTGTCTTGCGCCCACATAAACAACTTAAAGACAAAAGAGCAAGCGGTGTGAGCGTGTAATGACCTGACGCTAATTTTGCATCTAGTAGCGGGAGGAGCTGGGTTGCTTGCGCACACGTGTGCTCTGTTTTGGCCCATTTGAAATATGTTGCTAACCAAAACAGCAGCACTATCCGTTTTATTCAACTTTATTATAGCGGTA
The DNA here is from genome assembly GCF_059441095.1 of Idiotropiscis lumnitzeri. NCBI lineage: Eukaryota > Metazoa > Chordata > Actinopteri > Syngnathiformes > Syngnathidae > Idiotropiscis > Idiotropiscis lumnitzeri. The sequence goes on from NC_142398.1 coordinate 8,906,203, forward strand.
TCTTGGCTTAAGGGTTAGTCAGTGTTCGGCCTCGTAACTGGTTTCCACGTAAAAGCCCAAGACGGGTAAATTCTGTCCTTTGTTTCAGCTTAAATGCGATAATTGACAAGATTTTCCCAAAAATGACATGAATACAGTGCACCAAACATTTTGAAAGTCAAATCGTCGTAGACGAAATTGAGTTATGTGTGTGTGTGTGTGTGTGTGTTATGTTCATAAGTCAAGTTAATGTGTCTCATTGAACCAAATGGTAATGCAATTAATTCATTTCCGCCTAAGTTATAAGTAACTTTTTTTAAAATAAATATAATGCAATATATAAATAGGTGTAACACACTATTATAAAGAATTAAAACACTTTTTAAAAAAATAACAATTTTGTCTGTTAACTTTAACTAAGGAGAGAAGAAAAAAGGGAGTACTACAGCTTCTGCATTGAAAAAGTCTTCTTTGATAATAACATGGAGAAATTTAGATTTGTGTTTTTTTTTTTAAATTCTTATTATTTTATATGTGTTTATTTTCTAATTCGTTGGTTGATTTTGGCATACTATTTTGCTGGATCTTCTTCCGAATGTGGTTAAACATATTCCGCTTTCACACTGCCTGTTAAGTCAAAAGATGGACGGTTGAGTTAAGGACCAAAGACCGCTGAACGCAAAGACTTCTGTTACGGCTCCGAAGCACCAATTTTGGCGAATCTCTGCGCAAAAGACTAACCTTTCGGCCAACTCCAGCATCAGTTTGAACATGTTTGGCAAACACTGTTCGATTATCCCTGAGTCAGGAATTTTTTTTAAAGCCCAGACATGTCTCGTTGCAATAAATGAGTCAAAGGGGTTTTGCCACCCTGGGCTAACAACAAACTGTGTTGCAGTGTGTGGAGGTGCAGGTGGTGTGTCAGGAACCAACAAAAGCTGGACTTCTCCCAACCGGAGAGGACATAATGAATCAATACTTTCAAACGGTGAAATGAGCAGCCGAATTATAGCGCGTGCTTTCATGTGGACTTGTAAAAGTTGATACAAGTTGGCGTGTTGTGTGACAGGCTGTTAACACATACCTGACATTCTCACACTTTGTACGAGCGATGACTCATGTCGTTAGCTATGTAACGAAAACTCACCAGTATAGACGCCCCCCCCAGCCAAAACGTTACACGTTCCATCTTGAACTGTAAAGTGTACTTTTTTAAGCATTTAAAGCAGCGGTTTGGTGAACAATTTAGCGGTTTAGTGAACAATTTATCAAAATCAAAGAAGCTTTAATATATTTAACGCCATGCTCAGTTTATGGTCGCGCTAAACTTAAAACAAAGAGAATGTATTTACAACCGACCGATTTAATACGGCAATATTAAATTTTTATTTTAAAGGCAAAAATTGGCAAATAATCATCCGATGCATGTGGGCAAGGAGCATTGCTATTTTCCGTTACTGAGAACACACCACAAACTTTTTTGTTTTGGTGGGGGGCTGGACAAAATGAATGAAAATGCAATCAATTTCATCTGGGAAAATTGATTTAATGAATTGAGGCACGAGCTTGGTCACTGTCTAGGCATGTCACCCAGAATAAAAATGTTTTACCTTTTGTCATTGTATGTTTTATTTGGATCCTGTTCACATTTTTTGATGGCAAAAAATGGCATCGCCAGGCTCCATTTCGACCAACGTACGACCTTAGTTGAGCAGTGGTCTGCCACATCTCGTCTTAATCGTCACCACTGCTCATGACGTGAGGTCGCTCATGACATGACAGCTGTGCGAGTGCATTTGCGGATTATCTGATGCAACTCCCACGTGGCCCACACAACCAGAGGATTAACCCCCCCCCCAAAAAAAAATAAAAAGAAGAAAATGCATGTGTGTGGATTAGTTCTACGTCACCCATTGGGGTTTGGGTTTTGTTTTTTGTGTTTTTTTTTGGTTCTTTTTGAAAAGGGCACAATAATCAGATCTGATCCTCGGACATTGAGCAATGGCGGACTAAATTTGTTTTGTTGTGTGTCCTTTTGATGTCATGTTTTCCAAAACATTTGCGTGATTAATTGTTTTGTTGCAGCAGAGTCAAAAACATTGTCAAGAAAACCGACAAAAATCAACAATTTCCCTTAGTTATTTTTTGCTTTAGCACTAACTTAATCAGAAAATGTTTATAAAAATGCAATAAATATTTTCTTTGTGGAGATGTGTAATTTATATAAGGGATGCAAATTTTTTTTTTTTTGGTTTCTATTTTTCACCTTAGAGAAATTGGATATTTAATTTAAAATGTAGTTAAATAAAATGAATTAATAAACAATAACAACATGCTATATATGATATGACTAAAATATAACAATTGATCAGTCACATTTGGTCACATAAAATACAGCAGTTGCTCGATTTAAAAAAAAGAAAATTGAACACAGTACAGCGATTAAAATGTGTCAACTGTAGGGTATTTAAAACAAAAAAATAAATAAATTCATATTCAGATTCAGGCTCAGAGTGCCACTATTTGTATTATTTCTAATTAGGAAATCCTAACACAAAGTCTTAGCAGGCAGGTCAAACATCTTCTTCAAAATAATTATTTGATTATAGCAATTAAAATTATCCATCATGGACCCTTCCCATTTCAATAAAGTCCTCCAAAGACCACACCAACTTTATAAAAAATGCAATTGAATAAATATTTAATTATTAGGCCTATATATGATGAGAATTTAACTCTATTGTCCTACTTATTATTATTTATTTAAACCTTACCTGCTGTATAACAGCAGATGGGTCATCGGAGTGTGATTCATTATTCATAAGAAGAAAAACAAAGATTGGCTGTCGTTTGTGTTTGTCCGCCACATTGATTCCAGAAAAGTTGCCCAAATGTCATGTTTTCTTGCGTGACAAATGTATGTTGTGTTCTCCTTTAGATCTCATGGAGCTCGTTTTGTTTATTTTCGACGACAAGTTTCATGTATTGGCAAAGTGGTAAAGAATCACTGCTCGGCTAATGCTAGCAAAGTACGTGTGGCTGCTAGCTAGTGATTTGGCTCAAAAGTGTGAAAAAAAGAAGTTATAAGAAAATATTTTGTCAAAAAATATTTTTTATCTTGATAGCACAAACTTTGAATCATTTATTTTCTTTTAGTTCAATTTTGAATTTGCTTTCTTTTTTGTTTTTCTTTTTTTATGTACCATGAATAATGATGACAAGGCATTTGAGTTAAAAAATGAAAGTGAAATCTAAAGCAGTATTAAACAGATACAGAAAAAATGGAGTCAGGAAAAAGGGAGATTTAAGTAAAGGAAGTAAGGATGCAAAATAAAAGTGTAGTTGGAAGGCAAAGGCAGAAAAGTTGGTTTAAGCGAAGGAAGGATGGAAGTAAGGATCCAAGAATAAAAAGCAAAGGCAGGAAGGAAGGCTGGCAGAAAAGCAGTTTTCAGAGATGGAAGGATGCTCAAATGAAGAAAAAACAAGCGTCATAAGGAAAAGAAGGAAGATATAAAAGATTGAAGGCAGAAAGAAGCTCAAAGTGAAGGAAGGTTGGATGTAAGAATGCAAGAATAAAAGCGTCCGAAGTAATGTAGGAGGGAATGAACGAAGAAAATTCGGTTTAAGGCAAAGGTCATAAGCTGTAAGGATACATGATTTAAAAGAAATCTAAGTAAAAAGAAACGGAAGGATGTGAGATTGCATGAATAAAAAGCAGTTGTGAAGAAAGGAAGGTATGAAGAATTGGAAAGTACGTTGAAGCTAGGAAGGAAGGATAGGGAAGGAGAAGCAGGAAAGAGGTCTGAAGGGAATCTAAAAAAAAATTCAAAATAATGTATATCCTGACTCCCCCCCCCCTCTCAAAAGCCAAGGTGGTCAAGTCCTTTCTCAAACGGCCCGATCCAGCCTGTTAAAGATGTGTCCAACCTCCAACAACCCTGGATTCAAATAATCAGGTTCGTTATCAGACTTCTGCAAAGCTTGCTAATCAGCTCATCATTTAAATCAGGTGTGTTGGAAAGAGGGAGGCATCTGAGACAGGTTGGGTTAGGGGCTCTCGAGGACCGGACTTTGATACTCCTGCTGTATAAAGGACAAAGAGTAGATCTCCAAGTGCTATTAGCGCAGCTGCTAGCCGGCGTTTCCTGTGCGCGGCGTATCGCAAGACATTAATGCGTTTAGCTGATGGAGGAGATCTGATTAGCGGTCTGTGTGTGTTGTTTACCAACGAGGCTCAACGCAGTGTAAAGACCAGCCAAGATAATCTCCTCAGCCCCCCCACCCTTGAGCCGCAGAAAGTGAAACTCACCTTGACGACTGTCGCTATGGTTAGCCTATGGCTGGCTCTATGTACTCGCGGATGCTTGTAATGGGGAATTGGTTAGCACGTCTGCCTCAAACTATACTACCACACTACTGTCTGACGTCTCTTCATACACAAACTGTTTATCGTGGCGCTTTTGATCCAATTTTTGTTGTTTGCCCATTTCGCGAGTTGGTTCATCACACACACAAGGCCAATTCGTGGGCCGGACTAAAATCAATCTCTGATCTTTGTTATTCAAACCCTTTTCTAAAATTTGTCACTACCCCCCTCCCAAAGATGGGCATCCGGAGGGGCGGACCATTCTGGCCCCAGGACGGAGTGCCCAGCCCTGGAAATGGGCGTCTTACAAAAACAGCAAAACCTCGAAACATCCTGTTCCGTTTTTCTGGCATGTAGTCATCCAAAAAATGCTCGACTTTATTCATGGACAAAACCAACTGCTAGTTTCCTATGATGTTGATCCAGTAAACTGTTAGCTGCTAACACGTTAGCCATGCGGTGAGATCATCCCTCGTACGTGTTAAGGTATTCATGGGAGCCAGTGGAATGGACCGCGCTGCACGGGCACGTCAAGCGTACGTAACTGGCAAGGCGGGCGGGGGTAGTGGTGAGATCAGGCTGACATGCTGTACTTTAGCTGTCAAAATGATGAAATAGAGCCTTTTATTTCAAGTCTGCAATTCCTTGGCGAGCAAGTGGATGACTGCGTTCGTACAGTGGCGTCACATCTAGGGAAACTGTTCAACTTAATGTGTTGGAGGCTCATTGTTCTGTTCCCGCCCCCCGGCTCCTGGATCCAAAATATCGTCCTCTGTGAACTGGGAATCAGCTCACTAATGTGCTTCAAGATTAAAAATGGCACAGTTCTGTTGTATTACATCATAAAGAAGTAGCTGACACACATTTTCCCCATTTCTTTCTGTATCAACCGAAATATGTAATATAATCTACACGACACTGTGAGATGATTGTTTTGTTTTTTTAAGACATTGCCAGCAAACTGCATTTCCCTTCATTTGGATAAGTGTTAAATTGTTAAGTGCTTGTGTGTGTTTGCGTGAGTGGGGGCTAATAGACTTTAAAGACAGGGCAAAAGCTAGCAAGTACAAGGAGAGATGCTCTGTCATCAAAACATTTTCTGGACTAATAGCTGGATACAACACAAGAGCTAGTTAAGCTAATAGCCAGCTCGCTTCTGTGAAAAACACAAGAGCTAGTTAGCTAGCTCGGTTCTGTGAGAACCTGAGCGCTTGTCTTGTGATGCTGACCTTCCGACGGCCTGCCGTTGTCACTTGTGATTAGCGGTCTGGCTCTATTTTGACTGGAAAACACCTGCTTGCGTTGCCTTTGTTGCAGTCTACGTTAGGGCTGGGCGATAGCCTATGGCCTAAAATTATTTCAAAAATTAGAAGGGAGGTAATTCTGAATGGTTTGTATAGCCCTTTGGAGAAGCTAAATTGGAAATCAAAGACAACAAAAAGCCTCATATATGATGTCACTTTGAAAGCATTTATTGTGTAATATTATTATTGTGTATCTCAAAAGTCAAGATTAAAACTCAGCAGTCGTGAAAAAAAGTCATATTTTTTTAATTTCATTGGGAATGACGCAAGATGTTTAGCTGTTAGTTTTTATTCTGAAGCCGAGGGCACCGTTCTCAAAGAGAGCATAAAAAAAGTTCCAGAAAAAAAATCCATGTGAATTCAATCCAACGAGAAACACAATTACTTTAAAAATCGACAAAAGCTTTTTTCCTTTCTTTTTTTTTTCTTTTTCATTTTATTGGGTAATTCATAGAGAATGACATAAGAACGTGAATTAAATGGATGGCCTCGACCATTTGCATTTCGGCGCTGCTCAGTCAAAACACGAAACTCTGCTACTCTCCTGATTTCCATTTTTAGTTTAACAGATTAAGATTTTTGTTGTTTGCTTTTTTTCTAAAATATTTTTAGAAGAGTTTGTTTATATTCTGATTGTATTGCCTTGATATTGGGACTTGATTACATAACAAATTACAACTAATTTCACATAGTTCAATACAATACAACTTTTTCCTTGTGATATTGCTTTATTGTCACAATATTATGACGTTAGTTAATACACATTTTGAAATAAAACATCTTTAAGACCGAACAAATGGTGATTTTTTTTTTCGTTCAAGTGTTTGTCTTGAGTGACCGTTGGACTTTGTCGTTTGCAAAGCATTATGGGTTGCAGCATGTGTATTTTCCAATAATTTACATGTAATCCATATTCAGATTTTGACTTGATCTACGTGGTTGAGTTGAGCGTAACAGCTATTGATCAGCCCCCCCCTGCGCTCCTCCCTTGTTTGACCGTGTTGAAGGCCACTTCATTTGTCAGTTTTGCGCTGTGCACGTATGGACCAATCAGCTGGCGTTCTGTGCTCTCTGGTCTGATGGCCTCTTGTGTAACCTTTGGCTTTGAGTGGCGTTCTTGTGGACTGGCGAGTGTCCGTTTAGCACTCTGCAAAGACACGTTTGGGGACACTCAGGAACTAGTCGTATAGTACAATGAGGAAGAGAAATATGATTCTTGAAATTACATCTTTTTATTCCCTCAATACTCAGAGTTAATTTTTGTTATGATTCTAACCTCATTATATTACGACATAAGGTGTTTGTCCGTAGACTTTGTTTTGAAAATATTGCGATTTAATTCCTTTAATATTACTTCTTTCCCCTGGCATTAAACTTATTCCCATATTCTGACTTAATTATCATAAGAACAAGTTTGTACCTGTTGTATTACGACTTTGTTCCTGTAGTATTATGGCCTTATTCCTACAGTGTTACAACTATATTGTAAAAACTTTATTCCCATATCATTACAAATAAATTCCTTTACTTTATTATCATAGTACCGTCGTATTATAACATTATTCTCTTTGCATTACAACATTATTTCTGTAGTAGTACGACTTTATTCTTGTAATATTACGAGTACAATTGCATAGTATTGCGACAGTATTCCGGTAGAATTTTGAATCTCTTTCAGTATTATTTCGATGGCATTCCGATAACATTGTGACTTTATTATAAAAAGATTGTGAGCCTTCATGTCCTGCCTCTCTCTCGCTCTCTATCTCTTTCTCTCTCTCTTGCTCTCTCTCTCTCTCTCTCTCTCTCTCTCCCTTGCTCTCTCTCAAAGGGAGTGTACATACTCCTCTTCCCTGTGCTTGTTCACACACGCATTTTCCATTACGGCGAGTGTGTGTAAATGCAGCGTCGGTGTTGGATGTAGTTGTGAAAAAGTCAATGTTCCTTCTTCCCCGTGCCGATCCGCTTTGCCCTGGAGACATAACAGATCGTCCCGCAAGGACCCCTTCCTGCTGATCCCCCCAGCCCCACGGTCCCCCTCCTCCGGCCAGGGTGAGTGTCATTCTCCTCCCGAGCGAGTGCTTTCATGTCCTGGCGTGACAGGTCACTGTGTGGAATTTGGCGTTAGCTTATTGATGTTTTCACTCTACCGGCTGCTGAGTCCACAGCTGCGCTTTTTCCCCTGGAGTAAAACTCCTGACGGGCTTGGGCAAGATGAAACCTAATTGTGTGCTTCCAACTTGGGTTGTGTAGTCCTCAATACGGATCGCCGCAGGCACACTTTGTCATTGCCTCCTCCTGAAGTTGACGCTGACTCTGTCCACAACGATGGAAATGACATCACCTGAGGTCTTGTGCCTATACGGTCCATGGCTTGGATTGGGACAATTTATAAAGATTGGACCTTTTCATTGGGGCAGCACCATGCCATCGTGGTCAGCACATCTCGGTCGCTTGTATAAAGTTCTTGGTTTAAATCTCAGCTGCAATTTTTATGTTCTTGCATACTCCAGCTTCGGCCCACATTCCAAATAATGCAAATCAAATGATTTGGTTCCTTGGATTTGGACGTATTCTGTTAGATTGACTGTTTAATTGGGGCAGTATGGTAGGCTAGTGGTTAACATGTTGGCCCTCTTTAAAAAGGTAAACATTTTGTAATAACAAAATTAAATGGAACATAAAGAATTTAAAAAGTTTGTGCCCCGTGATTTAACCTTGCAATTCAATTCATAGTTGTGCTACTTTTGGTATCCCCGTCTTGGCCACTGGGGGCAGTACAATACAGTGATGCAGACTTTTTGTTCTACTACCACTGTCAGTGATTCGGTTTTCTAATGTGTCTTTTTTACGTGCCTGTCTCTGTTTATTCTGTCTGTCTCAATGCATTGCTTCTAAAACTGCAATTCTCGAGGCTAACCATTACCATGTCAACTCCGTTGTCAGCATTAAATTAAGTGGACTTTCTTCTACTACTATTGGTGACTCCGTAAAATGCTGCAGTACTGTGTTAGTCGTTTTTCATCGAGGATAAAGTATATATATGCCTGCGAATATTGTATAAAAGTTTTAAAACTGCCACTATGGATGCTCATTGCTAGCATGCCAATGTTATTTTGCATTGCTTGTTGGAATCAAGCAAGCACGGCCTTTGTTCAGGCGTGTGCGGTTGTTATGTTTCGTTTGACAATAAACCAACTGGGAGTGCCATTAAACAGCTTGAAACCTTGCACATAGCATCCACACATAATGTATGTTGCGCTAAACCACAAAAACACCTTCCTCCATTCTCCACTGCTTCATTGCATAATTTCAAAAGACTCACAGAATTCAGGACGCCTTGGTATTACTAACAAGCTCCAAAGGTTCCCAACCTTTTCAGAATTCTTCGTTATCATTGGCTGACTAGTTAGCACGATGGCCTCACAGTGCAGAGGTGCAGGGTTCGATTCCGGCTCCGGCCTTCCTGTGTGGAGTTTTCATGTTCTCCCCGTGCTTGCGTGGAATCCGCCAGGTACTCCGGTTTCCTCCCACAGTCCAAAAACATGCATGCGATGAGCTGGCAACCAGTCCGGGCTGTACCCCTCCTACTGCCCGAAGATAGCTGGGATATGCTCCTACACACTCGCGACCCTCGTGAGAAGAAGCAGCTCCGATAATGGATGCAAGCGAATGAGACAAGTTTCCCATCTTTACCTTTCTGAATTCAAACTCTTCAGCTCATTCAAAACATCTTTTCACATTCCAGTAATTCCCACATTCCGTAAATTCCATTCTTTTCACAGTAAAATTCCCAAATGTTCACAATACAGTTTCACATTTACCTCCTGCTTTAACATTTTTTTCAAACCATTCCAACTTCAAACTATTCAACCCATAAATCATCTTTGGAACTTTTCCTGGTCTCAAAATGACAATATTTTCGCAATCAAATTCCAAAATAAGAGGGTCACTGTCGACCTATGTCCAAATAAATGTCACCATTTTCGTTACAAATCAATGTTACTAGCAATTCCCTCCGTGGGTTTGTTATTTTTTTTAATTATTTAGCATGTTGAAATTGGTTTGAAACTGCATACAATGTTGAAAAACAAACAAAAAAAAGAGATTACTTGCTGAGGATATTTATCTCCTCATTCAACATCTCTTGACCGATTCAAACTATAACAACTTTTTTACATCCACCAGATTTAGTCAATTCCATAGATTTCATTTCACCTCTTTGACATTCACATCAAATTTCAATGAAAATGTCATTCTCTTTGTTTTTTGTTTACATTCCACTTTCACTTGACATGTTTTAAACACTTCTACAGATGTTTTTTTCCCAATCTGCACTTGAGTAATCCGTTCCAGACTGCCACTATCCTAAAACACGACGTCTGCCAATCACGCTGCTCGCACCTCGCCCTCCGCACTCACTCCTGTATGTGTTAATCATTACATCTCTCGATGTGTTCTCTTGAGCCGCCCGCTTGTAAAATGGGCTTATCTGATCATGGAGAAAGGTGGACGCCACCAGTTATTCATTTATGACCAAATGCCTTTTGAAAAGTGCAAAACAGTTACAACTGGAAGCTTCTGTCAAAACGCAAATTGGGAAGTTTTATTTATTCTCACTGATTGACACCAAAGTTATTGTTAATGAAAACTAATGAAGTAACAAACTAAAATTGAAAAAAATAGTTTTGTTGATGAGATAAAACAAAATGCTTTTTAAAACAACAAAACTAATTGTAACATCTCACGTTCCCAACGAAAGCTAACTTTAATAACAGCCAAAAAAATTGAATCGAAAATGTATTTAGAACAGTACTGCTGTACATCTGTAGCGCCAGAAAAAGGAAGCCCAGTTGTTTCACAAATGTAGTTTATGACACAATATTGGTACTCAGTGACCTTTTTTTAAACTTAATTGTCCATATATCATAATAACTAAAACAAATACTAAAACTAATTAGAACTCAACTAAAACAAAGCATTTAAAAAAAAATTAACAAACTTGCTTTAAAAGTAATTTCAAACCAAGTGTATTAAAAAAAGTAAAAACAAAATAAAAACTGCAACGAAAAATCCCAAACTATTAGAACCCAGATGTGCTTCAACATTGTAACAGAAAGTCTAACTTCACACCCAATTATGCGTCTGTGCTGCTGTACAAAAAAGGACGCAAATATGCGAGGCCGACCTGCTGGAAATGTACCGCGTCGTTCCGTTTATCCAGAATAGCGATGCTGAACAATCACGGAAAATTACCCAGTCGACTTCGGCAAAATATGAAAAAGTGGGGAAATCGCTTACTTATATTCCCTCATACCCTTTGAAGCATCTGGTGGATTAGCTTGTCTGTTATCCTATTACAAAAGGTTAAAACTCCCGCTGGTTTTTGTAGGATCACGTCTCGACCAATGACCTTCAGGTGACCTTGACACAGATACGATTTTTTTTTTGCCCCCGTCGTCCAAACATCTTTCCGTACAGTAGGTGAGACTGTCATCCGCATACGACATCACAAAGATTCAATCAATATTGTGGATATACCGTAGTTTAACCCTTGTGCCCTCCTCAGGACATTTTGTTCCTATTTTGTTTGGAAATATTGTTTTTCGTGACATTTTTACCTAATACGAAATTTTGATGTATTTTGCATCTTTTGGCCACCCACTGGACAAAAATTGAACAAGCAAATAAAGTAAATGTGAAAATTGTCAAATTGGGTAGAAAAGACTAACAATGTCAAACACCACCGCTTTTTCATCGATACGAAAGGCTGCCATTGCCGAATGTATGATAAGTGGTATAAAAGCGACAGAACGCCACTCAACATGCATGAATATATTCCATTACCTGAGCTGCTTCTCCTCACGTGGGCGTGTTGGAGCCTGTCCCAGCTATCTTCGGGCAGTAGGTGGGGTACACCGTAAATTGGTTGTCAGCCAATCGCAGGGCACACAAAGACAAACGAGCATTCACACTCACAATCAAAACTAGGGAAATTTTGAATATGGGAGGAAATCGGAGCACCCAGAGAAAAACCGCCTTCCCGCATAATTTTACGCATTTTTACCTCTGAATGAACAAACGACATCAGTTGCATTCAATGAATGGGACTGAGCCCCGCACTTTAAATATGTCCCCATCTTTTTTACCTTTTTCTCACGCGTGTCCTCTTTGTATAACAACCTCCGTCTTACTTAACAGACATTGACACATAATGAGTGAGGAGCCTTGAGACACGATGCAGGTGTGCAATATATGTTTTTTTGTGTAAATGTATTTTTTTCACATTGGTGTCCAATTAGTCGTAGATTTTGAGGCAGGGACGATTAGCTCATGTACATTCCTCGTGTGCAGGGGATTTGACATAGACACAAGGTGAAAGGACAAAAGAGGAAGTTGTCTTTTTGGATTAAAGGCTGCACAAGGTCACCGTCGTTTGGATTGGGAGTGCTGGCCGACAATTGGATTTGAGTTATTGATGTGGGTTAGCAGATTGTAAGCATGCAATGTGTAGCACTGCAGCGCCCGATTCAGCGCTGTGTTGACATCGCATGTAAACTTTGAACTCCCCGCGACTGTTTGGCCAAGAGAGGAGTGGCTGCCTGTGTTCTAGATTATGACTTGCTTTAAATGCGGTATGCTATGCTCTATATACTGCAGCATTAAACTCCAGTCCGTAGACGCAGATGTGCTGTACACTCCTTTTCTTCTTCGCTCTCTGAGCCAGGCGTGGTCAAAACAGACTGGTATAAATGAATACACCAAGGCTTATTTTTGGTCTTTTTTGATCAGCAAGGAGCTGCGTGTAAAAATAGCCACCTTGGTGTTTTTCGTCATCCGAGCTGCCCGCCCACTGCTGCGACTGCTTGATGCCCGCTTCTTTTGCATCATTACAACCTGCTTTTTAATACACCGTCTTGAAATGTATCTTGAAATTGCTCTCTACTGTGTTCTGAGGTTTGAATGGAAAATAGGGTCTGTTTGTTAACATAAATGCAAACATTTGAAAAATGCTCAGTATCGTCCGTAAAAGAGGACATTATCCTATTAATGTTTTCGGAAGGCAGCTCGGTGAGTGAGTTGTTAGCACATCTGCCTCACAGTGCAGAGGTGCAGAGTTCGATCCCGGGCTCCGGCCTTACTGTGTGGAGTTTGATTGCGGATGGTTGTTTGTCTTTGCGTGCCCTGCGATTGGCTGGCAACCATTTCAGAGAAGCGGGTTGGTTTAGGGACAATGTGTACAAATGCTCCAGATTTTTTGTCATCACGGTTTCTCCTAGTGGTGCAGCGGATTGGATTGCTGATTTTGAGCCATGAATCGGGCCTCCTGCCAGATTTTTTTTTTTATCTTAAGAAAACATTTCATTCATGATTTAATGAGCAAAATTGTTTTATAAAATAAATGAAGACCACACAAAGCAGAAACTAATGAAACAAACAAGAAAATTCTTTGGTCGACTTAATACCCCCTTTCTGTGAGGGTATCGCTTCCACAGAACTGTAACACCCCAAACAAATTGATGGATTGACTGCTTGAATAATTATCCCTGTCCCGTGTCAGTGCCGTTTATTCTCAACACTGTCATAGAAAAAGTCTGGAAATGTATGCATTGACTTCCTCCCCATTTTCTGTATCATAATAATAGGGAACAGCGTCGCATGAGGAAAAAAAATCGGGAAACTTGTCGGGTCACATTTCCTCCCTTTCTGCGTGTGTCTAGGAAAGTGGTTCTCAAATGAGGGTACGCATACCCCTGGGGTACTTAAAGGTACTCCAGGGGGTATGCGAGCTTTTAAATAAAACAAACGTGCAAAAATCCTTTCAAAATAATTATTGAATTAATTAAATGTTTCAGGAAAATATAAGGTCACAAAACGAATCATATTTTCCATAGGTTATTCAATTTCATTTTTTTTAAAAAACCCCAAATGAGAATGGTTCGACGTAACTAGTCACGTACCACCTCCCGTTCCCTGTCAAGCACTTGAATAGGCAAATGTTTGTTTGTTTGTTTTCTCAAAGTACAACAATGCATCACACGAGTGGAAAACATTGCCTGGTTGGCTCATTTGCAATAAAAAATTTCCGTCCACAGTGCTGTCTCATGGACACGTTCATCAGCTGCAGCACTTGTCTCTTTGTCCAATCCCATGCTTATATGGAGCTAAAAACCATTCCCAACACCCTCCTTTTCTTCATTTTGTCAGTCAACGCTACAAAGCCCTCAAAAGCGTTGGAATGGCCGATTAATGTGATGCCAGTTGTACGCCGGGACGTGCCAAGAAGCGTCTTGGCGCTCTCCCTTGGCAGCGTCTCAGTATAAAGACCTGGCTGCTCGTGGATCGACCCAAATGCTGCCAGGGATTATCGCACGTAGCTCCGTGTAAACAAACCTCTGTCAGGGCACGCTTTGGTGACGCATTCGCAAAAGGAGTGGAGTCACTAGCGCTGATTGACCCTTGGCCATATTCAAATAATGGTGTTGTTTTTTTTATTATTGTGAGGCGGAGCAGGTGGCGTCTTTTTAGAGGAGATGACTTACTTAGCTCCACAAAAGAATGCGTGGAACAAAGTCCAGTATGTTGATACTCACGTTCAGGCATGGATCTTAATAAAACGATCACTCCATTTGATTCAGTAGCTGGTAACGGCCAGGATCGCTTTTACCTGCGAGGCTTAACGAATCTTGTCAGTATTGAAGGAAGACATTCCAGCTTCTCAGTGGCGGCCCGAGGGCGAAAAAAGAGAGAGGAGAGTGTAAACTGAGACGTGGTGCGTCATTATTCTCATTCTTACTTTTTGTGGCACTCTTAATTCGATCTGAAAGTATCACCTTTAACTTTATCTAGAGTAACGCTTCTGCACCACTTGATTTGTCGTCTTTGTAGGAACTCCTTGCGCTTCATTTGATTTATTGGCCTATTTCCTGGTATTTCTTCTCACCATCTTGACACTGTGCTGGGAAATAGAGTAGTAGTCCTGCTGCAAAGTTTTTGTCCTGGCTCTTGGGATGTCTTCCAAACTGAAGACACGCCCTTGAAGGTGCAGCTTGTGGGCCTGTTGCTGGATTGCCCTGCAACTCTTCTGTTGCACTGGCCTGCTGTTATCCCTTCCACACACTTGATGCTGTACTGGAAGGAAAGGAAGTAGGTTGTGGTTTTACTGCTTGCTTGATGCAATCCTGGCATTAACACCTCACAGACTTGTATCTCCTCCACACCAGAATGGTTGACCCAGGGGCAGATTATGGTCTTGTTGCTGGGTTGTTGCGCCCTTCACCTCATAGACCACCGCCCGGCATACTGTACTATCTGCTGGTACCCGACGCTGTTTACTGCCCTTCTTTCCACCCCGACTGATATCTCTTCCATCCGCTTCACGCTCTGCTGAGAGGAAATCGAGCAGATCGCAGTCTTGCAGGTTTTTGGCCTCCATTGACCACCTCCAAGCATCCCCACCTGTCTCCTGGCAACTCCTCTTTGTTCTTGACACTGTACTGCAAGACAAAACAATGGTGGTCCTGTTGCTGCGTTCTTGCCTTCCTTTGACCCCCCTTCTGGTGTAGTCGCCTGTCTCTTGGTATCTCCTCCACTACTTATCACTCTGCTATGACCATCACTTGATGCAGTGGCTTGTTTCCTGGTATCTCTTGTCCACTCAATATTGTACTGGCAGATAAAGGAACAGATTATGGATCTTCTCGGTTGATGCCCTCCTGTGCCCCCACTGCACCTCTACTGGTGATCTAGCCTGTCTCCAGATGTCATCACCATGCTCTCTGTACAAAACAGCTTCGTGGTAATGCTACAGATAATGATATTTACAAAAAGTGGGAGTGTGTATTACTAGTTATGCTACTTCACTGTCGAAATGACCGATGTGGATAGTAAACCAATAAATCCAGTGGTGACTTTAGGCAACTGTAGGTTACTGGATGTTCTGAATGTTTTGCAGGTCACTTGCTTTTAAGTCAGGAAGTCATCGATTGACATCACCGGAAGGTGACTTGAAGGCAGTTGTATGTTTTGACAGGTTTCTCACTGTCACGACTTGAGTTTCCATGTAAGCAGCTGCTCAGTCTCAACGTCTTGTCGGTCAAGCTTCTCCACCCTTTATACATAAGTAATGAGCATGCAGAAGGCAGGCAGGCAGGCAGAGTAGCCAAGCAGACATTCTGGCTGGCTAGCCTTGGTCCCAGTGGACCAGACTCGCTTATCTTGCACCATAATGACATATGCATCGACTATCTGGAGGGGGACTCAGTTCACTCAAAAAAGCTGGACCGCTGTTCTCGGAAATGGCTCGTCATTAGTTGCGTTTGAACGCCTAACCCTTGCCTGGCCGATTGAAACAGTAGAAAAACAAAAATTGTCACATGAAAAATTAATTAAAGAGGATGTAGGTGAAGGTTGCACAAGTTCTGATGTTTGATGATGAGACAAATCTGAAAACCGGCAAAGTGATGCTTTCCATTCAACTGTGCTTGAGTTATCAGACTGGATTGGAAAAATAATCATTGGATAGGGCGCGGTTTGGGAATAAGAGTTAACTTCTTTTGGGGAAGAGTAGTTGTCTCGCATCCCAGAGGTTGGGGGTTCGATCCCCGGACAGTGTGTCGAAGTGTCCTTTAGCAAGATACCGAGCACTCGGTTGCTCCTGATGCTGCGTCATCGGTTAGGTAAATCCGGTAGCACTGCAAAGCGCTTTAAATTCCAAATGTACTACTACTACCACTGCTGCCACATCTTCTACTTCTACTATCTATGATGTATATTACTACTACTGGTACTCCGATTAGTACTTCTACTCCTATTGCTTATCCGAATACTGCAACTATTGTACTTTTTTTCATTTTGTCTGCTTTTGTTACTTCCACTTCCATTACTCCAATACCATTCCTATTATTCCTGTACCTACTCCGACTCCTTCTTCTTGTGTGTTCAAAATTGCAATTTGTTCTTTGTCAGAGACAATCTTTTGTTGTTCTTGTCCACAGAGCCTATAAATCGAACCTCTTTCTTTTTGTTGTCAGATGTCATGGCGTCCTCAGTACCGCAGCTCCAAGTTCCGGCATGTGTTCGGCAAGGCGCCCCCCAAAGAAAGCTGCTACGACGGCGTGCCCATCACGCGCAGCGTCCAGGACAACAACTTCTGTGCCGTCAACCCTCACTTCCTCGCTGTCATCACTGAGTGTGCAGGGGGTGGGGCCTTCCTGGTCCTCTCTGTCCATCATGTTAGTGTTCAAACCAAAACATGTCTTAGTGTGTAAACACACAAATGCTCACGCGCACACTCCACATGCATACATCATTATCCGACAGCCCATATTCTTTAAGTTATGTCTAATAATCATCGTACATTCAACTTAGATCAACTTTGCAGCTCGTACCTGCATTCTTGCCTTGTTTTTAAATCCTGATGCATCTTAAGTTGAAGGCAATACTGTGGCCTTAACATTGCTAGCTGTCAATTGCACATTTGCTCTACAAGTACTATGAATACAAAAATACTTTTGAACATGTTTACATATGCAAATGACAGTCAAGTAAAATTAAGAAAAAGAACTGGACTAAACAATACAAACAAACACTTGTAAGTTTTATTTTTTTATTTTTTTTATCCAAAACGCTTTGCTCCACTATTATGTTTAATTTTTAAAAGCACGACAATTTTGAAAGCACTGGAACAATACAGGATAACGTAACAAACTGGATTGTGGATTTGTTACCTGTTACGGTGGAGTGGAGGGATTGTTTGATTATGTAAATTTGAAGATCGCATTAAATATAGTCAGGCACAAAGCCTCGATGTAAACTTGTTGCCGTGGCACCGAAGTAGACCCCCAAGTCGCTAGAAATACTACTTCACATAGGTTGTCACACTTGACAGATTATTTGAACATATCTAACAGACTAGAGCAGCCAAAAATAAAATATAGCTAACCTGACTATGTGTGGTCAATGCATTTGACTTTTTTTCCCCCTCCCTTTATTGGTCGCACAGTAGAATCCAAGTATTACTTCTCGAACGGAGAGAGAGGTCAGAGTGAGCGTCAATTCTAAATGCACTTTATTAACACATTTTGAAGACAACACATGGAACATTTAGATCAGGGGTGAGCAAACTTTTTGATTGGCGGGCCACAATGGGTTCTAAAATTTGACAGAGGGGCCGAACCTGGAGCAGATGGGTGGAGTGTTTTGGCAACCTCACCTCATCTAAGAAAGAAAATACATTTAATTTGAAATGAAAGTGAACAAAAGCCTTACAACAATATATATGTCTTTGAAAAACCACAGTATTTAGAAAATAAAACATGAACAAGGCTTATTCATTTAATTTTTTTCAAGTTCAGCGGGCCGGATTAAAACGTTTAACGGGCCGCATGTGGCCCCCGGGCCGTAGTTTGCCATGGCTGATTTATAGGAAAATATTGAATTTAGAATTGAAAGGTTCAATGCCAACAGCCAGGGGTGGAAACTGAGTGGTATTTGGAAAGGGTAGAAGCTGCCACTGCTTGCCACCCTGTAAAAAAAATGACGTTTATTTTATTACTTTTTTTTTTTTTTTTAAACAATATATTTACTCTTCAGACTGGTAAAGTGGACCCTCACCATCCGCGAGTGTCGGGCCACAGGGGCAATGTGTTGGACATCAAGTGGAATCCCTTCGACGACTGCTGCATCGCTTCCTGCTCTGAGGATGCCACGGTTTGGAAACACGCATACTCATGCACACAGAATACGTGCCTTAGTGAGGCGGCATTCCCGTGAATATGAGGGAGTACAGGCAAGATAATTTCCCGGTGCCTCACAAAAGGCTTAAAGAGGAACCAGGAGTCATCCCACACATTCCTCAGGAACAAATCATCGCTTTACCTCCTCGGTTGTGACGTTTGCACCTCAATGGTTGATTTGTAAATGCAGTTCAAATTACAATCCTGCATAAAAATACACAAACATTCAAGCTTTTGCTTAAAAGAAAAGGCAGGAAAAGCAGACGTGAGATGCTCAACTTTAATGATAATTCGTCTTTGTCTAACTTTTTAATAGCATAAAAACATTTGAAACAGGGGTGTGTAGACTTTTTATATACAGTGTGCTGTGTATGCAAAATACTGAAATAAATACCAAATAAGTGTAAAAACTCCAATATCTTTGTTGTGGTGTTAAACTCATTCACTGCCATTGATGTCTATAAATAAAAATAATTTCATCATAACTGGCAGTGACTTATGAATAAATGAAATGTTGAATGGATTCATGTGCACCTCCAGGTGAAGGTATGGGAGATCCCCCCTCACGGCCTGTTCAAGAACATGACGGTGGCGTGGAAGGAGCTGCAGGGCCACAGCCGCCGGGTGGGCCTCATTGAGTGGCACCCCACCGCCAACAACATCCTCTTCAGCACGGCGTACGACTACAAGGTAACGAGCTACGACCACTGGAAATTCCGCGTCAAATACTATTAGCGAGCACTGGAGTGTGTCACAATGTAGCCGAACAGGTCTTAAATATTTTTAGAAGATTTGTTGATATGATGAAGATTACACACAGCTTCACAAAAATAAAAACAAAACTATGACGGAAGCTGGCTGACTCCAAAGTAAATTTCATGACTGTCCTTCAGACAAGATATTATCAAAGCATGGATTGCTGTGCAACAAAAGACGTCAGCTATGCTTCTTGAGGTAAAAATAACAACAAAAAAAAAACAACTGGACTTAAACTTAGTTACAAAACAAGCCAAATCTAAATGTTTAGCTGCTTTACTGTGCTTGAGGCATCCTCTCCTTCCAGGTGATGATCTGGAACCTGGACTGTCCGGAGCAGGTGATCAAGAATCCCGTACGAACCATCAGCCTCCACACGGACGTGGTGCTGTCCATGTCCTTCAACACGGACGCCAGCCTCTTAGCCACAACGTGCAGGGACAGGAAAGTGCGACTCCTGGAGCCGCGCACGGGGACCCTGCTGCAGGTAAGCTTCAAATCTATGGGAATTCAGTCTTCTCCAACCTTCTGGGTTCGTTTTCGACAGAACTTTTATTGCTTTCATACCACTTCCGGAATATATCCCCAACTTCAATCCTCTCATGTCTTGCAAACTTGACTCCATTCTTCCTCTGATGGATTTCCGCCTTTGAAAGCTGAAAATGTTCAGACTTTATCTTCACATTCAGTTTTAGTGCTGATTACAAAGAACATCATTTGCTTTCGACACAACACTAACACAACACTATTGATTTGTTGCACCACTTCTGGCTTTTATAACAGCTGGACATTAAGCGGAAGTTAATTTACTGTTCAATTCATAATCCGCAAACGCAATATTAATCAGAATGACGTTTCGACTAGTGGGACTGCATAGAACGTAAATAAACGTGTTAAGAAATCTTTTGGCTTGAATTTCCCGTTAATGAGTGAGAAACATTCATTTTCATCATCTGGTTCCAACTTTTTCTAATTGCTTTTGTCAGATCAGCTTTACTGGTCGGAGCTTTCTTCATGGATCATTTTCTTCAATTTGCACCAAATATTTTCAATTGGCTATTTGTATCCCACCTTATGTCTAGATGCATTATCATCTTGAAAAATGATGTCATCATCCCCATACATCCTTTCATTTCATGAGATCAGAAAAGTGTCCGAATTGTCAACGCAGACAGCATGAAGGATTGCGATGTAAGGTTTGCGACGTTTAAGCGTCTGTGTGCTGTGCCGGTTGCCAGGAAGCCAACTGCAAGACACACAAGGCCAGCAAGGTGCTGATTCTGGACAACGTGAACAAGCTGCTCACCTCAGGCACGTCCCGATGTAACCAAAGACAGATTGCACTCTGGGATCTGGTAAGGACCGGCACACTTCTGCACACCTAAAACTGATTTTATTTTTAAATTTTTTTATTTTTTTGCTTTAACACCATAAGGTTTTTCTTCGTTTTTCAACCATCGAAATTATTTTATTCATGATCTTTCTTTGTTTTATTTGACCTCAGTGTTGTGTTTCTTCTTCATTTTAACACTTCGCTATTTTTTTCTACTACATTTTAATACGTTAATTTATTTTATGTCCCTTAATTTCACCCTCTTACTTTGATTTATTGAAAATAATTTTTTCCAACTTAATTTTGTTTCATTGTTTCATCCCCTAAACATTGTTTTTTAAAGAAAAGGATCATTCATACATTATCATGATTGTTGTCCCTGAATCTAATCATATATAGTAATGGAGACATTGTCATATCATATCACAACTTTGTATTATTTACATCATTTTACCACCTTATTATTTAGTTATATTTGACTCGTGACGTGTTAAGCCTACAGGTGTGATTTTGAACCCAGGAGAAATGTTTCTGACGTGTGTAAACTACAGATTATGTTCCTCTGACCTCATTTTACCTTCGTGTCCAAGAGATTGTTATCATTTCCGACCCAGCACAACCACCACAATAGTACAAATAATAATTCAGATTCATGTGCAAGTGGGGAACCCAAATAAGCTTTTTGTTTAGCGTCCTCAATCAGAACACGAATAACGTCGATAAGATTGAAGGTCTCTTCAGTCAGACAAGTTGTTGAAGTATTGTAGAAATACAACTCTGACATCTAGTGGACATATTCAAGCACAAGCATACCAGTAATTATCTGCCGATCTGCTTTTAAAGGGACGCTTCATTGACGACAACATTATAAAATAGATTTACATGTAAATATGACATCAGTACTAAATTTATATATATATTTATTTTTATTTTTTTTATATATTATATTATTTTATATTATATTAAAGTAGAGCATGATTTAGTGTGATGGTTGTCAGTTGCTATTTTATTGTCCATTTTATTGTGATTATGTCCAAAGTGAAGGATTAGGGATTTAGTGCTTTTTGTTGTCGTTTTTAATTCTCGGAGAGAGAGACTATGCAAATAAAGTTGTATTATATTGTCACTGGTGTTTTAACTTTGAAATATTCACGTGATGTTTGATGTATTTGAAACATGTAAATCTCTTTAATATCTGTTTACTTTCATCTGCCGTCACTATAACGACCACATTATTTTATTTGCTTCCATATTACTGCCCTTTGTTTTATTTGACTTTTTCACCATATTTTAAAAGATATGCCGCCATCCTTTTTATACTTAATTTACCTTACTCTGTTTTATCTTAATGCATTTGCGTACTTTATTGTAGTTTACCTTTTAACCACCGTACTTTGTATAATTTCACTTTCTTTCCACCTAGCTAGTTTAATTCGCCGTTATACCCCCTTACTTTATTTAATTTCTACACCAGGCTTTGTTTTAATTTATCTTATTTTAGCACCATGCTTTGTTTTATTTAACTATTTTGACCATCTCACTTTATTTTAATTTAGCACATTACCCACCTTACTTTGTTCATTGTACCAATGCCAATTTTTATGAATAAGGCTGGAGGGTCAATGCTGGATGACTTCCGAGATAGCTGCCGGAGGGCGGGGGACTGACCCGCAAAAAAGGGTCAGGTGCCCAAATCTGGTATTTTCACACCTTTGTTCGATTTTTACTCCTGACTTTAACGCATTTTATCGCGGTACTTTCGACCATGTTATTGAATTTTAGTTTTGCCATTTTACTTTTTCGTTTGACTTGATTTGACGTAACTTATGCCTATGACAGGAAGGGTGGGGCAGTGTAAGGGAATCAGATTTTATTCATCTAACTGTAATTTGTTTATGATTTTGTTTTAGGATGACCTGTCAGTGCCTTTGTTAGAGGAAAGCCTGGATAGTTCGTCAGGGTTCCTCTTTCCGTTCTACGACCCTGACACACACATGCTGTACGTGGCCGGCAAGGTGAGTCGTCCCGCAGAATTTTTGACGCGCTCTGCTAAATATAAAGCAGTGGTACCTTTACTTATGGTTTTAATTTTAAGATTTTTACATGACAGTTTGTGAGGTCAAATGCATTTTGTGCTTCATGAAAATGTATTGAAGAGCAAAATTGAGATTCAACCACTTCGACAAGTGAACTAAAACAATTCAACTGGAAATTTTAAGAAAAAAATATGCTAACTAAGAAAAATAATACTTAAAATAAGCAAAATTATCTGCCAACGGTACAAGAACATTTTACAGAACAAGATTTTGAAAAATGAGAAAATAATACTAAGCCCATATCAAACACAGGAGTCTTGAAATGAGTAGTTTTAAACTAAATTATAAGAAAAATGGTGCAGCACAAGAAAAAAATGCTTAAACTCATTCTCCTAAAATAAGATTACAAATCTATATAAATTAGACATATCAATAGACAATATCTTTATTTGCACGAATCAACAATTATCTTTACTTGGACTTTTTAAAAATTTTTTACAAAGTCCCCTGCTGCCATTTAACAGTGGCGTGCCACATGCTCACGCACATCAAGATTTTTGATTGAAGCACAAGGCAAAAAAATTGTGCGAGCGACAGCTTGTAACTCCAAAAAGTTCTAAATTGGGATACTTGGAAGTCAAGGTACCACTGAGCGGCGTATTCAAAGACTTTGATTTAGCTAAGAAGCGCTGGTTTCTCCCTCCAGGGGGACGGCAACATCAGGTACTATGAGATCAACTCGGAAAAGCCGTACATCCACTACCTGACGGAGTACCGCTCCAATTTACCTCAGAAAGGGATGGGTAAGAACCACGCAAGTTGGATGTCTGCTGTAATGATGCTAGCACACCTGCGAGCAAATCTGCTGCATAAATTGAGACATCAGTCCAACTTTTGTCCTGGTAATATTTTAGATTTATTCTCACCATATCGCTACTTTACCCAAGCGACATTTAAGTTTGTGCCACACGAGTCTAGGAAGGTACAATACACTCCCAGCATGCTTTGCGGCACTAAAGAGTATAAATAGCGTTTAAAATGCCTATTTTGCATCAATCTTTATTTTATTCTTTTATTATTTGTGAGTATCCTATTCAGTTTGCTGTTGTGTAATAATTTTAGTCTTAATGCACGGACGGAATCGCCGTGTTTTTTTTTTCGTGTAAAATTTTGAGTTTATTATTTTTTTTGTTCTTTCAAACAATTGAGTTTATTCTTGTGAATTAAAAACAATAAAACAAAGGAGGATTTTTAACTCAGAAAATTTAGAATTTATTCCTGTGAATTTCTTTTCTCTGCTTTTCTTGGGAGTTTATTCTATTTTTCATATTGATTTTTGAGTTCATTCTTGAAATATTATAGCATTAAAAGCAATTCTCATAAATTTTGGACTGTCTTGGTAATATTGCTATTTCTTTGGTTCATTTCGGGTTTTTTCTTTAAAATATAAGAGCAAAATAGTATTACATAATTCTTCCAAAAAAAACAATCTCTGCCCTTTATTTTTTTCTTCTTCATATTCCAACTTCAAGATATTAAGAAAACTAATTTTCCTTTGCCTTTCTCAGGCGTAATGCCAAAACGAGGCCTGGACGTGAGTGTGTGCGAAGTGTTTCGCTTCTACAAACTGGTGACCATCAAGTCTTTTATTGAGCCGCTCTCCATGATTGTCCCTCGCAGAGTAAGAAAACCAACTCACTGCAATCAAAACGCTTTTCTGAAGTGACATCCTATTTTATTGCGTATTACAGTCAGAGTCGTACCAGGAGGACATTTATCCGATGACGGCAGGCAACAAGCCCGCCTTGACTGCGGACGAGTGGCTCAGCGGCATCGACAGAGGTCAATTAGTTGTGTCATTGGATTACTTTTTTTTTTTTAATCCTTAGAATATTGCAATTTATTGCCTTTATATATTTTTTACATTTTTGGGGGCAATTTGATTTTTTTGTCAAATGTTGAGTTTGTCACTTTTTTTCAGATGTTGCATATTTTTATTACTGTACTTTTACAGCACTTTTTCTTCAAATGTTTTCAGTCCATTGTTAAATTTTTTGGGGGGTAATATTACAACATAAATTTTACAATATTGTTTTCTTACAAAATAATTTAAATTTTTTTCTGGTAGTACAACTTTTTTCTTATTCTTTCCTCTTAATTTTGCAATAAAAAGTTTATTTGAGTAAATAAATCAATAAAAAATCATTGTACATAATGTTACACAATTATATTAAAAATAACATTTTGAGTTTGTTATATTGCACTTATTTTTCTAGTAATGTTTAAAAAAGAAAAAAAATTAAAAATAACCCTAAAATAAATTTTCAACTTTGCTATGGATACCCCGCCACCTCCCACTTCTACGCTCATGCTGTGTCCATACATTTACCATTCTTTCCAATTCCTACTTTCTGGAGTGTAGGCCCGGTGCTGATGTCGCTGAAGCCAGGCCATTCGGTGGACGAATCGAACGGCGACACCGACAAGGGACTGGGCAGGCCTCACGGCCGAGTGTACGTCAGGGAGCAGCCGGGTGGCGGCAAGACGGACAACAACGGCGTGGCAGATGACAGCAGGATGACGGTTAGCAACGGACAAGACTTCCTGCTGTGCTCGCCACCGAAGACGGAAAATGAGGTAGTGTTTTTCAGATTATGTCACCTGGGTGTGGGGTTTGATTGACAGGTAGGACCGTTCAAATCTCTATGGCTGCAATAAAAGGTAGGGCATTTTTGTCTTGGTCAATGTACATATGAATGTATATCCACACACATACACACGTGACTTAATCCCTGACGCTGATGTCGTCCGCAGCTTCGTGTGAAGTTCCACAAGCAGCAGGATGAGATTCGGAGACTGGTGGAGCTTCTCCACCAGAGGGACGTGCACATCAAACAACTGGAGCTGGAGATCAATAATATCAAAAACTCTCAGCAGAACTCACTTTAACACCTTTCGCATCTTTTATCCTTTCTTTTTTTTTTTTTAAAGACAAGCACGCGCTTCGTGGAGTCGCCTGACACGCATAAGGTGCACATATTGTTGATGTAAATACACTCAGTGATTCTTACCCACACGCTTTACGAACTTGCACATTTTTATTTTATATCGCAGCTATGCAAATTTTTAGCTTTTTTCCAAACGCTTTTTGTAAGCGGAAAGAAAAAAAAACAAAAAACAAAGATGCGTGGTGATTGTATGTAAACACGTTATTTGTTGGCTTCAATGTTCGAAAACTACACTGAAAAGAAAAAAATGCAACTGTGATAATAGAATAAACGTCATATTTCAAAGATTAAATTTGTAATTTTTATGAGTGAATTGCAAAATTCACAACTATTTTTGTTAAATGTTTTCTCGTAATGTGACTTTTATGTGTTGTGTACTTTAATGTGACTTTTTTTTGTAAATTTCACACTCTTTATTCAAATTATTTGTGTCCCTTATTTTTAGGTTTTTTAATCTCAGGAATCTAATCAGAAATTGTTTTTCCCCCACAACATTTGGAGAATAAATATGGCAACCCAAAAAAACTTAATTTATAAGAAAGTCAGATTATTATGTAAATAAAATTTTCCGACAAAATATTGTTCACAAACAAAATTTTACAAGCAATTTTATGCATTATAATGCCCAATTTAAATTTTTGGGAGGAATTAACCTCAGAAAAATAAGATGGAAAAAAATATTTTGTAAAGTTTTAATAGATTTAAAGTTAGGCTTTTTTGTAAAATTGCTGGATTTTGTGTTTGTCATTTTACCAGTTTTTAAATTACGTATTCATAAAAATTCTCCTAATTTAAAAACGTTTGGAGATCACGTTTATCTTCAAAATCGTCTTGTATTTAATTTCATGAAAAGAAAACCTAATATTCCATTCATTCTTGCAATATTGCCAAGTTTATCATCACATGTTGACTTCATATAATCTTTTTCCTTCTTAATTCCAGTTTTTTTTCTCGATAAATTTTGGGTGCGTTCTCACTTTCTACTAAATTTGGAAAATCAAAGTGTAAATTACAGATTTCTTAAAATATTGCAAGTTTATTAACTCATTATGATGCATAAAAATAGTTCAACAGAAGTATTATTTTTGTTTGTTTAGAATATTCCGTAATTCAAAATGTTTTCTAGTTTGATTTTATTCTCATACTGTGGTTATTGCATTCTCATGAATAAAATAATTATTGTAATAAAATAGTCACAAAATTGCACTTTTTCCGCCCAGAATTAATTCTCCAAGTAATCAATACTTTTTTCTTGTAATATTAATTCATTTTGGTTGTAAAATATGCCCTTACAAAAGTTTAAATATACCAAGAAAAATTATGCATTCTGTCAACTTTATGTGCTACAGTATTTTTCTTCTTTTCATTGTACGGATATTGGGCTTCCTTTTTTTTTTCTTCTTTTTTTTAAAATTATGATTAGAATGTTTCCATCGACACTTTTGATGGGAACCTTCGTACATGCCGAGACCAAACGTGCGCTTCCGTCCTCATCTCTTGTCTGGCATGGATTCAGGAAGTGGCTCTGCTTCATGGAAACTCAGGCTCCATGCGTTTGGACATGACATCAAAAGCTGGCGTGCATGTGTACTGACATTCAGCTACTGTGATAAAAAGTTAGCATCTATTTTAAAGCAGACCTTGAGCAAGCACTTGTTCACTTTGCGTTGATTTTCCATTTGAGCAAGAATAAACTGGCACACGAACAAAATGCCTTATTGGTGATGCGTTATGCATTTTATTCATTTGTTTTTATTCAGGAGTATTGCATGTTTTTCTTAGATTTTGAATTTCTCACAATATTCTGACAAATCCAACATTTTTTCTGGTTGGAAATTTTAGTCAATTCTATTGGTAATATTCTCACTTGTAGTATTCAGATTTTTCCTGATAAAGTAAAGAAAGTCTAGTGAAATATTGTTGCAATATTGCTTTTTTTCCAAATATGTCTTAATATTACAACTTTTTCTGAAAATTATACTTAGCACAAAGTTGAATCGCAAAAGATTTTAGATTTATTCTCATATTCTTACTTCGCTGTGTGTGTGTATATACATATATATATATATATATATTTCTGGTAAATAATGAATTTAGACTCAAATTTGAGTTCAGTCTAACCTAACTGTTGAGTGCTCAGCTGTAACATTCAGAAGTGTTCCTCATAATCAAATTCAGTGGAAGTTTTATATTTTTGTCATATTTAAACGTTCCAGATTTTTTTTCTTTTTATCAGTGACCCTTTTTTTTTATCTTAACCATCTCATACGATTGTGACTTTTAAAATTGTACTCACTTGATATTATAAAATGTTTTCTCTGAAATTTTTTCATGCGTGTGAAAAGCACACGAGTCCGTCCAGAATCAACTGGTTCCTTCGTTCATTTGTTCATCCAGGATTACCGTCACGCCATAGAGATGATTACTACATCATTCTTGCAGTACTATGAGAATGAACTTATAAATAAAAAATCACACACAATTTGCTTCTTGATCCTACTTAATACATTTTGGACACCTGCAAAGCACAAAATGTTAACATTTTATTTACAAAGTTGTTTTCTTGTCATACAGAAAGTAAAAATGTCGCTACAACCATGACTTGTGCAACAGGTGGCCACGCCAAAAACAAAATACGGCATGGCTCACTGGCTGCACAGCTGCTATAGCAATAATTTTATTGGGGTGGGGTGGTTGGGGGTGGGGGGTAATGAGTGAAATGAAACACAAACAAAAAGAAAATAATAAACCCCAAAAACAAAATGAAATTTCAGTCAACAAAATATTAAAAGCACAGACCCAAAAACGAGACCAGTCCCAAAGTCCTCACACGGGATACATAATATGGGATTGACAGTGAAATTGTGGAATGCTGGGTGGCAGGCTGCCTGAGAACACCGGGGCTGTTTTGGGGGGGGTGGGCGGAGGTGTGAGGTGGCTCTCACTTCCATGGGGGAGAGGAAGGGGGTGGTAGGTAGGTAAAAAAAAGTAGTTTGGTGGGTAGTGTTGGTGGCGGTTGGTCCACACGAGCCACCCATCCAGTATAGTCTTGGCCCAAAAAAGAGCTTGGAGCTGTGGGAAGCGAAGGGAGGGGGGGGAGAAAGGGGGCGGGATTGCAAGTGGAAGGAGGTTGGGCGTTCAGGTTTGGAGGATGAGGGGTGGAGTCGCTAAAAGCGCTCCGCTTGCTTTCTAGTCGTCCTCTTCGTCGTCTTCATCCTCATCTTCATCGTCGGGGTCTCGCTTTCTCTTCTCACCTTTGCCAGCTACTGCATCTGAAAGGAGGCGAAAAAAACAACAGCAAAAGAAAATTCAGGATTAACACTGGTTCTTGTGTGACCGCAAAAAGGTAAGAGTAGGTATGGATTTTTCATTTGATTCATTTTTAAATTCATTTTAAGGTTCTTTTTTTTTTAACTTGAGTTACTTTTAGTTAGTTTTTAGAGCTAGTTTTAGTTCATATCCTCACAAAATATGCTGTTTTAGTATTACTTTATTTACACACACACACACACAAATTGACAGATTAAAACAAAGACAATTTCACCATAATCTGTGTTATAAACGTAATTTGTTTCTGTTAGTTGTTTTTTTTTAAAGCTATA
The DNA here is from genome assembly GCF_059441095.1 of Idiotropiscis lumnitzeri. NCBI lineage: Eukaryota > Metazoa > Chordata > Actinopteri > Syngnathiformes > Syngnathidae > Idiotropiscis > Idiotropiscis lumnitzeri. The sequence continues at coordinate 8,935,324 of NC_142398.1, forward strand.
ATTAAAATTTTACCTATTTGACTTTTAGTTATTTTGTTATGTTTTCCTAAACTTAAGGACATTAAGTATTATACTGTATACTATAACTGTCACCTTGAAACAATGTTTCACATTACCAAGCCAAGGTACATACTTTACATTTAAAAACAAGACAAAATTAAAACAACAAATACAAAAATCCAATCTCATGTTTCGAGTGGTCTAGCAATGAGCAGAGTGAGGTTGATGATGAGTCATGAATCTTCGAGTAGTGTTAGAGTCTAACACTACTCGAAGATTCATGACGTCAGTCTAACAGTTAGACTGACGTCACCAAGGTTGAACAAAGTACGACAGCGGCATCTTGTGGCAACTATGTGCAGTTACAAAGCTTTTTTGTATTCGTGCAGTTGAGGATCTCATCTCAGTGTACACAATTTAACTTAGTGTGAAATCTGGGTTTCAAATTTATTTTTCTCAGGTGAATTGTGGTCATTGACTTTGTTTTCTTCATGAAATTCAATTGGACAACTACTAAACTACTCAATATCGCAACTTTTTTTCTTTGGGAGACCTCAATTCATCACATTATTTTTATAGCATTCAACCTTGACATTTCTCTCAAAATGTCCCGACATTTTCCCCTGGTAACTTTTTCACATCCACTTTATTGTCATAACATAAAATGTTTTTTCTTGTAATTATTTTCCTGTATTGAGACTATTCTCACATTAAGAATTTATTCTCGAAATGTCATGCTATTGGAATTGAATTTTCTCCCCCCGAAAATATTCCTTTTCCATAGCGTTGTCTATGTCTGATGTTTCATACCTTCATCGTCTTCCTCTTCATCTTCCTCTTCATCATCTACTTCCCCATCAAGTCCATAGTCTTCCTCCTAGCGGGGAGCATTTTTTTCCGGTTTAGTTTGGATAAAACCTGACCCATCAACATTGTAGCGCCGAGATGTTTTTTTTTTTTTTTTTGGTCTTTACCTCATCTTCTCCGCTGACCTCCTCGTCATCGTCTTCTCCCTCGACCTCCTCCTCGTCTTCTTCGTCCTCGTCTTCCTCATCAATGTCATCGTCTTCGCCGTCCTCGTCTTCCTCATCCTCTCCCTCGCCCTCTGTGGGACAAAAGGCACAAGTTTAGAGCTCATTGTTAAGGGATGCTTGAAACCAATTTTTTTTTAGACTGACACCAGTACACGTACTCAACACTACAATGCGTAACATTTCAATCAAACCAATGATTGTATTTTTGAAGAAAGACCTTTTGTTTATTTCTAACAAGAGGCAGAAATGTCAAGCTGCAATAGAGAATTTAAGTTCAAAATTAAAAAAACAACTCACTCTGATTTAGGGTTCATTTGTAATGAACTGAAGTGTGAAATAATACAGGTTGAACTGTTAAGCATGACACTATGAAGTTGGCAAAATACGGCTGGGCAGTACAGCTGAAAAAATATATTCACGGATTTCATATCAGCCAATGTTGATGGATATAGATATTTTTTAACCTATTTTACAAAGAAAAAAAAACATCAAATGGATTCAAGATTATGTACATCCAGGTGGCAAAAGCTCAAGCATTCGCCGGGTGACCAAGGCCTTACATTTGACCAAGGCAGAGCAATTGAGCAGGTTAAATGGCTTCAAAGATTATTTTAGCCTTCTTCTCTGCCAGAGTCAAAATAAGATTAATTGAGGTGAATTAAAGTTCAAAAGTACCCTGCCGCCTATTGTTCAACAAACATTATGAAAAGGTCTATTGTAAACTCCAGCTACACACCCTTGACACCTTCCCATCTACCTTCGTCGTCGTCGTCGTCTCCGTCCACCTCTACATCCGAGTCGGAGGCTTCCTTGTCCTCGCAGTCAAAGTCATCCAGGTAGGTGAGCTGGGGCAGCAGTTTGAACACGCTGTCCTTGTAGTTGTTCATGTCGGTCACTTCGCAGTTGAACAAGTCCAAACTTCTCAGGTGTTTCAGCTTTTTCTAAGTTCCAGAAGGACGGTCAATTAGCGTGATACAAAACATACCCCCCCCCAAAAAGGCCTTGCATTTTGTGCAAACAGGAAGAGATTGAAAAAAAATCAAGTGTTTGGAATGTGATAGTTTTTTTGTGCTTAATTCATATTCACGTTTGACATTATGGCATTTGAAACGGAGGAAAAATTTTGGCCTACTGTCAAAAGAATAATCACTTGCCGTGATGTGCGCTAGTCTGCATTATATTCATTAAGAGTCCTTTACCAAATATGTTCTTGCGTGAAAGCTCCATATGCTGCACAAAAAAAAAACTCTTAATCAACAATCTGTGACTTATTATTGTAAAAGGGTAAACGCACAAAAAAGCCAAAGTGATTGAGACGAAAAGTGCGTCAGCTGATGCTAAGCTAAGGATTCGACTATGGTCCACATGTTATGCCGAGTTAGTCTTTATTAGTTCCGTAATTGAGAAATTAAAAAAAAAAATTAAAAAATCACTGCATAAATTAAAAAAATATATATAATAATTTTTGGGCAAACCCCCAACGGCTCAATCCATTTTTTTAACATTATTGATTTTTTAGTGCCATCATCAGAGTGTATAGTGAGCCTCTGCCCTGCTGCGAATATCAAAACCTCTGCAAGTCACAGACACACACCCAAAAAGAGATTGTAGATAGTAGATGCAATGAGATAAAGCATTTTTTTCTATTAGACAAGGCTTTGATGTGACTAAATGAAGCGCCTCCCTGAACTTCAACATAGTTCATTGGCAGACACAAAGAAATTACAATACGGCAGCAAGGCAACAATTTTATATTTAATGTGGCTTCGACCTGAGCACTAAGATGGCGAACAAACGTCATTTCAGCAAATAAAGACGGATAGGTTGCCCCAAAAAATTTGCGAATGCCAACCCGCAAACATGCAGTGGTTCAGTATACAGTACTCCATTTTTCCTCAAGACATTATTATAGGGGATCTCGATATACGGTGTTTCGTGGTCAAGAACGATGTACAATGAACTATTTTGTGCCCCTTTCTCTTAAACTATGTCGCATGACACTAACTTCTACCATATCGTAAAACACTCGTGTGGAGTGTTGGGCTAGCTTTGTTGTGACACTAATGTAGCTTCCAACATTTCTGTTTTATCATTTTTCTGTGTCACTTTCTCGGCATGACTAATAGATTAACGCTGAATCAAACTGTTACGTGTTTTTGGGCTTCACTCATATTCACGTTGACGTGATGGCATTTCAAATGGGTGAAAAACGTGTTTCACAGTATGATTAAGGAAGTTTTTACCCAGGATCACCCGGGATAGACTGCAGTAGAGCCCATTTTATGACAAATAAAATGACTCAGTATAAAGCCTATATATTTGAAGGTCTTATGACAGAAATAGTCTAATATTGAAAAATATTTCTAGTCCTCCACATTAGAAAAATCCCACATCCAAATGATGTTAGTAAAAGGTGTAAAACATAAATAAATTTAAAACTAAATAAATAAAGCGCTTTGGACATACCAGTGGTTCCAGCGTGCTGATTTCTTTCAAATTATTGCCGCTCAGATTTAGATGTGTGAGGTTGGGGAGTTTCTGCGCTAAGACCTCCAGGCCACCGCTGATGTTGTTGTCGCTCAACTCCAGCTGAGAGAGAAGAGATGCTCAGTTTGTGCAGCTTCTACGCAAAAAAGCGAGTGCCCGGCCACCTTACCTTTTTCAGTTTTTCTAGTCTGGGTATGTTGGAGATTGATGATAAGCCGACATTTATCAAACTGAGGAAGACCAGGTTGACAAACTCATCTGTGAGGCCTTCAGTATTTCCCTCAACCGTTCGGCAGTCGTCGAGGACGAGTTCTCGGACCTGAAGTGTGGAAAACAAGACAGCTATTGTTAACCCCCCAAAATGAAACTTTTTTTTGGACAAAATTCTTACTATTGGGTCTGTATACTGGATCTCAGTAGACCATCTAGGTGTGCCTAATGTTGTGGCCATCTATCCATTCACCTTCTAAACGGCTTATGCTTGTTAGGGTCGCAGGTGGGCGAGAGCCTATCTAAGCCACATTTTAAGTGGGAGGTGTGGTACAACCTAGACTTGTCAACAACCAATCCCAGCCCTTCACATCACACCAGGGACAATTTAGTCTTCAATTAATCGGACATGTATGTTTTTGAATTGCAGATGGCCAGATGCCGGGTTTGAACCAACAACGTCAGAACAGTGTGGTGGATACACTAACCACTGTCCGCCGTGCCACCCATCTTGTAGTCAGTATATCGTAATTGCGTTGTGGAACTCTTTCATGGCGCTCTGACATGACTAACAAACACCTTGACATTGTTGAAATATGGAAAACATGTTCAAAGAGCCCCATAAGCGAATATGAACACAGCTATATTTGTATAGATTTGTTTTAAAATTAAGGACCCCATAGAAGTTGCATACTCTTGAGATTTTAGGCACTGAAATACTGAAATGTTAAGGACTCATTGAGTCATACTTTTTGAGACGTTAGGGACTTGTTGGAGTTGTACGCTTTTTGAAAATTTAGGGAGCCTTGATGGGTAGAAGAATCAAACCATTATGAAATTTTAGGTATTTCAGTGTTTTGAATTTTCTGAAAGTTTTGAACTTTAGCCTTTATGTATTTTTTTTTACTGCTCTGGTCAGTTCCAAGATAATCTAAATGTAACGTAAACGTACTACACATTTCACCTGACAACTAAACCGTATTTTTATTGTATGTTTCTATACCAACAATAGCCCTAAACCTAATACAGGAAATAAACGAAAAGTAAAGCATTCTTAAAGTAGTTATAAAGAAAGGGGGGCGCAAGTGTGAAGGTCGAGTTACTTCGGCAAAAATTAAAACTAAACACTGCTTGCGCTGGTCAACAAACGTATTTGCAAGACAGCAAAAAGTTACAATTTCTCTTCGTAAAACACAAAAAAATGGAGGCTCTCTCATTTCTTAAAACACAGTCCCATCACTAGTTATGTCCACCGTCGATGCATTAAATTGTCAGCCTGGCCGTGTGAGCCCCGGATGGCGTGTTCGCATTGCCTGTGACAAATGCAATGATTTTTTTAAGTCAGCTAAGCTACAAGCTAGCAGCTAGCAGCCATTGCCCCTTTTAAACGCCGCCGTGCAGTAGACGAGAAGTGTGCGCGGCCGCCATTAGCCCAAGCCGCAGCAACGGGCAGGATTGCGAATACACCCTTTTTTAGTGCACACTTTTCGCGTTTTGTTTGCACTCGGCGGAGATAACGGAATATTCCTCGCCGTCGAACGAACGGTGCCCATGATTTTGCTTTGACGATGTTTTCTGGTAAAAGTGTGGCGAAGGGGGGAAAATACTGCGAACGGAAATTTAGTCGCCCCCTAAAAAAAATCAAAGATGGAGACTGTTCCTTTCTTCCAGACCTTCAAAGACGACAGAATGGCAACATGGCGACCTACGGAGAAACAGTATGCTGCTCCGAGCCTGTTTTTTAAGCGACACGCGTTATTAAATAGACATTGTGGGCGATCGACGTGTTAACACGGCAGCTTTTAAAAACACATTTCGCTGTCATTTTACAGTCCCGAGGACAAACAGCGGGCGTCGAGTTTTTGTCTGCCCACGCATGGCGCCCGCCACTAGGTGTCGAAACGCGTGTCAACACGAAGGGAGGCTCGACTTTTGGGTTAATAAACCCACCGGGCTAGAACACAATATCCCGAAAATATCATATCGAATGTGACAACGGTGGCGTTAGTAGTCGTTTGGGATGTGTGTTGAATTGTATCGGGGTTTAATGACGCCATGCGTTTTTGTAGGGCTGCCACCACTTTGGCGGATGGGCTAATATGGCGGGAAGACTGCAAGTTGGGAGGCTGCCGTTTAAAATGAGCCACGCTAGCATTGTGGCCATTAAAAAAATACAGCGAACATTTGATACGTTTACAAAATCGGGAATATTGCGAATAAGTCATCATTCTGTAGTGCGCGGTGACTTATTTCCGAGTTTTGCAACACTCCCTTTTTAACTTCAACAGCTCTCTCAACACGCACAATACGGAAATTTGCTTGAGTTGATTATTATATATGAATCAAGCTAAGATAAATCGGGTTTTATGTATATATTTTATAAACAACATGATAGTTTCGCGAGGAGCAAAGTGTCTGTTTTTTTTTTTATTCATACAGAGTGCGGCTATTAGCGCTAACCTAGTTATAATGACGTGACTCCCGAGCGGAAATGGCTGTATTTTTAATATTAATAAATACGTTAGTAACGCTTTCGCTCAATTTGCAAAATCGATTCCTAAACCTGAACAGTTGAATGTATTTTTTGTTCAAACGAGCGCCCCCGATCAGGGGTTAAACACCATGCTAAGTAGCAGCAAACATGGCTACCCAACTCGGTAGAAAGCCCCACCGCGAGAGCACCGAAATGCAGCAAGCGTGGGGCACATTTCCCTGAAATGTCCCCAGAAAGAGCGTACTCGTAGTCGCGTCGGGACCGCGGTGGCTTAGGACCTGCACTCCCGAACACACGAGGGGGGTGGCGGCTGTGAAACGGTTAAAGCGCCGCAATAATGCCGAAGCGAGCGGAGGAATTGCCGTCTCAAAGTAGCGAGCGAACGCTGCGTTCCCCCTTCGTCTCCCGGCTTGAGGCTCCGCTTCAATCGACATGAGAACCGTGCGGTGTCCGTTACATTAATCGTACTCGGAAGCAAATTTCAGGGAAGGAAAAGTAGCAAGCTAAGCTAACGCGGCGAGCTCTGGAGAAAACTAAAGGGCTTTGCTTAAAAAAAAAAAAGCACGACTCACTTCAGACGGTGTCTTGTTTCTTAGCTCCAAGTGGATCCTGTTTTCCATCAACATGGTGCCCGCCGGAGGTGAAACTTTTCTCGCCGGGGCTTTTTTGTTTTTCCTTAAGAGGGTCCTTCAGTCCAAAACGTAGAGAGATGCCCTAACGGCGGAGGGAGAATATAGGGGGGTGGGGGGTAGCCGTGTATAATGAACTGAGCCGACGCTAAGTTAGTCGGAGAGGAGAAACCATGGAGGGAAACCGGACTGAAACAAAATATATTGCTCAACAGCGCCACCTGCCATCAGAAACGCCCAGCCCAGCGCCTCCTAAAGGGGAAACGGCAAAGCTTTAAAAACAACACTGCTGTGCTCTGTCTGAGTCTTGATGCATTAAAGTTAAAACAAATAACTAAGTTAGTTAAACATGTTTAATACGATCAACTGCTAAAAAAGTCTACATTTTCCTCTGTGCTGCTTTAAATTAGTCAAACCTTTGATTATTCCTGTAATCATTGTGACTTTTGATTAATAAATGTTATGTTGGTTTAATCTTGCTGCTATCTTTATTTATTTTTACTGAGTGCCCTTTTTCGGGGGGGGGGTGCATTAAAGAGAGCGTTGTACTGTACATGCAAGGTATCCAGGGTCCACCCTCAATACTAAACCCCTCCCACTTTCCTGAAACATCAGCTCCCCAAAATTTCAAAAGTCCACAAGGCATTTTTATGAAAGTTAAGAGCATGCAATGCATGTTATTCTGCATGACAATCCTATAATACTGTTGCATGAATGCTGAAGAGCATTCAAATGAACTGTTTTATTTTTTTAATCACGGTTAAATCATTTCATTCTCAGTTCAAAACACTCTGCCTTCAAAACGTTAAGCTCATTCAGAACAACCATGTGCCAGTTTTTCTGCATTCCACAAATTTGTACTTTTCCCATAACTCCACTTTTTTTGCGATTCTAAAACGGGTAACAAATCTTTTGGATACTATGAGCTTCTTCGGTATTGATTAATTTGATGGGCTACCTGTGTAATATGCTCTTCTTAACTAACTAGCTCAAATTATTGGGGGTAAATCATCACTTCTCCACCAATGCCATGATTCAGTCATTTGATGATGCCCTTTGACCTATACAGGTTTTTCTCTTTAAAAAAAATAAAGCGCATGGTAAGTCAGGCTTTTTTTGCTTTCACAGTCATAACAAAATACCAATCCACGTGTCACTGGTGAGCTAGAACAGGCCTGCGGGCTACTCACGTGGTCCTTGGGGGCTACCTGTTGCCCACAGGCACCATGTTGGTGTCATCTGTTCCAAAATATCCAGATCTTTTTACCAATTCAAGCCATTACAATGTCAAAATCTGTGGTTCATTAACAGTATAAAATGCATCCTTTCCACGTTCCATAAATTTAAACTTCTCTGACATTCCGATGCATTCATATCTCTCAACCAATTCAAGCCATTCTGACTTTCATTCTGACCATTCTGAATTTCAGTTAATTCAGACACCTAAGCTGGTGTGATTCACATTCCACAAATTTGAAATTTTCCAATAATTCTACAAGGAACATTACATATACAAAGACATAAAGATTTTTAAACTGAGATTCTTAAACTATTCAGAACATCAGTGCTACACTTTTGACATTCCTCAAATTTTTACCTTTCCTAAAATTCCACTTTTATGTTAATATAAAATACTCACATTTCTCAGCATTTTTACTTCAAAATATATATTTAAGAAATGAATGAATGGAGCAGTGTTAAAATTTCTTTAATCCTGGCGGCACAGTGGGCGACTGGTTAGCACGATGGCCTCACAGTGCGGAGGTCGTGGGATTGATTTCGGCTCCGGCCTTCCAGTGTGGAGTTTGCATGTTGTCCTCTTACCTGCGTGGGTTTCTTCTGGGTATTCCGGTTTCCTCCCATTTTCCAAAAAACGCATGGCAGGTTGATTGAAGACTCTAAATTGCCCCTAGGTGTGATTGTGAGTGCAAGTGTTTGTTTGTGCCCTGCAATTGGCTTCCAAACAGTTCAGGGTGTCCCCCTCATACTGCCCGAAGACGGCTGGTATAGGCTCCAGCACCCCCCGCGATAATGGATGGATATACCTGCCTTTCATGTTCTAATTTGAAAATTCTGACTTTCAAGAATTCAACATCTTCCATCAGAAAAGTCCCCAAATTCATGAAGAAATTCCACTAATTTACACGTATTCTATAATTAATCTTTTTCCTTTTCAGTCTCACATTCAATTTTCCATCATTCTAAATTTTGTTTTACAAAGTCCGACAACGCCTCTACATTCACAAGAAATTTCTAAAAAAAAAAAAAAAAAAAAGGCATTGTTGTTTTCATTGACAGTAGTACATTTATATTGGGAAAAATACCAAATTTCTGAGCTTTCATTAGCGTGTTAGATGTACCTTTTGTGTCAAATCATAAATTATTCTGATTAATTGCAATTTTCCGTACTAAGCAAAGTGTACCAGAAGATGGCACTGTTGGGTGATTCCTCAACATTGGCTTGCATTGTGCAGCTTTTTTTTTTTTTTTTTTTGCAGCACATGGCGTCCTACAATCCTCCAGTCATCTTTCATGTATCTTGAGATACGTGTGCCTACTTTTACACTTTCTCGATGCATCTTGACAGGATCCTACTTGAAAATGGGTTTTATAGACATCCGTTTCATCTCTGGGACTCAAGCATGATATATGGGGAATGAAAACTGTTTCTCAGTCATTTAATTTCTCAGAATCCTAACTTCTTTTGCCAGATGATTACGCTTATCGATTCCTCTTACGTCGCCTATGAGTGACAATGAGTGTGTGAAAGAATGTTATACTCTATATTATCGAGTGATATAAAGACGTCTACCGTACGATACAACGGAGCTGGTGTGATTCCGTCAGTAACAGACTGTTGGACTGGCATTGATGGACGCAATTGTTGATGATGACACTATCAGACTTCCGTCAATCATCAGACCATCATTTTTAAAGAGTGTCACGAGTCATTCATCACTAGTCTGACGCAATGCCCACCGCTGCTGAATATCAACTGTATTATTTTATCTCCTAACGCTCTCTTCATCTATGTTTGTGTTGTAGTACCAAGACTGACCTTTGAGAAGAAACATTGGGTGCCTCAGGGATTCCAGACTTCCGGAAATACAAAAAAGAAATCGAAGCAGCTAGGCTGACAGTTAGCTAATTTGGTATCTACATTCCGATTGCAAAAGGACACCTGGTGCTGCTTTATACGTGTCCATACTGCCACAGTGTGAACTTCAGTTTACTTCCTAATTGACTCGTAGTACCTTTTACATTACAATCTCAGAGTCTGTGCCTTGATTCAGAGTTTTTTTTTTTTTTCATTGCTATAAATTAAATCAAACATTAAATTCAATTAAACACGTATAATATTGACATTTTTTGTCCTTGACCATTTCTGAGCAGGTCATGGAAGATAAATGACTCCTAACATACACCATATCGACAATTGGTTAGGATAAGCTTCCGGAGACATCCAACAACTGAGCTTTTCGGTGGCTTTGATTAAAAAATGAGGAGATGACCTGATCATTGGGAAGTGTGCGCCCAATACACAATTTAAATAAATGAAATAATAAATAAATAAATAACCTGAGATGTCCCAAAAGCTAAAGTCTGTGAAACTGCTGTCAAGTATTGCTTGCACCAGCCAGATGCTTTTTAAAAGAATCCTCCCTTCTAACATACTGTAGCTTTGGTCGCTATTAGCTTAGTTAAGTGTTATTTACCCTGTTGGACTGCCTCCTCTTCTACACACACACTTACACAAACACACACATGCACGTGCTGGAAGGGCTCAGTGTGCTGTGGGAAGATTGAGAACACACCCCTGTTGAGCTGACTCCCTTGGTGTGAGATAAGTGTTGGGGTGATTTCTGTTAACAGGGAGATACATTTTAAAATAAAACAATCGTAAGGATTTCTGGGTTGTAAAGCGTTAAGTTATCCAGTGCTTTTTGTACCATCGGGCAATTTACAGTAGAGCGACTCAGACCCTCACCTGTTTGATATTGGCTAATGTAGCAATCATTATCCAACGTTGGTCAAAGGTTACTGCTGTCCTGCACTGCAACTCACATTTCATGTTGTTTAACAGCTCACAAAACAAGCACTTTTTTTTCCAGTCATGATATTTCCTGCTGTACCGCGCGGCACATAACTTGCTGGGTGTACTTAGCTCTGTCAGAGCTGTGCCAACTCCTCCGGCTTTACAAATATGATAAGACCAGCCCTGTAGGAGCTCTCGCAGGACAGCGGTAATGGTTAACCAGATAATTTCATATTTGGGCGGGAGTTGAAGACAAGCTTGTCTTTCGCCTTTTTGTTTTTTTTTCTTTTTCGAACGCCTGCCTTTCAACAAGCTGCCGTTCATTCATAACGACGTTTTACCATGGAGGAGACTTTGCAGCAAGAGATTGAATATAAAAGCCAGAATGAAGAAGAGGAAGGTATGGATTCAGACTTGCTTTTTATTTGAGAATCATTGAGAGCATGTACTCCAAAAAGATCTTCACCAACAGAGAAGAAATCCAAGACAACTTTTTCTTGGTTGTTGAAGACAGTTCACCTTTAATCCAGAAGAAGATTAAACCACAAAGATGAAAGCAACTAACAAAAACTGTGATAGCCTTCAATTATTTTGGGATTTCTTCAAAGTTGGTGAAGATGTTTTACTTTTACTCCAAAAGACCTCTTCACTACTTTTGGATAACAGTTGAAACGTCTTCAACAACCAAGAACAAGTTGCCCTCTTAGGTTTCTTACATGGTTGCTGAAGAAATTTCACTTTTATTAAAAACAACAAAAAAAAAAAGAATGAAAGAAGCCAACTGGACTTCTTCTTGCTTGTTGAAGACCAACTGGAATTCTTCACGGTTGTTCAAGAGTTTTCACCTTTAATGAAAACACCTTTTGGATTTAAGTTGAACCATCTTTCAAAAACAAGAAGAAATTCAAGAACAATCAAAGGCAACTGGATTGCACCGCTTGCTGATGAATATTTACCTTTAAAAACCAGACTTCTTAAATGTAAAACATCTTCCGCAAACAATGAAAATGTTCCTGCTCTTACTACGATCTGGATGACGACGTTTTTATTATTGAGTTTCTCTACAGCCACATATATATACAATTTTCTCAGGTCAACACTTAAGGCATTTAATGTACATTGATTTTGTTTACCAGTTTGTCTTCTGTTTTGAAAGGTGGGATCCGTCACCGACTGAGGGATAGAGAACTTCTCAAGAGGAGACGAGCCGAAGCGGAGGAGAAGGAGACTTACCAGTGGGTTCTGGGGTAAATTTGTAGAGAAGCAAGCATTATATAGTCCAGTAATTGACATTTACATTGGATGGTTGGGTCTTTTAATTGTTTGACAAATGAAATCTGTAAAGACAGAGTTTGCAAAGGGTGTGGTTTCTAAACGACATGCACCATGAAAACATTATCACCACTTAAGATTATCACTGCTCTGCTTACACTGAATATAGGGCAAGAGCGACTGCCAAAAGGTTGCTCCTGTCTGGTGGCCTCTATTGATGCTGCACATCCAGGTCATGGACTTTGTGCTATTAGCTTTTCCAAAAGCATCAAAAGAGCGATATCAACATCCGCAATTGTTCAAACTAATCTCAATTGTGGGGGTCTTTCAGATTGGAGAGCCTGAGCAAAAGACAGAAGGCTGAACAGAGGAGAGGCACAAAGCGGAGGGGGAGGCCCAGGAAGACGGATGACACACCAGAAAGCTCTTTTACCCAGGAAAGCAAGGTTGTGGATCCTGAAGGTCCTGCTGTAGTGATTCTTCCACAATCAGTGGAGGTGATACCAGCATTAGGATTAGATTCTCTACCCACTTTGGCCAGCGGGACTCTGGAACCAGTCTCGACATGGTTGCCAAACCCTGTCCTTACTTCAGGTCCCAATGTAGCACTTGTTTCACCTCCAGGTCTGGTTCCGCCACCCACCACAGTTCCCCCGGCCCCAAGCCAAGATCTGTCCATTGCTTCCGATGTTTTTCAGCCTCCCTCTTCAGTTCTTCCAGCTCTGGCCCAAGATCTGGCCACTGTTTCAGATGAAACTTCAGCTCCAGATCTTGCTCTGCCTATCAACGCAGTTCTTCCAGATCTGTCTACCGCTCCAGATCAGGATTTAGCGCTAGATTCGGATCCTATTCCGCCTCCCGCTCCTGTTCAAGATCTATCTACAGCTCCAGCTCCAGCTTCAGCTCAGTCTTCTTCTCCAGATTCAGATCTTGTTCCGCCTCCCACCACAGTTCCTCCAGTTTCAGCGCAAGACCTGTCCTCAGCACCTGTCCAATATTCAGCTCCTGATCTTGCGCCATCTTCAGCTCCGGATGTTGTTCTCGTTTCCGCTCTATCTGAAGCACCTGTTTCTGAAGTCGTCGGACCTCCTGTCAGTGCCCCTCAACGGGTGGAGACCCTGTCCACAGAGTCACAAGACAGTGAGAACGTCGACTTGGTTCTCATTGAAGACTTGGGTCCAGATAAGCTGAAATATGATATGCCTTCAACTCAGGACAAAACAGCCGATGAAGGTGATTGAATTGGTGTAAGGGTAAATAAGATAGTTTATCTAATTGTGTTGCAATATATTGTCTGTTTTATTTTCCAGATGTGAGTGAGACCCCGTCAAACACAGAGCCAGAATAAAACAAGATATTCATGAGTCCATCATGGTCGTGAGACTACCTCCCAGGAAATTGATTCTGATTCTCTTTCACTGCTCTTCAGACTCTGATTTAGTACAGGGGGCGCAGTCCGCCGATGGGTTATTTTATTGTTCTCTTATTTGCTTCAGTATTATTTTAGTCCAAAAAGTGGTGATGCATATTGTGCCAGAACAAACAACAAATGAATTGTTCCCCCTAATAAAACCAATCACTTTCTCGTCCTTGAACGTGTCTCAACAGCAATATCATTGTAAATGGGGAATTATTGTGTTGGCTCTGTAAAAGCCGTTTCACCCAATAAAGAAATATTTTTGCTCACGTCTGTGGTTATTGCTATTAATTGTTATTTGGGCAAAAATATATGTGTTGAGATTGATCTTCAACTCAACAGTTATCAGACTAGAGCCCTTATCTACCAGGCTATTTTTTTACAGGCTTAATAGCCGTAGTAGTGCAAAAAATGGTTGATCACTCTCTATTAGCACTTACCAATGTCAAATTGTAGACTCGCCTTTGGCAAATGGTGCAGCGATATACTGTTTGTGTCCTTTTCCTTACTTTATTTTCATTCTCGCTTTATTTTTAGCTACATTGTGCTTAGCCAGGAAGCAGGTCACTCTCAGGATTATCTTGACAGAAAGATGTATTTTTTTAATCTAAATTATATATATATATATATATATATATATAAATATATATATATATATATATATATATATATATTTTTTTTTTTTTTTAAATATCATAGCATGCATATGAAAATATATCCTGGCGACTGAATGATCTGAAAATTATAGTGCATCATGCATAAGATTACTGTATTTTTATTACCCTGAAGTAAAAGATAACGCTGTAAAATAAGACAATAGGACGGAAAACGCATGGCTGCATTTTGCTGGTTAAAAAATGCAACGGGGTGACATGTGAGTTTGATATTCTTGAAAATATTCTTTTTTACAGCAAAAATTTAAGGAAATGTTTAAAGGACATGAACAAGTTAATAAAAACCGTGGAAGAAGTTAAAAAAAGTCACATACAAAGTATGCAACTACCGTATTTTATAAACAACACTTGACGCCTATGAGCTGCCGTTCCTGTCTGATCGATAGGTGGCAGCAGCGTTCCGTGATTCATTTTACCTTGCCATTGTAAACCCAAGAGGAAGTGTGTTTGCGTTGTGACGTACCCGAGCTTAGCGTCAGAGTCTCTATAGCGAGGGTTTTGTGCGTTATATGTAAAAAATGAGTCCTATTTGTGACTGTTGCGGTGAACACGTTGATAAATTGAAACAGCAGGTGTCCGTGATGCGAAAAGAAATCAAGAATCTTCGGTAGGCTGCTTTGAAACGTTTTTAGTAGTCATAAAAAGCCTTTTTTGTACTATTTCAAATAGTCCCACTTGTCATCCAGCCATTGATTTTTTTTTCTATATTATTCTGTGTTTGTTGCAACACTATAGATTTGATCATAAATGTCTTATGATTGCTTGTTTCCCTTCAAAACAAAGTAAGCACAGTCCTGTATACTAACCACGCCTGTACAAGGTAATGGTATACTATACTAGGGGTCTGTGACAAATAAGCCTTTATAAATATAATCCAGTAATGTTCACTGTTGATATACTATATAAAACTATTTTAGACTACACTATAATGGTGTAAAACTACTGCAATTGCAAAAAAAATGCATATGTAAAATTGCTTATTTTCCTAAAATAAAAAATGTGTAAAGAAAAAAATTTAAATGCTTGGTGGGCAGAAATAAAAAAAAAAAACAGCATGCTTTATGTGGCTCCCAGGCCATACTTTGCATGCCACTATGTGATTTTAGATGGCTGGATTCATACACTCTTCATCAAGTGAGAGATATTAGATGAGCATTTAAGCAAGATTCTTTGTACTCATATTTCTCTTGCGTGGTAACTATAGGTCTGAGGTTTACAACAGTCCAACATATGACATTTTGAAGTTTTGAAAACTGTGGCATAAGAATACATTGTAACGTAACACAAGAATATATGCTAATTTACTAGTGATAAATCAAACATCAAAATAACTATTTTGAGGATCAAATAATTGTATAGAGCTATTGTTTAACTTAAAGTTGTTCAAGTCATCTAATTTCAGCCTCTCAACATAAATTATTTTCTGGTTTTTGTGGTGCTTTGGAAAAGTAGGTTAATCAAAGAAAGACCTTTGCAAATGCTTTTACCGGTGATGCTGGGGGAAAAAAATGACCAAACCAGTATATTAATCAGTTTAAAAAAGGTTGGATGGTCCAACATCAAATCAACTTGTGTGATATTGCTCAATTGTTGTTTAGTTGTTTTTTCTTTTGTTAATCACATAAAATACCAAATAAACAACTATAATCGGTTAATAAACAATCAGGTAAAATAGTTTTGCAATACAATTAGGTGCAATATAAAATTGATTCAATTATTCAATGTAATGGAATCTTCGATAGAATAATTGATTCTAAAAATATTAAGTAGTCATGGTCAATTAGTCTTTTCCATTTAAATGTTTTATATTTTTGGCTTAGAATGTTTTATTAAAAGAATTTATTGCAATTATGACTTTACTATTGCGTTAGCACAGTGAGAGACGAAGGCACATTTTGACTATAAATTGGAGTTTCGTTGCCACCGTCGAAACAAAACTTTCTCATATTACCAAGGCCCTCCTGTTTTCATAATTTGCCTTTTACCAACAGGCAGATGCTGGACAGTGCAAACAGAGCTCATCGCAAACATATGCTTTCTATTGAGTCTGCTGTGTCCAAAGTTGGTGCCTGGGAGCCCAAGAAAAGCCAACCTCCACCTCTACCGACTTCACCCCAGACCGCTTTAGAGCATGGTAACAATAGAAGCAAGTCAACACTCACCGTGTTCAAGTATTTTTTAAATGCAAATGTGCAATTGTCTGTGCCATTGCAGGAAAAATCCAAACATTGCCGATTGGTTACATTCATTCCTGTTTCTCCGAGAAGAACGGGACTCCCAGGCAACCCACTGTCTGTAGATCCTCGAGGGCGCAACTGCAACTCCAGCGCAGTGTCTTCAATAACCCCGAACATGCCCTGCTAGGGCTAGAACAGTTTTCTCATATCTGGTAGGTCATGTTTTTTCTGACGCTCCAACATGGTTTACTTAGACTCACACTTCTGCAACATTGGAACCTCTCAGTATTGTTCATATTGAAAATGACAGAATATTCCCATTTGGAAATTATTTAGATTAAATGAAAGTAATAATAAGGGTAAGCCTTTTTTAAATTTCAGTATAAAGGCATTGGTTTTGGAATTAAGAGTACACAAAACCAAATTTCACATAATTTTAAGGTAGTAGAATATTTAATGTAGTGGTTTGGAAAAAAAATCGATATTCCGGTAAATTGTTGCGCTCTTTTGTCTCAATAATGAATCGATAGCCTTGAAGGCAAGTATCAATATTTTATTACAACACACACAAGGGATTTATCTCGCCACTGTCACTGTCATTATTTAATATTTCCTGTCCTGTTTGTGGGGGTGCTAATCCCATAAACGGTTGTAAAGTGGATGGGAGCAGAGATTGGCGAGGAGTTGACAATAGAAGAAGCATAAATAAATGAATGCCGTAAAATGCTAACACAGAAAAATCAAATCAAAGACCCACTGGCGAGTTTCCGCTCTAAAGTTTGGAGACACTTCTGCTTTTATGAGACAGATGACGGGAGAACACTGGACAAAGAATATAAATCTCCAAGTATTACTTTACAAAGGTCAAATATAACAGCAACACTAAGAATCTGTAAAGCCACCTCGTTCGCTATCGTGATGAACTATTCGCAGGTGATAAAAAAAGGCAAACCAAGTCAGTCGACAATCACGATTGCTTTTAAAGCAAAGTTCCCTTTTGGGCACAGGTATCACCAAGTCATTGCTGAATTTATATTCAAGGACCTTCAACCTTACAGCGTGGTCAAAAATGTTGGCTTACACGGAATACTAACAACACTGCAACTGAGATATGACGTACCTTGACGGCACTTCACAGAGAAAATTATCACGCCGTTGTTGGGAAGAAGCACCGAGGAGAGGGGCCCATCAGTGATGTGGACAAACCACCAAAAAAAATACCATCTGCACTTGCTAACCTCCTTAGACAAACGTTTCAGCATGCCAGATTTTCCCGATCCCATCGTCACCTAGGTCTGAGGCTGAAAAAGGGGTTCAGCAATATCACTTTCAGATGAACTGTTGTTGGTGGAAATGTGAGGCATGCAAGTACCCAGGCTCATAGATCCCCGTGAGTCCCAGACACTCGTGTGCCATCTGAAAAAATCTTTTGTACTGCTGGTGACAATCTCTGCGCAGAGCTGTGCTCTTATGTCTGAGCATGCCGATCAATTAGTGTTCCTCAAGAAGAATATGCCTTTATGTGGCCACTGTCCCGGTTAACTTAAAGCACTTTAATGGAAATTGCTACTGACGTTTCAGTTTCAGAAAGCAGTGCACTGTCCTGGTTTACTACATAAAACATGTTATGAATGTTTGCGCACTTGAATGTGTCCACTTTTGCACGGTGGTGTTATTAATGTATATGCACTTTAATCTATCCAGCTGTAGCTAAAGTGTTTTTACGTTCACAAGACTTGGAGGCAGGGAGGTACTATGCAAATGTACGTTTCTTTGTACGTTGTGCAAGTTTTGCAATTGAATAAATACAGACGTTTGCCTTTTTCATGGGTATTCTTTTCCGTTTTCAGTCATTTATTTTGTGATGTACCGTTGAAGAAATCTCTAGCAATATATTGAATATTGTAGACATTGTCATTTGTGATATTTTCGCTATCGTGGGCCACATATCGTCACAGCATTACCCGTATCGTCCAACCGCTAACTTAATGGTTCGGTAATAGGTATAATGGTACCAAATTTGCTCGGAACTTTAGGTGTAATTTTGGCGACCGATTCAGTGACTGTTTTTAGTTCTTTCAGTCACTAAAACTCAGAGAACCTGGGAACAAAAGTTTTCGCCATACGTTAGCGAGCAGCCGTAACATAGTTGCTGCATTTTCCACTGCTGTGATGCCATCACATGAAAAAGCACTCGTAGAGTTAGTGCTTTGAATGTTCACTGACCTGAAGATTTTCTTCTTTTCAATCCAGGGTTATCTTTCTCTTCCACAAAAACGGCCATTTGAGTCACAAAGCCAAAGTGAAGCCCCCAAGACTGAATGGTGAGCGGGTCGGCCTGTACTCGACTCGCAGTCCGCACCGGCCCAATGCTTTGGGCTTGACTCTTGCAACGCTGGACAAAATTGTAGGTGTGTATCAACCTCAAAGGCGTCATATTGTTATTTGTTCTTCATAATTTCTTGCATGTTTTCCAAAAATACTCCTCGAATAAACAAATAGTCATTTAAAAAAAAATGGTCTCCCTTGTATAGTTGGGCTGTCACAAACGTCCATTTTTGTTCGTCGACTAGTCACCAATAGTAGTCGCTGTTAGTCGGCCAATCTGATACTAAGCAAATGGCAGTATATCATACGAGCAAGCAGGTGCTCATATACAACCATAATGGAACCAAAAATTGTTCATTATACTTAGTCACACTACGAAACGATTTTATCTATAAATACCAAAAGAAATGTTTGTTAACATATTTCTCTCTTTTCAGGCATTAAGCATTTTTTATGTATATATTCTAATCAGATGAGTACAATTTTCAAAAAGGCACTGCGAAAGAAAACATAAACAAAAATAAACGCTTGTATTATTATTTTTTTACTTTTGTAGCCCTTATCCTTTATTTATTCTTTATGAACTTGTTTTGGTTCGATTCAATAGCCTGTGTGAAGGGGCTTTAAAAGTATCAAATTGATGGAGGAATCAAAATGAGGCTTTTCGCCTCATCTGTTTTGTCGAACAAATGCAATATTTGTCATCTTTTGTTGTTAAAAAAAAAAAAAGAATTGGACTGTATATATTGCATGAAAAAAATCAGATACATGTCCCATATGCGCAAAAACAATCTGAATTTACCTGCATTGTGAGCAAAACATATAAATATATTGCAGTAAAACATGAGGATAAAGACCCCAAGTGGACAAAAATATTATTTGCACAATTACTGAAAGAATTGATAGGCTAATTCCTAGAATACTAAAACTATTCAGTGTAAGACATGTTTTAAATGAACATTTACAATCCTGGATCAAGTCACTTTCTTCTTTTTGTGGGTGTGGTCCTATCCCATGGAAAAAAAAAGTTTTGACAAATACATATTTAACTGAAAAATTAGTGTAGTTCTTGGAGCAGGCTGCCAACTCAAACAAAAGTGTCACCTTTAACCTTCTACTACATGGACCCGTCTCGCTGACAATTCAAAGATGGAGAAACGTGCTATGAGTGATGGCATTTAAACTGGCTCTATTGTTTCACGACAACGCGCAGAATTTCAGATTGGTTCGCTCACAATCACACTTCCAGAAATACAGATCACTAAATATTTACTTGACGGTTCGTTTTCATTCTTGATTGGTGGGCAGCACATTTCTCTTGACAAGTGGACAAATGCAGATTGGTGCATTGATATCTCTCTGCTGCATTTCTAGGCGACACAATACATCTGTCAGACATTGACATGATTGCAGGCACCCCTGTGCTGGATATTAAACCCTACATCCCTGCCTATGACTCCCCCTGCAGTCGGAAGACCATAGACTTGGACCCTTGTCAGTCCAGCACAGATCACTCCCCTTTGGCGCCTGCTGAACCGATGCAAGCACAGTTGAAAGAAAAAGGAGAAGTTCAATTTGATGATAGTCCAAACCCTGTGGACGCTCTCAACTTGCTGAAGGAGGTGAAGGCCTACCTGAGCAAACGGGACCTCAGTCAGCTAAGTGACGACTACAAGCGCATCTCCGTAGACCATGAGGGGCCTGAAGAACAGGACCGGCGCCCGTGTTACACCGAGGAGGCCTACAGCACCATCGCTGGCTGGATCAGAGAGCCGCCAGTCGCCAACCTGGAGGTGCGCTTCACCCCTCACGCGCAGAGGGAGTTGGCCGGGTTCCTTCCCACCAGCCGGTCAGGTAATCTTTTGAGTTCTATTCACCAGATCAGCCACATTTTCATCAAGTGGTCTCCAAAGTCATAAATCTGGGTGGGTCGGTTTGGTGAATAAGTTGGTCAAGCAGTGGAGTGGTTGTATGGTCCGTCAGTCAGATTATTGGTTAATTGGTCCTTCAGTCAGTTAGCGCTTTTACTGCGTGATGGTGCTCAGCCGAGCGAAAAAACAAGATCAGGCGCAGTTGATTGATCAGTTTTTTACTTTGTTGGTTGGTTCGGCCAGTTAGAACATTGCTATTTAGATTGGATAAGTCAGTCTGTTTATTAGCTAGTTGGTCCGATGGTTGTTTATTTATTTTATAAAGTTGGTCTGTGAATTAGTTGGTTTGTTGGTCTGTCAGTGAGTTGATGGTTAGATTGTTGATAGTAGGGCTGCCACAAACAATTATTTTGCGAGTCGACTAATCACCAACAGTCGTCGCAATTAGTCAATGAATCGGATCATATGTAAATCGCCCCATAATTGCACCAGAAAGCAGCTGCTCGTATATGACCATGTCGCGTACAGCTTCAATTTTTCAAGGGATGTATGAATGACCAATGAAGACAATTAAATAATAGTACATTCAACTTATTTTTGCAGCTTGTACCAGCATTCCCGACATGTTTTTGATGGGAGCGCCTGAAATTGAAGGTGGTACTGTGGCCTTAATTTTTTTAAATGTCAATATTTAGTGCATTTTAAAATGGAACCAAAAACTAAACACTAGGCTGAGTTGTACTAATTCGATGAAACTATCTGTAAATGATTACAAAAAGAAATACTTGCAAACATATTTCACTCTTTTTGGGCACCAATCTTTTTTTATGTAGAAGTGAGTAAAATCACATGAGTAAGTAATTTAGTATTATTTTTCTTTTGATTATTGGTTTTTCGGTTCGTCGAAATAGTTATTCTATTGGTCTGTAATTTAGCTGGTTGGTTGTTAGTCATTTACGGCCAGCCAGTTCGTGGGTTAATTTTGACAAATTCAGCAGCATAGTTAACTGAACAAAACGGGAGCACAAGATGGAAACTAATTTAAAAAAATCAGTCTAAATAAGATAATTAAACAGAAGAAAGGTTGTAATACAAACTTTTTGTGCGTTCCAGTTCCCTCTGATAGCGATCGTCCAAGGTTCAGGTTTCTGCGTAGCTCAGAAGAGGCTGCCATCGCCATCCGGGGAGTGCTGTCTGCAGATCCGAGGTCGGTCTACAGGAGAACTCGATGCAAAGACAAACTTTTCTTCTTCACCCTGGACACTGCCGACATAACCTGCTGGTTTGGACCAGGCTTCGCAGAGGTGCTGCGGGTTCAACCTGTTCAGTGCCCCGTTGACTCCATGTAGAATGATTTCCTTTTTGGCTGCCATTTTGTTTTGGTATTGCATTATCAAGACAAATGTCAAAACAAATTATGTAAAAAACAAAACAAACAACCCCCCCCAAAAAAGCACACAAGATCTGCATTTGTACTTTTTCTCTCTCTCTTCTTAATGTGGTAGAAGTACAGGTCCTTTACTCTATCCATTAATAAAAAAAAGAGAAAATATTCTATGATGATTGACTATTTATTTGTCCCTCTCTTGTTCCAAACCTATTTCAGCTGATTTGGGGTACACATTTGATTTGTCGCGAACCAATTACTGTTAAATAAAGGTTGTAACCAGTGCTATAATATTTAATATCAATGTAATAAAATAACCACGGCTTGTTTATCCTGCTAAACGTAATCTTAAAGTCAGTAAATGAAAATGGGAGTGAATGTAATTATGAAAATTTAATAATTAAATAAACTAGCTGTAGATTTGAATTAAAACGGATGCAGTATCTTTTATTTCAAATGTACGTGTTATTGGATGGGTTTCATGTGCTCCCCACGACTATTTTTAATTTTGAAATTATTTATTACAGCGGCACGGTGGACGAATGCTTAGCACGATGGCCTCACAGTGAGAGACAGCATCGGGCGTGGGTTCGATCCCGGCTCCGGCCATCCTATGTGGAGTTTGCATGTTCTCCCCGTGCTTGCGTGGGTTTCCTCCGGGTACTCCGGTTTCCTCCCACATTCCAAAAACATGCATGGCAGGCCGATTGAACACTCTAAATTGCCCCTAGGTATGAGTGTGAGCGTGGATGGTTGTTCGTCTCTGTGTGCCCTGCGATTGGCTGGCAACCAGTTCAGGGTGTCCCCCGCCTACTGCCCGAAGATAGCTGGGATAAGCTCCAGCACCCCCCGCGACCCTAGTGAGGACAAGCGGTAAAGATGATGGATGGATGGATTATTCATTACGTCCTGAATACCACTCCGTCCCTTAGGTGGCAGCAATAGGCAACTGAGTCCAAACATGCTTATTCGCAAAGAGCGAATAGTGACGAAGAAGAAAATGGGCCAATAGAAATGCGGCTGTTTCTGTTTTGAATCAATCGCGCTTGTTGACGGATTAACGGAATGTCGGACTAGTTTTCTCTAAACATTTTTATTAATGTCGTAAGACATTTATTCGGCATTATTTAAAGCTTTGACCATTTGTCGACTCCCTCCCGACAACTTTATAGAAACGGTAGGTTCAACGATCGCGCTGATTTCAAATTACAGGCATGTCAAGCAATGTCTGTAGGTAGGATTCTCTTACGTATTTATTTTTATTTTATTTTATTGAAGTATTGAAGCAGTGTCCCATGCTTGCTGTTACTAGCTGTTTTGCAGCACTCCAACGATGTCAAGTGGACGCTTGGAAGGCTCGGTAAGAGTATAAATATTTTTTGCCTCACTGTTGTATCGTCATACTTGCAAGTACTGTTAATTAATAACAATAGTTGCTATTTTGATTTGGATGATTATTTAGCATTCCAGAAGATGTGAGCCGCGCCCTCCCTTGAGAAGTGTGGAGAATGAAAAGCAGCATCTGTCGACTCCACTAAGACGCAAGTCCAAGACACGGTTGAACGTAGAAAAGGTACCTGTTTCTGTTTAAGCACACTAAAAACATGTGTTACTTTTAGAATTGGAAAATGCAGAACAGTGCACTGAAAAATACGGTGATTACTATTCAGATAATAACGTTTTTATTTTTACTGTACCCAAAAGAATGTGTATAAAATATTTGACCATAAAGGAATTCAAATGAAACCCCCAAAATATTTATTATGTGAGTAATTGTGTTTTTCGAACCTAATAAAATTAATATACAGTAAATTCAAATAGTCTTATTTAAAACGTATTTTGAAGGTACAGGTTTTTGGCCCAATGCCCGCGATCTACATTCATTAT
The DNA here is from genome assembly GCF_059441095.1 of Idiotropiscis lumnitzeri. Classification (NCBI taxonomy): domain Eukaryota; kingdom Metazoa; phylum Chordata; class Actinopteri; order Syngnathiformes; family Syngnathidae; genus Idiotropiscis; species Idiotropiscis lumnitzeri. Next base: position 8,959,227 of record NC_142398.1, read on the forward strand.
TACAAATTATTGTACAGTACTACAATTGAATTTAAAACTAGTATTAAATATTAGGAATATTTATTTTTTGTAATAAAAAATCTAAAATACAATTATTTGTGTGTTCTTTGTTTCTCGTTTTGACCAACAGGAGGATGTTTTTCTTGGCCTGTGCTCTCCTCCACCAGCCAATGTGAAACAAACCATCGAAATGGCTGCTTTTGGACTTACTGATGTCACATTTAAATCCTTCATTTGCTCTGGTGGTGAAGTTGTGATTTCAGAAGAGCCTTCACTGTGCGCAGAAGACAACATTATCTTGCCTCATGACCAAACTGTTGGCCATGCTTGTGAAAAAGAGGAAATGGGGACCAATGAGACCTGCAGCATACACATGGAACATCCTTACTCTCACACTGGTGCGATGGATGTCACTGGGAAGTTTTTTGCGTGTGACAGCAGTGAGGTGGAAGTTTCAACTTCCTCCAGGCAACCGGATGAAACCATTCCTCTTGTAATAGACGGTGAACATGTGGATCATCCCTACTACTGTCAAGGTGAAGGCGCTCCTAGTGCAGTTTGTGATGTGATATTCAGGTCATTCACCTGTGCTGGGGGTGAGGTGGAAATTCCCAATGTCAGTGAAATTATAGATGAGACAGTTCCTCTTCAAACAGAGCAAATGGCTACCGGACATTCAGAGCTGAGCATTTTACATGCTGATGAGCAGCTCTGCAGCGATCACCTTGAACATCCGTACTGCCATGTTGGGACCTGTGTGGACACCTTTGGACAAGAGGGTGCCATGTTGAGTGTTTTTGTGGCTGAAAACTCCCAGTTGCCCCATAATGAATCTCTTACAGTGGATCACATTCAAAGTCAAATTGACGATGTCGTCGTTACTCTTAAAAAAGCATCAGAAAAGACTTTGTCTCATAATTTAGTTCCTTTCAAAGTTGAAGATGATTTTGATGGCATTCCTGTAGTCAATAAAATGTTAAATGACACACTCTCTCTTCCATCAGAGCAAATTGCAAGTGGTCATTCCGATCCACAAATTTTACCTGGTGCTGTACAGCACTGTGGTGATGATTTAAGCTGTCATTTTGAGAAGAATCCTCTGGATTCACTCATCCAGACAAAAATGGACAATTGCGGGCAAGTTGCCAGTATTCCAGAAGGACAAACTGGTGACTCAGAATTCCGAACCAAGAACCAAAGTCTCTCAATGGATCCCATCCAAAGGAACCAAAATGATGACAATGTTTTAGAGGCTTCTACACCATCTTTGGAAAAGACGTTGGCTCCTGAGTCAATTTATTTAAGAGTCTGTGATACATCAGAGTGGCTTGAAAATGGCAAGATGCTCCCTGAGGAGCAGCCGAATCTGGAATCTAGCCAGTCCAGTGATGCCAAGGACAGCGCACTTGGTTTGTCTGACAACAGACCGCATGTTCCATCACCTGTGGACAAACCTCTCGCAGAGACCATGCCCACCGTTTTTAAAGTGCTTTCAGAGTGCCCCGCTGTCGTGTCGGCTCTTCAGCTCATCAGTCCAGTTCGAAGGGCATCCCTCTCCCTCATAAAAGCTCGGAAGGATCCTGGTGACAACTGCGAGAAGAACGTGTTTTCGCCGGACGGTACAGAGCAGGCAGCTTTGTGGACGGACCACTTCGAGAGCCCAATGCCTCGTCCCCTCTTCAACTCCACCACTCTGTGCAACAAGCTCCAGCTGGAAGCTCCTCGGTCAGAGGATTTGTGTAGGAAGATTCAGGGGTCAGAACCTCTCAGTGGACCTATTATTCCGAACGGTCCGCTCCAGGTGCAGCTGCGGCAAATGGCAGAGTTTCTCATCCTGGCTTCGGGAAAGATGGATTTTGTTGCACCTCCTGCTCCTCCTGGAAGCGCGACTCCTCCTGCAAAGTGCTGCAGCGTTGGTGTGGGCGTCAGCCCCGTGAAAAGGTTGGATCGGAGCCTTAATACGTCGGGAGAGTTTGAGAGAAAGAGGGATTTCTCCAGCATGGATGCCTGTACGCTCACGGATCCTCTTCCTCTACTCTGGAAGTAAGTGCTAGAAATTTGTGAAAATGCTCAGATTTTGGAGGAAAAAGTGTTGCCAGTCCTGGAAAGAGGTAAGGTGAGTTGCTTTGCGTTCACTGGCACCAAATATCTCAAATTACTTCTTGCAAACAAAAAAAATATATATCTTCAGTCGAATAATGGCTCTTATCTCAAAACTTGGCATTTGTCTCACAAAGCACCTCTGTATTAATTATGAGTTAAAGTTATCAAGGCTAGTCAAACTAGTTGTATAGTCCTTAATCCCAAAGGCGTCTCTAAGGGCTTCATAGGCCCACAGTGTCACAATATTTGTGACATCCCCTGATCTTAACCCCCATCAAATTATCAATTTGACATTTTTCTTAAGTCATTTTCCATTTTCATTTAGAAATAAATTGGATCATTTGGAATTTTTGCTATTACTACTACTACTATTTTGACTGTGTGGAATATTTTTTTCCAAGGAAATAATTTTTGGTGACTTGTGCGGGAAACTGAACTTGACCCTTTACTCTAACTTGTCTTGCCTGTTTGTGTGCATGGGCAGCTGCCCCCCAGGAAACTTGGATTGCGTGCCAAGAGAGGAGCTCGAGCAGAGGCTGATGTCAAGCATGGTCATGGTGGAGGCCTTGGTGCAGCAGCTGGCCCTGGCCCGGGCGGTGCGAGCCCCCTCTGTGGGCCCGCCGCCCTCTGAGCTGCGAAACAAGCTGGTGCAGACGGACCACACTGAGCTCAACCAGGTGAATGACTTGATGTGGAAATATAGAGATCAGAAATGAAATCATTGTTTAATATATTGCTTTTTCGTCACTTAGACAACAATGTACAGGGACTTGTATATGGAGGCTTTGAACAGGATTGGCGACTTGGAGCAAGATGGACGGTCACTACAGGAACTCGCCCAGTGTATGCAGGGAATGCGTGTGACTATGGTGAGACTCGGTGCCGCCCCCCCTTTTTTTTTTTTTTTTTTTTAATGTGGTAGGCAGATTCTTCTTTTCAACACAAGGTTCCAATAAATGCTTGAAAATGTTGGCATTGTAGTGGTTCTCAACGTTTCCCAGTCGATAAAATATTACTATTTCAGTCCCGGCAAATAGCATTTGAATTGTTTGCTCATTAGATGAAGAAATTTGTACATATACCTGGTGTTGTCCTGTAATTTCTTCTTGAAACCTATTTGCGTTAATATACTCTCCAGCAGTACATAGATTAATTTGTCGTAATTTAAAACACTCCTATCTCAAATCATCTTCGACATTCAAATGAATGGAAATACCATTGAGCCGTTTTTTTATTGAAAAAATTAGCACTTTATGAGATGTTACTTAGTTAAATTAATGTAGTCATTAAATACTCTATAAAGAATTAATCAATCATCATGATAAGCAGATCATATAATGGACAATTCATTGTGGCACCTTCTGGTGTGTCTAACTTGACCACCGGGGGGCAGTATAATCCACCCATTAAGTCACAGACAAATGAATTTCCTAACTACTGTAAAAGCTGCTTTGGTTTCCTTCTTTTTTCTCTTCTGATATCCTGAACAAAATAGTCTTAACTTTTGGTGTTTTCCATTGTTTCTTATTGTGATATTTCAAATGCAATGTCGATTTAAAAAAAACAAAAAAAAAAAACAAAAAAAAACTAAACAAATCTAAATCTAACCCAACAGACCTCTTTGACCGATGACACAGATGCAGCACTCACAGACATGAAGCAAGTGGAGGCACTCGTTAGAGAGGATCATCAAAGACTCGCTTCTCATGTAAGCCTTATCATAAATATCACTTTAGTCAAGGGGGAAAGTCACATTTTTGTTCATGAGGGGGGAAAAGCTGTTTTCAAGAAAGAGGCAATATTAAAATATTCAATTATTTTATGAATGAAATGCTTTTAATGAAGGTCATATTACAGCAAAGTTGTATACTTAAGTGGAAAAAGTTGGAATATTTCATGACGCATTTTTTTTTTTTTTTTTTTTTTTTTTAAGAAATAAAGCTGGTATCTCACTGAGCGGCGAACGCTTGCAAACAGCAAATGTTGAGTTTTCGTCAGGGTTCGTAAATAGTTGCTAAGATATTTGTTGACTGTTTGTAATTGTGCTAAATAAATTTTGAACATATTCCAAATATTGCATTCGACCGCTTAGTGAAATACTAGCGTAAGGTTGTATTATTATACCAGTTGTATTTTATGTAGAACATTTGTATTTTTTCAAGAAAATAATTTGTTTTTTCATTATGTTGGAATTCTTGAGAAAATAGTGTGATTTGTATCAAGCAGTATGGGCATATCACTTGATAAAGCATCACTTTATTTTTTTGAGATATTCCACCTTCTAAAAAAAATACAAAAACAAAACAAATGTACTGTACAAATTTCTCAAGTAAAACTATATAATACAATAATTTTTTTTATTGAGATTTTTTTTTTAATAAAGATTTTGTTCGCTAAATTGTAACAGGTGAGAATGATGAGGACAGGGTATGCAAAAAGGATGTACATTTACAATTCATTGTCTACAACATACAATACAGTCTGTGCCTTGTAAAACTACAATTAGTGCATGTTCTTCTTTTAGTACGGCGAGATGAAGTTGTTGTATACTAAGATGAAGGAAATGCAGCTGCGAATGATGCAAAAGGTCGACGAAGCCTTCCGGCACAGAGACGAGATGAAGACTCAGATGCAAGACGCTCAGACATCCAAGCAAGCTGTAAGCCTCAAAGATACAGTATTAATGCTCATTTGTCAATGGCACTATCAAAAAGGCGACCATTTGACCTATTTGTTTGTGCGTGCCCAGGCCTTCAACACTGTGGAGCAGCTGAGGATTCGCTGCGCCAGTGAAATGGCAGAGCTGCAGAGGAGCATCGGCTGTCAGCAGCAACTGCTGACTGCGCTCAATGCTACCTTCCCAGAGCAGGTGAAAGGAAAACCATGACGCAAACTCGCAACTGTCCATTGATCAACATGCTCTCTGAAGATGTCGCTTTAAACCGTGTGTATGCTCTACGCCACACAGGTTGCATTAAACAAGACCAACAGTGAAAGCCTGAACTCTGCTTCACATCTTCTGAGCCAAACCATGGAGGATCAGTCCAATTTGACGAAAGAAGTGGGTTGAATCTATTTGAGCAAATTTACTTCTTATCGCACTCGCTAGCTTGCTGTTTTATAATTCACCCCCGTCACACTTTAATGCTTGGATGTTTGAATGGACACCTGTAAAATAGACAAGAACAGTTTCAAAACAGCTTCTTAAACATCTGTATCTTTGTGTGCATTTATTGTTTGCATAGAGCAATTTGCAAATTTTAATTTTTTTTTTTTGTCCTAAAAACATTTTTATTCACAGAGTATACAGTGTGGCCCCAATATTCCTTTATAAAATATAAGGCTACTATTCGTGTACAAAAAAATAAACAAAAATTGAAATGACTCCTGACCCCTCCTGTCAAGACAGTTTTCCCCAAATAAAGCCCTGCTGAAAATGGAAAATAATTGCCAGAAATTCTTAATTTTTCTTCAAACATTCTATTTATTTGGTTAAAATTTAATTTGTTTACTTACCTCATTTCGAGTCAGCGAAGCGCTTTGGTTGTGTGTGCTTTTGGTAGTCCCAATGTATTAAAAGCACGGTTGATCTCTCCACCCCTGAATCTGCTGTGGCGTTGGTGGTCTGCCAACCAACCTCCTCATCCAACTGCTGCCACAGGTTATGTCAAAAAAGAACCAAAAAATCTAAATCAAATGAGTTAAAACATCAACTACTTCTCTAGCCATTTTGTGTCCCAACCTTGCTGGTTGAAGAACCGACAGAGGTCTATTTGTGAACTCCTTTTTAATTTTTCTTTCCCAAAATTCTCACCCTTGCACTGCCTCAGCATTGAGGAGGTGATTTTAATTGCTTATTGTTGTCATTGTTTTTATTACATAGTTGATTCAAACAAATGCAACTTTTACTTTGCAGAAAATAAAATTAATAATTTAAATCAGTTTGAATTCCGATAGATCCAAGCAAAACTGCGAGGAACAGGATAAAGGAAGGTAATAAAAACAAATTCCTTAAGATGAAAATGCTTGAAACGAACAATTGTACTTCAAAATATCTCTGATACTTTTGTCAGAGACGCATCCCGTTGACAGTTAATGGTTGCACTTCCTTATTAAGTTTCTGCCTCACTCACAGGAGAAACAGCAACAGTATCTGTGACTTTTTTTCTTTATGCAACACGATGGACACATGCGCCAAAGCAACGGTGTCGCCCGACCCATCACAAGCCCAAACTATTAGTCGTCGAACATATAGAAAGTCTAAATACCTAGGTCACTACTGACTCCTCCTCCCTACTTGATTGTTGTTGCAGTTGTTCACGGTCAGGAGCCTTGTGCAGAGGACCGCTCCCTTGCTGGTGAAACTGAACGAGAAGGCGGCGACCGCTCTGAGAGAAAGAGATGAGCACATGTCAGCGCGAGACCAAGCTCAAGAGGAGAGAAAGCAGGTCAGCCTGGAATGAGCAGAGGGAAAAAAAAATCACTTTTCTTTATTTTTCCACACAAGCTTTAAAACTGTCTCCCCGCCCCAGCATTTATTTGAATCAACAGAAGTGATGGAAATTGAAATGAGCATTTTTTCCACTTACAGAAAATAAGATGCACCGCTTGAGATAAAAAAAAAAAATGTGACAGTAATCACCCAGTCCCAGGCTGATGTAATGCTTTCTGATTGTTTTTACATACAGCTGGAAGAGGAGCTGAGAAGAGCCACATTAAGTGTCCAAACAGCTGAAGAACAAATTTGTGATTTGAGTCTGCAGGTTGACATTTTGGCCTCAGGTAAAATACACAATATTAGCAGCAGTGTAATGGGAAGCTCTGCCAAGTGAACCTTTTTATTTATTTGTGATTTTTTTTTTTAACCTCTATTCCCCCTGCCAGAAATGGGTGTGCTGCGTCATAAGCTAAAGGAGCACGAGGACCAGCGAGGCCAGCTGGAGAGGACCGTGACGGAAATGTCAGCCACCTTGTCCTCTACGACGGCAGCCCACACCTTCCTGGAGCACACCCTAGCCGAGGAGACGTCCAAGTACGTCCTACTATGACTCATCAGTGAATTACAGAAAAAAGAGCCTGAGCAACATGCGTTACAATCGTCGCGCTATTAACTCATTTGTGAGGCGTATATTTGTTCATGTGGCATGAGATTTCACCCTCACTTAAACTGTACTTGCTGTTCTTCTTGTGATTATTTTATAATTATGGCCTAGTGTTTTTTAAGGCAAACATTTACTATAAATTCAAGTATAGGTTAATATTTTGGGGTGTCTGAAAGGGATTATTTGGATTGATGTAATTTTCTACCGGAAATAGTGCTTTGTTTTTTGTACAAATCACTTTTAGTCAGACCTTTTTCACTCAAATTAATAACCAAATCTGAGTACACAGCTTGGACACCCATTTTTTTTACTTTGTACAGTCCCATGGTAGGAACCGCACTCATAAATTGAGGACTCCTTGGTAGACTAGAATAACCAAACTGGAACTCCCCCGGTGGACATTACACTGTACTGCACTTTTATGATTGATTTACAAATGCAATTGCACCCAAGATTGATTACAAATGCTGCTGTCGCAGGTTGCAGCAGGCACAAAGAGACGCAAGCAAGGCCAAGGAAACAACAGAACAGTAAGTTATGTCTCAAAACGTTTTTACTGGCTTTGTTGAAATTCAGGGATTCTGCAGTGTTCTGTTTTAAATGCCTGCAATTTGTTGTGCGCAGATTGGTGTCATCACTGTCCCATGCGGAGGAGTGGGCAGACGAGCTCAGACGTAATCTGGCCGAAAGAGAGGAGGCCTTAAATCAGCTGCAGGTGCTCACGCACTCGCAGAGCTCACAAATCCAGCAACTGAGAGACGTCTCCGCTCAGCTCAGCACCGCAGTGGAGATGAACGAGGTGGGCTTGAGCCACTGTTTACAGAATCTAAAATCATCACTTGTAAGGAAACCAAATAAACTACATACCTCTCAGTAAAAACCCACTCCCAAAAAAAAAATCCCCAAAAACTACATTTGTCAACCATTACAATTCCATTATCAAAAAAGTAAAATATTAAAACAAGAAAATAGCAGAGCTGGGCATTCGTCAGTGCTTTAGTCCGTCTGAGTATTTCAGGCCGCCTAGTCAGTCTGAGTCAGCAAAACTACACTGAGAAGAGATTTGCAAAATTTTGTATTATATAATGCTTAAATGGGTGGAACAAATAATAAAAGAATCTTGATAACGTGGGATTGGCCGGACTGAAAAACAAACAAACAAACAAACGTGCTCTAGGCATGTGAACCAACCATACTTTTACGTGTGCGACGGGGGTGTATTCGGTTAGTTCACGCAATTTACAATGTGCTTTGTTTGGGTTTCAGTTCCTTCAGGCGGAGAACGAGGTGGCCCGGGAGCAGCTTGCTGATAGCGAGAACATGCTCAGGGTTCTCCACGAAAGGAACATCCAATGTGAAGACTTGAAGGCAGACCTCTTCCATCTACAGTGAGTCTTCTGTTTGCGCCACAGTTATCGAATTACAGTTTTGCTCAAATTACTGGCCTCCAGTCCATAAAAAGCAAAAGTTCATAACTTGAAGAATCCATAAATTGGGACCCCTCATACAGTATGTAGGGCTGAACAATTCTTTCAAATCAACAACACAAAGTAGTAGAATGCAATTTTCAAACAACTATGCTTCATTTCAGTCTGTCTGTAGTCTTTGCTTTTGATTTGTTTATATATTTACATGCTTAATAAATGCAGTGAATATTTTTACATATAGTTTTATGAAGTAATAAAGCCACAGATTTACTTACTCTTGTAATATGGTTTTGATTTACTAAGCCGCATCGGTTTAAGCCACACTTGTTTGGGGGAATTTTGTGAAGTTGTCAGAGTGACTGCTTAAAAAGACTGCAAGTTAGTGTTTTGTAAATCAGCAACTCTAATCAGATTAATTTATGGTTCATTTGCCTTTATTTTAGCGCAAGCCTAACCTATGGTATAAATTTGAAATTGTTTATTGTAATACAACTTCATTTATTACTTGGCTTTGTTTTTTTTGTTTTTGTTTTTTTAAATGAATGGAATGAAAAAATATAATAATAAAAAAACATGTCATCGTATTTTAAGTTGCCATCACAATATTGAAGGGGGGGATAATTTTATTAGTTTATTTTCCCAAATTATTCAACCCCACTCATGACATTTGTGGTGTGCTGACAACTTATCTGCGTGTATGCAGGCAAGAGCGGAGGAGTGTCCAGGAGGAGCTGGAGGCCGCACAGGCGAAAGCCAGCACAGCCCACCTCAAGCAGGCCGAGGAGCTCGCTCAGGCCGTCACGGAAATTACCTTGCTGCACCACACACTGCGAGGGGTGACCAACGAGCTACATGATGTGCTCGGCAGCGAGGTAAATAGCCGAGCTAAGCGCATTCTTCACTTTGTTCATCTTTACATTGTGATGCATGAAACGATTGGTGCACATTTTCCAGAAGCCAAAACCGAAGAATTCACAACCAGCGCTCAAAGTGGAGCATCGGCACCCGTCCGGCTCTTTTGTAGACAGCATCATGGTTGCTCTAAGTACGGAGCAGAAGGAGGAAGAGGAGGAAGAAACCAAGACTACAGATGGTAACATTAAGTCAGGGAGTGCTCAACTTACTCCCTTCATGGGCCACATCGACAGTCCCCAAATATGTGTTGAATTTCAGGAAAGTAAACTGTGGAATTATGGAAATGATATTTAAGCAGAAATGCAGTTTACTTCATCAGACAGACACTTTATGCAAAATTAATCCAATCAAGAAGCATGACATTTCAACACATTTATTGTAGGTAAACGTTCTTTCATGGAAGAAAAAAAAATATTTTGTTAAACTGAGTTAAAAAAAAAATCGACCTGACACAACCTGTTTTAAAAATTCATAATGTACTTTGACATCACAGTCAAAAAAGTCAAATGGTTCGAATATATTATCCCCCATCCAAAATGTGTGCGTGTGTGTGGAGCCCGACCTAAGTTGACATTTTGTCTCTTAAGTCTCCACAGACTCGCCAAGAGACAGCATATTCAGCAAGAACAGTGCCTTCACACGCGTGCCGGTCACCCCAAAAAAGAAGCTCATGGCGCAGGAGCTCAAAGAAGATGAAAAGGACGAGCCGAGCGGCGTGCTCGAGGTGGTGGCTTACCTGAGCAACACGCTCACAGAGCTGGTCGGCACCCTCGAGTCTGTGCAGCGGCACAAAGACGCTCGGGCGGAGGAACTGCAACAGTCCGTGTAAGTAGACAAAGTCAAACCACCTTACTTGTTGTAGGCCTTTCCACTAGGGAGAAAGTCAACAATCAATTCATTGCTCTTTGTAAAATATTTTTATAGGGATGTGTGGATCTCACTTTAAAGGTTCTGAACCCCGCGGTACATTTTTGGCAAGGGAAAGTGAGTAATGTTAACGCACCTTTTTCGGGGAGGTTCAATGCCATCATGTTAGAATTTTGAAAATGTTCACTTTTTCTTTAAAATAATGATAAAATTTGGACTATTCAGGGTATCAGGTTTAAAAAGAGGCCTTCAAGTATGATATACTGTACATGTAATTTGAAACAACAGATTTGCATTGTATCACTGACATGGCCGGCAACTTGCTTTTTGTAGTTTGTCAAACTTTTGAAACTTGCAGTTTCCCAACAAACTTACAAACGTTTTGATTTCCAAAAGAAAAAATAAAATGAGAAGAGAAGTATTTTATTTTCATTTTATTGTATAGATTATTCTAGAATGGGGGGAAAATTGAAAACACTTGCAAGTAGCATGCGGGCAACAAACAACCATGGCCGCGCCACATCAAGGCACATCCACACACACAAATGTACTACAGCGTGTGTGCTTGTGACTTTTGTCTCCATTACAGTTTATACCTTTTCATCTCCTTTTTAGTTTTTGTTTCTGTGCATTTCATTGATCAAATACTGATACGCTTTCTTCCAGCTGTAGCCTGGAGATGGCGCTGCAGGACACAAACAGCAAGCACAGGGCAGAGGTGTCAGAGCTGAACCGTCAGCTTAGTCGCATGCACCACCAAGCAGAGCCCCGAGACCAGGCATTGCAGCAGCAAGCTCAGGTTGGAGGCGCTGCTTCTTCTTTTCACGGTGCATCCAGAAAGCATTCACAGGACCTTGAATTAACAATTGACAGGCCCGTGGTGCTTGCTTGTTTGAGTGCAACGAACTGATTGTTTATTTTTTTTTATGACAGGACTCAAAGATGATAACAAAGCTGATGAATGATGTCTCCGAGGCCCAGGAGCTGATGACAAAACACAAGATCGATTATAACGTAAGAACCCTAAACTATCTCTTATAGGGAATTAGGTTACATTTTTAACATGCTTTTCGTTTACCCCCCCAACAGGAGTTGCGTAAGGAGATGACGGAGCTGCGTCGTTCTCTCCAACAGAGTGAAACAGAAGTTCAAATCCTGCGCGCCGAACTTCGGAAAGCTGACGCACAAACGGCCGGCGAGGTCGATGTGAAGGAAGAGAAACTCCTTTTATTAAGAGAGGTATGACCCCGTTGGCCTTCTTGGGATGTGTAGGCATCGACATGTTGCCATGGTCCCCTAGTGTGCCGCGGGATATAATCAGGGGTGCCCTGGGAAATTATGCAATTCTTCTTTAGCTAACTAGCAACTTATAGCTACCTCCCAAAAATGCATCTTCAGCTCACAATATCTGAAAGCAGAGATAGAATAGATAGTCCAGTCAACTTGTTGCCTTCCACACAACAAAATAAGTCATTGCTTCCTGTGAGTGTATAAGCTTTGTTTTCAATAAAGCAGGCCCAAATTTCAAACGGAGTAAGTCAGTTGGTTGAGACAAACTCTTTGTTCTTTCTGTTGTCCAGTATTTTAATTTCCTTTTTGCTTCGGTAAAATGTGTGCCTTGATTCTGTAAAACTGCTTGGAGCGATTACATATGTTATGTTCTGCTGAAACCAAGGTTGAACTAAAATTGTATATGCTGAAAATGAGTTTGTATGCTGAGAAAATTCCATTTTCTATTTTCTCATATATTACTATTTTTATAAAATTAGCTGTACCTGTACCCCTCTCCTTCATCTCCTACGCAGGTGAAGCGATTGAAGATGAGCCTTCAGGAGATGGAGCAGACCAGAGGGAAATTGCTTGAACGGGCAAAGCGACATGTAAGTGGACGACACGTGTACACGCAAAATAGCGCACAAAGGGTTCCGTGTTCACTGTGTGTCATCTCCTTGCTGCAGCAACAAATCCAGCAGATGAACCAGCAGAAGTGCGAGAACGAGGTGCACATGTTGAACAACATAATCAATAAAGTCAGAGAGGTACGTGCTCTTCGTCTGTCGCTTACTAACACATCAGCGCTGTCATTGTTTGTCACAGATTTGTATTTGTTCCTTTTCCTTGTAGACGTTGTTGTCGTTGCCCGAGGTGGTGAAGAAGTGTGAGCAGCTCCAGCAACTTTTAGAATATTTAGGCTGACATTTTTTGTTTTTACTTTTTATATTCATGAAGTAGAGTATGTTTACATGTTCTGCCGTTTCTGTCTCGAATGTTTTTATACACTCACTGTGTTTATTTAGGCACTTTTTGTGTCGTAATTTTTAATGTAAATAAATACCTACATTTGAACTAATAAGTAATCCATGTGGCATTTTATTGGTCTGTTGTATTTTGTACGTAGGTTTGTTTTGGTATAGTTAGACAAAATGTGAATAAGCACAGTTTTTTTTCAAGGGATACACATTTTAGATTGGTAGTTAATTTATTTTGAATCAAACTGCAGTTAAAATCAGTAGTGGCAGTGCCAATTCTGATTAAAATCTACATTTAGAAAAAAAAAATTACAATTAAAAATGCCATCATCCAGTCTACTTTACTCTTTCCAAGAATAAATTTGTATTGTTGGGCAAACATTTTGTAATTTTATTTTGTAATTTATTTATTTTTATAACCTACAAAGTGTATCAGAAAAGTTCCAGGACTGATGTTTTGTAATGTTGCAGTATGATAAAGTTGAATGAGGAAAGAATCACATTTCAACAAGCATGTCTCAAAAATTACACTCATACTGGACACCTTTATTCTGTAAAAATGGGACTTGATTCCTGCTATAATACACCTTGTTTCAAGAAACATTTATGCAGTGATATCAGATTTTATGTGATGATATGCCATTCATATCCGATGTGGGCCAACACTGAGGTACGGACGAGGATTTGATGTGTTTATTTTATTGGCACACCCGTATGCACTTTTTAAAATGTCAAATTTTCCTACTAATTCTTTTTGCAGGCCTCGATCTACAGCTCGTGGACCCCTGAGGGTCTGAAAAACACATTTTGAGAACATCCAAGTTATGTATTCCGTGCATTTGTCAGCCCCACCACTTACGAACTGTAAGATTCCGCTGCACTCCACTTTTGGAACATCACAGTTCAGCCCTGTCTGTCACTACGGCTTCTTTCCGAGGCACGTAATCACGAATGTCACGCAAATGACACGCTTACTTTCAGGTCTCATCTTGTCTGGGTTGAGACATAGCTACTGACACTGTTACTGCTCAACCCTTTCCTCCAAGGCTGAATTATCGCCTTACAAATCATTGCATCGCTTGAGCACATTTACCATCGACAAGCTTAAATGTTGAGGTGGGTCAAAAAAAGAAAAGAAAAGAAGCCTGGCTTCAAAAGGAGCAGAGGAAGCATTGCGGGCAACAAAAATGCACCATATGACGCCTTTTGGAGAAATCCAGTTTAATTGAGATGTTTTACTCTTAAAGAAATGTCTTATACAATTTCAAAAATAATATATATTTTTTTGCAACACCAAACATGCGAAGTTCTTCATACAAGCTACTTATTGCAAAGCCTTTGACCGTCAAACCCAATAATTTAGCAAAAAACAAAACAAAACACATTCATCTTGAAGCAATCCGAAGGACATTGTTTAGAATGTTCATTTTCTTTCTTTTTTTTTTTTTTTTTAACGTTCAAGCCATTTTGACTGTTGAATGACTGTAGGTTGTATTTTCCGGGCTTTATTCAAAAGGAAACGTTTAGAATACATGATTCTGGTCTTTAAACTAGCCAAAAATGGCAATGCTTCAGAAAAGCTCACACATTTGTTCTGAACGAAAATGTTCAATTGGAAAATCAAATGTTGGTCCCATTTATCTGAACTAAAACTAAGATGATTCTTTATGTTCAGATTCAATTTTGGATTTCTGGCTTTTATTATTTGACCACTTGGTGACGCTATTTTCCACATTCAAAGCCTGTAGCATAAATTTAGCCCTTTTGCTGTTTTCCGACTGAAATGATAAGCGTCTGTTGGATAGTACGTTTTGTTGACTCTGCATAATTCCATTTTGACAGTGTATTAATTTATAAAAAACAAAACAAAACAAAAGTAGTTTCTGTACCTTTTAAATTTTAAACAAAAAAAAGGCTAAAACTACACAAGAAATTACATATTTGCTTTCTATGACAAAAATGTCCATTAGAAATGCTTTTTTATAATCCCACATTTATTTTATGAAGATACTCGCGCACAATGCTTTAACATTTGAATTTGGACTGATAGAGTTTAATGACACTACGGTTTGTATCATCCAATGCATGCAGCAAAAATTTGACACCTTTTTACCATTTTGATGATGAGCCTGTCCCTCTATCAACATTGGACAATGGTTTGTGCTTTGAAAAGAAAGTGTGTGGTTTAATATTTAATTTCTAACCTTATATTTCTTATCTCCAAGAAGTCCACACTCTACATTAAATCTAATTTAATCAAAAATTCTTTAAAAATATACTTTTGTGCTAAAGTAGTTTTAGACCAGCTAGTCATTTTAAGTAGAATGAAATTAACAGGACACTTGTGCCTCGGCACACATGTATAGTGTCTTAAAACAAACCAATTTAGTGATGTAAATATTTAATTTGGATTATTTAAAACATGCAGCTGAACATTATCCATTTTTAGTATGTATATATATATATATAATGTATATTTCTGGCAAAAAAACAAAGGGAAGTGGACAATATTTGTGTTTGGTGACAAACGAGGGAGGCTATTTAAATGGCCTCAAACAAAATCAAAACATGTCCATCAAGATGCTCACAAGCTGTTAAAGGTATCATTTACTCTTGCGTGCCACGAAAAAGATATTGTCATTGTAGCGCTCACTATAACCCAAAAAAGTTTTTCGGGTTAAGTTGATGAATCAATCACTCTGTCCTCAGGAATGCATGAAGCAATATCTGACAAGAGCGTCTGTCAATGGGTGTACTGGAGTATGACGTTAAACCGCGTCCTACTTGAATTAGAAGGTTGTTGCGTTACGAAGCCCCAGCTAATGTCTTAAAAAAAGTTCTTTGTGACTCAGTGCCGTAAAACTGTATTGGAGTTCAGAAAATAAACGTATTGCCATATGGATAAATCTTGGAGAATCCAAGTCTAGGCCCACGGCTGAAACTGTGGTTGGTTTCAGGAAGGGCGCAGACTAGAAAACTTTAGCTACAACTGGAAATTATGAAATTGTGTTGTGTGTTTGTATAGAGCTTTTCTAGATTTGCAAAGAAACTCCTTCCAAATAAAATTGTAACAAATTTATATTCATGTCATCTCAATGACTAACGATAATTCAGTTACAGTCGGAAATACTCTGACTTGTTTTGGTTGTGAATGTATACGTGATTCTTCTGCTCCTCTGTAAAAGGGAAGATCTATTCGAGTGGGCTACAGGGCTGCACCACCCCCAAAAAAAATCCCCAAATCTTTGACCTTTTGCTTTACCATGCAGCTATTTAAATATTTACATTGATATAATTCCGTAGTCTATCTTCACCGACACAATAGCTTGTCAAATAAATAAAAAATGAAGAATGTCAAAAGGGGCCCTTGCATCCTTCGCTTTTTTTCCCGCTATATTTGTACATCTGGACACCGATGAATTCTGATATCCTAGTGCAGAATCTTGAAGGATCAAGGCGTGGGTGGTTTAGCGAGAAAAGGCGCCGGGAACAAAGTGTCTCTCAAGTAGTACCTTTACAGGGTGCTATATGCTGTTAGCTGTCAGATAGCAGACACAAACCTGTCCATGTTCCCAGAGTATGACGGGTGCCGCAGGTAGCCCCCTGCATTGGCGCTGTTGTACTGGGAGAAAGACCCCAGCTGTACTGGCGAGACTCTGCCGTAGGGGTCCGCCATCTCCCCTGAGGAGGCCAGGCGACTGGATGTGCCGTACACTTGGCTGTGTCCTTGTCCGTAAGGGCCCTGGGTGGGGGCATTGTGGTGATGCGGTTGACCGCTCGATCCGGAATAGGCGAATCCCGGGTGCACGGAGACGGTGGAGCGGGGTGGGACAGCCCCTGTGCACGTCTGACTCGGGAAACCTGGCGGTGCCAGACTACAGGGGCTGGAACCATTCGGGATCCCCTCAGTAGTGAAACTGCGGCCGGGCTGCTGCATCCCGTCTGGCCCTTGAGCTCCAAGCACGCCAGTTGGAGGTCCGATTATGTTGTTGATACTGAACATGCGAGTTTGAGCTGGGCTGAAGCTGGGTGGCGACGGGGAAGGGTAGTAGACCGAGGGAAGCTGCTGCCCGTAGGATGGGCTGAGGGTCATGTTTGGGTACACTGTGTTGGAGTAAGCCGCTGACCTCGAGATCGGGACCGGTGTGAAAACCGGATTCTCGTGCCCATACGAGGCATAGGTGCTCAGGTCGCATCGCTTGAAGCGTTTCCTGCGCCGCAGAAAACTGCCGCTCTCGAACATGTCCTCGGCATTTGGATCCAAGGCCCAGTAGTTGCCCTTCCCCGGGCGCCCTGGCTCCCGAGGAATCTTGATGAAGCAGTCATTGAGTGTCAAGTTGTGACGGATGGAGTTCTGCCACTTCTTTGAATTGTCCCGGTAGAAGGGGAAGCGCTCTGTGATGAACTTGTAGATGCCGCCCAACGTCAGCTTGCGGTCCGGAGAGTTGGCGATGGCCATGGAGATGAGGGCGATGTAGCTGTAGGGCGGCTTGCCTCGTTGCAGGGGTCTTTTCCTGCGTCGACCTCGGGGCTGATCCTCCGGAGGGTCGGGTGCCGCAGAGGATGCGTCCGCCGGAGGGTCTTTCTCTACTTTGACCACCGGCATTATCTTTGGCTCCTTGAGAAAACCTACAAACAACAAATCACAAGGTAAACCTACGGTCGACGAGTGCCTGGGTTCCAGTCCTAATGAAGTGATTTTTACAAGCTTGCGTAGCGTGAACATGACATGACAGGCTGACATTTTTGGCGGAGGGTTAAAATAATAAGATTGTGGCGTTAAACTGCTAAATAATTTGTTTAACTCACATTTCCATATGTAAGCAGATGACCATAGCTAACAGGATCTTGAGGAATAATCAAGAAAAACATCATTCTAACACCTTACATTGACTTTTTAACTTGTGACTAAAACCCGCCTTGTTGTGGGCTCCTTGAGAAGGCCTGCAAATGGAAAACAACGTAAAGGTGGACCTTCAAGTAGAAGCATGTTCCGATCTTTGATAGTCCCAGTTGGACAAAACAAGACACACCGTAGTCTAATGACAGCAACTCACAATCTATGTCCAAATCCAGCGCTTCTTCCGAAGGCGGTCAAACGAGTTGGGCTTTGCCGGTGGTGCGATCCTGGCTCATTCGAGCTCGTTCTCACCAACGTCTTCCGAGGTTAGGTGCAAGTGGCGCGCGGTGCGTCCTCCATGCGTGGCGTCTGAGGTGTGTTTGAAAGTGAGTCATGGTGCTGCCTGGGAGGCATTCGCTCCACAGTGAGTACCTGAGGGACCACACCCCCTTGTGCGAGCATCACATGCCTCCTTTGCTATTGTCTCCCTGCATGTTGATGGACATGTCGACATCAACAACTGATGTATGTGTATCTTGAAATGTCTCCCAGTGAGCCGTAAAAACTTGCCATGGTTTCCCATAGTTCGTTTATGCACCATCAAACAAAAAAATATTACATGCGTATTTCACCAAAACGCGACATAATTTGGTTTTCCGAAAGTCCACTAGTTTAATCTTTTCACTCGTTGCAAAACGCAATACACAACCTATCAGAATGAGCATCGATGTTGCGTTATCGGTAAATCATAAATCAACAATTTATATGTGAACTCAAACGGTAGCCTTGGTGCATTTGCCCGAATTAGCCGCACAATCCCCGTTTGAATTAACATGATGCGCAGTTTCATTCTTTGCATTCTATAAATCTTTTATTGTATTTTACGATATTTGACTTATTTAAAAAAAGAGCACACTCATTATACAATTTTTGTTAGTGTTTTTTGGAGTGCTGAGATGGATTGATGACATTTCCATTCATTTCAATTGGGACAGATGACTTGCGGTATGAATGTTTTGAGTTGCGTGTGTGGTCCTGAATGAATTCAACGTAATTTAAAGTCAAGGCACCACGGTGGTATGGGGGCTCCCTCTAGTGGTACTTGAAAGAATCACTGTCTTAGTACAGTATATTTATACTTACCTTTAAAATCCTACAACAGCTTAACAACAACATATTGGGACGTTCGATCCCTCTACGACCGCTGGTGTCAGAGTTTTGTCCAAATTCCTAACAATAATTCTGACTCGAATGCTGAGAAAGTTGGACCCTTTCACACCTTGTCAAAGTTTGATGACTGTGGGGAGAATTAAAAAGGTCCTGAAAAGTTATTTAGAAATAAAATGTGCCCGTGATTGACCAGATGAACACACCTGTCAGGATTCATGAAAAAGTCCATCCCATCAAATGGGATGGAGCAAAGCGGCAGTTTGATAATATTTAAAGGATTCGCCCATTTGTTGCTATTTGCAGCTTTAATTCCTCTTGGTATGCAAACTCCCCTGAAGTCAACCTCAGTTTCTTTTCCAAAATGGTCCTTGATGTTTGGAAGGCCGCGGGCCTAAACGTCCTCTTTAGCGGCGAGTTGCGCCGCGTGTTGTTGTGCCAGGCGGTTTGTCTTGTTTGCTTTGCCCCCGTGCTGAAACGTGGCAGATGCATTTGAGGGATGTAAATGTTTTGCGTTTTTCCAACCTGTGATTTCAGCATGCAAAATTCAGGCCACCGACTTATCCCGGTGATTGTTCCTTTATCATGGACTGTGGTTCAATAGCATCAAAAATGAGTTGAAGTCCATACAATGAATGCAATGACTTGGTCTTTGAGTTTGTATTTTTAAATCAACTTGCCATAAATAAATAAATAAATAAAAACCAATTTTTGGCATTATGGTGTTGAATTTTGAGGGGGGAAAAAGTTATTCCAATTTTGGAAACATACACATCTATGAATACATTTTTCACCAAAAAACAAGTAAGCATTTCAAAAATATATCATTTATCATTTCATTTTTGTAGTATTATGAATTTTTCTTAAAATCACATTGTGATTGTAATATTAGTTGCGTTTTCTTTAGTTTTGCTTGTTTCTTTCTTGTAATTTAACATTATTAACATTCGAGCATAAATTTATCATGTAATATTTTATTCTTGGAATATTAATGGTTTTCTTAATTTCTTTTACATTATTGTGTTTTGATTGTTTCTGCATTAAAACTCTGTTCTTGTAAAATTATGATTTTAGTGTGCAATTATTTGTTTTTATTGATTTTTTTATAGGTTAAAGAGGCTCAGTTTATCACAATTTATTTGTCATGCAAACCCTTCCAAAACCTGACATATTTTTCAATATCTTTTTGTTTCATAGGGAAAGTTTTTTTTCTCCATGTGCAAATACGTTCGTTTGATGTGCAAAGTGGATTTTCTTTGTCATCATGCCACAGTTTGAAACCGAAGTTTTATATACATGAATGAAAACCTGTACAGTACTTTCTTCCAATCATAACCCCCCCCTATTTCTGCTCTCCAATTGAATAATCTAGGAGTGCTAATTCGGTTTTTAAAAAGTCCAACTCAGTCAGATTAGGGAAAATTCTGTCATAGACAGTTAAGTAAAGATACATGATTTGTAGTGTAATATTAATTCTCTAACTAATTAAGTGAAATTTGATACCTAGTAGCATACGGGTTGGGAATCACCAGATTATGGCGTTTATATGCATTTTACAAAATTTGCTCTCAGTTATACTCTCAGAAAACACAACTTTGCGAAAGGAGAACACTCCTCGCACAATTCTACAAATAAATTTGAAGTCATCTAATTTTATTTATTTATTTTTGGTCAATCCTCGTTGATAATAAGTGAAAAACTCACATATGCTAAAAAGTTGCGTCAAAAATAACAACATTTTGGTCTTAAATAGACCGATCCACTACTTGGGCCATTTTAATCTATTTGAAACGATAATCAAATGTAGCTGTTGTTTTGTGCTATTTCGGTCTGTTTTGCACAAAACAACCCTAAAATATTGGTTAAGAATGGGAAAGAAAGATATCTCAAATTGATGTGATGGATCGATCCATTTTTTTTTTTACCTAAATTTAGTTATTTTTAACCCAACGGTTTTTAGGATATAAAAAAGAAAATTAAACAGTGGGTTGTTTTATACAAAGCGGCCTAATTTTGGAGGATTTTAATATTATAATAGTTAATATTAATCCCAAATAAAAAGAGAATTTATACATTGTATATTTAATTTTTGGGGTTGTTTAATATAAAACAACCTTTTTTTCGGGTTCTTTTGTGCATAACAACCTAGAAAGTTGTCAAATTGATCCAAGTAGGACATCTGTCCATTTTTGACCTGAATTGGAATATTTTTGACTCAACTGTTCATAGTATATAAATTAAAAGAGAATGAAACATTCTATATTCATGCACCAAAATGTACAACTGAACCATGTAAATCTTAATGGAAAATTAGCATAGATGTACGGTAAGCAAGATTTACGTTAGTTGGTTCTTTTCTTTAGTGCGTGTAAAAACGTACTGACTGAGTGCAGCTATTTGGGCCCAACAAGGATGGGCTTCAGTGCCTTAATCCTTAAAACAAACAGTGAAGAGATGGCCCCAATCACTCTCAACCTTAGGGCGAGCGCGTGCTAAGAGTCGAGCGACGGGGTTAGCTGCTGATGAACGTTTCAGTCGTGCAGCCCACAGGCCGCCCTGACAAGTATGTCGTCGTTGAAGTTCTGTCATTGTGATGTGCATTCAAATAATTTTAAGCAAGAAATGATGTCACAAATAGTACAGAAAAAGTTCATACTGTATTTGTGGAATTGTGTCTCTTGGTTGTTCTCTAATAAATCAAGATATACGTATATAAATTCTGAAAAAAGTAAACGTGCACATTTTTGCCATCCGGATTATAAACGCTCACGTGAAATTGTAGTTTGATTCTTGTAATATTAAAGGTAGAATTGTTTACCACATCTTACAACTTTGATCACATGGTTATAAGTGTCCTATGAAATCATCATCGCTCGTAATTATGAGTTGCGTTCAAGTCATATACATCTTTATTGTAATATTGATTTTTGTTTTTCTCATAAGATTAGGACTAGTAATTAGTTATTTAACTTTTATTATATTTGCATTTAATTTTCAAAACTTGTTATTTTTTTGTGTGTTATACATCCTAATTTAATCATTTAAATCTATATTTTTTGCATACTGTTCGAATTCCTTACAATATTTGTAATAAACATGCTCGTTAAGAATAAAACCACTTTTTTTTATTATGTCTACTACGTGACTGCATATTAATGTTTGTCATGGTGGCACCTGGAAGATTAAGTATTTTTTCTATCTGGTACTTGATGTAAATGTTTGAGAACCACAAGCGTTTGCATATAATAACCAATTGGTCAAATGTACACACAATTAACACCACAATAGTGCAGTCTAAACAACTCCAATTGAAAATTTCACACCAATAACAGGTTTCTGTTTCCTTAAGCCGCGTGTAAACATTTGGCATGTAGGTCCCTTGCCTGCAATAAGACGCGTTTGATTGTGTGCATACTTTGCCGTTTGACAGCCGTTTGACAGGCGTTTTTTTGCAGGCTGGCCTCACCCTTGGCCCTAAGACGGCTTCTTATGCTCGGTGGCAGCGAACAATTGAAGCTGACTCATTTCCCAGCCCGCTCTTGCTCATATTTGCCATAGTTTGCTCATGCATCGGCATCTGGCCACCGTACAATGTGTACACTTGATATTTGTCCATGATCCTCTTTATCTCCTGCTCTGTGCTGCCACATTAAAATATGAATTGGCACCACTGAAAGGTCAACAACAGCGTGTCCTTGTGCTATTTTCATATGATAAGTATGATAGATGTGCATTGTTATGCTTGTAAATGCATCATGCTTTGTCAGTTGTAAAATATTTGGATTTTTTTTTTCTCATCTAGAAAACTAAAATGCATTTTATTGCGCAGTATTATTGTATTTAAAAAAATGTCTATTCCTTAGAAGCGACAAAAACCAGTGCAATATAATAGTGGGAATTAAACATAAAATCACATTTTTAATAAATGTTCATTTTAATAATGTTAACATATTTTTTTAATTCATCTTATCCCTATAGTTATTTTTTTGCATGCAATGAATTTTATCAGAAAATAAAAAGAATATATGAAACAGGAATACCATAATGTGATATGGAGTAAATAATTCAATCTAAATAAAGCTAAAATAATAATACCATATGATAACATTTTATTTATTTTATATATTTTTTTATATTTATTCAAATATTTTTAATTTTTAAAGCATTTTAAATGTAGATCTGCAGAATTGTATTGGCTTGGACATTAAAAAAAATATTCCACAGCACAGGTGTCAACGTTAGAATTCAGTGCATTTTATTTTAATAAAAGTAATAACAAAATTGCTAGCAATATTTTTCTTTTTCTTATTTTTTCTTTGTCTGATATTTCATACTAGTCACTGATTGCTAATGCTAAGCTGTTTCCCATAGCTGCTGAAACTATTGTTGTACTGCATTATGTTTTCTGATTGACAATACTTAAATAGTAATTTCTTGGGTTGTAAAATTAATACTTCTGAAAAACAATTTGAATGATCAAAACTCACAGAGCTTGTATTTTTTTTTCCAGTCAGTGTATCTATGTATCCTTTTATTTATGTATACACAGCATCAATTTAACTAGATTAGCATTTGTATATATTTTGTAACTACTATTTAGTACGAGTAAAGAACGTTGCTCTTCCCTGAAGGTGTATTAAGTAAGTAGCATACATGGATCATGTAAAGATGGCAATTGACCGTGCATGCTGTGAAGGCCCTCATCAGTGTGTGGCAGCATAACTAAGGGATAATTGCAGACAAGCCTGGGCCAGCCCTCGACTCCAGTTTAGGATGATCTTTGGCATTTGTCAATGTGATGAGGTCTTCATGAAGAGCTCTTGGCTTCAGTCAAGCAGACAACCAGGGCTTGATGGGAGGGGGGAGGGATAATGGGGAGGGACATTGGAGGGCTTCCGGCTGTCCATCGTGAGACGCGAATGGTGGCTTCATGGTGGGGTGGGGCAGTTCTGTGTCCCGTGCTGCTTTTCTTTTTTCCCTTTTTTTTTTTTTTTTTTTTAACTTTGGCCCGCCGAGTAATGCTCTCTGAGCAAACAAAGGCAAGCAAATGAGACATTTGAATGTCAACACTTGCACTTGGACAATGTATGCTCACAGGTGCCGCAATGCTTGACTGACAGGAGTTCATACGAACAAATGTATACATACATATGCATATCTATATATCTATATCTATACATTAAAAAATATCTATTCACAAACATTATATATATATATATATATATATATATATATATATATATATATATATATATATATATATAGATAGATAGATAGATAGATAATTCAGCGACCTCAACGTATGATAACAAACACTGCCTGAATTCAGTTGAGTTATATTTAACGTTATTAACGGTATTCTGATGAATAATGGTTGGCTGGTAAATGTTGCACTTTTGTTTGAGATGTGCGCGTGTATGTGCGAGTGCGTGTGCGTTTGCATTAGCAGCTGCAAGGTATTATTGCAGATGCAAAGTCTGACGGTTGACTTGCTCCCATCCCAGGCCAGTTTACATAACTGAAGAAGCACTGCAATGGCCACACACAGTTTGCTGTTGAATGACCATTTCCAAAGCCCAATTGCAATGAAGTTGCGGCAGACATAAAAATAGCGTACAATGATTTGCAAATCCTTTCACAACTTATATTCAATTGACTACAAAGACAAGATATTTCGTGTCAATATTTATAATGCCTTTATTAGTCCCACAATGGGGAAATTCGAGATTCGAACCCAGGCCTCCTGGGGAGACTGGGTCCTGAACGCGGCGCCTTAGACCACTCGGCCATCCTGGCAGCCACGAGAATCGAACCCAGGACTCCTGGGGAGACTGGGTCCGGAACGCGGCGCCTTAGACCACTCGGCCATGATAGATTCTTCGTAAAAGCATTGTCAGTTGACACACTCATCTTTCAAATACAAGTTGCAACTCTACTGTGCAAAGCGACAACACCCAGAAATAGCGTTGGCTCATCTAACTTGGACTGAAGCAAATTAGAAATTGTGCGGGGGTCTGATGAATCCACATTTAACATTTTTTTTTTAGAGTTCAACTTTTTATCTCAATTTATGGTTTCATTCATCATTCTTCAATTTATGGCTTAAAGCTACAATTTATATTTTGAAAAATAATGTCACTATAGACTGGAATCCTCGTAAAATTCTGACTTTAATTTAAATAATTTTATCTCAATAATAGGCGCCTTTTTCCCCCCAAATAAATAAATAACTATTTTTAAACTATTAAGACATTAAAAAAAATAAATACATTATTTTCTGGAAAATTGGCAAATTTTCTTAAATGTTTATTCATATGTACTCTGCTTGATATAAATAACTGAAATAAAATCAATCTTAACAGAATAAAGTTGTCTGAGTTGCCCAGTAGGCTATTTTTCATCAGTAATCCTGAGACCGATGTTCCCTAAAAAAGGCAATAAAATACATCACGACAACAACATATTTACTAAAAAGTACTGTTAAAATAGATTTGATAACAATAGCTAGCTAAGATTGCAATGTTATACTTAAACTAGTAAGTTATTTCTGTGTACCCATAATATTCTTTTACATTAGGTATGTATAAACTATTAAAGAAAAATTAAAAAAAAAAAATAAAGAAAATAATGTGATGATTACCAATACTGTTATTTAATGGACAAGCCTAACACATTTTTGACGCACTTGATTACATTATGGGCTGGTGGCAAAACCCGCTGAACTCAATGCACTTTTTGAATTTATTCCGCATTGTTACGATGGACGCTTCTCCTGAAGTTTATCAGGTCGACAATCACATTCTCCCCACGTGTGTGTCATTCACAGTCGGTTGCAGTTCAGGTTTTATTTTCCGAATGACTCACGGGCCCTTTTGTGGGACTCACCCGCCGCAATGCCGCTCATCGCCTCGACTCTCACGCCTGGTTGCAAATTTCACTGAAACTGTGTCAGTTGCGGCCCTGCGTCAACACCTGGCACCTGGCTCGGCCCGAGAGCCGATCCGCCGCCGCGTCGTTCTCGGACCCGAGAGCAGACCTCTTTGCTTTTCTTCAACTCCATCAGGCGACGTTCCTTTATCTCGACCCATCTGCTTTCTGACAGATGGCCCCGTCCCTTTGAGAAGCACTGTCAAATTTGCGAGGACTCTACATTGTGTCGTCAAGAGTTGTGAAGCGTGCGTGGACGCACAATCTTAGAGTTGAGTCACTCTCGGGCTACTTGGATCGTAGCATTCCCCAAAAAAGCAATTCATCAAATTGAGGGAAAACGTGTAATCAGGGGAATTCAGTAACAAAATTACCCAGAAAAAGTCACGTTTACTGATAACGTGACTTTAGATTTATCTTGATTTACTGATTACTTGATTTTAAAAGTAACAAGATGAGATTACAAGTTGCTTCATTTGTTACATTCAACAGATGTCGACAACCCCATTTCATCTAAAATTGAAAAGCAGTTTTTCCAATACTTTAGTAGAAGTACATTTTTAACAGTGATGTTAAAGAATAAAGCTTCTTTTTCTAATTAAACATGTTTAACATACTCTTATCATTTTTGAAGCTTGATAACACTTTGTCAGCAGCCCACAATGCGCAACTTACCTTAATATTTTCTTCAGCTGACCCAACAACTCAAAATAGTGAAGCATGAAAGCAAAAATCTTCTGTCTTCCTTCACTGATATTTTCCATGCGGTCGAAACGGGACATACTAGATTAGAATGAAAATGATCACATCCCAGCATGCTTCACTTCAAGCCTCTCTTGTGTTTTATAATATACGCTTGTTTGCTGTGTGTCTTCATCAAGAAATGAGGTCTCCTCCTGGATTTTATGATATGTTAATTAGTTTTGTACCACATGAGGGAGGGAATAGTGTTCTTATTCAAGTGTTTCACTCACTGTTGCTTTCAAGAGCCGGTGAACGGCCCAACTTGATAATGAATGGCGTGAACATTACATTAGTTCCCGTGAGACGATTGCCACGATTGATACGTGTAAGTAATACAGTAATGAATTGTGAATTTGAAAATGCGTTAGATTAGTTGTTAGTGTCCAAAACATAGATAGATGAGGGTAATGTGTTACTGGCATCACGGCTCACAAGCGTGATGGAGCCTTTCCCAGCTGACTATAGGCGAGAGGCTACCCGGATGGGCAAAATTGAAATGGAAAAAAAATAAAATATTCATGCGTTTGCATTAACGAGGCTCTACAAAGCACAAACGTTTGACTTTATAAGAAACAAATGCTTCACTCCTCAGCTCTTATGAAGTGATCATAAGTGCTGCTTTCGGCATAACTGTCGTTGCCCGGTGCACAAGGCGGCTTTTGTGCATCCATCGCTCCTGACAAGCTTTCAGCGCCACCTAAATCCTCCAACGGGCGAGCAGGAAGACGCAAGCACTCAGGCGGCTTCCACCCAGATCCGCCGTCCGCACACTCGTGTTTTCTCAGCTGTCACAGTCCTCGAGAGCACTTGTGGAAAGGTCCTCGGCTCACCTTGACACGCATTCTGCCAACATGATGTTCAGGCTCTTCAGTTATGTGAGGAGATTTTTAATTTCCTTATTCCAGTAAACATCTGTTTATCGTGGAAATGTTTTCACGTGATCATAGAGAGGCCATTTAATGCTTTTAAACATGTTATGAATTGTTTGTATCACTCTCTTAAGAAAAGACAAATCTGAATAATCCATTTTATGAAAATTAGCCAATGAAAATGAGACATTGCCTTTGAAATGTATTTCAATAGAAAACTTATAAAACAGGCCTGGACAAAAATGATAGTCCAGAGATTTCATTGCTCCTTGCACAGATTCAAAACATCGTGCGTCAGCTGCAGCAAAACAAGCCCAGAACACAACACGCCTCCTCCATACTTCACTGTAGGGACAGTGTTCTTTTCTTAATTTTTGCATCTGTGAACATAGCGCTGATGTGCCTTGTCAAAAAGTTCCACTTTTGAATTGTTGCCCGCAAAGCAGATAAGTACACTAGAAAATGGATGCAAAGACATTATGCTCCACTTCCATGGTCCAAAAATATGTGATTCACCTGAAATGAATCACATCTATTAACAGGATTAGATACTGTAATTATTGGCCTTTTTGATTTGTGTTCACCATCTTGCATTTTTGAGCGATGGTTGCCGCCGTCGCTCGCATTCAGGCCGGCTTGGCCGAGTTTCAGGATGGCAACGAGCGTCGAGATCGGTATGCGCTTCCTTTGCAGTGCCACCTGTGTGTCTTTTACCAGAGGGATTTGTACCTCCTCAATCTTTGACACGGGGGGGATTATGTGTACTTAGGTCAAAAAGCCAAACGCAAGCCGCGTCTTGTGCGTGCCAGCAGTCAGTCAGCCACTCAAGCAGGAGTGCAGAACTCTTGCGCTCCTCAGCCCGCTGCTGTAATGACTGTAATTATGTAGCCGGATATAAGCCCATTTTCCATGCGTACTCTTTTGTTTAATAAAACACTTAAATGGGCTGGGTTGATGTCATTTAGTCCAGTTATTTTCACACGTTTTGGTTCCAGCGGGGACTTTTTTCCAAAGACAATGTCACGATCCTAATGCCATTTAACTCAAAGTACCATTCACTAAATGCCATACAATCAAAGCTTACCTATTTTTTTTTTTTTGAGAAATTAGTCATATTTTTTGGCGACTTTGTCCTCCCCCAGAAATCTGCCTTTTATTTTGGGGAAAAAAGTGATTTTCATTTCATCCAGTGATGTCAGATTTACAGTATGTGCTGGTAAAACACAATCATAGCAGAACCTATAATTGCTCAAATAAAAGTTATATAAAGTTATATAAAACTTTTTATTAGCATACCAATCCCTGTATGTACTTATGCACTTTTTCAAAAACTGAACAACATAATTTATTGCAAATTATTTTGTGCATCCCTAAGTTACGGTGGGACAAACACTGGTTGAATAAAAGGAACCCTTGAAAAAACAAATTTGCAGTTGCAATGTGTGCGTTTGCATCGTTGAGCCGAGCTCAGGTGCTCGCTGAGATAACATGAGAATGAATGAGAACGGGAAATTCAGTCCAGTGAAGCAATGTTGGAGGACCGGGTGGGTCTGTCGGTCTGTCTCTTTGGGGCGTCACGGTCTGCTTGCTGCCGTCTTAATGATGATGTTGACTTAAACAACGTCCATCTGTTGTCGTCCGTGCTGTGTGTCCCACATGAAAGTTGTTGAAGATCGTGTAAGTAAGTTGACAAGGTGTAGTCAGATGGATGAATTGCAGACCTGTACGTCAAATTGCAGGAATTAATTTGGCGACTTGCTAAAGAACATCCTCATGACAGGGTTTGATAGATGGCCATGCTGATTTTGGCATTCCAAAAAGATGCATCTTAAAAGTGGTAAGTCAAAAGTCACCCAAATTGGGTCAAATGTTTCCCCAGCTCTGGGTCCAAAAGGGACCACGTAGAATCTCGGTTATTTATACCCAGCACATTGGGTTGGGGATTTGACCAAGCAAGTTCGGTGAAGAATTTTATTTTTTATTTTGATGCAACAAAATATGACCAAAATAAAAGAGACTTATCCTCTTTCCCGTAACATTTTGAAAGTATATTTAAAAGTACAGTGCTTTCAGATTAATTCAAAGTGCGAATTTCAAAGGGTTTATCAAAGTGCCTGTGTGGACTTTTTACCATGTTGTTTGAGACAAGACGTTAATTGACTTGTGACCAAGCACCATTGAGTGTGCACGTTTGCGGTTACGGGACATGGGCTGCACTGCCACGGTCCTAAACTTGGAGCTCAGAGGCGCCGTCATGCGTGGAGAGGCATGGCCCGCACAATGGGCCGTGCGGTAGGCGCGCCCGTCTCCGGGATTAATGCAGGTGAAAGGATCCACAAGCAGACAGGTTCCACCAGCCCGCAGGGCTCTGCAAAGCTGCTCAGGGGCACTCTTAAAGGGGTATAACCTAATTTAAAAAAGGTTACATAAGAGGTTAGTGAAGCTTTTATACTTTTTTTAAATTTTCTTTCAAAAGTTTCCTCTGTGTGTTTACGGTAGGGCTGCATGATATTGGAAAAACGCGATATGTGATATGGATGTTGACTATAGCGATATTGATATTATTGCGATATTTGACATGCAGCTAAAGAAATGCCATTTTTAATTATCAAGTGGAAGAAAGTCTTTGCGATATGCAGGTTGTTACCACGATTTTGATGTTTTTTTTTTCCAAAATATTGTACAGCCCTATAGTTAACGGTAAGTCTGATTCACATTACCCATCATTCCCCAAGATCGTCACGGTCCACTTGACCCTTCACAAGAGAGCGCAAATTTCTCATAGAAATGCCAACTCTCAATTTTTAATTTTTTCCATTTTTTTCTTGCATGACTGGTTAGCACATCCACCTCACGGTTAAGAGGTTCAGGGTTCCATTTTGGTTCCGGTCTTCCTGTGTGGAGTTTGCATGTTCTCCCCTGCGAGGTTTCCTTGCACATTCCAAAACCATGCATGGTAGCTTGATGAACGCATCTAAATTGTCTTTCGGTGTGATCGTGATTGACTGGCAACCAGTCCAGGGTGTACCCCGCCTACTGCCTGTAGACAGTTGGGATAGGCTGCAGCATGCCCGCGATACATCTTTTTTTGAGAGAAATCATTGAAATGAAATATTTAATATGAATATTAAACTACATTTAATATATGAGTCACTGATGGTGTTGTGGTACATTGTCCTGACTTGTGTGCGGGCAGCATGGGGTCGGTTCCCGGTCCGTGACGGAGTCGCTGTGTGCCCTGCAACTGGCTGGCGACCAGTTCAGGGTGTCGAGCGCCTTTCGCCCATCGTCAGCTGGGATAGGCTCGAGCACCCCCGGCGACCCTGTACCGGATAAGCAGTGTGGATGATGACACATGACACATTTAATATATGAATAAATACAGTACATTTAAATGATTAAATGTGTAGTTTAAATGCTTTGGTGGAAGTCTTTATTGATGCATTTAAATTTTTTTTTAATCGTTAGCCAATTTAAACAATGAAATATTTTATGTAATAAATATCTCAAATGAAATTGAAATGAAATGAATTGAAAACATAAAATGAATTGAATGAAGTATTTAACGTGGGAAGTTACAATCATCGGAATTGCCATTGAAATGTCAAGAGCTAATTGTCGGTGGATCAACTTTTAGTGGAGGTGCCATTTGAATGGGCCGACGGATTTGCACGCCAAATGTGCTGCCATTGACGTGTTTTGCATTCGGGCCTCATTTGAGGGCTTCGCTCTTGTTGTGTCCACCCCCAGCCTCCTCAAAAAAAAAAAAAAAAAGAACCTGTGGAGGTTTGCGAAGCAAATTTTCAGCAGTTTTTGCACTATTTGTGTTGTACTGTACAAAATAATTTTGTACAGAATTTTGTTCATATTTGAGAACCTCAGAGACAAATTTGGACCTCGTGACATCCACTTTCTTATCTCCTTTCTGCTGTAATTTTCAAATCACACAAAATTGCATCCACCCAGTCAGCACACGCACAATGGCAAACACACACATTCACACAGAATGATGTGATGTGTCTGAGTGACAGCGCTGCAGTTGGTCAGGAATCCAGAAGTGGTCACAAACGACACTCGGATGTGAGACCTCCAGAGATCTTTACAGAAAACAAATCCTCTCTCTCTCACACACACACACGCATTTAGGCTGCCACATTGCTGTCCGACCTGCCTTACTGGCTCGTTTGTCATCTGCAATCAGCGTGTGTGTGTGTGTGTGACAGACAAGGGTATTAGCGGCCTGTGTCGGGTGTTGAGAGCCGGGCTTTGCCGCTGAATAGAGCAAGTATGTATCAAGGCTGCAGCCAAACGTGTAATGACACACACGCTGGCACACTCCCACCAACAGCTGCTTCATGGGTGTGTGTGTCAACCCCTTTTATTCACATTTTCTTTACCCTCTTACATAGTTCGACAACCTAACCCTGCTGTAAAAAGTTCAGGTGGCCCGTTAAAGTCAGAAAATGTGCAAGTATCGTGGCAGGATGTTAGGTTCACTCAAGCCCACCTATTATAGCTTACTGGATTTTTCTTTTGAGCGAGGAAGTAAAAATGAACAGAAATAGTGTGATTGCAAAAGTGTGCACACCCTCTTCAAACTGTGGAAGTCATATTCAAATGCATGTGAAGCACACAACTACCACCTTTGAACGTGAATAACTGAATAACCCCAAATGAAGTCAAGCTGCTCTAGTCGGCTTTTCCTGACATTTTTTCACTTGCGAGCAGAAAAATTATGGTTTTGTGACACACACGGACTGCAACTCGTCACAACTCCATCAAGCACCTTGACCAAGCCTCCAGTCCCAATGGAAGAAAAATAGCCCCAAAGCAGGGTGCCGGCAACACTCATGTAATTTACGACTGTTTTCTTTTTTTTTGGTAAAATGTTAGATTTTAAAATTCAATTTTAAAAATTGATGCATGAATATAATTTGTCTAAATGGCTTCTATTTACAGGTGGATTAATCATTACAGAAACATAAAAAAATGTTTTGGTACATATCAATGCTAAACAAGACATATTAAAACATTATAGTTAAAAATAAGGTTAGTTTATTTTATGTATTCATGATGTGCTCGGTGACTCAGTAATTCTTGTACTTGAAATTAAATGTGTGTAGTGCAATGCAAAATACTAGCGGGTGTAGTTTTCTGAACCGGTTCTTGTGGTGAGTTGTGCTAATTGCATGAGTGATAATGTGGTACTGTCGGAGACCGCATTTTTTTTTTTTTGGTCCGTTGTGGTTCAGAGGCATCCCACTATTTATGCATATGGCATTGACATAGACCGTTTTCTAAATAAAATAATAACAATAAGAATATTTATAAAAATCATGTAATTGTTGCATGTAAAATGCTTGATGATTCGTGACGATGGATCACGTCTATGTGTTTTTGTGGACCACCCACCCAGAGAGAGGCTCCCTAGGAATGCTTTTTCCTCCATTGCCTCATCTACCCCCCATCTACACGTACACACACACACACACACACACACACACACACACACACACGCACGCACACACGTCATATGTGTGCGCGTGTGTGTATGTTTGGCTGCAATCATGACATCTCGCTTTACTTGAACTGCAACACACTGACTGATCATGTTCATCTCGTTTGACACCAAACAGACAGACGGATGATATATAGATGGACGGATAGAGAGAACGATGGATGGATGGTTGGACAGATCGATTAATAGATGACGGATGGGTGAATAATTGATAAATATGGATGAATAAATGATAGATGGCAAGATGAATAGAGGGCCATGTCAAGAGAAATTGAAGGTTGCAAGGGTCACCTTGACATCGATCGACTTTAACAAAGACTAAAACCAATTAATCAAGCAATTATTTATTATAGTTCTTTTAGGTGATTTTGTTAGTTTTTAAATTATTTTTAACACCTGTTAAAGGGGATATGGCAAACAGTTTGGAATTTTGCATGATTTTGTGGTGGCCCACAGCAGGGGTGCCGAAAAGGGGGGAATAAGGAGAAGGATTTTCATGGGGCCCAAAATCGCTGGCTGCATCTCTGCTCACAGCCCTGCATCCAACTGGAATAGTGTCGCACCTGCCCTGAACAGACGTCCACAAAGCAAGAGTAACAGTAAGAAGATGACAATTTAAATTTTTTTGGATTTTAAACATTCATGTTATATGTTCACAAATCAGACCTTGACACAGCCGGCCGAAAGCGGGGGAAAACATTATTGTTTCTGAAACTGGAATATCATAATTCACAAGACATTATAAAGGGTGTGTATTTTAGTTGTAAATCGTTTATTTACATATGTAGAAAAGCTCGAAAGTAAACGTTAGTAATAAAAAAAAACAAAAAAAAACACCCGCACTTAGGTTTGAAGGCAGTGTCAAAAGTTTGTTTTTATATCTGCTGGGTGCCGCGAGAAGATGGACTGCGGGCTGCAACTGGAAATAGATAGATAGATGAATGTGGAATTTTGCGTCAGACCACCATGTCGTCTCCAGGGGGCGCTGCAGCTCCATTCTTATTTGTTCCTCTTGTGTCGTGACTCGAAGAATGACAAAGTGGGACATCATTTTAAACGGCGGGAAACAGGACGGGAGACCCCCAAACTGTCCACACTTCCACTCAATGCCTGTGTGTGTGGGTGTGTGTGTGTGTGGGGTTTATCTGCATGTTGTGATAAGCAGAATGTGACTGTACAAACCCTCAACTCCAGCACGCCTTCTAGTGAGTGAGGCACCCCCCCTACACACAGACACATTTTGGCCTGTTCTAATGATAATTAGTAAGATGTTATACAAAAACCCAATTAAAATAAATAGCATAAACAATCAGGAATTGCCGAATTTAGTCCTTGCTCTATGAGCAGATGTCCGCAATCACCAGCTCAGTAGCACAAATGAGCACATTTCTCTG
The DNA here is from genome assembly GCF_059441095.1 of Idiotropiscis lumnitzeri. NCBI lineage: Eukaryota > Metazoa > Chordata > Actinopteri > Syngnathiformes > Syngnathidae > Idiotropiscis > Idiotropiscis lumnitzeri. The sequence goes on from NC_142398.1 coordinate 8,993,349, forward strand.
TTTATTGGAATAAAGGACACCGACTTATCACATTGTTGTTGTCATTACATCAAGCATACACTCTTCAAATCCAAAGAGCAAGAATGAAACAAAACAGAGAAAAAAAAACAATCATGTGCAGAACAGAGAATCTCTCCTTCTTCGTGTCTTATATTATTGTGAATATATATTTACATCTATATAATCATATTAATACTTTGTCATGGTTACAAAAATAAGATTACGTTACTGTGGGTGAGCGACTACACACACATACACGCACGCACGCACACACAACACACAAATAGCTGTACAGTCCTCATTGAGGGCAAAGATACACATCATATATATATATATTTTTGAAGTCAAAACAAAAAAGAGGGATTATTACCCTTATTCAAAAGAAAAACATAATGACTTTTGTGAATAACCAGCAAATTGTACCGGCAGTTGGAAGTTGTGTTTCCATTTTGTCGAGAAACAAGAATGGAGGCGCAAAACAAACAGTTGAATGCCACAAGCCCTCAAAATGAGCGGACCAATCAAAATCCAGCTAGAGAGCGTGGCGAGAAGCGTCTATACTTTGACTGGACGTCAAAGGTTGGACATGACTTTTCGACTTGGTCAATTAGCGCCTGGTAGACTAACTTGGTCTAATCGCTATCCAGTAAGCATTTGGTGTAATTTATGACAGAAATCTCCAGCGGTGACACCAAAATGTGGATGCATTCAATCCAAACAACAAGACCAACAATGCACAGATTTACTCTGTGCATCTTGACTGGATATATGCATATCAATCCACTGTTACTGTCGATCACATTCGCAGTAAAGAAAGAATTTTATGCAACCGTAATCTTTTCCATCATTTTTAACAGGGGCGCAAGTATTCATATTCCAATTTTTCAGAATGGCATAGCAAGTTCCCACAGCAGCCACACATCTACTCTGTGACCAAACACAGTGCTGCTCAGCTTCTGGCTGGAAGATGTCAACTCTGGTGGAATTTGGGAATGCTAAAAAGTTTGTAACACTGGCTAGGCATATAACATAACCATATATATTTTTTTAAATTTTTTTGGGATAATCTCCCCAAAATGCAATAGTTTAAAAATAGTAGTTTGACTTAATTTCTGCAGCGCAAGTAAAATTATGACAGGCCGTGTTCTTTTGACCCTCATGTTTAGTTTTTTTTTTTTTTTTTTTTTTAAAAACAAAAACAAATTATTGCACTGCTACTTGCTTTCAGTGCGCATTATTTTGTTCACCATGCCAACCACATCACAAATATTCCCGTCACAAAGCTTTTTAAAGGCATTAAGTCCTTAATGGGATTGTTTGACCTATTCCTTACGTCTATTACACGAGCTACGAAGATGACATTAATGGATACCAGAGGGTTAATAACTCTCAATCGTCAATCCAGCGAGACAAAGAAAAAAAAAAGTCTCACTCTGGTTTCTTCGACTGGCTAAACTACGATAGAATTCTTACCGGACTATAGTGAGGTTGCAGCGAGACAAACGAAACAAAACATTCAGCGAAAAAAAACCCAAAGCAGTAAAGTTCTAGTAAAGTGTTATGTTATATCACGACATCAAGTTTTTTTGCACAAAAAATCTAGCTTTGAAAAAAAAAAAATGCTCACTGGCAGCGTACACACTGTAGTTTTCTTACATGAAACCACAATGTGCTCTTTTTCGTCAAATCATATCACTTCACTGACCATGAGCACGAATGTGGAATGTTACACACTCGAGGAAATACTTCAGAATCCGCACACAAACATAAAAGTATGGAGAAATGTCAAATGTAAATGCGGTTTTACATGTCACAATATTCAAATGATGTTGGATGTGTGGTCTTCTTTTTGTAACTGATGAGATTTGACTATCTGATAGTTTAAATTAAAAAAAAAAGAAAAAAATAAAGAAAAAAAAACAAACACATATTTGGTACCGTAGTTTTATGTCGTTATTTTTTTCCAGATGAAACCACGTCACAATTTTTAGTAGCTCCAACGTGGAATGTCACATACTCGCCTCCACAAATAAAAATAAAAAATACAGATAACTTTGGCTTGAGGACCTTATTTTACATTAAAAATATCGAAAAATATCTCGGCTATATAATGAAAAATGAAAAAGGTGATAATCTTTTTCTTTTATCGACGACTCGGAAAGAAAATGTATTGTTGCAACATATATTTTGCACCGTAGTTTTCTTGCGTTACATCACAGCTTACGTTTTTCTTAAAATCACGTCGTCACTTCACTAATCACCAGCTTGGATGTGCGACGTCACACGCGCGCGCATACAAATTGGATTTTCTTACGTTACGTCACAATTTTCGTAAAATCACATCGTCACTAATCACTGGCTCGGACGTGGAATGTCACACGCATGGATATGCTTCGGAATTGCCTCCACATCACCTGCACAAATTACAACGGGAAAAACTGGACATGGTGATTTTTTTTCGTCAACTTTGCTGTTGCAACCCCATTTTACAAGATGCCAAAAACGTTTAAGAAGGATGTCGGTAGTGTCATCTTCCATCTCTCACATTTATTTATTTATTTTTTAGAATGTGAGAGAAAATGCTAATGTAGCAACATCGCTGATTTAAAAACGAAAAAAAATGAAACTGAAAACTTCAAAAGCCATGTCGTCACTTTACAAATTGTGGAATGTCACACATTTGTGCATATAGTGGACTCACACACAACAATAAAAAGACCCAAAAACCCAAGACTGAAAAATCCAACGCTGACTTTTCGTTTTCGTGTCGACACAACCGCTTCTTTAAAATATTTTGTAGAACAATAGAACAAAAAGGATGTAACGTATGCTTATGAGAAAAAACACTAGTTATTTAACAAATGTTAGATATGAATTTTTGAGACCAGGATAAAATTCCTTATTCAAATAAAAAAAAAAAATAATAATAATACACAACGTTTTCTCATGTTACATCACAACTTGCATCTTTCGGATAATCAAGTGATCGCTTCATTAATCACTGGCTCGGACGTGGAATTTCACACAGACAAATACTGTTCCCCCCCCACATGCAAAAATAAAATTTCCGCAAAAATGAGTGATCGTAAACCTTCTGTTGATTCATTTTGATATTTGAAACCTATTTTACACAACATGCTGAGACGACTGCAGTCCCAACTCATAAATAGTTACAAACGTAAAGAACACATCGCAAACCCAACGTTGTCATTTACATAGCGTGCCGAAAATATTTTGGAAAAAAAACATTGAAGGATATGGAATCGCTGAAAAACACTTTCTTTTGATCTGCTAACGAATATGATGCACACAATGTTTTTTTCCCAGAGAAAAATCTAAAAATCTACTGCAGCGGACGTTCACAAAGTACGGCGACGACATAAAGTGGGATGGCGGAGTGGAAACGATGACATCTGGGAGGGGTCAACTACCGCATGGATGCCGAGTTGAAACTACGCGCTGGCTGCTCGGTGCTTTATCGTGGCATACAGCAGTTTGGGTTCACTCGGGAATGTGAGGTTGTTTCGGGGGAAGAGATGTTTTATTTGTTGATTTCTTAAGAGGCCATTACTACATTAGAGCGACGTGCGGCAGGTGGCACTCTAGTGCGGCAGGGGCACCAAGATGTCCACATAGTTGATAGGGAAGAAGCCTGAGTTGCCGTGCAGCATCCCCTCGTACCAGTTCTCGTCGATCTTGTTGGTCAGGGTGATAATGTCGCCCTCCTTGAAGCCCAGCTCGCCTTCGTTCTCCGGGTCAAAGTCGTAGAGGGCGCGGCAGCAAGGCTGGTCCATGGGGGCTGGAAGAAATACAACTTGTTGGAGTAGGAAGATGATGCGACACTCTTAAAAATGCCGTGAACAGCGGGGCTCACCTGGTGATCGAGCTGAAGGCAACGTGAGAAGGAACAGGATGTGCCGCAACGGCAAAGATAAAGACAAAGAATGAAAACATTAGGAACAAGACTTTCACGATTACATTTATGGTAGACGCATGGTGCTTCAGGAAAGGTACAGTTTGACATTTTGGGCATCAAAAGTGGAGCCCCGACTACGCTAAGCTTGAACTTAGAAATAAGTGAAGCAAAATCAAAACAGACAAGAGGGAACTATAACAGAGATAAAAGAAGAAATTCATTGAAAAAAATCAAACAGAAACTTAAATATTTTAACAATTAAGTGGAAATTAATCAAAAGAGAAAAGTGAAATGAAACTAAATACAACAATAAAATAGAAATGAGTAAAAACAGAAAAACAAAATATATAGTTTCATTAATAAAACGCTGGAACGTAAATTACAAATGTAACTCCAACTAAAAAAAAATAACCTCTGTTAATTTTATCAAACAAAAATTAAATTAAAATAAAAAAAATAATTCCTACATTTTACTTCTTAAACTATTATTTTGAACTTATTTTGGAATTAATATATAGTTTCTATCTTTCTCCTATTATCATTTTTATTATTTAAAAAGGCTGAAATTATTTGTAAAACAAAAATTTAAAAAATAAGACAATGAAAAAAAAATTATATATATATATATATATATATATATATATATATATATATATATATATATATATATATATATATATATTATACTTCCTTTTTCTTTAGTGATTAAATTAAGCACTGCTGGGGGCAGCAACGTCATTGATTTCACCTATGACCTCAGCCATCTTTTTGGAAAAATTGCGAATGGCTGTGTTTTTGTTTTGAAATTTTTTGGACCTCTCGCGTGCCGCAGACCACAACTGTTTTATTGTTGGAATTGCATTTATGATGATAAAAAATAGAAAAGAATGTCTTTGTAATTGATTTTAAAATAAAGATAAAAATGAATATCAATATGAATTTAGCATTAATATGTAGAAAATGACAATTTAGCTTCATTTTGAAAACTACATAAAATATTTTCAATTACAAAATCTAAAGAACTATGTTAGGGATTTTTAAAAAAAAAATATTCCTAGATATGCCATTAAAAGAAATATTTAAATTATTCTAAAACAACGACAATGACAAAAACTACAAAAAATAAAACATGAGTTACACATTTTCAAATATTAAAAAAATGGTTCAAAATATTTTTGTAACTTTGACTATAGGGGCTCCTTGTGTTTCCCCGAATGTCAAACTTTGACAAACAGAAAAAAAGAAGAAACAAGGGAGAAACAAACAGGTTAGACAGACAAGAAAAATCAGTGTAGACGAGGCTGCACTGCGGACAAAGGAACCTCCACTGTGTTCAAACGAAAACATTAACGGACGACTAAAGAGTCCCGCGAATCCCTCGTGCTCACCTGGAGATCTTGCTGTGAAGGGGAAAGGAGAAGACAGGTGAGACCCCCAAAAATAGATTACAGTAGAAACAATTGTGGGTGGATGAAGAGATGGGAGGAAAGAAAGAAGGTCAATGAGCAAAACGAGCAAACACGGTCTGCGCTGGCTCTCGGAACACAAAAGGTGAGGCAACGATGGAGGAGATGACGTGGAACCTTCTGTTTTGTCTCACCTGGAGACCTGGCTGCAAACGGGAAGCGGCCGGGCGATAAAGAAGGAAAGGGGGAGGGAAAAGACAGCAAGTCAGTTGGAGCGGATGAACGCGGAGGTCATGTGAAGCCGCAAGTGGACGGCGCGTGTGACCTAGGAAGGCTCACCTGGTGACCTCGCCCCTGCACGAGTCAACAACGCATAAAGGGAGGGGAACAAAAAGAGAGAAGAGCGACACAGTTGTGTTTATTTGTTGGGGAAGTGAAATGTGGCAAAAGGAGCTGGGAAAAAAGAAGAAAATTAGCAAAGTGCATAATGAGGTTATGACCACACCAAACCACTTGACGGGAAATAGAGTATTACTCAACTACATGGTTGTTTAGTCACTTAAGGACAAAAACATTACATTTATTACATTTTTGTTTAATAAAATAATACAATTACAAATGGTTGCTGTTTATAAAATTTCCCTTGCTGTATTCGTGTGGAGATGACCTGAAAATTTTGCTGTGAACTCCCAAATGTTCGCTACAAGCCAATGTGCCATCTGATTTTTTTTTTTTTTAAATTGGCTCACATTTGAGAATTGACAGGAGAACAGAAAAACATTGAGCAAAAGAAATGTGGGTACCGCTTTAATATAAGGGAGGCCTTATAAATTGTTAATAAACAGGTTAATAACAGTGTAATGATGCCTTAATAAACAACTAAATAACATACAATAATAATATAATATAAAACATACACATGACTGTTTACAATAAATGTGAGCTCCTTATTTGCCATGGGGAGGTATTAAAAACCAGTTGATAATTACAAAAAGGGAAGTCTTTTTAGAGATTCATAAATAATAATGTACTTATTCCTTTCTTCAAATAAAAGCATCAGTTATACATTGAACACTTTTCATTTTTGCCATTGTAGATACGTTCACTAGTTGGTTGGTGGTTGGTGAGTTGCCTCACATTTGTTTATTAAGGCTTTATTAAACATTAATAACCTATTCAATAACCAATTTATAAACAGTACCTGTAAAGTGATACAAAAACAAAACAAACATTCATGTCCATTCTTGGACATGATTTTGCCAGGTTCTTGGGTGTGCACTCACCCGGAGACCGAGCACTGTGAATTCCTCCATTGTGGTTCTCGCTGATGGAGGAAAAGTCCAGAGTGGTACGGGGCTTGGGGACGTACTCTTTTCGTGACTTGTGGGAACAATCCTTTATCCTGCACAGCCGACGACACAAGCTCGGCTGGTCATATGTTCCCAAACAATGGGGAGCAGAGCGACAACGCTGCAAAAACTGGCTTTTGATAATGCAATGAAATGGTTATCTATTAAGTTTCCATTGAATGTTAGCATTAGCATTAGAATAGCGGACTAAAGTCTAAACTTTGAAGTTACTTAATCTAAGCAAAATTATCTGCCAAAAGAACAGGGATTTTTTTTCAACTAAGTTAACCTAACTAGCCTCAACAACCCTACTGATGTCTTCAAACTTGTGTATCTATAATAACAGCATCTAGATACTCTCGATTTCAATAAATCATGACAACAAATTTGACTACTTTGTAAGAACAAATAACTTGATAGAGAAAGAAAAAACATATTTTGCCTTTAATTTGTTAGTCTAATAGTGTAGTTGCCAAAGTCATATTTGAACGTGTATGGAAAACAAGAAAAAAAAACGCAACAAATTCATCAAATAATAAATGCCTTGATTCAACCTTGACCTAGATGACTGCGAATCGACACCGAAAAAGAAAAATGAAAATTTTTAGCTTTTATTGCTATTGCGACGCAAAGTGAAACGTGACTTTAAAAAAAAAAAGTGCAATTAGGCTAACGTTATTGAATCTCAGTTGCTATTTTGCTTTCGCAGAGCATCGAGCGGACGTTGTGGAAGAACTGACCGTTCATCAATCTTGCTGCACAGCTGCGTGAGGATCTCTGCCGCCCGGCTGTGATATTCCACCTGAGCGTGGACCAACGCCGCCAGCTGGCTCACCTGCTCGATCTGCAGACGCAAAACGTTTTTCGATGATTTACGAAACCCTAAAGTTACGTTAATTGATTCGAGAATTGGACTCGTTTTGCACGTTCAACTCTCTGACATTCAACAAAAATTCAATGAAAAATTATGCATTTAAACAAAGGAAACACTTTTTAAGGAAATACTAGTATGTGTGCACATGTGTTACGACCACAGCGTTTCAAACTTTTCTGCCCCATCATTTTGCGGGCTCACGCTTACGTCGCTCTCCAGCAGGTTGAACATGCTGAGCTCGGCGATGTCCTTGGATTCGTCGAACTTTTCCAGCGCTTGCTTGAGCTCGTCGTCCGTCACTTTTCCCTGGCGCTTCTTCTTGTAGTCAAAGTCCAGACGCCGGCCCTCCATCTTCTTCAGGTGATGCTGTGAGACACCAGAGTCGCGCGTCTTGAACGCCATCTTTCTGTGGAGTTACGAACAAACCAACCTGAATCTCCTTGAGGTCTTTCTCATGAAGGTTCTGCAGCGGGTCGATGAAGTTCTGCTTGACTTCCATGTCTAGGGCGTCTTTCACCTCGGCCAGCTCACGCATGCACTCCCCGGCGTCGATCAGAGCCAGGCCTGAACACAAAGCAAATTGTGACCTACAGCAGCACTCGAACTGCAACTTTCAAAAATGTTCAACGCAGTCGAATATTGGCGTGTGGGTTTTATTGCAGGTGGAGCAAACTCAATTTGTCAAGGGCCACATCAGAGTTGGTCTGCAATGGAGGGACCTTATGACAGTGAACCCATATGTATTATTATTTCCAAATGTATTATCCCTCATATTATCAAATATATTGCACACAAATTGATGGAGATCTGGTTTTAATATCATAAGCCAGGATGAACAAAAACCAACCCCGTCCCAAAATAAATAAAATAAATAAATGCTTGCAATATTGCAGTGTTAATAAAAGTCAAATTGACAATTTGCAATTTCAGCACAAAACACAAAGTCGCCACACATGATTTGCCATAAAATGGTGCCATCTGCGTGTAAAGCAACTTTGTTGAAGAGAGGGGAGGAGCTTCATTTAGTCAAGCCATAGCCTTGTCTAAAGTGTCCATGACAGATTCGGGGACAATAAAGTATATGTCATCAAGTGAAATGACATCTGGGGGCAGTTACAAACCTTGCTAGCTGGGTACACTATAATTGACACCCCCCTAAAATATATCATTTATAATTTCATATAGATGCCAAATGAAAGCATAACGACTGCTCAACTCATTTGAACATAGTTCCTTGGCACCAATATGTCACAAGATGGCGGCAAATCACACTTTTGTCAAAATGAAGCTCCCCGAATCAAGTTATTCTAATAACCGAGGACAGGTTTCCAAAAATAACTTAATCTGTGGTCCCTATCCCTGGCAAATAACGGGGGCTCACTGTATTATAAAGCATCACTGCATCATTTGAAATTGCAATTCTGACAATATTATTGATAACACTTCACACTTTGCAAACATTGCACACATTTTGAACGCCACGGTAATAAAAAAAAAAAAAATGCCGTCAGCCTCTCACCGAAATTGGACTCCTCGCCGAGCTCGCGACCGAAGCGCTGCATGGACTCTCCCAGGATGGCTTCTGTTTGGGTGTATCCGGGTCCCTTCTCTTGACCGCGCATGCGAGACATGGAGTTCATCATGCTCATCTTGGCTCTGGTGGCTGCAAAAATAATAAATGCACAAATCAAGACTGCAAATCTATGTTATTGCTTTACACTTTCAGTAATGAAGGTAGTTGTGGCCTGAGCACACCCAAATAAATCATTGCATCAATTTTGAAGGCATGTTTAGCCTGGTGACAAGATGCCATGATTTTGGGAGTGGTGGTGAGTGCGACTCCTAAAAAGTGGATCAGCACCACTCCCCAAAATGTCTTGGAATAATCGCTCAAGATGAAAGCCAGTTTCACATCGTGTTATGAAATTTTGGGGGGTGGGCATGTCTATCATAAATAAAAGCCACCCAAAAAAATAATTCTGTCATTTTGGTTTGAAGCGATCATTTTGAGGGATTTGGGCCATTTCCAAAAATCCTTCCAAATTTTGCAATTTGATTTACAGCCCGAGTTTTACTTTGCAACATGAAATTTGATAGATATGGTCTATTGTGAGTAGACCTGCCAAAAAGTCTCGCAAACTCAAGCCTGCAAAGACATAGGAAGTCCAATATTTTGGTTTGGCTTCGACAATTTGACTGATTCGAGCCATTTACAGGTCTCCTGCCAAAAGAAACTTATCCTCGGGATTTTGTTTGATGTCAACGGGATTTTAACCACAGATGCTCGACAGACAGAGGAGTCAAAATTGCAACATTTTTAGTTTTCGGCATTTTGAAAACTCATCGAAAACCCATCAATCATTTCCGAGAAATTTGCCATCACGGGTTGAAGTAAGCATTTGGGATGATTTTGACTAGTTGCAGGGGCCGTTCAAAAATTAATGAGTAAAGGATTTCAGTTTTCATCATTTCTTTAAGAAATGCCATAAAACATGAACAAAAAAAATGACGAGCGCATCTCGGCCACGTCACCTGGGTTGGGCTGCAGATACTCCGTCGTCTTGGTCATGATGTCCATGACTGCTCGGGTGGTTGTGTCCACCTTCTGCGCAAGTCAGAAATCACAATAAAATTGAGATCATATTTCTTTGTACACCTATTGTGGATGTAATGAATGACAAAGTCTCGCCTTTTCCATTTCAGTGAAGTCCTCATCGAGCTTAGTTCCCTCAGCTCCGCCCACTTTCTCACTCACTTTCTGCAAAAGACCCATATTACACACTTAGAATGCGGAATAATATGTACAACGGCAGTCACAAATATGAAATTATTATTGATTTCAACTTTTATAGAGGAACCATTATTTTTTTGTCCTGGCCTGTTTCGTAAGTTTTTTTTCTTAAATAATTCTATTGGATGGCAATTGCAAAGAATCACCTGATTTTCATTGGCTAATTTTCTACGTTTTTATGACTATTATTCAGATTGATTTATTTGTTAGCAGAGGGATTGCAACAATAATGTCCATGTATCTATGTTGTCTGTCTCCAAGTGTTGAAGCATCAAAGCGATTTTCGCTAGCCAGTCTATGGCATTTTGCACTGTCTCTTTGCATGAAGCTAGTGATGCCGTTTGGTTAAATACAATGTATGATTCTCCTTTAAGTTTTAAATTTCACTCGGAATGGCAATAGGTAGTTTGAGGCAGACAGACATCCTCTTTTTTTAAAGAAACGTTCATTATCAGCTACTTGTTATAAAGTTTTCTGCTACTCGCAGTGTCAGCCCATATCTTGAAATATTCACTCGTTGGATCACTCGCAAGTTGCGTACCAATGTAACGATATTAAACTGAACAAAACTTTTTGGACACTTATTCAATTCCATTAAATTCCTTTTTTTGTTGTTGTTGTTGACTATTAATCAACATTATTGGTTTTCTCCAGCTTGTGCCAAAAGGTGGGGAAAAAAAAACAAGCCTGTCTAAAAAGACGATTTAAGTCGATGAGAGATGAGTTTTGAAATTTGAATTTCCTCCTGATGTGATCACAAACGCACACACACACACACAAAGGTTTTGCTGTCAATCATTCATATTTCTGCCTCTGAAACCGGAGCTGGATGCTGGCTGTCGCCTGGAGAGGCCAGTGATCTGACACAATGAGGACACACACACACACATTTGAGCAGGCGTACGCGTACACAGGCACACACACACACACGCACGCACCGCCCCCCCCACCCCCTCGATTTAATGAGAGAGATGGTGACAAAAAGCCTTCAGGTAACATTGCCATGAGTGAATGAAACAACACTTGTTATATTATTTGAGTTGAATGAATATTTATGCAGACAAGCGAATCAAAATATTAAGACTTTTCCTTCGTGTGATGCATTGGACCACTACACAAATGGAAACATTGTTCAACGAATACCTTCAAAACGGAGCGTTTTTCATTTGTAAAAGCACCATTTTCGACAAATTCTCATGAAGTGAATGTCATGAAGAGTACCTGATGATAATGACCAAAGAAGGTGATTTGTGACGGAGTGGAGGATGGATGGGGAGGTTATAATGTTGAGCCGGTGACAGCAGTTTACGCAGCGAAAGACTTCCTGAGGATTTGTGTGCTCTATGAGTCATTTCAGCAAAAGACACACACAGGGACACGCACCCCCCCCCCCCCCCCCCCCACACACACACACACACAGACTAGAGTCTCCAGCCATTCGTACATCACTATGACTTCTTCCATCCACGCCGGTTGCCGTGGAGACCGTTATCTGCCCCGCGCCGGGCTCGTCAGATACACTCGACAATTGCGACGTCCTCTCTCATGCCTGCTTTGTAAATCACCATTCCAGCTGCCGAGTGATGCATTTGCATAAATAGTGTACATATTTAACGATATGCGAGAAAAGAAGTCTGACATCAAACATGATTGAAACGTATAATGAGTGTAATTGTGGAGCGTAACAGCGGCCGAAGACTCTGACAAATAAAGATAAGGCTAATTATCCCGTCTTTGTGTTTGTAATCAGTAAGAACATTGTGATTGAGACTCGACACGGGCTTTAGAAAGGGTCTTTGAAAAAATAAGTATTAAACATGCATTACGGCACAAGATAGTATTCTAATAAACAAGAAAGGATTTTTCAAATAGACAAATATGCAATGATGCAAAACATAAATTGGATGTGAATACAAAACAATAAAAACCCCACTGAACTCAAAATTGCATGGCAAAAATGATAAGAATTTAAGTTTGGTAATGGAACAAAATATTTTTTATTAATTTCGCTAATGTGAAAATGGACTTTTCCCACATTTTCAACAAATAAATAAGAGTTTATAGACTTATAGATAGAAGCAAAAACAACTTGCTTACTTTGTTGCGAAAACCAACATTGTTGCCATAAATATATTCATTCATTTGAAAGTTGGTCCAAATGAAAGTACTGTTTTACCCGAAAAAAAAATACAATTTGTGTTTATTACAGTGCAGTGCTTGATAAATAATTTGATCAATTATATAATTGAATTTTTCTCAAATTCTCAAATTTATTTTAAAAATATTTTTCTTTTATCTATTAATTATTCTTTTTTTTTTTTTTATAAATAAGAACCAGTAATTGAAGAGTAAAATTTTGATTATCAAAACAAGCAAATTATCCTTTCTCAAACAGCAGTGACTTGAGCGTCACTATCTCCATCCAAAATCCGCCAAATGTGAAAATGTCCCGAAAGTTTAAGTCTCGCAACCTGCAGCTCCCTTCCTCCCCTCCCTCGAGAGCAGGCTAAGGTCAGCACAAGTTTGCAATGAGCGACAGTGCAGGTGACGTCACGACGTCTCGACTTGGAATCAAACGCAATCGAGTCGTGACGCTAGCGAGGAGGCACGCGACACAAGTGACATGCGTGTCATTTCTTTTTGGCGATGCCTAGACAGGTTCAGTCGGCATCGTCGTCAACATCGTCATCTAAATACCGTCATTGATATATTTGAATTTCTTTCATTATTATCACTTGATGTTTTGTGCACAGTTTTGTGTGCACGTTGTACACTTTGTTGCATACATATTGAGTTGAATTTGCTTTTATTTGATCATTTTCAAGGCTCTGTTATGTTTATGAAGATGTACGTTCTATTTGTAAGCAGGGGATGATTATTTTAATTAGATAGATTCATTTATTGGATGAGTCTGTCGATTAATAATGGGATTTAAAAACATGTTTTCATTTTCCCGTCTTTATTCCAAAACAGGACATTATTTCAAATTGGCAGAGCAGAAAACACAAAAACATAACTGAAATATGATTCAGTTATTGGTTTGATCAATGACATGTAAAACAAATAAATAAATCGGCAATAATTATTGGTCCTTGCTTTCTGGACAGCAGAATGTAGAGCGCTTTGTATCCAGCAGTGCTTTAATTTAACTGCTTCACGAATACACTTGAGTTGAGTGGAGAGCCGAAAATTTCCGAGCATTTGGTCAATTTTAAATTCAACAAGGTCTCGAAATGATTATTTGATTCGCTGTGGATGAGTTCATTATTTAATTGTGACATCTCTAAACTGTTTAATCGTATTATTAAATTGGTGCTTTGATGTTTAGGGGAGAAAAATTCAAAATGCTAAATTCCTCTTGTAGGATTTTGCAAAATATTCTTGACATTTGGTGTTTTACAAACATACACCGATGCTGGATTTGTGTAATTTGTATTTGATATGTAGAAAAACAAAGTTGGATTGACTGTCCCGATAAAAACATCTTTGTTTGTTGTCTTAAAATAAATTGAACATTTGCCGCCAAATTGTCTCTGATATTTGCAATAGTGGTGAGGAGGCAGACGAAGTGGAAAGGTTTTTTTTTTTTGGAGTCAGGGAGGGGGGGGCTTTAGATACTCTCCCTCAGGAGGATGCCCGGGGGGCCTCTGCCCCCCCTTGCACATAACTGACGTAATTCATTTCAATTTGTTTGCTCACTAAACGGCTTAAGTTGGCATCATCAACGTCATCCTCACAAAGTTTTGCAATTCTAAGTTGCGGGGGGGGAGCTCCAGGCGCCACATCTCTTCTGCACCTGGCAACCACGCGTACCCAATCAGATGGGATTAAACGGTCTAAATGTGGAGAGGAAGCGCTGCGGGCGAGCAAGCAGGCGACCTCGCTGCCTTTTGTCACCCAGAATCACCCGCATCATCAGCCAACGCTCTTTAGCGCTCGCCCGCACGCGCGCTCTCAAGAGGCAAGTGCCTAGTGGACACGTAACCCGATGATTCGTGTGAGACAACCAAGACAAGAATGGCAACTATTTTAATGATTTCGTCCGATGATTTGAATTTGCATGTTCTGACTCTTCTTGCATCACTAATGTTCTTGAGTACATGTACTTACTGCAGCAGATTTTATTATTATTTGATTTACATTGTATTTTTTTCATCGTCTTTCTATGTCTTGTTTCAATCTTTAATTGTGTCCATTTTATGTATGACATTATCTGTATGTTATTTCTTTACTGACGAGTCAAAGATACATTTCCATTTTGGTGGACATTAAAGATGTATTCTATTCTGTTCTAATATTACGAAATATATTTACATAATTATATCATAAACTAAAAACCAAAATTTGGCTTCAATGTTTACAAAAATGTACGTTTGGTTCTTTGATAACTAAATTGTGTTTGCTGCTACTTAAAAAAGAAATAAAAACTCTGTTTATTGAGACGAAATTGACTTAATTGCCTCCTCATGTCTTCTTATTTATTTATCCATGTATTTTTTGACCAGACGGAAACGCTTTTCCCGCCCCATCCTCGACCTATTTTAGCATCCGGGAGGCTCACATGCCTCCCAATGTGAGTCTGCACTCGCCCTGCCCCCATCCACGACTCGCCTCCCCTTCTTGCTCGGCGATCTAATCGGAGGCTTCCTGCCTTTAAATACACACACGGTGTGGAAGAGGCAGATTAAAAACGACAAGAGTGATTAGCGAGGCTATTCCGAAGGGACAGGTGACTGCTGGAAGAAAACAGGGTGTCCTTCAGAGCCATCTTAAAACACCTTTTCATGTAACCAAGCAGTTGTCACACTGCTTTTGGGCCCTGATTGGACAAGTCATTATAAGTCGAGCGACCGTCAGGAGAGAAGTCCTTCAAATTCAAGTGAGGTAGAATTAATCAACAACTCATCGATTACCAAATTAATTGTCAACTGCTTTGACAACCAATTAATCGTTTTGAGATGAATCATTTTCGCTTCTCAAGTGGAAATATTCTAAGATTTCCATAGTCCTCATGAAGCTGACTGATTACTTTGGTGTTTAATGATAGAAACATTTTTTAAAAATCTGCCTTTCCATTGGAAAACAATGATCAACATTTGCTGACATGTTACGGATCAATCCATAACAATCCATAATTGTTTTAGCAGTTGCAACATAATAATGTTCACTGGAAAATAGCATCCAATGTCAAAGGCACATCACGAAAACACTCTGGAGTGATCACACTCAGATTGGTTAGCAGCAGTGTTCAAATGGGCTTCGGTGTCTGTAAGTCATTTTTTTAGTATTCACAGGAAGCTGGATGTCTAACAGACAGACACACAATTGCGGAACGATGAGATGAGTGTTGGTGCTGCTGTTTTGGTTAGCAACGTGGTTCAAATGGGCTTTAATGTTCCCTGAAAACCAACTGACCTCTTAGCATAGAAATGCGAATTGAATATATTTTGTAAACCAGTCAGACGAGAGCAAACGTTAATTTGTCTGCTGTTCGGCTTCATCGAAACAAGGGAAATCCATTCGTCCTTTTTGAATCCTGAAGCTCACGCCAACATGCGGGCGGGCGGTCAGTTTTTTTGGATCCATCCGGTCGGCAACCAGAGGGGAAATTAAACTGTACGCCGGTCATTTTTGAACAAGGCACACTCGTTCCAATGTCAATCAACAAGGCTATTTGATTTCTCACGACGATATGAATGCCTCTTCTCGGTGTCCGCACTGACTGACCTCTATGCTCATAATGCGTGTTTGTCACGTGACGCCAAAGCCTTCACTTATGTAACAATAGCCGTGAGAACGTCGCCTCAGAGTCGAGCACGCTCTCCAACACCGCCCCTGTGGCGCTACGTCGGCGGGGGAGGCGACCAGCTGGCACCCAACGTGTGTGTGTGTGTGTTTGAGTGTGTGGATCGGATGCACGATGATGATGATGATGATGAGAGGAAGACTTAGGATGAGCAAGCTCAAACATGACAGAGGAGGTTTACCCAAAGGATGGCGTGCACTAGGTTATTTTTGTATTTGGCAGGAGAAAATTTGGTTTTGATGTGACCACAATGTAACATTCAGCCAGTTGTCATGCTGGATATTGTAAACAGTAGAACCAGACCGATTAATCGGTCAGACGATAATCCATCCATCCATTATCTGAGCCACTTCTCCTCACGAGGGTCGCGGGCATGCTGGAGCCATCTTTGGGCAAGCGGCGGTGAACACCCTGAACTGGTTGCCAGCCAATCACAGGGCACACCGAGACAAACAACCATTCATGCAAACAATCACACCTTGGGGCCATTTAGAATGCCCAGTCAACCTACCTTGCGTGTTTTTGGAAAGTGGGAGCAAACCGGAGTACCCGGAGGAAACCCACGCAGGCACGGGGAGAACATGCAAACTCCACACAGGAGAATTTCACCCTGTACCCCTTCACTGCCACCCCTGACCAATTATATAGGTAAAAATTGTTACAGGGAAAGAAATACATTATTTGTCAATATTAATGTAATAATGCATTGATATGAATAGAGACCTCCTTTATTATGAAAGCCTCACCATGAATACGCCTAAAACTCCCACCTGTCCATCATATGAGGACATAGTAACTCTGGGTGCGCAAATTCCTGCAAATCCACGTTAACGGTGGCTATATCAGCTCTTCACATTATTTAACATTGCAGTCACGATGCCAAAAGATGCAAAGCACACGAGAACTCGAAGCCCGAGCCGACCGGGAAGATGAAAATAAACCAAGCAAATAGGCTGACTGTGACTCCCTGAGCGCATTACACATTTAACAGAGTGAAGCCGCAAAGATGGCGTTTGGCCTGCAAGAAGATTCATTATCACGCCTGATGAGGAAAAATTGTCTTCAAGAGAGCCGGGCAGTAACGCGCCCCGGAGGATACAAAGCAGCCATGCGTTCATACTCGGATCAATAAAGACAAAAAAAAAAAAACTGTAGAAAAACAGATTCTTCTTCAGTGCAGACGTTCGATCAGACCGCAACGATTCTTTGGCAAAATAATAAAGAGCAATGCATCCTGGTGACCGAATAAAAGAGGTCAAATATGAAACGCCTTTGCAGAGTTTGGTATGCTTCACGTTGGCTTTGTATTGTATCACTTTGTCACCTGCAGACTGCTTTCATTACATTTCATCGACTCGATCTATTCTCCACCGGGGGTCGCCAAATTGTCTTTTCCTTTGAAACACGGTACTGATACGACAATGAATGGACTTTGGATTTGAGTTGGTTTTTCAGGTTGTGTGCTGGAAAGATGTGAACGCTCGGACACAACCACAAATGTGTCGGCCTAAATTGCTGCAGAGTTAATTTTTTGGGTTATAAGAGTTGGATATCCAAATAGATTAATTCATTGAATATGCACAATGTGATTTATCGAAACCCATGACGAATTCTGTTGTTTCAATGCAATTGCAATTTGTCGTATGCGCCCCAACTGGTCTAGACACGGTAATTTGATTCATAATGTGTTCGAGGAAAAAGACCGAAGCAGATAAATCAATTCAAGGGCCGTCTTTTCGGCCAATCACGCCCTCTGCTGTCGACAGAAATTGACATTACAACTTTCCCCCGGAACGTCACGTGACCAAAGCCAGAAAACAGGTGAGCTGTGACTGACGGGGGTCTGGTTGAGTTTTGCATTTTACAGTGAGTCATCCAATTTTTACGTCGTATTCTAGCCATGTGCAATTACCAATGGAGGATTTTTTTCATTGGAGGGACCAACGATATCCCAGGTGGTCCACAAAGCAAAAAAATAACGAATTTTACACCCACTCAGAAATCTTCAAAAAAAAAAAAAACGCCGATAAACATCTTATATGTTCCCTGCAACAGATGATGGGAATGGTGGGGAAAAGAATCCTGGGAAAACTCTGGAAAATACCCCAAAAAGCAATTATCTCGTCTGGCACCCGGGAGGGCCCATTTTAGGAGGTCTGTCGAACATGTGGTTCACATTTGCTTGCAGTGGGACTATCTCAGCCGTCTTTGGGCAGTAGATGGGGGACACCCCCGAACTGGCTGCCAGTCAATCACAGGGCTCATAAAGATGAACAACCCGCTGTGCTCACAATCACACCTAGGGACAATTCAGAGTGTCCAATCAACCTAGCATGCATGTTTTTGGAATGTGGGAGGGAGCCAGAGTACCCGAAGGAAAACCACGCAGAACACGCAAACTCTACACAGGAAGGTCGGAGCTGGAATCGAACCCACGACAGATGCACTATGAGGCCATCGTGCTAACCAGTCATCCACTGTGCCGCCCGCAATGGGACATAATCTCGGCAAAAATTTCTAACCATCACCTGAGGAGCAGGATTTTGGGCCCAGAAGCAGACATCGCAACTATGTTGCGTTTTTATTTCCAACAATTGAAAGTAAAAACAGAGGAGGCCGGATTCAGAGGAGAACCCGCATGCTCACTCGAATAATGCTTGACATACTGAGAATGTGTCACTCAGTAACTCATGATTAAATACTGTTAAGACGTCAGGCCTATTTGACATAATAAAGGAACAAAGTATAAAAGGGCCAGAGCATCTGATACATCAAGATAAGTCACAAGAAAAATGACCCCGTAATGGTTTGTTCAATCCAAAATGGAGCACTTCCTTTGTCTTTTTGGGCACTGGTTCTTTTTTGTGGCTCTGTTCGCGATGGACTCGCCTACCAAATATGTTGCTTCATGGAATTGCCTGAGGCTAGTGGCATTTTTAAAACATTTCCATCTTCGAAGGACCCTTGGAAGCGGATGGATACTTCACACCAAAATGGATGACCCAGCGAGTCTTTTTGAGCATTCGATTTTCTTTCTTTTTTTTTTTTTTGTGCGTCTAACATAATAATAATAATAATAATAATAATTAATAATAATTTTTTGTGCGTCTAACATACAAAATGTCATCTAACTTAACTTAACTTTGGGCAATTAATTTTTCAAATACTTAGCTGTTGCAAAGAGCTCCATAGTCATAATTGTTAATAAACATTTCTTCAAAAATTGTCTACGGCCCTTTAATCGACTTCAATTTTAAAGCACATTGGCTGTTAAGCGCACAGCATCTCAACGTGCGGACGTGACGTTGGCGTGTTCAAAGTAACATGGCAAATGAGGAAAGGAAGTGAGTCTGGCAAGCCTTGCAGCACAATGCTCATCCTGCACTACAATTACAGTTGAGTTATGATTGATCACCGTCTTCAAATTGAATGCGTTTTAGGCCCATTAAACTCAACACGCTTTCTGTCCGCAACATGACAGAGTGGGCGCAGTGATGCGAGCACGTTTGCCAAGATTAAGGCCACACGGATTCTTAGTCAATCGGATGCCAAATCACCGCGCTCGGATTAATGACACAATAATCCCGGCGGAATCATCCAGTCTGAGGACTGCTGTGGGCCGGCTGGGGAGGGCGGATGTCATGTCGGGCACGTGGCAGAACAAATGCCATCATCTCGTAGTTGTTTTTTAAAAAGCGCAAGGAAACGTGAGGTTGCACTTTTTTTGGTTTTTGTATACATGGAAAACTAATTAGTGGCGGGTAAAGGTTTGGCGCACAAGCAACAGAGAACAGATCTGTCCTGTAATATTTGGTCAATTATAATTTTGTTTTTTTTTAATTGGCTAATTACCTTGTGGTGAATTATACAAATGTTTTTTTTTTTTTTAATTGGTCAATTACCTCGCATGTTTTCTATTTTTTAAAATTCATTTATCTCACGGGTGATTCGTTAAATAATAACATAGCAGTAAAACAAACCAATTTACATTTTCTAAAAAGTAAATTATAAAATAATCAAATAAAAAATTCATATGCATGAAAAAATGTCGATTATACAGATATATTTTGAAGTATTTTATTATTTTATAACTGGTTGATTATTAATAATAGAATTATTCGTAAATAATAAGTAAAACATGAGAACAAATTCTTCTTTTTTTTTTTTTTTATTTAAATGTTTTACATGCATTTTTTTAAACCTGATCTACGCACGACCTGCTCCATCTGTCCATTTTTTAAACTCATTTGTGGCCCTCGAGCACAATAGTTTGGCCAGCCGTGATGATAGTGGTAGTGGCACAGAAGACTTGCGTAGGATGAAAATATTTTCTCCTTTCTCATTTTGAGTCACGATTCAACCCCAAAATAAAACAGGGAAGAATTCAGTATATTCTATTTCATTTTTGAAAGGGATTAGTGTATTTTTTGGTTAATTGAGTTATTTTTGGTTTGCAATTTTTAGTGGAGAGTTGGGCTCAAAATAGAGGAATGTGCCATCTGCAGCTGGACGCTACAAAGAAGAAAACAAGACCAATCGCTTCCCTTAGGGGACAAGCCGCTACAGCTGCCTGGAAGCAATCATTTCCGCTTTCATTACATGTCTCTATCGATCCCATTCAGCCTTTCCCCTTCTCAGTCCAACGCAATGTGAGTCGGAGCTTCCCAGTAGGCTCATTTGGACGAGCTAATTATGGACAAAATCAAAACTTTTTGCTTCATTCAACAGCTGCTGAATTAGCCCCAGTCAGATTCATAATGTGACGCTCGGCATGCTTTGTGCTATGTATGCGTTCAAGCTACTCCGCCTTTTTAAAAAGTCACAGAGACAATCCACACTATGAGGTACACTAATATAGTGGAATTATTTGTAATATTCCACATTTAACGCGAGAAAAATGCTCTTCCATTTGGCTAACACTTCTTCACAGTCCTGCGTGGAAACTAACACAAGCAAATTGCTCACCAGTTAACTAAAACTGGATCTGTCTTTATTTAGATTACCATGATGAACTTTATACACTATTATATTGAAACTTTGGTGAGCTGAATAATTATAATTTCTTGCTTTATGGACAGCTATCAAACGTTCCCACCATGTTCTGTCAACACGCAATGAAAAAAACTGAAGTATCACCATTCCGCATCATCCATCTGTTGAGAAGAGTGATTGCCAACCAGGTGCGAAGAGAGAGTATCAAATGTGATGCAGTAAATCATCCAATTTCCTTGAATCAGTCCGAAAATGATCTCTTTACTCAAAGCGATGTGTTGTTGTGCAACTTTCTATGCCAGCAACGTAGAGTGACACGCAGAACAATTAATCCGCTTGAGGACAGTAGGTACATGACTTTCCTGTGTCCACTTTTTGTTTAATGTTTGCTTTGTGGCGTGCGGTGAGGTTTTTGTTCAATTGTAAAAACATTTGTGCATGTGGTTCCAATTTCAGACAAATTTCTCTAGGATGAGCGTGTCTTTCGAGGATTCATGAAAATGGACAAACAAAAGCTGCCACTTCAGGACAACGTGGCAAACTTCCACTGTCTTTTCATACATGGCATTTTAAAGAATTTTTTTGTGGGCCGTCCCGTGACAGACGTGCCTAGCAAATTTCATTTTGCTTAAATTTCCCCCCAAAATTTCATCACGGTTCTCTAGGACAAGTCTGTCTTTGAAGGGCATTGCTCATATTTCAAATTTGGTGTAAACGACAATTCAAGGATACATTTGTGTTTAACGGACCCTGCAGCCAAAAAGATCCTAAAGTTGCCGTTTGCACCCAAAATGTCAGAACTTCAAGCAGCGCTGAGGCCTTGCGTTCGCGACCTCTACTTGACTTGATCGACCGTTGAACTCGGATCCCGTCGATATGCACCTGCAAGGTCTCCGAGGCTGTAAACACCACATGTGCATAATAACATAGAGCCATACATTGTCGTGCCCTTCAGTCAATGGACTGAGCCAATCAAGAAGACTGAATGAGGCTCGAAGAAAGTGACAAGCGGCCTCCATTCAATTCGATAACGATGACACCATTGACCTCAGCTGGATTCATGACGATTCTCTGGCTGCTCAAGAGCACACTGGAGCCTCTGAGAGAACATCAAGTTGAATCTAATTTTTACATTTCTTGTTGTGTTTAGGTCTCTGTAGTGCCTGGTGAAATCAAACATCTAAACAAATAAACGACAATAATCCTTTATTTATAGCGATAGTTCCGTCCCAGTCCATCTCATGATAAAAAGATGACAGTTTTTCTCAGTTGCTTTGGTACATTTCCCACATCGAGAGTGAAATTCTCAGAACTACTTGTTCAATCTTCTCATGATTGTCCACATCACAAAAAGCAGTTGCTCATTTCTTTTGATGGAGTTGTAAGTGCTTTGGCGCATCCATTGATGATGGACAATTCTCTGCTGTTTCCTGCAACAAATGTCAGTTTCACTGGGCCCGAGCTCAATGTGGAAAAGTGTGCTGCGGTCTGACGAGTCCGGATTTTAATTGTCTTTGCAAATTGAGGATATCATGTCCTCGTGCCCAAGGATGAAAAGGACCATCATGATTGTTATCAGCGCAAAGTTCAAAAGCCAGCATCTATGAGGTTGTTTTCGTGTCCATGGCATCAAGCAACTTGCATATCTGTGAAGGCACCATTAATGTTGAAAGGTACATCCTTGCCAGCAGTCCAGACCTGTTTTCTCTTGAAAATAGCTGGCGCATTATGCGTCCATCCATTATCCGAGCCGCTTCTGCTCATGGGCGTCGCAGGCATCCTCGAGCCTATCTCAGCTGTCTCTGAGCAGTAGGCGGGGCCCACCCTGGACTGGTGGCAAGCCAATCGCAGGGCACACAAAGATAAACAAACATCCGCACTCACAATCACACCGAGGGACAATGTAGAGTGTTCAAGGAACCGAGCATGAGGGAGGAAACTGGAGCACCCACAGAAAACCCACGCAGGCACAAGGAGAACATGCCAACTACACACAGGAAGCCTGGGATCGAACCCTACACCTGAGCTATGAGGTGCTAACCAGTTGCCCACCGTGGCACATCATGAAACGCAAAATATAAGAGAGAGCCCCAAATTTGAGCAACCCTAACCCAGTGCAAGAATGAGAAGGAATTCCACCTACAAAGCCTCAACAATTCGTCTCACAATGTCGCAAGTTCCCTGGAATTGGGGTTTGTGCGATATTTGTGGCTTATGTCATGATCATCAAAATGTATTCTAATGGGTCTCTCTTTAATATTGTCACACATTGCCGCATTTGGGCATTCGGTCAAACAAGTCTTTACATGCAAAATGGTTGAACAAGTTGTCATGTGTCGTGTATTTCGATCCATTTTCATTCGACTTTTCATCAGACTTTGGACGAACAAGGAATCAGAGGAAGAGGAGTGACACTGCATGACAAGTGAGCCAAAAGAAGACGAGGACAAATGTACGATCATGAGTAGCAATTCGGAGTAAGTCAAGGTCCTCCCGTCTTTCTATTTCTATCAAATATCCGTTAATCAAGGAAACAAACTTGACCCAAACACGTGCCAAGAAATTCCCTTTCAGAGCCTCAAGCTTCAATCCACTTCTGTGCAGAAGTGGACGCCTCGGAATGTTCCACACACTGAATAAAACATCAGCCATGGCCTGAATACTGATGCAGCGAGAAGAGGAGGAGGATAGCAGAGAAAGGTACATCTTCACTTCATCTTCACTCTGCAAACAACGCGTCATTTCCTTTGGGTTTATTAAATGAAGTGAGCGCACCAGCACTCCCATTGCGACCAGCTAAAAATAGGCTCGTTACAGACACCAGCCGTTTGCGATTAACCCCCAGCAACAAATATGACGCCGGGGAACGCGGCGACCTTGCACGTGAAGCTTTTTAAATCATTCGGGCGGTCACAGACAGAAAATTGCAAGCAAGGGAAGTAAATATTTCAATGGAAGTGGAAGCGCAAATGGGGGCGGGAGGGAGCAAACGCTTGAAAAACACATCAGGTTTCATTGAAAATTGTGTTTCACTTCACCGCAGGACATTTAGGAGGCATTTCTGTCATGAGCAGACTCACAAAAAAAGTCTTCAAACACTCAGGAAGGCGGCCATTTTGGATTGAAATGGTCTTTCAAAAACATGACTTGGCCAAAAGAATTGTGAAGAATTGTCACTTTAGAAAATTCATCTCAAGAAGACTGTTTTCCTGAGCAACGTGAAATCTAGTCGGCATGTCTCTCACAGGTAGATACACAAAAAGAAAATTCCAGAAAAGACAGGGGCAGAGTGACATTTTGGTTTGATGTGAGCATTTCTACAGGTCCTTCCCAGACAGACAAATTATTTTTTTAATTTCGGCCCCAATGGACTGTTTCACTTTGCAGCATCAAATTTGGTAGACATGTTTATATTTTGTCGACCCACAAAAAGTCCCAAGATTCCATGCCTGAAAAAAAACCCAGGAAGTCTGCCATTTTTGTTTGAAGCGGGAGGGTCTTCCTCCTCCTGACTGACTTGTCGAATAGAATGGCTTTCAATTTAAGTTTTTGAAAATTCAGCCCCCAAAGAAGTTTCATTTAACAGTCTGAAATTTAATTGCCATGCCTAATGTGAGTTGACCCAGAAAAAAAAATCCTCAAGAATCCACAGGAAGACTGCCATTTTGGTTTTAAAGTGGAAGTCAAATATTTTCTTTGCAAAAATAATGTGTGTGTGCCCCCACTAGTCAAAACATGATATTGTCATGATTAATGTGTTGATGGAATAAGAATGAAGCAGATTTACATCCATCAGGTTGCTGCCATTTTGACATTTTACCGCCTTCTTCCCATCGACTGGAACAGACGTCAAAGTGCCTCCGGGGTCGAACTTACAAACGTCACGCGACCAAACCCACCAATAGGGGAGCCATAACGTTCGCAATTCTTATTGCACCATCGCAATATTCCAAAGTGGCAAGTGGATGCCGCCGTTGTGTCCTTCAAGTAGCACAGGATGACAGCAGGTACCCCAGAAGAATGGCAGCGGAAAGTGGTGCAGTATTGATCGCGTCGCAGGAACAGTAGCGCTCTGTGTAAACAAGGCTTTCAATCAGAAGCCGGAGTGCGTCGCATGCATCCCTGCAGGATGAGGGCCAAAAAAGCACCAGAGGGCGGAGTCATGAGTCAAAGTCAAATGAAGACTTTACGGTGGTCAAAAAATGGAAAAAGAAATCTTTTTTAATACGCCAGAAAGGAAATCACAAAGAGAAGGAAGAAAAGTGCGGCAGGTGAAAGAACACTGAAGATGAAAGCTAGGATGGGACATGTACTGCTGGACCGAATGGATCGTGTGTGTGTGTGTGTGTGTGTGTGTGTGTGTGTGTGTGTGGTAGGTTGGCAGAACATGAAAGTGAGGAGGTTTTGTCCTCTAACATGTCACCATTGGAGACACAATTAACTTGATCTTTGACATGACGTGACCGCAATGAAAGCACTTTCGATTAAGTTCACACAAGACTACAATGAAAGTGTCATGACAGGTCGAGCGGACTGTAAATTATGAAAATAGAAGAGGTCGTCTGAAAACAAAACATCTTTGGGGGCTGCAATACTCTTTTATTTTATTTTACACTAAATTGTCATCTTTGGTATTTGATATTTCAAACTCATCTCATTGTTCTCATCCGAATTTCAAACCTTATTTTGTATTCAACAACACTGCATTATAAATATTTTATCAAACTGTCAACATCGTAATACCAAAATAAATTAGCATTATTCACCTGTCACTGCATTATTTGAAATAATAATAATACATAATAATAATAATAAAAACATTACAATATTATCAATTACTAAAATTCAATAGTAATGCAAAATGAAAGTATTAATAAAATATCAACATATTATTATTAGTAGATTAGTTGTTTTTTTTAAACATTGAATCTTTTAATTAAATGTATTTACCGAGACAACAAAGTTCCTCCTAACTTTCATCAAGTTTTATAATGAATTTTTTCAACCTTTGTGTTAGGGTGGGATTGACTTTGGAATGACATCAACGGTGGTGCTTTGAGATCCAATCTTAATTTGTTCCTGGACAACACTTGTAACTCAAAACACTGAACGGAAATGCCATTAATTTGTTGCAGCTTATCAAATAAATACATCTCAATAATATTCTCATGAAGTAAAAACATACAATAATGACTTAATAAATGCCAATTAATTATCTGAATATTTTTGTCACACTTTCTACACCATTGTATATTAACATTCATGGCTCTGATTTAAAGCCACAACTTTCAATTATTTTTGTTCGATGTTTAGTTTGACAGTAATTTAAAAAGACCAAATATCGGCCAATATAATCAGCCAGGCGATTAATCGGTCGGTCTCTCCAGTTGATGCTCCATATGTGTGACGGTAATGCGGTGATGCCTCCGCATCGCAGTAAGATTTAAACTGATAAAAAGTATTCCATTAAAAAGCAACTCCCCTCCACGGCGTTTCAAACCTTCCCTGATCTCCCTGTCCCTCCCCCATCTGCTATCTCCCAGCTGGATGGACTTTACGCTGTACTGCAGTACTCCCCGCTGAGCATCCAGGCGGCATGAGTCACCCACTTGCAATCTGCTGCCCCTCCAGCCCCCCAAACACACACACACCTGTCTACTATTCCACCTCCACTTCCATCGTGACAAACAATCGCTCTGAATGGATGAACGGAAGGCTGCAAGCTATGCCATCATTCACGGTAACAGTGGGCACACACGCACACACCTTGACAATGAGCGTGTATTAGTATGCCGCTCGCACGCACACAATAGTCTGACGAGGAAAATAAAGGATTCCACTTGCACGCTGCGCTGAAAAACTGCAGCTCGATGCAAAAAAAAAACACACATTAGAGGGAACTGAGGCGTTCTAGCAGAGCAACGTCTGCTCTGTAATGAGGCAAAGTTGTCCAGTAGGTACAAAATAAAACCTTTGACGCACATTTTTCTTCTACTGCTGCTAAATTCATTAGCTAAGTGAAAGACTGCAGTTTCCTCTTCCCTCACGCTCCTGCGCTTCTTTTGCAAAATGGCCGCAGCGTCCTTGAGAGAGACGTCTCGACGCCAGCGCGATTGCAAAAGAGGGATGTAAATGACAACAAGTCGGAGGCGATTGTGTGCCTCGCTTAAGTCTTGTAGAGTGACTTGACACAAAGCTACAAAGCTAGTTAGCAGATGCGCGGTGCTAAGGTCACTGCAGTATTTTTCGGACGGGCCATCTGTTCCCGGCGGGGCGTAAGCCAATATCTGTGTGGCTCTCATTGGTTTTATTGCAAGATGCGCCACAGTGGGTGCAGTGAAAGCTTTAAAGACAAACTCGGCATTCGGTGCAATTGTAAAAAAAAAAAAACTCAGAGCAACTGTTACTAAAAGTCCAGAAACATCCATTTATCACATTTTCCACAGCATTTGTCCTCATTAGGGTCACGGGCACGGAGGCATGTATGAATATGGCCGCTTACTTGCCGTCGGGAGAAGTCGCCATGCATTCGCTTAGCCCGCCTAACTTGAATTCAATGATTTCTTTTTTCACTTAATTTTAGTTGGTTTTCATTTTTTAAAAAGTATTTTTGTTATTTTATTTCAACAATGGAAATATTTTTCCAATTTTCGTTGCACTTTTTTCATGACTTTTCTTTACCTATTGAGTTTGGATGATTGAATGTAAAAAGAATCACTGTCTTCTGCTATACCATAACAAAATCAGTGAAAATGCGCCACTCACGGATTTGCAGCGATTTCGCATTTTCCTCTTGCACACAGAAATGTCTCAGTGCTAGAGTGAGTGTGCCACATTTAAACAAAATGAGATAAACTGCTTTGATTGACGGCTTATGAAGGGTACACATTCCCACAACGGCGCAGCTCGCCTATCTGCAGTTCTGCAGGGCCACACCCATCCACACATACCAACACCTAAACTGCTCAAATTTACGCTGCCAATAGCACCAGATTCTGCTCCTTTTTGGAGCTAGACAGAAAAAGCTCAACTGAGGCCTCATGCTTGAGGACTCTGAACTTTGACATGATCATGTCAAAATACTTCAGCTGTTGTATCTGCTACCACGACCCGTCGGCAAGGCAAAACAACCCGAATGAGGATCGATGAGCAATGATTTTTAAATTACTAAGACAAAGCAGCCTTGCTTCTTTGGTCCCTTTCCATTTGATTCGCTGACATGCAATAAAGCATAAAATGAAGCATTGCTATTAATCAATCACTTCCATGAGCTAAAATGACATTCACTGCCAATGGAGTAATGAGCCATGACTGGAGATATGCATCTGATCCCACTCAGCCAACCGTTACTTCACACCTTGACCAGCACATATGTGTCTTCTGTGTGTGCATTGTGTGTGCGTAGGCTGAGTAAGTCTGGATGGTTCGATAGACAGACAGACAAACACACAAGACAGACAGACGGTGGACAAATAGCTAGCGAGCTAGATATATGAACTAGCCACATAGAGGTAGATAGACTGCATTAATAGATGAATGATTGCTAGATGATGAATGAATTGACGAATGGATCAATGAATGTAAAGCCGCTAAAGCGGATATAAAAGTCTACACACCCCCGTTTAAATGGCAGGTTTTTGCGATATCATAGGTGAGACCAAGATAAAAAAAAACATTAATGATGGCCTAGAACTTGAGGGTGAAAGTGGGGAAAAAAGAAATATATTAGAGAAGGGAGGGTGAAATCAAACAAAACAATGTAGTTGCACAAGTGTGCACACCCTGAATATCTAGGGATGCCGCTGTGTTATTTAACATGCAAGCCTCCGAAAGTTCAGATGTTCTAGCGGGCTTTTCTTGGCATTTTTTTACTTTCTAGTATAGATGTCTGATGCTATTTGGAAGTGTTCCTGATTTCCTCCACCTTGACTAAGGTCCCAGGTCCAGCTGAAGAAAACAGCTTCAAAGCATGACGGTGCTCTTTAGGTGATGAGCAGTGCTGTTTGTGCGCCAACCATATCTTGAGGGACTACGTCCTTTCAGTTTGAAAGACATTTCCAGTTGTTGGCAAAGTTAAGTTCTAATTTATTTTTTCTCTACCATTTAAAGTGATTAACTTGTTTCGACGCAGTGCGCAAGACGCGGCTCAACTTTCCATTATG
Organism: Idiotropiscis lumnitzeri; assembly: GCF_059441095.1. Taxonomy (NCBI): domain Eukaryota; kingdom Metazoa; phylum Chordata; class Actinopteri; order Syngnathiformes; family Syngnathidae; genus Idiotropiscis; species Idiotropiscis lumnitzeri. The sequence continues at coordinate 9,022,645 of NC_142398.1, forward strand.
TCATCTTCATTTTTAAACACAAGTGTTTTAGGGACTTTGCATTACTACTATAACCATTAAAAAACGACTAGCTAGACCATGTTCAAAAGTGTCCAATTATGAAAGGAAGATTTCAAATGGTGAACGTATGACAGAGAATGAGAGGTCCAACTCGAACACATAGTGCCTCACACAATTATATCCTCACACATTCTCTCACTTTTTCTCACACACACACACACACACACACACGTTGGTGCATGAATCTTTGAGAAGTGCAGCCAATGGGCGCCGATAAAACAATCACACTCCAACGACTTGATCTTGGGCCAGTGCAGTGAAATGAGCTGATTAACAAACTCACGGATAAGAACAGCTTTTTCTCTCCTTTCTATCTATAAGCTCACTTCGTTGAACAATTCCACTAATTGTTTTTTTTTTTCAAGTGTTATTTACTTTAAATCACCTATACAAGCCTCTCACTGGGGCGTAAACAACAACATAAATGACTCGCAAACGAACAAGTGCGCCAACAAGATGTTAATTGTGGAAATGAAGCTCTGACCTGATGTAAATCTCATCGTGTTCAATGTGCGTTTGAATGCAAAGGGCAGACAAGAAACAATTTCATCCTCATGACAACTTCTCATGCTGAAGATGTTCAAAAGGACACTCACTTCATGGTGATAACGTCTGCATTTAAAATCTCAGTAAAATTAAAATGAGAACATTTGGTTCTTAAAATGTTCAAATTCTCAAGAATCCCCTCCCAAAAATCGTGCTTTAAAATTTGTTTGAAATGCCACAGAATTCTCATGAATTGAACATGAACATGGATTGACAAAATGTAATGTTGTTCAAAATTCCACTAAATTCTGGAGTAAATATGATATCAATGATTTAAATTCTCAAAGTTAAAAATCCTACAAAATGTTCACCGGACTTCAATATATATTTGTTTACATAAAGTGGTTCTTAAAATATTCAAAATCCTACTAAATCTGAAGAAGATCCTTGGTGCTGAAAGAGTCCAAAATATTTATTCCTCATGAGAACATGTAACATGTGAACATGAGTACAAATGTGGTCAAAATTGGACTGAATTGTCCAAATTGGTGAAATTGAATATGGTCACAAATATGTCAATTCTCACAAGAATATGATAAAGTTATAAGTAGAACTAAATTCTGGTAAAAAAATCTAAATTCTCACTAAAATGGATAAAATGCTGCATACATTTTTATGAAAACATAGCATGAAGCTATGAAATGGGGTCAAAATCCGATCAAATTCGAAAGCAAACTCGACCTGTTTCTTACAATTTGGTGTCTAATGATCAAAATGCGGATACATTTTCATGATCAAAAGCCTAGAAAATTCTCAGGAGGACATCAATTGGCGATGTTCCAAAAAGTCGAACTAAAGCAACACGTCGTGATGGTGACCCAGGAAACTTCTTGTATAACGACGTAGAAATGAACGAACGTGGCAAAACATTATGATGGCGAGTGAACGGAAGGAGGGCGCCATTCATAACTGAGGCGAAGTGCTGGTGACCAGCGGCATCTGAGGCTTGGATTTTTTTTTTTAATGTGGCATTTCCTTTCAAGAGATTACATATGAGGGTTGTGTTTTGATTGAAAAGAATTCAGTGCATGGAATCCAGCTGGTCCACTTTAAAATATATCAAGATATAATGCTACTAAATGATCACAACAACATAATATGCTGTGTAAAAGTTCAAATTTCTAACATGTTTTTGGGGAGATTTTCTGAAATGTCCCAACATGCCATCAGGTGGCGCCAAACCACTGACTAATAGGAAAATAGCACCTTTTTGTCATGGAACTATGTTAAAGTGTTACACTTTGTATGTCGGGGAGCAACGAAATTGCATGCTGAGGTTGTTAGTGGAAGTTGCTGACATTCTGTAAATGCACACTTGCAGTCAAACAAAATGTATTATTATTATTATTATTGTTATTCTTCTTATTATTATTATTATTATTTAAAAATAATACCTGTGTCAATCCACTGTCCTGTATGCCTATTTGTCATATTTTTGGTTAACCTATTATGGATACACAAGGGGGACAAAACATTAGGAACACCTTTCTTATACATTGGTACCTTGAGAGCTTTTAGAAATACAGTACGAGCCGCACCTCTGCAGATTTATTTTTGTCTTGAGATGCAGGCAAAAATGTATGTTATAATTGTCAGATGTTGGCACAGAATTTCACAACAAGCAGCAGTGTGGCAGTTTAAGAACAATTCTTCGAAAATTAGGTCAAGTGGGGCTGTTTCAAGCTGCAAGTTTAGTTTCAAACTGAACATAACACAAAGGGAATTGCACGTTGTGTATTTAACCAAACCACTTTAACTTTGTTTTATGGAAGTGTGCTAATTTAATGCTTAAATACAAGGAAAAACGCAAATAAATGTAGCTTCTATGCCACAGAAGTAAACATTGAGTAATTGAACACAAATGGTGCAGCAACACATGCAGACAGATAATATAGCTAGACTAACCGGCATTTATTCATCATCCTTGACAAAAATTGACAGTTTTTACAGAAAGGTAGTGGCCACCGTTTGTGTATTCCATGTATGTATTATACTGTCCCTAGTGGCCAAGGTGCACACACTAGAAGGAGATGCATTGAATTAAAGGATGAAATTGTGTTTCAAAAATGGTTTCATTCTTTACATTTTATTTAATAATGTTACAAATATGTTTTAGAATGCTGTCGAGTGCTATTTTTCTAATTAACAAACGTTTATTGGGAGGGTCTTGAATGGATAAATGATATTTCTATTCATTTCAATGGATACATATGACCTCCTGCGGATTGCATACTATTACTATAATTATTCTGAATTTTGGAGGTGTACCTAATGAAGTGCCCCTCGCCTATAAATGCTTAGAGGGCGCTCAGGTCATGGCGTGCGGCAGCTGAGAGAGGAGGATTTCCGGCCAGTCGCACTTAACGATTGCATAACACCCCAATCGTGGAGCGTGCGTGCGCGCCTGCACCACAATAGTAATAATAACAATAATAAAAAGAAAAACGTAATTCGGTTGCTCTCACGCGCCAAGCCCACATCACGTGACGCAGAATGTCATCTGAAGGGTAGGATGGAAGGCTGATATGCGGTGGAAGGGCAGGAATTCCGACGAAATAAAACGTTTGATGCAAGGTGATGCAGTACAAGCACAGCCTCCACCCTCGAACACACGTAGTTAATAAATAAGATATTTCTTTAAATCAGAAAAATAATTAAAAAAAAACAGATCATGACATTCCGCAGGACGCCCTCACTTACCTGAGTGGCTTTGTGGAATTGCTTCTTGAGGCCCGCTACAGACATGCCGGCAGACTACAGAGATGGCTCAGGGTTCAAAAATTAATAACAGCAATTAATAATAGGATTATAATGCACAGTGGGTTCAAGTGTGTAGTGGCTGCCGCGCTCTTTCCTCGCTACGTCTTCACTTTGCGGGGGTCTCTATGGGTTCTCCTCGGAAATCCGATTGGACGACGTGGGAGCACGTGACCACGCGCCGGGTGACGTCAGAGACAGTAACTCCGCCGCCTCTGAACAGGACTCCTGCAAAGAAATGAAAAAAAAAAAAAAAGAACAGTACTCGTGCAAAATATTAAAAGGCACTGACAGTCTCATTTAAACCAGTTATTGACCCCAAATATATATATATATATATATATATATATATATATATATATATTCAAGTGACAAAACTATGGGATATTTAGATGGAGGTGGGGGTTTGAACAGCTAATCTAATGGTTTTAATTCCCAGATTAAGACACATATACTACGAGTCACGTGATTTGTTGACATGAGTTAAACAACGGTATTGGAGGGAGTGGAGAAGGGCGGGGGGCACACTTCCGGTGTGCCTGTATTGTGTATATGGTTTATAGTAAAATACACGTCTACATATAAAACACACACACACTAGGTGACATAATAAATATCGATAAATTCATATGTATAAAGATAAGGCTCAGTTGTGCGTGACCTTTGTTCCATATTTTTGTTTTAGTAATACTGTAAAGCAAGAAGAAGGTAGAGCATCAGTTGATTTTAAACAAGGGAGCCACGGCTGGTGTACGAGCAGCGCCATCGTGTGGAAGATGAGAGTACATGCAAGCAAAAAATCAAGCTCGCGAAGAACAGCTTCTTCGGAGCTACAAATGTAATATTTAAAGTCAAAGTACGACTACAGAGTCACATGTTATTCTCTTTAATTGTTGTTGAAATAGTAAGGTTTTGCTCTGTTTAATAAAGCTCAGAATGCAGTAAAATAAAAGACTCATGATGCGCAACACTTCACGTCATTTGCTGCCATCTGGTGCTTGACGAGGACACAGCCATAAAAGTGGAATGGAAAGAGAAGACGCGACTGAAGGCTCATGGAGAAACTAATTAGTGCACAAGGTATTCATTATAAAGAAGAATATAAATGTCATATTATCATTTCAAATTGATTGCTACACGACTGACAATATGGCAATAAATTAATGTCAGCCAGTGATGAAAGATAACAATGAAAGAGTCATCACATTTAAAACAATACACATTGGCAATGATTTAATATAAGATTGCAAAAAGTTGTTACGGTCTTCTCATGGGGAAAATATTACGACGACATTGAATTATTTTATTAGTGCTGCATCCATTATCAAAAAAAGAACACACGATAATGACCATTTTCCCAAGCAACTGAAAACAAAAATACAAAAAACGTCAAGTCATCTTTTACTGTCAATTTTTGCCACATGTGCTAGACGTACAAATGTCTGCATTTTCTTAATTTTACATAAAAGTTTTTCCAGGACATTATCATCATTACATTAAGAAAAAAATCTTGAAATTTTGTAAAATTTTAATTAAGTATTCATTCTAATAATTCTAATGGGTGCACTCACCTACAATATATCTAGAAAATGACTGGAATATATCTAGAAAAATCTTGAATTCTCGCCCAAAAATATGAAATATATTTTTTAAACTCTCCAATTGATCTAAATATTTGATCAAAATTCATATTAAAATTCCAATGCCTCAATACAATGATGATGTGCCCCCCCCCCATATTATGAGCACAAAATCCCAATGATTCTGCAATTTGACAGTCCTGCCTCCTTTCCAAATGAACACGATTAAACTCTGCCCCCTAGTGGACACAAAGCTACACTGACACTCCTAATTTTACATTTTCACCGTTTCAATTTGTTGCACCAGGGTAGCGGGAAAATACGTTTTTTAAACTTTTTTTTTTTTTTTTAAAGAAAATAAGGAAATAGCACTGTAATCATAACTAAGCCCACAAACAAACACTACAGTTCTTGGTGTAATGAGTGCTAATATAAAGTATTTACCAACTGTATAAATATACACACACTGAATTCTCTCTCTCTCTCTGTGTGTATAGAGAGAGAGATAGCAATATATAGAGTGAAATATGTCTATCTATCTATCTTTATATGATTCTCTCTCTCTGTCTCTCTCGCTCTCTCTCTCTCTCTCTCTCTCTCTCTATATATATATATATATATATATATATATATATGTATACATATATGAAATAAAGCACTGTATTTGTATTTATTTTATAAGCTACTAGAACATGTTCCAACATGCTAATGTACCTGCACTCTGCTCTAATTGGTCCCAGTGATGCTGGCCTGCCCCACCTGTGCTCATGGGGTGAGGACGAGGTGGGCTGGGGGCCCTGCAGTGCAGTTACCCACCAGGAGTTCATATTATGCATACAAACACGTCTTTGTTGTCGGCCACTGGAACTGAAGCCAGAGAGCGAACAAGAAAAAAAAAAATCAGGAAGGGTATCTTACTTGTCTGACTTCATTTGGTGGGCTACACTTTAGGGGGTGCTATGCTGGTCAAAACACTTCAGAACCTTCATGCAGCACCGACAATGTGTGCTAGGAGATCATCAAGGTGGAGAAGGTATTTGCAGGAGAACATGTGTCGTCAACACTAGAAAAACTAAAAGGGTCTTCTTCTCATTCTGTTTCTCAGACCTTTTGCGTCCAAGGATAATCCCACCCACCCAAAAAATTCCAACAATTATTTATTTAATAATACTAATTTATTTACTACTCGATGCCAGTTAGGTACGGTGAAAGGCTGAATACTTCAAATGTCTTTCAGAAGGTACAATTAACCTGTGGATTCATCATTATTGAATCAGAGAGAGTGAAAGTGAGTGATTTATGTACTGCATTTTTAATAAAACTACATAACTTAACCTTCCAGTCTGGTAGAATTTAAATGCTGTGTTTTAACCCTTTAAGTGATGCATTGAACAAAAACGGTGCAGCGACATGACAACCGACAACATGACAGTAGTTAGTCATATGTTCCTTATCCTCGGCCTCGAATGGCTAATATTCGTACCATATTGATAAAGAGGGGAGTTTAGACTTCTCTTTGAAGTGTTATCATGAATCACAAAAAGTTCCAGGCAGAGGACTCAACCTGGTGAAATATGATTTGCTGCTGCATCCTGTCTCCATCCTAAGTGGGATTCAAAATATCAAATTCACAGTATATCCATCTCCCACAGGTGGCAAAGACATGTACACCAAAAAAGAGTGGCAGAACGGGCATTCAATGGAATGTTTTTTTTACTAGGTCGCCGTCATGTAAACTTGGGTGGGAAGAGGAGACTGTGAGAGTGTTCTGGCTTCACAATTAGTCGTTGGTAGAGGAGCCTCTCTGGTGACTTTGCTTCGCTGACACACTTCTCTACGCTGCCAACGTCCCACTTTGATATGGGCCGCTGCAGACGTTTGGCACCCGCCTTGCAGATAACAAGCGAACCCAGGACATGCAGCCAACTGCATTTTTGACACATGTATAATGCAGCGTGTTTACTCCTTTTGCATTGTGCCGATAACCTCCATGTTTGCACCACGAGGGAAGCAAAGGTCCTTATCAAACGTTGGATAGTCTTATCTTGCTTCCTCTGTAACAATTCAACTTCCTGTCGCTCCATACAAATCCCCATTGATGTTCACTAAACTTCAAGGCCCGTGGGGTTTTTTGCAAGCTGAATGTCACGTGATGAGCTGGATTTGGACCCAGAAGCAGACAGGAAACCAAAGCGGCCAAGTAAATCTTTATATACAAAAATTCTAAGTAAAAACAAAGCCGGACCGGATTCAGAAGACATGGAGAAAAGCTGACAAACTCACTCGAAGAAAGCTTGATGTACTGATCATTTGTCACCGAGTAACTTGAGGTCTGTATAACATAAAGCACAAAGCACAAAAGGACCATGGCAACTGCATAGCAACTGATATCTCGGGAACTGAGCGTACGTAATAAAATGAACCTACAGTAGTCACTTTCTGTCGGCCTAAAAAGCAGCAATACAGAAGATGACGTTCAACAATTTGCAACAAAAACTAGGCTCTGCAGAAATACTTTGCAGTTTTCTTTCAAATTCGCGCCGTCTCAAACTTCCAAAACTAGACCAAAATATAGTACAAAGAAATCTGAGAAATAGCGATAGCTCGTACTTGGAACCCACGATGCAGTTGAGTTGACTGTATATCGTTTAGAACTCTTTTTACATCACCCTTAAAATTATCGGCCTACTGACTGCTCGATTTCTCTGAAAATTAAGTGCGTCTTTGCCAAGCAATTTCTAGGCTTCCGCTGTTTGTGAAGCCGCACACTGATCGTAAAACTACATTTCGAGGCTACACATACTATTATATATTATTCAACCACAATCATGCCACAACTCATCTGCGGTCCAAATTTAGATTTGCACTCGGCCACTCATTAAACTAGTTGCAGTAGTAGACACCGTGTGGCAAAAGTATTTGGACAGCTAACATTTGCGAAAAATGAAACAAAATCCAAAATGCTCTGTGATTAGAGCATTTTATTTCTTGTGTTTGGTGTCCAGGCAGTCCTTTTATGGTAGCTCCCCGTGGACGCCCCTAAGCCTCGCCCCATGGCGGCTGTCTTGCTAAAGCCTCAGTCTGAGCTCCCAGGGAGGAGGAGAGGGGAAAAAAAGAGCAATGAAGGAGCGCTTGACCCGTTCGCTAATCCACCTCCTCTTACGGTTTCCGTCCTCAACATCACCTTCGAGATGAGCAACTCCGCACTGTGACTACCCCAAGCCTCTCGTGTCCATGTGACTACACAAGGTTTGGGTGAAGCACTGAGGGTGAAACTGAGGACTGTAATACTTCAGCAGCAGGGTAAACAATAACTTTTGTCAATTCTTTACAATTGTCATAAAATCTTCACAACCAGCGACATCGTTCTCTCCAACCAGTGCGTTTAATGTCGCGTGAATTTTGCAGCTTTTTCGCCATACCATTTTGAAGTGCATTACCCACATGTCCGAAGAAAGGCAAAATTTTGCAACAAAAATTGAAATCGCAGTTGCAGAATGTAATGACGTTGCAGACTGCAGCCATCAAAATGTACATTGACTTCCAGAAATGTCCCAAAAAGATTTCTGGGATTTAAGCGAGCACGACAAGCAGACTCTTATCTTGTAGCAAATCATCACAGTGGATCTTATAACAATAGTTTACATCCACATCTGGAAGCTTGACAACCTCAACTGACTCATCACGCCTTACAAATTAAAGTAGGATCTATTCAGAAAGTGGGTGCAGTTATCCCCCCACTTTTGTAAATGAACAATGTACGTAAAAATAAAGTTGTGGCAGCACATGAACACAAAACGTTCTCACCAAAGCAACCTTTTTTGTTGTTGACTGAAATTTTGTAATATTCAGTGTCTTAAAATATTTCGACAGTAGGTATTCAGTTTCGCAGAAGCAAAATTTTGCGTCAGTGTGATCACCAGTGGAGACAATTCGAAACACTAGTTACCTTCACAAAATATACAAATATCTAAATAAAATTAAATCGTGGTTAATGTGTTTTCAAAATTTTACATTTGGCAAAAACCGGTTGACAGGACGTTTCTGGCCTGCGAGCTATACATTCGCCAACCCAACATTGATGTGGATTTTGAACCCTTGATGAAAAAGAAACAAAAAAATGCCAGAGCAACTCAGGTAGACAGATAATATAGCAGAACTAACAGTCATAAATTATTTTATTTTCTGAAAAACAAAAACAAAACAACAACTCCAGCTCACTGAGCACTTTTGACCGTCTTTGGCCCCCTGGTGGTCAAGGCACACACAATAGAAGGAACAGAACAATGTCCACTGAATTAAAGCATGAAGTCATGATGTACAAACAGTTTAATTTTCATTCTATTTAAGTATTTCCTACTGCACATTTTTACAATATTGTAAATTGCTATTTATTTTTATATCTTACACTTTTTTTTATTGCTTGATGTTTTATGGGCGGCAGGAACAGATGAATAGTATTTCATTGGGGAAAGATGATTTGACCTTGACAATCCCCTGCTGCGAGAGGGAGACCTCAGAAAGTTGGGAGGGAAAAAAAACAGACATGGGGATAAGAGGAGGGGAAATGACACGGAGTTGACTGTGCTGGAATGAATAAACAGGCAAGAGAAAGTCTGCATTTGGAAGAAGCGATCAAAGTCGTTCCCAGCGGACGCCTCGGTCTTAATGAGAGCAGAACAAGGAAAGACAAGTGGAAGATGAGGAGAATGAAACGTGGGGAAGAAAGGGAATGGCACACCATTCCGACACTTGGAGAAAAAAAAAAAGACGTCTGGAGTGGGACATTTGAGCGTGCGTGCGTGTGTGTGTGTTTTCAAGATGGTTTTAACGTCTTCACTGCGGGAGAATCACAGGCAAGGCCAGGTTAATTAAACCCGAGGGGGTCACAGCTAAAGGGGCTTGGGTGCATTTGAATATGTCGCAGAAATAGAATAGCTTTGTGGGGGCACAAACAAGTTGACGACGCAAAAGGAAGAAGGGGTGCTAATTTGCGTGGCGCTCTCAAAACCCACCGGATGGCTGCGAGTTATTAATGTTTGTCATTAGCGACGCTGGAGGACAGCGACAATAGGAAGGGTGGTGGGGAAATTGGAGGATTTTTTTTTTTTTTTGGGAGGGGGGGTACACATGCACATGCACACGCACACACGCACACAAACAGGCAGAAATTTATATGGGACAAATATTGACAATAGCTGGCTCGTGGGTATTGGAGCGGAGAAGATGCAAACTATGTTAATGAATGGTAATTAACCACCAGGGCTCGTCTCTCCTGGATCTTGGCTAAATTGGTCCCCGAGATGCAGCCGAGACAGTCCTGGCCTAATCCTTTATTATAAAAAGATAAAGGAAAACGACATCATTAGCATATGCTCGGGTAGGGAGGAGGGTGGTGGCGGCGGCGGCGGCGGCGGTGAGGGGATTAAAAAGTGGAATTCGCTCTACGTTTTTTTTTTTTTTTTTTAATTCTTCAACGGAGGATTCCTTGCACGGTTAATTATACATAATATGAGGGGAGAGAGAAAGAGAGAGGCAAACAAAAAGAATAGAATGTGATTTAAAAAGAAAAGTGTGTGGTCTCTGGTGGAGGACGCCAGCTCAAGGACAGCAAAGAGCCGCGTTGCGCCTTAAACATGAATAAGAAGGGAGGCGGACGTAAAGGTGTCAAGGATGGAACCTCTCCTGTGTACGTGTTCGTGATGTCAACAGTGAGGGGTCGACGCCCAACGGGTCGGCTGTCAATCATATGAAAGAGAGAGAGAGAGAGAGAGTTGCGTCGCCAGACCACCAAATCGAAACCCTTGCTGATGACCCTTGAACAGAAGGAGCAACCCCTCCCCCCCAAAAAAAACAAAAAACAAAAACAAAAAAAAACAACTAGAAATAAACAAGACGCTAGGCAGTTAAATGGCAAACCGGAAAAATGTCCAATTTCAATATAAAGGCTAAGGATAAGGATAATTCCATTCATGACATAAATTCATTGTAGTTTGTACTTGTAGGAGTTTAGTCCACACAAAGTGGGGTGGGTGGGGAGGAAGAAAGTGACCATGAAAAAAAATAGAGGCATTTTCACTCACGGAGGAAGTGCTTCATTCCCGGGGCTGACTGATTTAACTGGGCAATATTAGTCATTTTCAAATAATTCGGGTTATTGTGCGCTATTGTTGTAAACTAAAATGAAAAGTCATGACAAAGTTAAAAAAAAAAAGTATATAATTTTTTTAAATTGATTAGTCAATGATTTTTGAGAATTTTATTTAGCCAAATTAAATTGGCATCTGCCTCAAAAGTATCAGTCAGGTCCTACTTCACAGACTATGCTGTAAATAAAGCATTTGCTTTCATCTGACTTTGATCAATCAGATCAAACCCTAAAAGGGAAGTCAACTCACAAAATTTACAATAGCAATGTTTTACAGCAAATGTCAAAATGATCGCCTTTGTGACAGGCAAAAAAAAAAAAAAAAAGAGTTGCACAACTGAGGCCACCAAACCGGACCCCCTCAGTTCCTGGGCTGCGCCTAGAAATTCTGTCCATAAAAGTTATGAACAGAATCGGTGACAAAGGTCAGCCAACCCTCCCTGGAAACAAAATCAATTTACTGCCGGCAATGCGGACCAAACTCTGACATCGGTGGCACAAGGACCAAACAGCCCCTCTCATTCACGAAATGTTGTCGAGGCGTGTCAACCAAGACAGTCCCACAACATCCGGAGCCTTTAGGAACGCCAGGTGGATCTTATCCGCTCCCGGGGCTCGGTCACCAAGAAGCTTTGCTTAATTCCTATTTGTCAAATGCAATATTAATCAGCATTTCAGATGAAGTAGTCACTTGAAAGTGGCTCTGGATATTCACCCAGCCTTGCTGATGAAGTTACAGGCCGAGAAATTTGGTGTAAGGGGGTAAAAATAATGTCCTCTCTAATGTAACAATGCGACTGAAGAGCTCACGCAGACACATTTTCAGAACATGAAGACGAAATATTTACTTTGTTGTTTTTGTGCACAAACAGTTTCCACTATATGTGCCTTTAAAAAATAATTTCAGGTCAACAAAATATTATGTGAATACCACTGATTTTAATATTATGTATTATTCCGACATTGTCAAAGTGTCAACTTGGCATTTGCCAGGTCAAGGTCCTGCTCCTTAAAGTCCATAAGGTGCCGGATTAAAAAAAAAGAAAAATTAGCATATGAATTTGCCTTCTCACCACTGGTTCTTGTTGAGTTTGGGGCTAAAAGGCGCTTCTCCAACACAGATGTTGAGGGGCTCATTACAAAAGCTCGGCCTGCAGTGGCTCCGAGGCCCAGCTTGGTTGAGTTCCCACCGAGTCGGGGTGAGGGTGGAGGGGAGGAAGGTTTGCAGGGGGAGGGGGTGGGGAGTGTCGAAAAAGAAGAGGATGACAGTTTTCCCAGCCTCAGTCCGGGGAGTCAGGCTTTTTCGCTGACTGCGGCTGCCAGCGTGGCCAGCTCTTCTGTCAGCACTTTCCTCTCCTTCATCTTCACACGCAAAGCCTCCATTAGCTGGCCGGCAGAGGGGATCTGCGGGGTTGGGGGGGGGGGGCGGCACAGGGGTGTCAGGGTGATGGTAGAAGAAGGGGTGAGAGAAAAGGAAGAAAAAAAAAAAACATGTGAGTACCTTTAATCAGTAAAATGTCTGCACCTACAATGATTTAAAATCTCGACAGTGGGAAAAATATGTCCATGTTCTGTTCAAGTTCATTTTTAAAAGATGCTTGATGAAGATGAGAGCAAGTTCAACTCATCCAAGCACACCTTTAAGAACCTCTCCTTGTGGATGAAAAACAGTTGGAAGTATATAAAACGGTCCAAAATGATAACGCAGCATTATGATTCAGGAAATTTTCCAAGTCTTCATTGATACATTAATTGATTAAAACAGTCATTCTCAATCATTATTCAATTTAACTTATTTGGGCAGAAAATGTTTACTAAAAATTATTCTTCTTTGTTCATCTGTCAGTCGGTATATTGACAGGGATCACAATTGAAAGCTCTTCCACTTGATAAAGGGACATAGGCATGGTCTAATATTTAGTCATTTACAACCCATCAAGAAAGCTATTTGAATGCAAACAGCAGCAACAACATATAAACCGATTACATCACCAAACTTGCAGGCATAAATTCTTTATCCTCAGTGAAGAACAAACATTTCTGCCATATTGAGAAGCTGAGAATGTTTTCATGTACAGTATATTTGCATATCTGTTTTATAATGCCTCCAGGTGGCCAAGTTGCACAGAGTAGAAAAAGAGATAAAAACTGTTCAATTCTTTTAAAATATTTATCGATGTAACTGTTGTACGTTTTGATCAAGTGTAACTGATGTACATAGAATGCTATTCTTCCCCGCTGGGAAAAAAAACATTTTGTGGAAGGGCGGAACACATTAATGACATTCCCATTCATTTCAATGGGGACAGATGATTTAAGATCAAGCAATGAAGTGATGTATTTACATGGATAATTGATATAGAGCAGAGGCCAGCACATTGGTTAACCGTGGGCACCAGGTAGCCGGCGAGGACCACATGAGGAGCCCACAGGCCTGTTCCAAAAATAGCGCGATGAGGGGACATTATTTTCTAGGAATGTTATGGAAGTGATCGAAAGTGTTGAATCTTCTGTCGTTCAATAATCATCTGAAGAGTGCATTGCCGAATGTGGCTCTCCTTTCCCACTTGCGACAGCATTATAGTGTCTATAATGCAAAATTGGAGAAAAATCTAATAAACAAATAATGACTTAAAAAAAATCTGTAATCTATCAAGTGTGCAAATGATAACCATTAAAATCGCGGACTTGTTATATGGCTTAACTATTGTGTTAGTATAGGTTAGTTAGGTAGTTCTTAACCATTACAACAAAGTTGCCTAGTAGGTAACAGTTTAAGCAAAAATGAAACATTTTCAATATGCTTTGTAGGCTCAAATCTATTATTTATAATATCAAATAAAAGTATTTAAAGTGTAAAAGAAAATGTACAAAAAAGCTAAATACAACTAAACTGCACTTGGGTAATGATACTATCGCGTACCACTAGAGGAAGCCCTCGTGCCACTAACCACACTTTGACAATTACTGCTTCACTGATAGACGAAAGCGTCTTCTGCCTGACGTCCAAATTCAATGGAGCATAAAATGAGGACCCCTTGTATTACAACAAGCGTTCTCCATATCTTCAAGACACCTGATGGCTGAGGTGAGCTTCAAAACCACCTTCAGATCAATCGCAACTATTGTCTAGAGAGTGAAAAGCTCATAAAAATCACACATTCAAAGAGTCTCCCCGTCCCTGGAAACCTGCCTCTTCTTCATTAAAAGGTAGCAGGAGATGGCAACACAAGGCTGGGTGGTGTGCACGTGTGTGCCGTGGGAGTCCGCTGTAACATCAAACACAGCGTGGCTCCTCGGAGATCCGCCAGCGCCGAAAGGAACTGCTGAGACATCGACCCCTAGCAGCCGCCGCCTCCAAGCCCCACACCTCCCCGGGGAGGCCTTCGCTCTGGAGGTCCCACAAAGACACACCCACACAAGGGTGCGCCGTCTCCTCATCGGCTAATTGCACTCGGAAGACATTAACTAGGCACAAACAACACACGGCGTAAGCGAGGCGGCCATGACACATGAAGGCCTCGGCGGGGCTGCAAGGTGAAGAGGAGATTAACACGATTAATGTGGAAATCTGGGTTATAAACAATAACAGGTGATCTAGATAAAGTCTTACAGTTGCATGTGACTCCCTTCGGGAATAATGAGATGCAACAGGGAAACCTCCAAGGTCCACAACAATCTACTCCAGGATACTTGATCTCGGATTTTTGGCTCAGATTTAATCGTCAACTAATCGATTATTAAATTAATTGATCGACATTTTTAAACATCGATTCATCGTTTGTTATTGTACAAAGGTGAGTCTGTACTTTTTTGGTATGATAACCATAGCGAAGCCTAAGCCTAATGAGGAATGTAGCGTCTGCTTATGGCAGCAGAGTCCACCAAAAAAAAAAAAAAAAAAAAAGTAATGGCCATGATGAATGCATCTATTTTCATTCGCAGAGGCAGCACTTCATTCACAACATTGTGTGTGTATGTCCTGTCTCACGTAACCGAATTAGGTTACTTAATTAATTTAGGTTACTTCACACCAGTGGGAGACAACAGTGGTCGCGTCAACCAATGGCGGCTCTCCGGCCATCTTACAGGCCACTCGTACGTCGAGGGGAAGATTTTGATAAACGTGTACTGATAATTAGTTCCGCCTAACTCCTGTCGACACATAATCGCACTTGAATGCGCCGCCACCATACATTTCATACATGTCGATACTATTGTACTGTACGCAGAATAATAAAGAATCTCGCATAATAAATTTAAAAACATGGAACAAAAAAATAAGTGGAATTTTATAGAGGTAGGAAAAGACAAATAATTGTAAGCCAAGGTGCCACTGTATGAAGAAGGTTTTTATCATGACCTATAATGCTTTTAAGCAACATACGGATTGTGTGTTGGCCTGTGTGTTGTATCCTCCCCCCCGCACACTCGATACCCTGCAGTCTGGTTTGGAGGTGCGCAGGGGTCTGCACCTGCTCTCCGGCATCCCCTGGGCCGCTTAAGGCAAAGGTGTTAGCAGCCCGCCGCTAATGTTATGCTACACTTGATTTAGCCAGGCCGCCCCCTGTCCCCTTCGGCGGAGCGCGGGAGCCGGCGCAGAGTGTCAAAAAGGGCGCTAAGCAGGCCCGGCGAGCATGTTTTTTTTTTCTCTCCTTACCCCAAGAAGGGCCTGTCCCCCTTGGCAACAGGCAAATTGCTACAGCAGCATTAAGCCATGATAACTCACGCCCATTACTATTCAACAGGCCCCGCAGAGCAGACCTTTTGTCTCGCTGTGATTCCATGAACATGTTTTAGAAGTGAACTGACATGGAAAGCCACTGACACTGACAACACTGCCTGTGCGCGTGGCGGCGTGTGTGTGTGCATGTGTACATGAGGACAAGGACAGCGGCTCAGCAAGCAAAAGGTGTTTTCATGAGCCAATTAAATGACATTGCTATTCCGTAGCCCGGGGCGCACCTCAGGGCGGAGGAGTTTGCGGCACTCCAGTGGCCATTGTCTGCTTGTGGCGTTACACACGCCAACTTTTTTCTTTTCTTCCCCCACTTTCTTCTCCCCCTCCACCAGCAGACAGATCCATCATTTTGACTCTTTTGTCTTCTCCCTCGGAACAGGTTAGCTCAATTATTTTCAAGGGCTCAATTTGGGAGACCGTGTCAGGCTGTGAATATGTAAAATGTGAACAAGGTAAGGGAGGACGGATCAAGCCAAAAACAGGCAACATGTCGCTATAGGTGAAAATCTGTGATAGTGTTTAAGAAAAATAAATTGTTAAATTAATCCTTTACATAACTTTTCAACTCATTTAAACAGAATAAAAAATTCTCTAAAGGCTAATACAAGTTTAATTTCAGTTGTCTTTTGGTATTTTGCACATTCCTGATAGTATCCAAGCTGTAAACTAATAAAGGTTATAGAAGAGCAGCTGACACGAGTTAAATCAACGGCCTGTCACTGGTAACCTTCGGCAATTTTTGGACCCGTCTGTTGTACCTGCTTTATCGGTATACAATCCCACCAGTTACCGTGTCACCCTTACTGATGACTTCAAGCTACCAAGAAATGGGTTTACAGGTTATTAGTATTGCTGTGTTTAAAAATAAAACTAATATGATTGCCAACATTATCGTCTCCCATCCACCCTGATTACGATTTGAACCCTCATTCGTGTGTCCAAAATCAGCCAGTCAGTCAAAAATGGACAATGGACTGTTCAGCCTGGCCAACTCCAATCTGCTGGGTCAAAAAAAACAAAAAAAAAAACGAACCCACTCTTGGGTAATAGTAACTAAATTTGTGATTTGTGATCTTTTTAGTGTACCTTTGTAAAGTAAGGGAACATTGTATATGCCAATAGTTTGTATTCCATTGCGTCTAAAATCGAGACTATCAATATTAACTTTAACATTAGCATGTCAATGTTATTTTCCCATATGTTAACAGGCCTTTGTTCAGTTGTTTTAAATCTTCTACGAGTATGGTAATTCTTTTTATTTTATGTTTAGCTTTACAGTAAATTTCAACTGGTAGTGGCATGAAACAACTTGAAGCCATTTTTCTGATGAATTGTTCAAGAGTTGCCAAACTGCCATCGCACAACGCTCGTATCTCAGATCAGAGTAAACTACAAAGTGAACCGGTCGCATGTCAAGCAGAGGGCGAATGGGCCGAGACATTGACAGCCAGCTTTGTGAAGCATGAAGACATTGTCGTCCCCCAGTTTCGGAAGCACGCCGATGTAGGCCACCATTCAAGGTGAGGCGAAACGGCAGGGGTAAAAAAATAAATAAATAAAAAAAACTCCTGCTGATCTTTGATCTTCTCACTTTTGTTTGAAAATCAAATGTATCAAGCAGGGGAATAACAACAACAACAAGAACATGGGTGATAAATAGATTAAAAAAAGTCCAAGCACAAAGGCATCACCGTATAAAAATCTTGCATTTGATTATCTCCGATAATGAATATGTCACATTTGCAAAGTGGGGCTCAGGTAAGAGAAGCACTAGAGTGCACACGAGCCTATTCTCCCCTTCATAATTACCTTCCCCTGCAGCGGAGCCGATCCCTCCTTTCTCCCCTTTAAGCCGCAGGAGACAGATATGAAAGGGAATTGGACACTTGGGGCCACACGTACTGTAATTAAAAACCTCTCCTGTGCTTGATACGTTGTTTGGAAACATCATTTTCGGTGTGCAACGTGCATTTGTTAGGGATCTGACCTAAATACACCCCAGATTAAACACAGGGAAGCACCGGAGCTTTGTTTCAGGTTGCTACACTCATTAGGTGTGAAAATGAGGTGATTCAGGCACTGCCGGGGTTTAAATATAGAAAGGTGATATCCATACAAAGGAGATGCAACCCTTGGGTAGGATTTAGCACTCCAGAACACGCCGGCGACTTTGGTGTGCCTCATTGGCCCGGGGTAATGTGCCGAGAAGCGGCGGATGGATCAACGCTGGGTTTGGATCTATGGCACACGGCCAAGGAAAACTGTGGCAAATACAACAAATGCAAAAAGTTGCGCCATTTGGACAAGTGCGCTGCTATAACGTCAGATGTCACAGAAATCGTGAGACTTCGGAGCATCTTAACTCCACAGGTGGGTTTTTTGTTTTTTTTCCATGGCTTTATTTGTTGTATATTTTTTGGATGCCACCGCAAAATTTTCAGATCAGCTGGGTGAAAGTAAGGCCAGATCTCACAAAGAAGACAAACGCATCATGTGATTCGATTCCCACTTGTGAGAGCGCAGCGTGACGCGGAATCAACAAGCCGAAGTCATCCAACACCCGGCGGTGTGTGTCTGTATATTATTTCTCCAGTTGTGATGCTAAATGATGGTGTTATGAGAGGTATTTTTTCAAGTCGGACTAAGTAAAACTTCACTGAAGGCCTCAGTGTCAAATGTACAGTCTGCCACTGCAACATCATGGGGAATACAGTACGGTATTTCAATTTCTATTGTTTGCAATAGAAGATGTGTAAATCCATGCCACGGATCGCTCAAATCATCAAACCGCCCTTTGCTCTGCTGCAGCTTCTCGTATTAACTAATAACAGAGTTTAATGGCACATAAAAAAAAAAAAAAAACACCCAAAGATGCAGCATGTGATAATTCTGCTTCTCTCAAAAGCCACTTTAACAAGCCAAATAACTCCATGTGTGTTCTGGGGGCAAAAAAAATAAACGCCCTCTCAGGAGACCCCTCCTTATCCCAGCCACTGTGTTGTGACATATTTACTGTAACAAAACCACGGGCTCCAGTCCCCGCCGCACGCGTACAAACACACTTAGAGGCACCCAAAAAGAGTTAATTAGTCCAATAATTAAATGAAGCTTAATTAGAGTCACTTTCCTTGGGAGAGGAGAGCTGTTCCTTGTCATTACCGAGCCATAATGAGCCACAGAACACGACGCGCTGCATCAACTGCGATGATAATAACAATAAAAGTTTCTTTTTATGCCAAGGCGCGGCATCTTTGATATGTTTAGCGCAGAGGAATAATGATGTAAGCGGCTGTGGCAAGACAAATTAAGTGTATTATTTAGCAGCAGTGAGCAATAGCGTCCCCCCCACCAGCCCCACCCCCCCAATAGTTCAATAGGCTTTTAAAATGAAAGGAGTTATGTCAGCCCTGTAGCCAATCCATAAAGGCCTTTGACGTTTTATAGCGAGCCCCCTTCCAGATTGGTCCGGCTTGTCTCTACACGGCCGGCCTAATGTTCACCTGCTTGTTATGGTTCCGAGGCTGATAAGAAGTGATGCTCGGAGGTGTCCCCGGGGTGTGATTGTGGAGTAAATATTAGCGGGCCCTCGGCGTCGCCCCGCGCCAGTAAACCACTGTCCTCTCATAAAGAAATCAACAGAGCCAATGACTTTTTAAATGTTAATATACTGTCATGAGGCTCGAGGCCTGTGCGCGTGTGTGAAATGAGTCTGAAAAATGATCTGGAGGGACTGTGAATGTGTGTGTGTGTGTGTTTGGGTGCACGCATTTCTCCGTTTCATTATTGGCCAGCAGCAGAAGCCAGTCATTTCCCTGTCTTCATAAAGACTTGGCCCATTAAAATCTACCTCTATTCAATAATTAGGACTCCACAAATAAACCAAAGGCAATTAAATCAATGCTTCCCTGGGCTGGTGCCTGGACCCCGTGGCCCACGTGGACGCTCCATCTTCACCGCTGGCATTATTCATGGCGGGCTGCGGTGGAGCCGTACAGCACCCCCCCCGGCCTGCTCATGATTATTAGATAGCGCCGTCCCTCGATTCCAGCTACAGAGTGCCGCTCGTGGTGGCTCTCCACTGACCGGCGTAGGCTTTGATTCCATTAGCCCGCCATCAGAAGTGAGCACTTTGGGATTGGCTCGATGAGTCAATTGCATCAACTTTTCAACGTTAAGTCTCAAACTTGATCGAACATCGACTAGATAGTTTTGCTTACATGTTTTGAGGAAAGGCCGCAGTTTTGAGATTCACGGTTTTAATCACAGCTTTGGCTTTCCTGTTTGGAATTTAAATATTCTCCTTGTGATTGTGTGGGTGTTTTTTTTTCTTTTAATGAAAACTCCAGTTTTCTCTCGTAATCCCAAAACATGCTTCGGCCTGTCACACACCGACCATCAAAACCAAAAACGGACTACTGAGAAATCATTACAGTTGTTGAGTCGCAGCCACACATCAATAAATTGAGCACCACACCATTTTTTGACACCCCCCATACAATGTATTATCTTTACAGAACCATAAAAAAAATAGTGTGATTGTCAAGTGGATGGCCACGAAGAAGAAGAGGAAACGCCCAGTTGTGACTGATCGCTCCATTCAGTTATTGTACCTCGGCATTTTAGCAAAAGACACCCTCCACGCTTGGCTTTCTAGTCACAAGTACATTGTAAATATCATTACATTTATTTAATTTGCCAAATCAATTTTCATTTAAAAATGCAAGTGGATTGAATCAAAGAAAATAGATTTGTTCTACTTTATAAAAAAAAACAACTTTAGAATAAGTCAAGGTATGCATTAAAATCATCTTTTACTGGAGAAAATATATATTTTTTCGGAAACGTCATATTTACAGGACTGACAAGTTCATGCGTATGTATGTAAAATGACAAGAAACTCCTTAAAATCCGATTGAATAATAATGCCACTGAATTGAACCGAATCAAACTTCCACTTTAAAATCGAACCATCCTTGAATCGTATTACAAGCCATCAACTGAAATACGTATCGAATTAACTTTTATTGGAAAAATGCACACCCTTACTGTATACGTGCCACAGCAGTGAATTTTTTTGGGGTGAAAGCTTGCGCGTTTTGCATTGTCGGTTACATCTGCGGCATTGTGGCGGTGAATTCAAAGCCACAAAGACGCCATGCCACGGATGTGTTGACCGTTTGCCGCTCTTGTTATGTTGACATGTGGCTGAACATGACAGCCATGGAGAGGAATTGCCCTCACCGGCGCACACACACACGAACACGCGGACCCGGGTGTGCCGACTTAGTGACTGATGGCTCAGCTATTGACAGGGCCACTGAGATAATAAAGCGCTGTCCCACTGGCAGCTCTATTAGACTCTGTCAGTGACAAGAGGCGGCTGCGTCGACGGACACATCCTCATCCCGTGTCGCTGACAGCCCAGCCAGTTAAGGACACTCGCCTTCTCCTCCTCATCCGTCTATTTCGATCTTCCTCCGTGTCTTCTTATTTTAGGAATTGCAGCTCCGCGGTGGGATGATATCACCATTAGGGCAGAGTGCTGGCAGAGTGCTATTAGTGTCACGGGCAGGGTGACAAGCGGGGCGAGCTACTTCACAGATGTTCTGCTCGGTGAGCTTTTCATAAGCAATGACGGGGAGGAGAAGATGACATGTGGGGGTGTAGAGTGGGAACTTGCTTTTTTTTTTTTTTTTTTTTTGATTTGTGTTTTACAAGCAGGTCCTTACCTCTGCTTGCTCCGGGCACGGGTAAAAAGATGTAGACAGAGGGCTTGAGGAAGGTACATACTGCACATACATTTACTGTAGTGTAGATAATCAGGCCAATTTTGAGAATTTTCCTTCCCTTGTAATCAAAGTTATCCTCAGTGATTATCATGTGGTTTGGGTGTATCTGAATTTTCCGGTCGAATCTGCTCGGAAAAACCATTGAGGCTAATATTTCCAACTGCAAATCCCAATGTGTGTGGTCAACACCCAGTTCAGCCGAGCCACAAACTCCGACCGCGATTGTGATGCGAAATGGAAAAATTGCCAAGTGAGCAGGGAACAGAGCGACAATTGGGCTGTGATTGATATCATTTTTTTCTTCCCTTATGATCAAAAGAACCAAAGTCATTTTCTGACTTGAAGTGTGGGCTGTGTTAAGAGTCACTTTCCCTTCCCGGTCTGTCAAAGTCAGCAAAGGCCGATCTTCTGTGTTCTACGACTACTACTCATTATTCTTTTTTTTTTTTTTTTTTTGCATTTTCTTTCAGTCCGGATGCCTGGTGGCACCGTTTTGGCTCTTATAGGTCAGTGCTGGTACTACTCAGCTATCGTTAATGGGTTGCGTTGATCATCTAGACCAGAGATTCTCAACCAGTGTCCCGTGGCACATTAGTGTGCTGTGAGAGATCATCAGGGAAGTTAGCCAATGTCATTTATTTTGACCCCAAATAATTTTCCAATTAAAAATATTTTGGGGGGATTAATTATTTAAAACAACCGTATATAGTAACAAGCAAAAAAAAAAAATCAATTGTTCTTTGACTATATAGGCCGTACAGATGTGGAAAAAGAAATTGCAATTGACGCATGTCAAGATGCTAAATGTCTCGGTCGCATTCCGCTAATATTAAACACACAAACTTGTGAAATGAGTCACGATAAGACGCACGACGCGAGATTGTCACCTTGAGCGACGAGCGCACCCTTCAACCACCGTGTCAAATCACCGAAACACGGTAATGGCAAAAGCTTTCCAACATCATCAAAAAGTTTGTACGCTCTCATGCGGTGATTTTTGAGATGTCTCCATATGGAAGTAAAATACAAAAGTAAACATTACAGAAACACAGTTAGCTCCATACTTTCTCCTCGTCACATATATCGTGACCACCGAACCTGTCAGAACACATCAGCGAAGATTTCCGACTATTTATTAGGAATAAAAAATACAATTTAAAGCTGTATATTATTTCCTTTGTTGCACATATTTGATCAATTAAATAAAAGGAATTATTGCATTGCCTTGTAACCAGTCCAGGATGTACCCCGCCTATTGCTCAAAGACAGCTGGGATAGGCTCTAGCACGTCCGCGACACTAGTGAGGAGAAGTGACTCAGATAATGGAAGGATGGATAAAAGGAATCAATTATTTCCGTGGCGTGTCGTTACTGTATCGCTTTGATGTTCATGCGTGCGCCATATTGTTTTCCCGTCCCAATGCAATGTGGTTGATATGAACCTGTTGATCATCAATGGTCACTACTTTTCCAAGACATTTTTTTCTTTTGGAGATTATATTATGGACATCCCTACAAAATGGCATAGGCCCGTAATAGCGCACTATGTAGGGAATAGTGTGCACATTCGGTCACAGCCATGGAAGGTAGAAGAGACATATTCCTCTTGAGATTTTGCAAGAAAGGGCGGAATTACGTCTCAGAAGCCAAACAGAAAACAAGTTGAAATTGTACTTTATCTAAATTCTAGCGATATTGCTTTTATTTTGCGAAAAACAAGGTGAAAGCCAACAATAGATGCCACAAGATGACAACAACTCGTCGCAATTAACCTAATCAACTATCACACAGGAGTACCTTGGCAAAAGTAAATTGATTAATGCAGCGAATATGTGAGTTTTTCAGCAAAAAAAAAAAAAACAACAAGATGAATGCACAATTGCTAAAACGCAAGAAAAGCAAGAAAAAAAAAGAAAAAAGCTCTTGACAAAAAACAAGATGAGTGGAAAAAGGCCAAACGAGAAGAGCGTAGAAAACTCTCCAAATAAATAAATGAGAAAAAAAAGAGAACAAGATGGACTTGAAAGAAGATGGAAAAAGTCTGCTGGAGTAAGCGGTGAGGAGGGGGTTGACTGCAAGAGTCCCAGCGGTCCCCAAAGGGACCCGGGGGCAAGTCTCAGACTTGTCATACTCCGCTCCTCTCTTCCTCGTCCTCCCTTCTCCACCCTCCCAAACCCCCCCCCCCATCACCTCTGTTCTGCCCACGGAAAACGTCGATAGCAGGCTGCCGGTGCCGAGGTCTCTAGTGAACACTAGCTCATTCTCCCGGCATCGACAGGCCCGCCAAATCAATATTTAGTTCCCCACTAACAAGCTGCCTCGGGGTCTGAGCCAGAGAGAGAGAGAAAGAGAGAGAGAAATGTGGGACAGGGCAGGATGGCAGAGATAGACAGAGAACAGGGACTGAAAGCTGTCCAGCTAGAAGGGAAAAACATGGATTCAAGTAGAGCGTCAAGTGTGTGTGTGTGTGTGTGTGTGTGTGTGTTAGTGTGGGAGGGGGAGAGGAAGGTGGAAAGGTCAGAGGAAGATCTGGGGAACAAGAGAACAGTGCCTGGTGTGTGTCGTGGTGCGGAGGCGACGCATGAGTGCCTGCGGCAGCCTCTGACAAGAACACAGAAGAGACGCGCGCACGCACACACACACACGCAGAGCAACACTCAATCATACACATATCACAGTGAGCAGACTTTGACAGCGCTCCAGTAAAGCTCCAGCAGACCGCTCGCAGATGAGTGGCCGGAGTTTCTTTCTTTTGTTTTTTGTTTTTTTCCGAGGAAGATACAGCTCTGCCTCTCAGGTCCGTGCCCGCACAAGTACATTGGATATTGTTAAATTATTTTGTCTTGTTATTTTGTTCTTTTATTTTGTGAAAAGGCACACGTGTCAAATGCATGCCAAAGCAAGAGGTGGCGCTGTAACCCCTCACAGTGAGGCCTGGTGTGGGTTTGCCATCGGCCCCCTGGGCAAATCAACTATGGCGCCCTGGAATGCATGGACCTGGAGCACCCTCCGGGTCCGCTGATCCAGTATTGAGACTTTTTGACTCTTCAAGGCCACCATACCTCTTGGCTATGTTTGGCACCATGATGTTTCCAATTGTTTACTCTTCCCAGTCATTTGTTTTCTGTGGAACCACTCTGCAGCCGTTTGATGAAAACCTCATCTATTTGCGTTTATAATGCTCTTTCTGCAATGTAATAAGATGCCACAAGATGGTGCCAAACGCCAGCCTATTGGAAAAGTATTAATTGGTGTCAAGGAAGCATGGGAAAGACAATATTGGTACATCGTGGGGTACAAAAAACCCCCCACAAATACAAGAGGCTAAAGTGCACACTGTGAAGCCATGCAAAGGACAATGTCGTAAAAACGAAGCTTTTTTGGAGTCGGTGTAACAATGCGGAAACTAACCAATTTGTGAATGACGAATAAAAGCAATTTGTAAAAAATCCCAATTCTCACCATACACACAACTCGGGTTGTATTTATTGATTGGATTAACACAATGACTACGTTTACATGGACACATTTATTTAGATTAAAAGCCCGATTGGAATAAAATCCTTCATGTATACACCCCATTCGGAATATCCAGAACCGATCAAGTCCATTCCAATTAAGATTTTATTCCTGTACATTTGGTCAATCTGCACATGTCACAATAATTTGTTCTGATCCAAAGTGTGATGCATGAATACGCAAGGCGTAATCAGATCAATATTTTTGGTGTCCAAGAAAACAGTGCCTCCCCTTTTAATTTTTATGCGATCGGATTAAAGAAATTTTGTCCATGTAAACATAGCGAATGTCAACCTTATATGATTTTGGTGCCAAGAAACATTTAACGATTTTAGGATATTTTGATGTTGCCAAATCAGAAAATGACACTGGTCTGTCCGGAGCTCTAGCTTTTTAATTTTTTAACATAAAAAGTGTTAATAATATGCAAGTTATGGCGTTGGTATTCTCTTCATTCTATAATTTGGATGAGGCTGTATCTGTCTTTTCAAGCATGTCCATATAACATTCTTTAATTTCTGATGCCATCATGTGAATGATGCCAATCATCATCGCAGAGAGTCTTTGCAATGCAAATCACGTTTCATGTGAAAACCAAGCAAATAGTCAGAACATAAGGGAATATTAGCAGGAAATATGCAAAAAAGAAAAAAAGAGGCAGGTGATGTCAAAGCACACTTTTTAGTAACGATCAAAGCATATTCGGTAAAAGAACCAAAATTATCAATCCATTAATTCTTGAAAATTGATATGTCAAAAACTAGAGACATTTCAAAGAAATTGTCATTTTCAGACTTAGCAGCCCAAAATGGCTGAAAGACCATTAAAATATATTTGGCACTCGAAAAGGAAAATTGTTTTTCCAGTCATATCAATGCATAGCGATAACACCAACCTTCTGCTGGAGGATGTGGTTTAGATGGTCCAGCCACTCTTGATCTTTGGGAACCACTGAAAGGCTCTCTGTCCCCTGAAAGATGGAGATGACATGCGCCATTAGTGACAGAAATAGCAGAGACCAAAACCAACCTTGATTTCTCCAGAGAGAACGGGCCACTATTAATCCAAACACTGGCGGGTGCGAGAGTACCGAAGTCCGGACCTTGAGGACTCTCCCCGGAGACTTAAGTGGACGCCAGTGAATGTTTACGTGCTTCTCGTGTCAAATGAACCTACAGAGCGGTAGCCTTGTAGCGGCTAATGAACACAGTGAAGAGTGACTGCACCACACGACTCTGCCTCCTGGCTTTGGACCAGGTGTTACCATTTGAAATGAAGTGACAAGCCTGGTACTGTGTCAGTGCGACATGGCCAAGCAGAGGAGAAAGCACGCGGCTGTGTGTGGCTGACCAAACACTCGCAAAGCCTGAAAAGCCGGAGCCAACTTGTGCACTGAAGGCTCACATAGTACTCACTGCAAGAGGATGTTAATAGTTTGACGGGAATTCAGTCAGTTTTATATTTTATTTTTTCCACGTTATGATGTGGTAACTTATATCAATATCATACTGAGATTCTGACGGGATGATAACTGTGGGCAAAAATATTGCAGCATCATGGTATTAAAATTACTGTCAATAAAATACAATTACATTTTTTTTTTAAAGAGGAAGTCAACTCCCAAAAATTATTTGCAATAATATCTTCTCTGCGCCTTCACTCGTCTAACCATGGCATTTTGATTCATATTGTACTTGTGGAATAGGAGTTAAGCAGCAAAATCCAACTGTTTAGTTAGTGGACTTTGCTGCTTAAGTCATATGGTGTTCCACAAACGCAATATTAACCAGAATGCTGTGTTTAGACAAGTGGGGCTGCACAGAACACATTAACACAATTAATGTCAAAGACGCGACTCGTTTGCTCTGCAAACATCCGATCATATTGTTCCCTGCTTCGGAGTCCCCTCAAAAAACAGAAGACTAGTTTCTTACTACTGAGGGACAGTTTGTGTGGTTACTGAAACCTTGACTTTTTTTTATTATATAAAAAATATTAAATATAATAATAATAATAACAATAATATAACATACAATAATAATAATAACAATAATATAACATGATAATAATAATAATAATAATAATACATTTTAGGCTCCAGCACCCCCCGCAACCCTAGTGAGGAGAAGCGTTAAAAGATAATGGATGGATGAATAATACATTTTATGAAAAAAAAAAATCTGTATTTATTTTGACCACTTAATGATGATTTTGTGGTTGTGTATGTACTGTTTGAATTACGTAACAACCAATGAAAATGTGTTTTATTCAGCCATAATTTAAACTCATCACCATTTGTTGCCCAAGCGGTCCTTTAGACAGCAGCTCAACACTCAACGCTAGGGTCTCAATTTTATTTTGTTTGAATAAAACCCACTAGCATGGAGGCCTAGTGGCTAGAATGTCTGCCACATAATTCCAAGGTTGTGGGCTCAAAATTGGACATTGCTGTGTGGAATTTGCTTGTTGCATACAATCAAATGTACATTTAACGCGGCAGTGTATTGTATTTGTGGTGTGTTAGATAAAATTGCCTGCAATAAAACAATTTTGAGAATTATGGTGATATGACACGGTTGCTATTATTATGAACTCATTTTCTGTGTGTGGTGTTGCAGATGCGGAAGGAACTGTGTGACACACGATGCATTAACAAGGCTCCCCATCCTCCTCACATGCACACACACACACACGCACACCCCCACACACACACTGGGTTTAACACTCACAGTAGATTAAGTGCGTGTTCATCCCTTGGCCTTTTATCAGCTTCCTGGAACCACAAGTGCGATCCTTTGCGATAACACCACGGATCGGGCTAATTTCAGTGTGTGCCTAATTAGCTGCTGCTGCTTATCGTAACTGAGAAGAGGGGGAGTGTGAGAAGGTGGTCTTCAAACATAAAACGTGTCAGAGGTGATCTACATTCAGAACAATGCACTCATCCTCCACTCGACAGGCAATTAAAAAGGCCTGGAGCCGCTTGACCCTCGCTGAACTTTAGCTGCATACGATGAAATGGACACATGCACATGAGCAGGCTGATACATGAGTGGGAGATGAGGGCACACGTGCTATATAGGTGCGTTTCTATTGATCTTATGAGTCTTCTACCGCCGTTGCAATCTAACAGGCCAGCTTAGATGTTTGATTTTTATTAGCAATGAAGACCAATTAATATGGCAGAAACTTTCGATGAGTTTATTGGGTAAAACAGCTCCAGGAAAAGATCAATGTGGCAGAAATAGCCGGGCCAACTAAGGCATATTAATAGAGCAAACAAGTTGCATTTGGGAGAAGCTGGACATTACAAGAAGGCAACAAGCATCGGCTCCTTTCTCCAAGAACAAAAGTAAAAAGTTTCTGCAAGTCGTGGAGAGCAGCAGAATTGAGTGCACCCCAACACTGGAACCTCGGGAGGGACATACTGATACATTAGTGTAGGGTATGATCCTTGTGCTGTTCGATGTCCAAGTATGTATGGTAGGTAATTTTCTGACAAGTAAAATTCCACCAACGCACCACGGCGGTTCTCAAACATTAAAACTGTACAAATACAGTAATACCTCGCTACTTCGCGGTTCACCTTTCAGTTCAGTGCTTCGCGGGTCTAAAAAATATTCAAAAATTAAAAACATTTTTGCCCGGGCACGATCGGGGCTCTCCATTCGCTCCGCTCCGCGGGGGCATTGTAGTTTCGCCGTGCGGCACGACGGGGGCGCTGGAGCGGTTAGACGGCCGGCGTGCGCCGAAGAAGAGCGTGGGGAAAGAGGAGAGTGGACGAAGAAGAGCACGTTACCCCGGGCACGATCGGGGGCGACGTTTCGCGGTTTGGACCGTACCAGAGCTCGGCCGGCGTGCGTGGCAGTTAAGCCGAAGAGGAGCACCTTCCGCCCCGGCACGAGCGGAGCGCGAGGCTGTCAGTTATGAATGAATAAATGAATAAATGAAGAATGCCACCTTTCATTTCACAGGGCACACCGGACGGCGTACCAGCAGGTAAAAGTCAAAGTAATTAAATAAATACATAAAGAAGTAATTGAATAAATACAAAAATAATGGCTGGGGAATAAAAAAATAATAAGTTTTAATAATAATTTGTTTTTTTTTTGTTATAACATGAATTTCACTCTCTCTCTCTCTCTACCCGTTTTTATTACTGTATCACTTAAAAAAATGACATTCAAGTACTACTATCGTGACCTAAACCAAAATACAGCAGCATAGTAGGCCTCAGTGCTCATCCATAATCAGACAGGTTTCGTAAGCCACTGTAACATTATGCGCACGCAGTTTGAACACGACATGGAACCAATGAATAATTCAATTCAACTTAACAACGATTCATTTATTTGAATTGTTCTTAAAATAAAAATAAAATAAAAAAATAATACGAATTAATTAATAATTAAATAATATTGCATGTAGGGAGTGAGACAGAGTCACTGTCCTTGACGGATGGGCGGCGCAAAACAGCAAAGCTTGTAGGCGGTGTCACAAAAACCGGTCTGAATTGGAATTTTCTTTTTTTAAATTAAAAGACGCCAGTGTATTGAAAACAACTGAATCCTTTCACTTTTAAATATGTCGCAATGCCTATCAAATTTACTTTTTATTGGAGAGACTTGTCATTGAAGGAAATGGCACACTGACAATATTGACAAGTTCATTAAAATGTATGTAAAATGACAACAAAAATGTCATTGCATCATATCCTCTCAAACTGAGACATACCATATCGAATCGAATTGTCATCTCACTGAGTCAAAACGAATCAAATGATTCCACTTTCAAATTGAACCGTCGTTGGATCGTCTTTTGTGGAGGGAGGCACACCCCTCTCTATATGCTTGTTTATTTATGTATTTATTTTTAACCACACCAGTGGTTGATCATTTCAAGGTTTCGACGTGGATACGGATACCTTATGACAGCGATTCAAACAAATGCCGTATCTTGAGCAAACTGCGACTAGACAATCAATTATGCTAAACGTATGCGTGATGCTAAATTGCAGTTTTCCGGCTAATTTATCAAATGTTTGGTGACAGTTAATCGCTATAAGTTTGAACCTGGCGATAAAAATCATATTACAAATTTAATCCGCGATTCCATCCCCTACTGGTGACCATATCAAGGTCAAGACTTGAGCAGCTGTCAAGCAACGAGTGCTGAGGAGATAAGAGGGATTTGGACCCACGAAGCTTTCAGCGGTGATGAGTGGGACATTTTGTTCTCTTTATATCTCCTGGGTGGAGCGGAGCTGCAAGGGAATGAAATTGGTTTCAAGTGTGAGTGAGTGCAGAGCGAGCACACTCATCTCCTGATAGAAGAGGAGGAGGACGATGTCTCATGGGACTTGAGGTTGATTGCAACATGGATTAGCTAATTGACGACACTGGGCAGCTTGGGAAAGAGTGATGAGGAAGAATTGAAAAGATGCTGGTTTGTGGTGGGGCCCAAAATTTGCACTACGTTTGGGCAATAGTTTTTGAAATTTTCTCCACCAAATAACTTCATTACAAATTGTGTGTGTGTGTGTGTGTGTGTGTTGGGGGCTGCGGCCTGTGAGAACATTTTATCCATTACAGGAAAACTACACAAGCCGTTGATGGCACAAAGGATTCAATTTTGGACGAACTTAATTAGATTTAATTATGAGTGTTCGAGACATGTTTGTCCTGGCTGCTCAAGGATGAAAACGATAATTGTAAAAAAATTACACCAGAAATTTAGAAATGTATAATCATATGAAGAGACTCACCTCCAAGGTTTCAACAGTAATGCCTTTTCCAAGTCCAAGTTGAATGTTGATTGCGATTGTGATGTTTAACAATTAGTAGTGATTAGAGGGGGAATCAAGTCAAAAATGCTTTTTGTCACTTCCTATCCACTAAAAAAAAAAGCTGGCAAAAATGGCCGCCCCTGAGATGGATGAAAATAAGTGGATTTTGCTGCTTAATTCATATTCCTTAAACTTAATATTAAAGTATTAATCAGAATGCCGACTAGTGAGAGCGGCATACAACTTTATTGTGTAGACCATTTTTGACTTGACTTCCCCTTTAAGTTATTTATACTCGTAAGTAGATTAAAAAAATGTTGCTTAATGTCTGACCATAGAAAAGAATACCAAATGGGAAACACTTCTAAATCTAAACCCATCAGGCTATCCTGTGTCTTGAAACTTTATTTTGTTTCTCAGGTTCTATTAAAGGCGTTTTGTGCATTGAATGTCTACCTCTATATTGAGACTTATCTAAGTAGCACAGTGAATAAATCACATCTGCCTCACATTTTGCAGTTCATAAAAAAATAATTCAGTTGAAAGAAAATCCTCTTTAATTTTGTTCAAAATTGAAAACCATCAAGTGCTCAGTCACACCAAAAGGGTCCTCATTTGCGCACTTCATGATACTCTCTTTATGAAAGGTCCTCAATATCTTTTTTTATGAACATTTGTAAATAAAATGTGATGGGCAGGCAGCACATCTGCCTCACAGGTTGAGGGTTTGAATCTCGTCTTTCGCACATCTCTCCGACAAAGTGATCTTAGCTAGGCTCCAGCTCATCCACGACCACAAGCGCTACAGAAAATAGATAGATGGTCTTGATAAAAGTTTGCTTTGTGTTCAGCCTTGCCCACGTCTGCTTATCCATCAATAACACGAGGTTGACCAGGAGCAAAGAACCGCAGCGAGGCTAAACAACAGAAATGAACTCAGAACTTATTTCCACACCGACGCCAATCGACTGTTTGGACTCCCAGAGGATAGGCTGAGGTTACTGCGTTCATTTAGTCTCCGTCGACAAAGACGATGCCCAAAAGCAACAAGTCGATCGCTCCATCTTTGCTGAACCAAAGCTTAAGGAAACTTGTTTAAAAATGTTACAGTGTGATTTGTGATAGGTATGCGCTGCGTGGTGGGCATCATTTAAGACTTGAGCCACACCCGCAATCTCCAAACTGTGGCCCACCGTCCCTTTTCTGAACGGTACAGAGAATATACTAAAATTGACAGGTGACAAATGACAAATGTTATAAATCATAAAATATTCTGGATTTTATGTTTTATAAAATGTGATTATCCTGTGGCCTGAGGTGTGCTAAGAGTTATTTTTGTCGCAACAACTCGTGTAGAAAGATTATATAAGAATAGTCACCGAGCGCATCTTACAGAGTCAGTCAGAGTAGTTGTAAAAGAAAAAGTCTATCCATCTTTGTGTGCATCGGCATCAATGTAGTTTGTGTTACTCAGTTTAAAACTTTTCTAGATTTGCAAAATGTAAAGATACTAATTCGTGTCATGTCAGCACCAACTTTGGTTCGGGATGTGGAGGTGTTATCCTGTTGCTATTCTTGAGGCATTCAGGGACACTGGTCACCCCAAAATCCTGAAAAGTCCTTTTTGCTTCATCACCTTGCTGTTTTTTTTAACTACATCAAAATGGGCTCGACATAACGACCATTGGTTTGAGGAAAAAAAAAAAAAAAATCAATGTATTTCCTCCGCTGCTTTTAGCGCAGGTGGAATAATTATACTTGTAATATGCGACCCTTACATCCTTCAATTTTTATGTACGCGGCCTTTGGAAGAAAAAGTTTGCACGCCCCTGATCTAGACCCCCCGTGTTAAACGAACGCCCCGTCGTCCCTCGGCCTCACCTGCTCCGAGTCCATGATGTCGGCCAGATCGTTCTCGGACATGTTGAGGATGGAGGCGGCGATGGACTTGGCTTTGATCATGGATTTAGCTGATGGGCCGCCCTTCGCCGCAACAGCGCCGGCTCGCCTCAACCTCCTCCTCTTCATCAGCTGCTGCTTGACCTCGTGCACGTCGAACAGCATTTCACTGGCCAGGGCCTGCAGGGGGGGGGGGGAGGAATACAAGTGAGAAGAACATGACGAAACGGAGACGGAGAAGAAGTGTGAGGGACGGCCGTGCCCTGGCAGATGAATAAATGAAACTGATCAAGCATGCGCCAGAGCGGCTTAGTACATTATGGAGGAATATTGAGTTTGACACACTCAGATTCTCTCCGGTTTTTGCCGCGCGCTCCCTTGAAGGGATGCGGTCCTGAGGGTACGTTGCCCCGTCGATTGAAAAGCTGCGGGAACGAGGCTTTGATATGGAATGCACCTCGAGTTTTGGCTAAAATCTCCACAGACAAGGAATCATTCATCAGAGGCAGAACAGGCAGAGGGGGGCTCGTGAAAGATACAGCCATTCATTTATTTATTTGCTTTCTGAAGGTCTCGCGGCACAACAGGGCAGCATAACACGGTTAATAATTAAGCTTGCGAGGGGCCGCTTGAAAATGGTGCCCGGGTGGATGGCAAAGCGAGGTGAGCAAAGGCCCGGGATGGCGCGGCTGCCGGGGCGCTAAATGGGAGCGTGTACGCTAAATACGGAGAGACAATTAAATGTTAAAACTGCCACTGTACACGAGCAAGTCAATAAAGCAAACTCCCCTTTGCTTCATTTTCAGCTTATTGATCGAGGCAATAATCTTCCGTATCATTCCCCTGCAAGCCTGCCGAAAAGCTGACCTTGGAATAGATGGTCAGACGAGGGGAGCTAGGGATGGCTCCCGCTCTCATTGCGTGCAAACAAATAAACAAAAAGAACTGGACAACTTGCTCACGGAGCAAGGGACGGTGGGGAAAAAAAATAAAATAAAACGTACAAGCGCAAGCTTGATGAAGATTTTTCAAGCGTGGCAACGTCTATTGCTCTCGTAGTTGTACACTGGTGGCGTTAATAAAGCTGCTGTGTGAAGTTAGGTTTTGTTTGTTAGCAGGAATAACTACATAAGGACAAAAACAACAATCAGAGTAGGGAAGTGATGGAATTTAAGTGTTTGGAAACAAAAAGTGTACTGACTGAAATAGTGGAAAATACTGTCATACAAAAAATAAGTCATTTGTGCTCTACGGTTTCATAATTCTGCTTGATAGTTACATTAGCTACCATGAAAGATGAAAGGCATTACGGCGTAGGGTAGAGGCTTCTAAATAATGGCCCGGGGAACATCCAAGGGATTATTATTTTTTTTTTTTATGGAACCCAACACATACATTCATAATTAGGTAATAAAATGGTAATAAAGTGGTTTTTTTTTTTAAATCAAATTAAAAATGTACACATCACGCATTTAAAAGTTAGGTCTACTCGAAAATTGTCTTTACAATAATATTTTCCACGCTGCCCCACTCGTCCACAGTATTCTGATTCATATTGCATTTAGGGAATATGAATTAAGCAGCAAAATATATTCACGGCTCACAATTTTTCAGAGTGTGCTCATGAGATGTTCTCAAGATGAGCCATGACCGGGCATTACCGAAATCCTGAGCAACTATGGCCCAATCGCAATCTTGTGCCTCTCAATTGGGCCTTCCCGAGAGTGAGTAGGGTGTCCTAATTCTCAAACGTGGTGTTGCCCCGCCACTTCTGCAGTCTTATTCACGCATCCACGACCCGGAAGCGCATTTCCCACAATTCCTTCATTGAGGATTTGACCAAAATAGCGGGAAACTGGCGACGTTCTGAGTTCCTTTGTCTAAAAATGTTTTATCAGGAGAAAATATCAAATTATCACATTCTTAGACTTTGTTGATTTCCATTGATGTATTAAAGACACCGACGTATTTTTAAAGTCACCGGCGTATTTTGTCCTAGTTAATTTGGCGCTTGCGACCTTCTGCGCATGCGCCGCAGATCGTGCAGGAGCCGCAAAGAGTACAAATGACGACGCCAGATGGCCCACAGACTGGAAGACCGAGCCTGGGTGCCATCATGCCTAAAACGGGTGCCACCATGCTTGATGACGCCGGGGCATAAATCCATGACGTCACACGCACTAAGCACCCAAGATGGATAAAAACAGGTAGATTTTGCTGAATTAATCTTTAGCAAACACAATATTAATTACATCACCGTTAGGATTAATGACTAGTTTGATTTGACTTTACCTTGAAAAAATTTGTAAAAATGTATTTGTATTATTTCCACGTTATGTTTATATTAGTTTTATATTCAATAGCCATTTTCCATGCAGCTTGTCCTCTTTAGGGTGACGAGGGAGCTGGAGCCTAACAGAGCTGACTTGGGGTGAGAGGCGTGCACACCCCTTGACTTGATCTGAATTGGTTGCCACTCAATCACAGGTCAACCAGCATCCCGGAACAGATCGTGTTCGACTTTCCGTAGCAAGCAGAATACGACTAACTCATAACCGTCGTCCATTTGATCTGATAAACGACTGCTGCTCGAGCTGGTTTTGATGATAAAAGCGCGCGTTTACCCTTAAGGAATACATAGCTCATTACCTAACAGCCACAGATCCTGTTCTTTTATTTACGGCCTAATAGATATTCACTGTCACTAGTCGAGGGTTACATTTAATTGACCTAAACCCTGCATGAGGAATAATCCGGAAAGGAGATTAGGAAGGGAATTCATCAGACGTTCTGAGCTCTGGGAGGAACGACTGAACACACACGCGCGCACAGTAGGTGTTGCGTGTGTGTGTAGTGCGTACTTGAGTCGGCGTGTTTGTTGAGAACTCTCAACCGGGCTAGCAGCACAATTGCTCTAGCCAGAGGGCCAATTTAGACGAGGCGAGGATTAAGGCATAGCAATGGGGATCAAATGAGCAGCTAAAAAGACATCTTCAATAATAACTAGCTCCTTCTGAACCTTTTCACACACGTACTCGAGGGCAGAAAGGGCCGTTGATGAGCAATTGTTCATTTGGCATAAAAAAAAAAGGCATTCTAGGAAGAGCATTGCCATGGATAAATAAAGTGTTTTGACACATTTTACTTACCCAAATGCCAATTTTACTTTTACTCTGAAAGAAGGACAATGAAGTGAAACTTCTGTGCACTTGGCCACTGCGTACAGGCGACTTTTTAGCAGTTTTGCCAGCCTGAGGCGTACGCAGGGGCCAAAAGGGTCTGCAAGCCCATAATAATAATTAAAAAAAACAAAAAACTGCGTAGACATTCAGCCACAACAGGCTCACAAAGACACCGAGACAACACGTATACACACACGGACACCCCCTCCAGCCGTGATCAATACACGACAAGAGTATATCTCCTCCGGACGTTAGGCAGCCCAATCAAAGGGCTGGCTGTTCTTATAGGGGATCACAGGAGCCAGGGGCAGACAAACAATGATGTGAATCCTCAACATAACAACAACAACACGACGGCCCCACCCTGCCTCAGGTTATGGGAACACGGAGGCATCGACTGGATATCAATACATCTTTGCTTGCGTGAATTAAAATAATGCATCTTTTGTGTACAGGAGTATGTGCAATAGATCTCATGCGTGTGTGTTTTTAGCATATGGCTGTCTTGTGTAAAGTTCCTGGTACTGGGGGGAAAAAAAAAAATCAATGCGCATTTGTGCAGACAACCCCACAGTACCACTAAACTACTCTCAGATTAATCAATGAATTCATTTTATTCCCACTCTATGTTGGGATACTGTCACGCTTTTACTAAAATAGTTGGCCATACAACGAAATGTCCAACCTTTATAAAGTTGTTTTTTTTGTTAAGGCAGGCTGGGAAAAATTAATCTTGAATAAACTGCACGTTTATTCAGAACACTTCTACACAAATAACCACTGTACTACTGTCACAATTTTGTTTTCATTATTGTTGTAATCAAAAATGATGACTTGTGTTTGCAGCACAATTGTTCGGTAAAGGTCAAAATGTTTAGTCAGTTAACAACTCGAACTAAAGTACCATAAATGAATAAACTGTTTTTAAAATGAAATCCCGGTTCATTGGCCTTTATATTAGAGTAAGCCGAATTTATAAGACCAGCATCTGTATGCATAATAAGTCTGATAGTTAATTGAAGTACATTTCAATTTCTTGTTTTTAAGTACATTGGAAGACGAGCTTAAGAAAAAAAAAACCAATCACACATTTAACTGACTAGTCAAAATTGTTCAGCCCTACAAACCACCGCTCACCATAACTGGCAACAACACAGAGAGAGCCAGAGTCAGACTCTTTGATTTGGGGCCTTGCAAACGTAGACAGTCCCAATGTTTACCATCCCACACAATCTGGATTTGAATCATCGATTGTGAGGAAGACACGTTGGGTACACTGAGCACAGCAACGTGATGAACATGGGTCGACTGATGCTAACAAAAAAAAAACATATTTACTAAATAAAGTACAAAAGGGCTTGAGTTTTTAACTTGAATCCACAAATGCCATAGATAGCCTCGGGTTTTACCAGCCCCAATTCTGACACCATATTCCACTTAACCATGAGAAGTGCCCTGAATGAAAACAATTGAGAAATACTGACATAGAGTAAAGAAATGAGCAGTACTTATTGGTGGAAAGGGAGATGAATAAATCTAGTCAATAGCAATGCAATGTAATCACCTGGGAAAGAAGGGAGGAGATAAAACATGCCCTTTATCCAGTGAAAATCCAAAGGGCCATGGCAAACCGCCACCAAACTCTGCGCATGATTTATGTATGTGCAGAAATAGACTCTGCTATCTCCGCCAGGCCTCTTCCTTCTTTGACAGACAGGTGTCAGCAGAGCAGAGCTGCGGGACACTCTTTATCGCTTTCGCTTCTATTTGCCAGATACATAAACACACCACCACATGATGGATCACATCTCCACAAAAACAACCATGCCAATTCCCTCTAACCACTCATTTATCTACCTGTGATGGCCTTTATCTCTTTATACCCATGAAAAACAGGCATAATGACATCAATCTTCTATTTTTTTTTTTTTCTTGTCGGTGAAAAGAATTTGCTGGCCCGGGACGGTGATTTAAGATGAGTTCGATGATTCAATGCTGCACCCCGCCGCCTTTTGATCAAGCGGAGCCTTTAAGCGGAGCACCTTGATGAAAGAGCGAAGCTGCTCCAGCTGGGAGGAGGCCTGGCCGAGCTGCCTCTGAAGCCCGTCCAACGCTTGGGAGCGCTGCTGGGTCAGCCGCTCCGTTTGCTCAGTGGCGCTCTGCTCCAGAGCGGCCAAGGCCTGCTCGCTGGCTCCCACGCGAGCCTGGAGGGCTTGAATGCGCTGCTCCTGCACACAAACACAACATTGCGCAGAGATGGTGAGCGATGTACAAAAGAAAGGAGGGAACGTCTATCTGCGCAAGAAATCAGAGCAGAGTAGATCAATCGGAGACACAGTGGC
This sequence comes from Idiotropiscis lumnitzeri, assembly GCF_059441095.1. NCBI lineage: Eukaryota > Metazoa > Chordata > Actinopteri > Syngnathiformes > Syngnathidae > Idiotropiscis > Idiotropiscis lumnitzeri. The sequence goes on from NC_142398.1 coordinate 9,060,993, forward strand.
AAGACCGAGTATGTGAATCCTTTGGAATGACCAGAATTTTGACCAGAGTGTGTGATTTATTTTTCTCCACTTAATTGTTGTCCTGTTACATCATCTATCCTCTGTTGAGCTTCAACAAGGAGTCAGACGTTTTCCTGCAAAATGTCCCGATAAACTTTTTTCATTCACAATAGCAATCCGTCCAAGACCCTGAATTCGTAAAACCCGCTAATCCACCATACTTTCCAGTTGGGATGAAATTTAGTTTGTGTGCTCTGCCATTTTTTTTCCACACACAAAGTGCTGTTTGTTCCTTCCAAACAACTCCACATTGGTTTCATCTGCCCTCAAAGTAGTTTGCCAATCGCCCTGTGGAACATCCAGGCGCTTTTTGAAAACTTTAAACTCGTGGCAGTGACTTCCTCCAGATATATCTATTCTTGATGTGTCACCTAGTGATAGATTATCGGCCGGGCCGATCATGGGGGTCGATATTTGGCATTTTGCTGATAATCGGCATCTGTCTTTTTAATAACTTTCAAGGCTGATAAATTAAAAGCTACTTTACTTTGTCTCGCTGCAGCACACTTCTTGCTCTCTCGACTGTGCTTGTGGCCTTGCCTGCAGAAGCAGATTGGCCAGCCCACAGCATCATCTGACTGCTTCCTTGTGCAGTGGGTGCCAGCCAATCAGCAGTAAGCTGCCTGTTTACTTTTTCACCTCAAGTCACATGCACTACAACAGACTTTGCCGAAATCGTAATAAATATCAGTCTATTACAACTCACAACTAATAGAAAACTATTTTCCGTAGTAAACTTTAAAGAGATTTTTGTTTTCATTGAACTGTAAGACATGCAGCTGAGCCCGGCAGCTCCGAGCACTTTTTGTTAGACTTTTAAAACGTCTATTTTCTAAGATCTAAAATAGCTTTAACATGTTGGGAATCACTAAAGTTGTTTAATAAACATGTGCTAAAGGCATTTAACTATGAGTTAAGTTTTGGAGTTTTTATTTTTTTTAAATTTGACACCATTTCCCCCTTTTTTCAACCAATGAATATCAGCTTGAAATATCGATTATCGGCCTCCATGACCACTAATAATCGTTATCTGTATCGGCTTTGAAAAAAGCATATCGGTCTATCACCAGTGTCAACAGAAATGGTTAAGCTATGTGTGTATCACCTCTGTTAAGAGCAATAAAAGTTCAAGCTTGTTCCACACCTAACTGTGTCCGGTCAGTGGTGTAACATTAGCATGCGCCAGAGAGTTCTGTTAGCCTTTAGCCGACACTTTTGGATTCTTCTTCACCTCACTGAACATTTTTTATCACCTGGTTTTGCATGCATCTTTAAAGAACTGCTAATCCTAGTAACAGTAGCAAATCGTAATGAAAATTGCATAGTTATAGTATACTGTCCAACCTTTTTTTCCACGTCATCCTTCAGTTTGGCACAGGTAACCTCATGCTGGGTTTTCTCCGTGGTTGCAACGCTCAGTCTCCTCTTGAGGGATTCAACAAAGGCCTTTCTGTTGGAAGCTTCGTCTAATAAGCACTTGACCTGTGAGTGCAGAACGATGACACCATTTTTTTTTTTTTTTAAGCAAGTACAACCAATGATGCAGTAAATAGGACTTTCGAATGGCTTTTGCCTGCAAGCTACACATGATGTTCTGCTGTTCACTTTAATGAAGTAAGCGTGCAAATGACACCACGCCGCTATGAGCATCACACCGGCCAGTTGTAATCTGATATTCTCTTAGTGTGGAAGACATGGGATGACTCATGCGAGCTGCATTGCGTCGGCCAGAACGGACATATCAGTCAGGTAAATGACATCATCACTGCTGCATTTGGCCGCAGATCAGCTGTGTGCTCACGGCGCAACCATCTGTATTTTCATTCCAGGGATAGGAGAAATTTACCATTTTAAGACATCATGAAATCATGCGTTGAGATTTGGCCATGTAACTGTAACCAAACATTGTCTAAACTTGTGAAATTTTGGAGTTTGACCAAAATGCTCAGGAAGCCTTAAATGGCACAAAATCCCCTTTTCTGCACAAAACACCAACTAGTGATTTGAATGAAAATATTTTGCCCTCATTACCGTTCTGAAAAAGCAAAGCCATTTTAACAAAACAAATTTTGCAGTTCAGTTTTGCCCCCTTTCTACAAGCTGCCTTCTTCAGGCCGGCTGGCGACATCGCTATCGCAGCCCAGGGGCGTAGCTAATCATTTGGGAGCTCACGGCCAACTCCAGCAAACAGACTGACCATAGTACACGTGGACTGATTATCTTTGAGTTGTTACTTTGGAAAATGACGATCAACAATTTTTGCCCATTTTCTGACACGCTACGGACCAAATCACTAACTCAAACATGAATCGTTTATCAAAAAGGCGTGGAAACCTTTTTTTTGTTTTAATTCATCAATTAATCCACAATAATGGACAGATGAATAAATTATTCAGATAATTGTTAGTGGCAGCATTGCTCATGATTATAGAGTAATTGTGCAATTTAACGGTACGCATAATTCTTTTCATTCTCTTAGATAATATACTCAAATAACCGCCCTCTGGTAATGCTCCTGATATGCAATAATTTTAAAAATATGACATTTCTGTCAAAACGTTCTGGAAGTGAATTTCCAGAGTTTGGCAGGTCTGCAATTTCACCCCGCGGTGCACAATAAGAAGTGTGAAAAGGCCTTTAAAGTCACGAGTTAATTTATTTATTTTATTTTTTTTTAAAGCCAGTCACTAGAAGGGTTGGAAAAAAGATAAATATTGCAACTAAATTACTAAGTTGGCAAAACTGACTGCATTAAATGCAGAAATTCTATGCGCGATTAGTGTAAGCAATGCATGTCAGAAAGGATGCGCTTCGAGCTACAGAAGCCACAAAAAAAAAAAAAAACTAAACAAAAAAAGAATAACAAAAAAAAAAAACATCCTGACAAACTAAAATTAACCGATAAGATTGACTGTTATTATGTGAATTGTCTAGCCCTAAAACAGATTAAGGACAATGTGGGATATTTTTAACTTGCATATGCCCCAATCATTTGCAGGGATTTCGGGGTGAATATTTGGTCTGGAGGGAGTCTCAGAGTCTGCATGCAAACTTACATCTGTGAGTCATATGCAATAACCACTAGGTCACCGCGCTGAAAAATCCAATTCATCTCAAAGGCAGATTTTGTCAACGAAGAGCAAAAAAACCTTCAATATTACTATGCGTTATTTTAGCTTTGTGATCCATTTAGAGCACCTTCTTCTCCAGCTCCTCCACCTGCCCACGATAACTTTTCTCCATCTCCTGCAAAAACTTGAGCCTCGTCTTCAGATCTTCCACCAGCTGCCTCTTCATGGTCACGTCTCGCTCGGCGTGGCTCGCTCTGCACACACATTACCGCAAGGACAGTAAAGGACAAGATCATACTTTTGACTAGAAATGTGACAAGATGTCACAAGAAACTGTCCGTCAAAATGCTGAGTTTAGTTGAGTATGATGCATTTGGGCATGTACGCTCGTATAATATTGTGGTGCATTCATGATAGAAATATTTATTTACAGATACAGGGCACAGGTGGCAATCAATCAGGGGTCACTTGTTTATTTTTATTGTTTGGTCATGTGACATTCACAAGCCGAGCCTTTCGGCACAGCGATGACATTTACGGTTGACAAGTGGCAAAATGGCCAAAGTATGAGATGGATAAAACGGGTGGACTATGATGCTTAATATCAATCAGAATAATGTTTAGATTGATCATGTAAAGAAAATTTAAAGAGCGAAAAAGAAAGCTCATTGGTGAGAAGAGCAGTACACGCAGGTGATGCACTTCAGAAATCATTTGCTTTTTTTGTGAAATTTATCAGTTATGGATGATTTAGAGGCATTTGAATTGCTTATTACATTTTTATTTATTCATTTTTCTTCCAGACAGATGGCGATCGCTTGTCATGTTGCTAATTTGACTTCTGAGGCTGATCTAATGCATGCATTTTGCCAGCCATATGAAAAAGAAACTTTGACATTTGACTGTGGTAGTACACAAGATGTTTTAGAATTAAGTGCTAAGGAATTGTATTCTGATTTGTCAAGAAATGTGTCACAGTTGTATTCTGTTGCAGTTCTTGGCAAGGTGGAACTCAGAAGCAGCTATGTCAGAAAAAGTGTGCAATGATGTGCTTAATGCCCTGAAAAACGGCTCATTTAGGTAAACCCATGAAGAGGAACATATTTAAGATTCTACATCATCAACCACACCTAAAAGCAAGCTTGTAGCATCAAACCAGAAAGTGGTCCAGCACAAGGCCACCGTTGGGTTCATCTTTCATATTTTCATCAAATAGGAAGAAATTACATGAAGTGTCAAAACCTTGATTCTGACAGCAGACTTGATCTTAAGGCATTATTAAAGCAACAACAGTGACTGTGCACCTTGAGTTAATGAGAGACATGGCCAACTCTCACTTCTGGTATTGGGCACACACATATAATCTAATCTCGTTGCACACTTGAGTACAATGACAATAAAGGGATTTCTATAATATCTTGTATGTAGCATCCCCGTGCTCTGAGCAATGCAGACGCGCTGGGCTGACAAATTGACAAATACTATTTTTGTACTTTATATGACTGAGATATTAAATGCCAACAAAACACATTCAAAACACGTTTGATCAAGCACACACACATACACACACACTTGCGCAAGCATATGCACAATGCTAATGCAACGCTGGCAGGCACCAAGTCCCTAAGTAGTGCAGGCATGACAGTTCATTATGACAACTAAATACGCACGCACTGAGAGGTGCTGAATTGAAGTCGCATTCCATCAGGCGCATATTAAATCAAGTGCACTGTGGAGGAACATGAAGTGTGACTGCCAGCCGCCCTTCCATCCGCTTGTTGACAAACAGCTTTTTGAATCGGCAGCGACACCGCTTGGCAGACACTAATCAATGAATGTAAATGTTTAAATTATGACCCGAAGTGCACCAGTCATGTACAAGAGCGCTTCAGTGGGAGGTCTTGGTATGGATGACAGAAAATATTTGTATGCTGACGATAATCCCCTTCAGACGCGTGTGGCCCGTTCTGCACCAGCTGTGTCATTCAGACAAAATGCATCTCATGTCACTTTGCATTTCAATTACCGGCCTTTTGTGACATGTTCGAGTTTTCAGTATTCTGGTGCGGTATACTAGCTTAGACATAAATACTTGATAAGCCACACGGTATTTATATATATATATATATATATATATATATATCTAATCTCGTTGCACACTTGAGTACAATGACAATAAAGGGATTTCTATTTCTATTTCTATATAAATCCGCAGGCATCACATATCTGTAAAATGGGTGTTCCGATTCAACGTAATTTCACCAGCTTGGAATAGATAACGTCACAAGTAAACAGTTGATAAAAAATCTTCAGTCGGCATGTCATATAAGCCTGCCACCTGTGTCTAAAACGTGGGGCAGCACACCTGGAAAAGTGCCCTGGTAGAGGCCAGCACCAAAAGTCACAGTGTACTAATAAGATCTAGACGTGTGAATATGTGGGGTAGAGTGAATTGCTTGTATTTTCCCGCTTCATTTCATTTGTACTTATTAGAAATGATTTTTTTTTTTTTGCGTCCAATTAGAGAGTGCCCATGTACCACACTTTGAGAATCACAGTCATACGGTAGCTGACATGGCATGACTCCTTCTTATGACTTGCTCCAAGTCAGTCCTTGGATCATTCACAAGCTTGAAAATTACATTGCTGAATAGACGATATGTTGCAATAATTTTTGGGGCATTTCAGAAGCGCTAACATCAGCAAAAAGTTCTCCTTGCATCCTCTCATTTTGCCAGCGGCACCGCTTCGCAAGTAATGTCAAACGCGCTATTTAAAACCGCAAAATAAGCCAGAGAATTGGTCTCTGATTGGATATTACTGATGTGAATGAGAATAGTCAGGGCGTGCGGAGGTCTTCCACTCAGTGGCGTTTTATTTTAAATGGGCACACGCCATCAGCACATGTTCAAGTTTTGAAGCTATTTACTATGGCTGTCTATAGTTTGGGGGATTGGAAACATACAGAATAAGGAGGCAGCTTGTGGGATAGAGTGACTCGTAACCTCCCCTTACACTGGCCGTGACTTGTGTTTTTCAGCTAAACACATGATGCAACGCTTGAGCAAATGCTTTCGTGTAAGTAAATGTCCCCGTCTCCCTGGGTGGACGAGTGCCCGAGGGCACACCGGCTGAATAAATGTGAGCTTGCTTGTCCTATTGGAGTGGCATTAAATTAAATAAGAGTGGAGTCTGGCCCGAGGACGTTGGGTGGTGGTGGGGCGGTGGAGAGTGGTGCTCACTGGTTCCCCCTATGGATTTGGCCATTAATGAGAAAACCCATATTGAACCTTTCAGATGACTGTCTGGTGTTGACTTAAAGATGAAGAGCGGCAATAAGGGCCCCGGTAGGCTCCCTCTGCCCCGACGCTAATGGCAATTAGATGGACAACATTTATTTTAGATGTTCCCTTCTTGCGCGGCCCAAAAAGAATAGCGGATGAAAAAGAATGAGGGATATATACGCTGCCTCGTCTCCAGTGTGTGATCTGTATTTATGAGTGTTAGCAGACGGCAGAGCGGGAAAACTACGGCTCTGATCACTCGTCGCGTTTGTTCCCTTTGTTCTCGCGCTTGTTGCGGCAATATTGTTCATCAAACATGCGCGCATTGTAATGATAACAGCGGAGAGCGCGCACGTGCTTTTCCAGCCGTGTTCAGAACGGTGCGGACACTTGATGTGGCTGATAGACAACAGGGCGGAAAGATGAAAGCCGCACCTTCATAAATAAAGCAGCGCCACAGCGCCGGATATTGACTGAGGACATGCCGGTGTACTTTGAAATTCTTTTTTTTTTTTTGTGCTCCCCTCTTCTTTAAGTCGAGGCAGCTCGGTCCCCGTGTGTGCGCTGGGATGTATATTTCAGAGATGTCTAGACATGGTCTTTCATTCCGAGAAGAGGCGTCCCTACATAGAAGCAAACGGAGCGGTGGGCACTTTGGGTTTCTGGCGCGTGTGTCGTGGAAACTGAGCGCAGGGGATGTTTCGCTCTATCTGTGCTGTGATCCGCCCGGCGCTTTGGTCACATCCAAACACAACACACCCACTGCGATTGTACACATGCCCTGGATGCATTATTGAGGGGCGGCGGGCACACGACACAGCATGCCTGACAAAGAGGAAGGAAGCGGCAGAGAGGAAGCAATGCCCTTTGTAGCGCCCGTAGAGATGAAACCTGAGAGCACTGTGATGATGTAGCGGAAGCTTGGTTATACGGTTTGAAATTCTACAGACATTTGGTGATAGAAATTTAGCATGTGGCTTAGTGGTTAGCAAGACTGCCTCACAGAGCTGAGATCCCGGGTCGAAATCTTAAACCATGTGCTCACGTAAGTGTAAATGTTTTGTCATTGACATTATATTGTGGCATGCGATTGGCTAGTAATCAGTCCAAGGCGGAACCTCACTGCTCTTGCAAAAAAATTCAAGACTAATTTAGAGCTAAATGACTTCTAAACAATCCAGTTGAGATCTTTGGCGTTTACGACGGCAACTTCACAAGATTCTACCTACCCACTATTATTACAATGAAAATACAAACAAAACTGTGGCTTTAAACAACAACATCTCAACTTTTCACATTTCATGAAACAATGATACGTAAACAAGCGGACTGCACTTAAACACTGAACGTATCTGGACACAAATACAAAATAAAGGCTACTGACAAAAAAAAAAAAAATAAATATTGGCCCCTTTGTGATTTAAAAAATTCATTCTACCACTTTGCACTGATGATTTGATTTGAATTAATTATACAATCCCCAATCCAGAGTGTAACTCACTTCTCTTGCCAAAAATCAAAGATACAGGTGTCTTATTCTAACTTTTGTCGTGGACCACGTAGTAGTTTTGTATTCCTTCAGAGGGCTGTTATGACTCAAACTGAAACAAATTGATGGATCCACAGAAAACAAAGTTCAATGCAAAACAATTAACGAGTGTTTAATTTCTCAAGATGATTAAAAGTAAAGACAATTAATTTTAAAACAGATTTCGGCAATTAAAGAAAAGTACAGATGTTTTACTCGAGCAAGCCACTTAAAAAATTTAAATTGCCACCTGTGTACAAAATGTGAGTGTAAATGCTTGTTTTAATCTTGATACTTGGAGAGCTGCGTATTTTTTGTACCCGTACTTCTTGCACTAAGTTTGAGAACCACTGATTTTCTGATTTAGACATGTAAAACTATGAACTAGTTGCCAGCCAATTGAGGCAGCACATATAGAAAAGCAACAACAATCACATTCGCACCTAATGTCTATGGACAATGCTTTCAATGAAGTGAACATGCATGTTTTTGGAAAGAAGTGGTACCTGGAGAAAACTCTCACCAAGGACTCCCCTATACTTGTTTCTAGTATCACCATAAGAGTACTGTAGTTTGTTTTTTTCAAAAAGATAATAGCAGATGCCTCTTAATACGTTTGTGTGAAAAAAAAAAATCCAGGGATGTTCGATACCAAAGGCCCGAGTACTCACATCAAATATGTATTTGCGACAAGAAAAACTGTTTGCAACCTATACGGAAGTCTCACAACAAAGAAAAAAACAAACAAACATCTGTTACATTTGCAAACACTCAGAGGCCTTCGCCCCTCAGTGAGATACCAATTGATGGGATTTATTCTTGCACAAACCAATCACACGTCCACAAGCATTCCAGAACAGAATGTATTCAACCTCTGAAGTTTCACTGTATACGCCGATGACAAGGCACGTGAAATGTTTATAGCAATACATTAAAAAGTAGGCACTGTGTCAGGTGCCACAGTGTGTGCGCGCGCCATCTAACTCATTAGGGCTCGCGGCCCACAGGCAAAGAGTGATGCTGTGTGGGTTTTAGTGTCACGGGCCAAAACGGCGCCTCCCGCGGCACACAATCGATCGATGGACTGCTTTGATCAGCACTCTACATCAGCTACCCGCATAAACAACACCGGCACTACATGACACATACGGACACACGCGCACGCGCTAATTTTAGCCGCTTGCATTCGCTTGCTCATATATGAATAATGGTGTGAAGGCTGACAGATAAGCAATACGCAAATAATATAAAAACATTGCTTGATATGTTCAAATTGAATAACACAACAAAATCTGAATCCAATTTAAATGATACATTGTATTTAACATTTCCTTTATTGAAAAAAGTTAATACGTACTTTGAAAATAGTAATAATTTAACTGTTGTGCTGTGGGTCTTACTCAACTTCAGCCAGAGTACCAGGAGTCCATACACAGGTATTCTTTTAAATTTAGACTAAAATTTAATGGATGACACCAGAAAAATGTTGAAAAACTGTATTGCACACTGTAATATGATACACAGACATACACAAAGGATTATTGGCTGCCCTCTCCCCTCACTGTCGGACGTCTACACCGCCCGGTGCCTCAGCAGGGCTCTCAACATCGTCAAAGACAATACCCACCCTAACTCACACCTGTTGGACCTGATGCCCTCTGGCAGGCGCTACAGGTGCATCAAATCAAGGACCAATAGACTGAGAAACAGTTTCTTTCCAAGAGCCATCTCCATTCTAAACTCTCACACACACACACACGACCACTCGTACCTTGCAGAACAGCAACGTGATGTGTTTTTATATACCCTATTCAGTATTATTTTCCATTGCACTAACTATTCTCTTATTTATCTAATTTATATATTTTATTATTGTTGTATTGCACTGGAGAGGGGAGCTCTCTAATCTCGTTGCACACTTGAGTACAATGACAATAAAGGGATTTCTGATTCTGATTTAAATAATGTATTTAACAAATGAGCAAAAACAATATTTTTTGCCATTTATTATAGCTTAATGCATTTTTTAATAACATGTATTTATTTATTATATGCATATATAACATTATTTAATAATATCTTCATAATTTATGAACATAAAATTTGATTTTTACATTTACATGCATCTTTTTATGATATTTTTCCACAAACAAAACTGGTATTTTGTTATAATATTATAATAGAATAAACAGTACACTACATTAGACTGCTGTGACATTAATCCATATTGCTGACAGCCAGTAGCGAATATTTAAATTGCATCAGGGAATTGTTATACATGGTGATAAATTAACGCTGGTGTCATTTCTTTCTTTGGCATTTCTCAACATTCATTGCAATTAGTGTGTGTGTGTGTGTATATATATATATATATATATATATATATATATATATATATATATATATATATATATATATATGTGTGTATATATACATATATATATATATATATATACATATATATATATATATATATATATACACATCTATTTTTTTCCCTACAGACGAGCAGTGTGAAGGAGCGTGTGTCTGTGTGCTGCCACATGGTGGAATCAAACACTGCAGATTAGAGCTGCGGGAAGGGGGAGCTGGCAGCATGGAGCGTAAGAGACAAAGACGGGAGAGGGGAGGGTGCGGGATGAAGAAGGGAGAGCAAGAAAAGAAGACGAAAAACCAAACACATAGAAGTGACTAACTTGTCCTGCAACTGGCGGAGCTTGTCCTCCTTCTGCTGCACTTGGCCTCGCAGGGCTTTGTTAGCCGCCACCTGCCTCGTGACCTCCGCACTTGTACTCTAGTGGGGGAGGGAAGAAGCGGAAGACATTGTGAGTGTGTGTGCGTGCGTTAATGTGTCTCAGTGCGTGCTGTATATGGCGGAGGTTGGGGTTGATGAGGGGGTCTCACGACACGGCTGATGACAGGTCAGCCGCAGCATGCCTCCTCATTATAGTTACAGCGGGCGGGGTAGGGGTGCTAAAAGAGGTTAAGAGGAAAGTGTAGTTTTCCAAGTGCATGAGATAAAGAGGGTCGCTTGGAAACACTCAATCAAATGCTCAACATACATGATAAGGTGTTGCATATTATTTTTGTTATTCATTTAGCAAAACTCTTGGAGGACTTTAAATGGCCCCCGGTAAAAGAATTAATAATTAAAAAAACAAAAAACCACACACACACACACAAAACATTTATTTTATAAACACTAAATGTGTATATTTATATGCCTCTTTCGGGAACCCCTCACCTGTCATCTTCCCCAGCAAGTGAAGACCATTGATTATTTGGTGGCAGGCCACAAGGCCTCCTGGGTGGGGTCAGGCCCTGTTGGTGTGTTTGGAGCCTCTAGCTCTCCTGATGGAACTGCTGTGGGGTAGGTAACAGTGGCAGCGTATGCTGCTGGGCAATTTGTGGGTGCGGTTTTTGGTTTGATCATATTGTAAACTACAAGAATGGTTGTATTCGGAAGTTTTAAAAGCCGTCACTTGTGAAAGCCTCACTATCTCGCACGTTTTTGATAACACGTGCATCACCATGGCCTCTTCTCAGCGCTGTACCCTCCACTTTTTTTTTTTTTAAACTGTCACCTGACATGAGTTCCTGTGCTGAGTTTCATGACGGCTACAATCTGCTCCATGACATTGACGAGCTCTGCGAGGTATAGCAGGGATAACTCTCATCCCTGTGCCATGTGGGCACCTGTCTCTCCTGTTATTCATTCTGTGAAGGGCGCAGCTTACGATCAAATGGTTAAAAAAAAATGCTAATTTGTGTTGAAACTACATTCAATTGCAAGTAATATGTGCATAACAAAAAGTATACTGAATGATCCTTTCCCGACTCCATCTTTTTTTTTTTTAAACAATTTGAATGTGAAGCCTTGAATATGGTGCAGAAACATCAAGGTCTAAGTAGTTTCACAACTTTTTCTTGCTTGGAGCGATTCCGATTGACTAAACCTGGGGCACGTAATACCTTGAACATTGGAACTAGCTTTCAAACCAATTGAATGACTTTCTTTGAACTTTTCAGGGGGTACTTGATTTCCATGCTGTTCCCAATGGCCATGACAATCACATTTCAGGTCACCTAACCAGGATTTTCAAGTGCCCCCCCAAAAAAAAAAAAAAAAAAAAAAATGCAAATGGTAGTCATGGTGCAGATGACAACTCTAGTGGAAACAAAATATTTGGAACAGCTTTAAATTTGATGTAGTGTAGTGTAGTACATGACAGTAAATCACAACCACGCAAACGACCATAAAGATAAAGTGACATTAAAAGTGAGCTCCTTTCTAATGGCACAATTTTAACACTGTATTTCAAGTGGGAGGGGTGTACCTAATGAAGCGTCCGGTGAGTGGACTGACCTTGACTTTGGCTTGCAGTTGTTTGACCTCGGCCTCCAGAGCCTGGCAGGAGCACTCGACTGTGCGACGGGGGAAAGTGCTTTGTCTCCACTGCTCCAGCTCCATCTCCAGAACCTTCTTCTGCTGCTCCAGACCCACCAACTCAGACGTCAGCTTCTACAGGGTGACCAGGAAACGGAGTTGATGGTGTCATGACAGTAACATTTGCAACACAAATTGTGCCTATTAATAACAGCTGAATGAACAAAATCACTATACATACTATGTGGAGTAGAAAAAAGTTACAAAAGGAGATGCCAGACATACAGTGGACTCCATCTATGTGCATGGGATAAGGACAAAGCCAGGTGGCGATGAGCAAATTTCTGCCAATCTTTGATGCCTCATGCAAAAATGTGTTGAAATAAAAATACTTCCTTCTGAGCATCTCCAAGCACCAGACCACCACTAGTCTACATACATTGAAATGACAGGTGGTGAGAGGAGGACTGGGCTATTTTGAGATAAAGAGATCAACTTTGTTACTGTGTGCTTGTGTTTTGTGTTATTGTAAGAAGGTATTTAGCAAGTCATGTAGTGTTCTGATTAGTTGATTCTCCAAGAATGGGGGCAACAACCCTGGCAGATAACTAGATTAATGACAAAAATGTCCTGTTCAATATGGAAGACGTACCCCAATATACTTCATTTTAATCCATTTTTCATCCATTTAAATAAATAATGATCCACTGTCCTGACTCAACAACAAAGGGTTTGAAGCAAGCAAAAGAATTGAACACATACTGCAATTTTTTTTCCAGCGCAAAGGGCTTTCTTGCATAAAATATTGACATTCAAGGATGACACAAAACTGCTGAACAAAAACCAACATTAAGTGTGAGGACAATTTGTTTTACATTTTTTTTCACTAAATCAACTGACTTGAAATGTTATTATTAAGGTACTATGTTTGTCCTGCATATCATTACAAATATGCAAAACGTTATTAGACCGCGTGTTGTAATTTAGGGAAAAATCCATCTGCCATTGAGTGGTGATTGGTGATATTACAAATGAGAAACTCAGCCAGGCCCAGCATATTTTTAGTTTAGCACCCACTGACTCTCATATTCACAGATTTTTTTTGTCTTTAAAAAAAACAAAACTTTTTCACATTTTGGCTTGTCTCTGTTTTTCTTCCAGGATTGAACTTGAAATTGACCATGAAGTTTCTTAAGAAGTACATCAGAAATTCTCAAATTTCCCCATTGTGGGACTAATAAAGGACATCTTATCTTATCTTATCTTAGAATTAAAATACTGGATCATGAAGGCTTTCAGCTGTTTCTTCACGGTTAAATTAAGAGCGCCAAATGATATTAGGTACGTATTGATGCTTGTAAACATCACCGTTGACGCTTTTAACCAACTATGTTATAGCAATATGAAAATGATGAATGCCTAATGGCACAAAAAGGAGACCCGATACATGAAGATTTATGACACACATACATACACTTGAAACCACAGATTCCCTCAGGTTGTCTCTCTGCTCTACATGTACTGAGATTATTGATATTTGCTTGCTGGCTGACACCTTTTAATAGAATCACTCTTGTTCTAGGTTTCCAGCGGTCTATCGAAGACATGTGTACCGAGAGGTGGGGGAAAAAGTGATGGAGAGGGCTTGGCAGCGCTGCGGGAATTAGGAGTGGCATTGATGACACTTCCTGTAACACAGGCTTTGATTTCACCAGGCCATTTTCAGCCCCTTGGTGAGAGGTGACACTGACATGGACTGATGACACACTGGCGGTCCATTAGGCTGGAAAAGACAGGACACCTCTCATGACTAACGTGGCTCAGAATGACAGCCAGTCATGTGCGAGATAAATAAGGGAGGACAGGTTGCAGAAATAGCCACATGTTCAGGACTGCCTGTCAATATTTGAAGCCACAGGCAACGCGGGAATTTATTCATTTTGGGGCCGGAACAATAACGAAATATTTTTACTGAAAAACTCCATTCCTTTTCATGCAACATTTAAATTCTACTAATAAGTAGGAAGTTTTTTTTTTTTTTTTGGGGAGGGGGGGGGGCAAATAGGGCATCCTTAAATCCTGGGATAATCCCACCACTTTACATGAAAGAGGAGGGTAAGACACTCCAGGCTTAAAAAGATAAGGCAGGTAAAAACACGTGCAACGTCACAAAAACGACGATGGTGGAGCCGAGTAATCCGCACGAACAAGGAATTGATCTTGTATATGCATGACAGAAACATTTCGTCAGAAGGACGGGATTTTGTTTTTTGCCACTTTTTTTTATATTTTTTTTTTTTAAACCTTCTTATTCCACCTTAAATAATTCCAGCTCACTCTTACTTGGAAAATGTACAGTCTTGTGAAGTTTGTTTTTAGCATAAGTGTTAAAAAAAGAACAACACAAGCCATTTTTGTGATTATTAGACAACCGTAATTTATCCCGCCGAACAAAGCAATTGCAGATTTTTGGTCCAGGTCTTGTATAGGACAGTATAATAAGTCACAAGAAAAAGCAACTAGAAATACATGGTTACAAAGGACAACAACGCATTCTACTAAGTGACCTATAATTGTTCATGTGGTCAAACGTAACATGGGCGAAGGGCAAGGAGGGAGAACTTAGGGTCAACAGCAATGGTTTACTATTAGGAGGTCTGTAACTTTTTACAATACATGGTTCAAGTGATTTTTTTTTACGACATTCTGCTCACTCGAAAACCTTCTTGAAATGTTTTTGCAAAAAAGTGAAATAAACAGAGCTCTGCTAAATCTTGCTATCGGACTGCTAAGAGTTGTCCAGCATACCGTTGTGAAAACCGACACAAACAGGTTCCTGTGAAAGTGTCATAGTACTTCTCACATGATGTCCCCTGCAGAGGCTGTCTTAAGCCAATTACACGCGACCGACTGCAACAGACCCAAAGTCCATCACCTCTTGCCCTTTCTGGGGAGGGCAACAAGACCCAGCTTGGTCCAACTCAGTCGGCTCCAACTTTTGTGGCAGAGTGGCATTAATACTGCAAGAGTAAAGAGGAAGCAAACAAGACAACAACGCCTCTCTGACTACACCAGTGTGTTTGTGTGTGTGTAGGTAGTTCACTTGTGAGGTTGGACTTGGCAATCAGATGCCTCGGCGGGAGCACACAGGGGCCACATCCCAGGTAGCATCACTGTAAGGTCAGTACTACGACCCGTGCATGAGTCCACTGTACTGTAAGAGCACCGAGTGAACATGCAGACCTACTGACACCTAATCAGGCGGTTTCCTCCGCCGGCAATTGCCGTGTTGGAATCCACCATAGACGATTCTGTGGCCTGTCAGATTAATGACCATGTCTGTCTGGCTCTCTCTCACTGAACGTGTTCAGGTGAGAACAAGCTACATCTGACACGATTACTATGGTGCTATTTGATCAACGTTAAAAGGACTTCTAGATTACTTTTTGTATACAAATAGTTATCTCTTGAGAGATGGCGCCCCTCATGTGTTTCCAAAAATGGGTTTATGAGTGTTCAATTCGGAAATTGGCGGGATTGTGACGTAATGAGGTTGATTTACATTCAGTGGATATATCGTATATCGTAACGAGTCTACACACTCAAGCTGAAATGTCAGGTATTTGTGAAAAATGTTAAGTAATTTCAAAACTTTTCTCACCATCAATGTGACCTATAAGATGTACAACTCAACTGAAATGAAAATTTATGTTCGAGGCGCTCGTAATTTTTGTTTTGTTTTCACCTCAAACATCTGAACATCGTTTTTTTTTTCTTCTGGAAAATACCCACAATAATGAAAATATGATTTGGATGGCAAAATAATGAATTTCCAATGAACCACCAGTGTAACCATTTTACATTTGACAAACTTTACAATGTATTCACACCCAATTTAGTAGTAGTATTTAGTCGTGTGTGTGCATGAATGTGCGCATGCGTGTGTATGTTCGTACATTTTCCTCGTTTGTGACACTCTTTGTAATAGATTTAAAGTGGAAAACTCTTGGATCATCACAGGATGTTTGTTATGGTTTTATTTTCAAGTGCCCGCAATATTTTAGGAGCTAAATATTTTGTGACGTACGGTGAGTGCCACCAAAAGGGATCCAATGATGCCATTTGCTGCCTCAGTTAATCTTTTTTTTTCTCACAACTATTCTGGCTGAATGAACGATCAAACCAGAGATCATTTTGAAAGAAAATAGCATGATGTAACATTGTTGCAACATGGCGTGATTTTGTGGGGATCATTTTTCCACAGAAATGTTAGTACAGACTCCCTTTGGAATAAACGCAAGAAGGGGGAAAGCTTGAAAATGTTGACCTCAACTGGACAATACAACAGCCAACTATACGCTCTCATTTGCTGACTCCCATGTCAGTCACCAGGCCAAGGCCTACCATAAATGCCAAACACATTCAAAGTCGCAAACATAGTGTGGCATGGGCGGATGGCGATAAGAATTGCACCTTAGCCATAGTTTGTTGTTGAATAACGCAAAATAAATGTTTATTGGATCACTAAATCAATTAATGGGACAACAATAGAATAATCAATTCCAAAAATATTTAATAGCTGCTCCCCTGCTATTAACTGCAGATTTCAGCTATATCGCGAGGAATTCTGAAAAAAAAAAAAATCTGCATGCAGCAGGTCCTCAATAACTGAACCATAGGAAAACATGTAATTGATTAAGTAGGAGTGCATGCCAGAAATACAAACTTGTGTCTGTATGGGCACGCTGGTGGACATGTTTGGAGAAGTAAAGTGAAGTGACAGATGGCTGTTAAAACATTGATCAGGACGAGACAACAAGTTGAGTCACAGGAGGTGCGATGGAGCGGCAACGCTGAGGCTTTGCTTGTCAATCCAACTCATCAAGCACCACGACGTGCTACTGGGCGCTCTCAGCCCCGCAGCAAATAAATATATAACACGCACAAAAAGAGAACGGAACTAACTTCTACATTCTTTACAGCCTGAGTTACCTGCGTGAGCTGCTTGCTGCTGCCCAGTTTTTCGGAAAGGGAGTTGACCTGTGCCGTAATCTTCTTATTGGCGATCCGCAGCTTTCGGGCTGAGAGTGCAGCGGCTTTTTTGGCACGACGCAGTACTTCCACGTGCCGCTGAAGGGACTCGACGCGATGTTGCAGGGAAGAAGAGGAGGAGGAAGAGGAAGCTTTTATTAGCAGCCACTTCTTCTTCTCGCCTCTTGTCCCGCACTTGTGCCATTTGTTGTCTAAAAAGAGGAAACGGACACGTGACATTGAAAAGCGCACATGGGAACACCACATACATTGTAATTACTGAATTTTGGCAAATAGCGGAGAGTTGACTTAAAGAGGCACCCCGCAAGATTTTGCGCCACAAAATCTTTGCAATATCCTTTTCATTTGACCATTTATAACTCACACATCTTAAAAAAAGCAGATTAAGACTTCAGCTGTTCACAATGGGCATTCGTGAAAGCCTCTGGAAAATAATGAGATGGGATTTGGGCTTGAAAAGTGACACACAAATGGCTGTCTTTCGACTCCAGAGGTAAGAAGTGATGATGTTGTAATTTAGAATATGCATTGTGCATGTGAAGGAAGAGTGTGGAATTTCATTTTTTGATTGCAGGTGGCAGTAACGATTGGGGAGGGGCGATTTTTGGGGCAGTTGTCACGAGGAGGCACAACTTTATTTGCACAAACAATTTTAAAAAGCTGTAAACACCTGTTATTAAAAAAACACAAAAAAAAAGCAATGTGATTTTTTTTCCATTATTTATATTACGATAAAGGTTTTAAGACTTTAATACACTACAGACTATGATCCCAAAACAGTTTGATATTTTTCAAACTCAACTTTAGTGGAAGTTATGGAGAGTCTTCACCTGATGTGCACCTATACAATCATGTATCGGGAATTTTTTTAAGCGCTCAAATAATCTCTAAGTTATTTTTTCTAGAATTTGAAATAATTGTGTGCAGTTTGTGGTATATTCACAGTTTAAACAATTAACAACACAGGTCAACAACAATTTTAATCAGAGATATCTTTATGTGTCCCAAAACATATTTTTGACGCATTCAAAGCTATAGCTATGACGTTTCAGAAAAAAATCCACCTATTGCTGAACCTAGACCAGAATTCAGAAATATTACTCATTACTATTCAATATTATATTATAATTATTATAATGAAAATGTGATACGCTACAAAAGAAAACAAACCAAAAAAAAACATTGCTTGGTCCCCATGAGCGGATTACGTCAATAAGATGCAGTTTTGGTTTCTCGGCAGGGCAAACTCCGATAAAACTCCAATCAATTAATAAAAGACAGATATTGTAAATAAACTGAGGATTACAGTACTATCACTTCTTGAGCTCTTGTATTAGATCTCAATAGATTGTGCTTGTGTAGCTAATGCCGGTATGGAAAGTGGGTGAGCACTCGGAGATTCAAGTCATTTTAAAGGGTCACTTTTTGGGGTCGTTTTGGTTAAGTGTGACTTGCAAAGGTTAACTACCTTGATCGGCAAAATCAAGATGCTTCTCTCTCGAATCGGCTGCCGCCGCCAGCATTCGTGCGTCTGCATTTGTCTGACACCTGTCGAACTAAAAGCACAAGAGCAGTCAAGAGACAGGGATGAAAAGCAAGCGCATAATCTAACACAAGCGGTTGACATGTTGCGCTTCCCGCAACGCGGCTCATAACGACACCATGATCACAGGCCGCTCTCGGTTTAACACGACAAGACAAATCACCCGCTGCTTTAATAATTCACCTGAGCGAGCTCGTCCGACTTTCGGAGCCAACGTCGCTCAGTGATATTAGCCGTGACGGGAGCTTGCGGAGGACGCCTTTGTTCAATCACTGTCTCCGAGTCCTGATGCGCTCCTACAGTATGACATGTCTCAGTGCAGTCATTTGCGCGTATGTGTGACATCTCCCGAGCGCAAGATCGTTTGTAGTGACATCAAAGAGGCAAGCTCCTCCGAAGATCCCCCCCCCCCGGCCCCCCTCCACTCTGCTCCCTCACTAACTCCTCTCTGTTTGCTTCCTGTGACGGTCAGGTATGATTTCATCAGCGGCACGTTTGATCAAACCAAGCCGCGCTTAGGCGACAGGAGATGAACTGTTAAAGACCAAAGCTCGTTGTAGAAGGTGATGGGAGTCATGCTGCAAATCAGCTTGGGAGGAGCTGCGGGCACAGTTAGTGAAGCTGGAACCAAGGGAACAAGTTCCACTGTGCGCTACCTATTTGCTTCCACACGGGTGTACTCGCTATTGCCACTCTTTCTATTGGAAAGCCAGTTGACGATGGTCCCATCTTTTTTAATTGAACTTTAATTTCTCCTCTAACCTTAATTTTCTCTCTTCCCTACACGAGAGGGATTGCAGATGTAACTTAGCAACAATGCTATATACCCTGGCACAAAGCATCTCCACTCTTGAGTTTGTTCTCTGTTGTCCCAGACAAATAGACAATTAACAGAAATCCACATTGAACATTGCGGTTATAAACAACATGCGTTTTGAGAAGGTCATCAAGCATTACAAGAAGGTTGTTGTTTTTTTCTGCAATAAAAATTGGAAGATGGCCAACTCTACTAAATTTCAGTTTTCCTCCGGCTCTGAAAGTTCCAACATCTGAAAAACTGTGATTGTCTGACCAGTGTTGCGTTGGTTAGGCGCCATTCTTTACCACAATTACGGATTAATGCGGTATGACAGGGGTGTCAAACTCGATTTTATGGCCAGGCCACATCGTAGTTATGGTTCACCTAAAAAGGCAGTTATGACCGTGAACCCATATAAATGATGATCACCTTGCGTTATCACATACACACAACAAATTGATGGAAAGCCGGGTTTGAAATTAGCAGCAGGTAAGTAATTGTTTGTTCAACAATTTATTTTAATACGGGAGGATGGCAATATCTCATATCTCAATGTTGTTAAAAGTGAAGAAAATGTGCTGGGAAGTTGACGTACATGATTTGCCCTTCGGGGGCCACATAAAATGAGGTGGGGGGCCAGATCTGGCCCCTGGGCCTTGAGCTTGACACCAATGAGGAAAAAGTCACTGCTAAACAGTCAAATAATAATTGCTGTTTCTAAAGCACATCAGATTCACTCTGAGCTTTTGGCTTTTCAGAGCTGTCTTGAAAAATGAGTGACAATTTTCCAAGGCAAGGTGGTGATGAGTGCAGGTGAAACAGAGCATTACAGGCACTCAAAAAGTTATAGTTCATGTTATTGATGAGATGTGCTTATTTGCCATGTCTGAAAATAGAAAGCCTGAGGAAATGGAGTGGACCGCTGAAGGTGACGGTTCAGGACAGGACATGGAGGCAAAGCGAGGCTATTCAGAAGTACCGTGTTAAAGAGAAAGTCAAGTCAAAAAATGTCTTTACAATATGCTCACTAGTCTAAACACTGATTCTCATTAATGCATTTGTGGAATCTGAATTGAGCAGAAACATCCACCAGCTTTCAACAATTTCACAGAGTGGCCATTTTGCCTGGTACTGCCACGTGCTGTCGACTGAAAATGACGTCATAGTGGTTCAGGACTTAGCTTGTGAACCCTTACCTGAGCTCTTAGTCACTATGATGTCATCTCCAGATGCCATATTAGTGTAAAGAAAAGGTTAACTCCCGTTTTAAAACAAAACCGACCCAGAAAAAAAATTAGGAAGACAGAAATGGGGAAAACAATGACACAAATGAATGATTTGACTTTGCAGGGACTTAAAAACAGCACGTGTTTATGTGGACACGGCCAATCGGCTCAACGACTATACCTCTCTACCTGTCAAAGTAAAAGAAGTTCATTCTTTCCCTTTGTGAATTCACTCCTTTGCAGGAGTCTCTGTCAGGGGTTTTGCGGTTACCATGTTCTACAGTGAAGACATTTGACGGACATGAGAGCACCAAGCGGCCTATAAGGCCTGGAGAGACGGGAAGCCTTTGCGAACAAAGGTGCAAAGAAAGTGGTTGGTTTAAAATTTTAGAACGTTGACATGGAGCGACCGATGCAACTAATCCTGTAAGGTTCAGCCAAAAAATGCACAGCTCATCAATGTTCCTTCATTTCTTGCTCAAAATAATTCAAGGAGGGAGGACTTGGGATAAACAGCAATGGTTTACGATTAGGAGGTCTGTAACGTTTTCTCTCTTTTTACTCGACATGGTTCAAGTGATTTTTTTTTTTTTAACACTTTGCTCGGTCAAAAACCTTTTTGAAATGCTTTAAGCCACACACCTCTTCAACAATCCAATAGAATTAGCGTAGGACTGTGACCGGCACCACAACCCCAACCCTGACCAAAAAACTGAAATAAACAGAGCTGAGATAATGAATGGCTGGAAGCAGAGGTTAGTGCGAAGCTACATTGATGTTGTTACGTTAACAGCCTTTTAAAAACTTAATCTAATCAGCTTTCCAAAATTTGACAAGAGTTTGCATTTGGGCTGTATGATAAATCAATATCAATCTCAATCGTGATAGACACGTGATCAATATCAATAGAAAACACATTTGATCAAATGTTCGATTAAAAAAAAAATCTGGAAGAAGAAGCCCCCACATTACGACATATTCAAGGGTTCAGAGTCTTTTGAGCGCATTTAATTTCTCTTTCTGCCAACTCGCTGGCAGGGTTTATGGAGGACACATGAGCCTGGAAGAAAAAGGAGATCAACCCTCAGCCTCGCGGCCTACCTTGGTTCAGCTAAGTACACCGTCTTGCTACTTTTCATGCTCGCTTGAGCTTTGGCCACTTTTTTTTTTTTTTTTTTGTGGCAATTCAAAGTTTGTATCACAGTTACACAATGTGGCGAGGTCGCAAATTATTGCCAATTAAGATGCACATTAGCTTTCACCGCTCTAAAAATGTATCATGTCATATCTAGTTGTGGATGAAATAGCAAAGCTTGTAGCGATTAAATGTTTCGTCAATATATTACAGAAAAAAAAAGAACATCATGTACTGTAAGGAAAGGGGGGAAAATAGGTCAAAATAAAATTAGCTAAAATAGCTAAACCCAACCTTTTTTCTCAATTTTAAATAAAAATTGACTGATATGAAATACTTCATATCATATTTTTTGCCCATATTGCCCAGGCCTAGTTGGCAAATCCTGGCATCAAAACCCTCCTGTCCCCACAAATTCTCAAATAAATCCCGTCAGTCATCCATCAGCTACGTTGAATTTATAATGCCGAAGGTTTTTATTACGCTATGCACCCCCTTCTGACTACACGACAGAGTTGCCACTCGCCTAACACCGGAAGAAAACACACACAAAACGTAAAATAGCCTTGTCCAAACTTTTAAGACTTGCACCCCTTTGCAATATTCATATCAGACCATCATTACACTTTTAATTTTGTGTAGCACAACAGCGTTAATTGAGGAAACGTAGACCGTTAATTGTGAAAACTATGCTGATCTTATAGATATGCACCTGACAGCTGAGGTGATTTATCATAGATGGGCTGCAGCACTAAATGGGATACATTGCATCCATGTTAAACTCCAAAACAGCAGGGTAGGCTCACCTTCCTCTTCTTCTGTGTGTGAGGCGTTGTCCCAGAGGGCGCGCTGTTGAGGCTGTCTGAGTATTCCTCACTGTCGCTGCGGAGAAAGTTGAAGTTCATTACAGTCCGAATTGACTCCAAGCTTGTCTGTGTACCACCCTTGGACCAAAAATCCAATTTGCCTTTTATGGTTGATTTAGTTGACTTCAAGCAAAATATGTGCATTTCAAGCTCTCCTCCTACCTTTTAACAGAAAATCAATGCCCCATCCAATTTCTAAGCAGGAAGTGTAAATGTGGGTGTAAATTAAGTGGAAAAAGTGTGGCGTCTGTTGCCGACAGTGAATGCATCAACATGTATGAGAGCGGCTGTGGCCTTCATTAGCCCGCCAACGTGTGACAGACGTGTGCGAGAGGCACGGCTGAGCAGAAGCAAACCAGGTTGCGTCTGATGGACAGCAATGGTAAGGGCTCTCTCTGAGACACACAAACACACGCACGTTTATTGACAGTGACCTTTGACGTGAAGGTGGAAACCAGTGACATTTACGCCGGTGGGTTTATTAAGGTGGAGCAAGGGGAAAGGCAGCAGAGGGAGAGACCACAGTAAAGGGATCTAACAGGAACATGACAAGGCCGGAGGCTAGTTAGGGTTAAAACTGGTCAGGAGGGAGTTCAGATGGACCAGCGCGGGTGCTCGTGTAGAGCTGGGCTGCCTGCAAGCTCCACCATTGCCGGTTTGACATCATATCAAAATGTCATTAAAAAAAAATCAAATAAATAAATAAATAAATAAAAATAAAAAAAGCAAAAAACTTGCCCCTTGTTTGTGGCAACAGCATTTAGGTGGGTAAAGAAAATCACATCTCATAGTGGAGATATTTAAAGGCGAACGCTGAAAGACCCTTTAAAGTGAATTCAGAGATTTGTTTGTAAATATGTTATACATGCTCCAAGATCATCATGTCAACATGGGCAAAGACTGATCATATTGACGTACTTCATTGTGAAGACAGCGTTGAACTGTTTTTTAATTATATATTTTTTTATTTTTTTGGGGGGGGCCATGGCTAAAACAGTGTCCAGTCATGCACTTCAAAATGAGTAGCATCTACCCCACTATAAAAGAACTTGAGTGCATTCCCTCGCATCAGGTTATGTGTTATCATCGCTAGTTACTTATTACGATGCTCAAGGGTCTTAACTGGTGGCTAGCGCCTCTTGTCGCTACATGGAAAGTCCCACAATGACCAGATGGGATTTATATATGACCGAATGATTTTTCACAAATTTGAAGATTCGTTTTACATGCTTGGCAATTTGTTTTAATCATTCAAATTTGGCAACGCTATTCTCTGAGGTGTGTCAAATTCAAAAGACATTTATTTTCTCTTTAATCACTCCTGTTTAATCACTCCTGTCTAAGTACATCACATTCAAAAGTAAATGGCGCAATAAAGGTTATGCGTGTTGCTTAAATTATCAACCGCAGCGAATATTTACTGTGACGACCAGCTTGACATTGCTTTCATTACTCAATGGTGAACTATATTTACTGCCTTTCATTCAAATATTCACTATAATAAGGCAGTAAGAACCGGACTCTGTAAAGTGATGACCTCTAAAACAGCCTCCCCATCTCAGCAAAGATTTTTTTTGTATACTTACAGATACATGTTGACTCTGTTTTTATACACCAGAAATAGTTATGATCAATTTGTAGATTATATAACTTTTAAAAAGTATTTTAATGTGAGCCCAGTTCTTCAGACTTTAGACTAGTTGAGAATCAATCAACAGCGCCTCAAAATGCAGTGCACTCCATTTCGCCTCAATTGCTTCAAGAAACCAATTGATTGTTTTTGATCCACTAAGCAATTGTTAATGCCCATCTCGATTCCATAACAAGCTGATTCCTCTTATTCTGTCCCGACCTCAAGCAATGAAATTGCTGATGTGGTTAAACTAGTCAACTGCCTCCAGCTGTTTAAAACTTGAGAGACATGGAGCAGGAGAGCCAGAGGATGAAAACAAATACGTGTCAGCATCTTTTAGCAGGCCTGACACCTTTGTCACATTTTAGGTTAAACTTCTTCAGGCAGAAGTACGGCATTGCCCGACATATCGCTGAGGCAGGCCGCAGCGAGATGAGAAGCTAACAAATGAGTCGACAGGTGCCTTAAATAAGACGACATCTCAGTTTAGACACCATCTCTGCAAATCCACTCAGATCCTTCCTTGCAGGTAAAGCGTCTATTAGATGGCTGCTTATTAGCCACATGGAGGGCATTAGGAAAGCCGGGGCATTGCTGCACCCAGTCGCCACTAAACTGCCTCAAGTGGGCCGAGGTGGATTACGGTCTGATGAATTAGTCGGCAAGGAGGCAGGGCTGAGCGCAAGGGAGCGTTCATGGGGAGAGGGAGTGGGAGACGAGGGGGAGGGTGGGACTAAATATCAGCAATAGCTCCGAGTGTTTGAAATCAAATCATTCCGACCATCACTCAATAAACGGCTCAGTGGCTTTTTTGCATAAAACATACATGAAATAATTACTGTCGATGGGTCTTAATTTAGAGGGTGTTAAACAGCTTGTAGACATCTGGTACAGAGCCGAGTAGGGTCATTCAAAATTTATCCAGATAAATTAAAGCAAGTCGAGAAGTGTGTGTGTGTGTCAGTGTTTGGTAGGAATAGAGAGAGAGTGGCAAAGACACATTTGTGAATTGACACGACAAGAGAAGCAACACAACGAGGCACGGGGCGAGGTTCGCTGCATGTATGGTGGGTGGTTTAGTGCTTGCAGGGGGATCCTTAGAGCTGTCAAGGGTGGGTAGTGGGCTGAGCGGGTGTTAGTGAATATGCAAAGGACCAGTATATTAAATCAAACTGCCAAACTGTCAATTCCAGGGCCGCATTACTCGTGCATGAAAATGGCACCGCTGAAAGGTATCAAGACTTTGGCGGCCCCCTTATCCCAGGGCTTTTCTGGCACCGCTTCAACTTTGTACACAGAGACTTCTAATTTTGCATGCAAATTTCAGTCAATAAGCTCCGAGCAAGCCGTCCCAGGACACTTGACGGGATCTGACAGTGGTTCCCCCCACCGCCTCTCACTGTCTCTCTATCATTCCTGCTTGTATTCCTCGTTGGCTCCTGAATACCAACTAGACGAGGATGAAATTCAATCACCCATTTGCTTATACTTTGCATATGCACGTTGTCCCCTCGATGCTCCGTGGCCCGCCAGCCCACTCTAAACACCTAAAAATAATGAGCTTGTGCGAGTGTGCGTGTGTATCATTACCTTGCTGCGCTCATGTCCTCCCACTCGTCCTTCGAGGGACTGGGGCTACGGCCTTGCCGGCTGATGGCTTGATTGGGGATGACGGTTAGGTGGCTGCGCTGGCGTAATGAACCCCTGAGCCTAATTGTTTTCAACCCAGTCTTGCCGCTGACGTTGCCAGTGATCACACTCGGCCGCGCTGGTCCCGCCGCACGTTTCCTGTAGAAGTCCCTGGCAGCCCTGAGAACGCCAAACTCCTGCCTCAGCTTCAGGAGTCGCCGATGGAGTTCTGTGGTCTCTTTGTGAGAGGCGGCCAGTCGGGATTGGAGAGCTGCGACCTCGCCGCGATGCCGTTCCCCCTGGGCCGAGGCCTGGGCCTGGGCCTCCGCATGGGCTGTCTGTAGGCGGACAGCTTCCTGGGTTTGCAGATGATCCAGCGAGTCTTGGAGTCGGCGGCAGTCGCGGACCAGGTCTTCGTTGGCCTCAAGGAGTTGCTGCTTCTCTTCTCTCAGGAGTTCCATCTCACCCTCCAGGGACATCATTCTCCACTCCAGCTGCTCAATCTTGGGGAATCAAGGAATTGAAACCTCATTGGTATAACTGAGTTTTGCACATCTGCCAAAATGGTAAAAGTCCTTTAGATATATTAACTGAAATTGAAAAAAGATCGAAAAGACCACTGCGCAATGACGTCACAAACGTAATTGAATCTCTAGATATTTCAGCTCAATGAGCATCGATAGGATGAACTCTACAAGTATGTTTTGCCGTGCATTTTCTGAGTCCAACACAAAAGTGTACCCGTGTTGGAAAAGAGGTCAAACTGTGATGACCTTGTGGCCAAAGTGATGGTTGATTTTCTGCCCTGGCTAAAAATTGGCAACATTTCTGCTCGACAGGTTCTCTTCATTTTGATATTTGATTCATTGTACATTGTAAAAAAATAAACGACAAAGTGATAGAGTTAATGTTATAGTATTCAAATCTTGCGAGCAGTTGTAAAACTGCAAACCACCCTTTCAAATGAACCCAAAGTAGACAAGATTTGGAAGATTTAGGATTTAATGTACTAAGATCCCAATAGCTGCCGCGTGTGTACTCACTTGCTAATCGATTGGATGCTTTTTTGGCATGCATTCGTGGCAACAAGTGTTAAAATGGTGGAGACTGCGACATATAGAAGAGGGTTTTGTGCTTTAGATAGCATTGATTGTTTTCACAAATAAACATTAGGGAGAGCACAGAAAGCGCAAAACAAAGTGATGGAATTGGAAGTGTCAGCGGAAGACAAAGAAACGGAAGAGAAACAGAAAAGAAAGCTATCGTTCAACAATTCTGGACTAGCCAGCAACTACATAAAAGCCACATTTTATTTACTTTTATTGACTACATTTATATGTATTGTAGTTTAATTTGCCCCTAGAACATGTGAATTAGAGGTGTTTGTCCATCTTGTGTAATTTGGATTCAAAACTTGGGACAGCACAAGTAAAAAATATTCTCTGAGAGGTTAGAATCAAATGTTATAGTGTGCTGAAATTAAATGTCTAGATGCAAGCTGCATAATTGTATTACTCAATAGATGAGATCGCACACTGACTTTTATTTTGGGAATTTCAAAAAAAGAAAAGTGCTGGGAGCAATTTGTACCTGCCTTTCAAACAACGTATTTAAGGATTTGTGTTAGGTTTGTGCATGCTAAATTCATCAATATGAAAAATGTTATTACTACAACACTAATAACCAGGAGGCAACTTGGGGTTCAGCGTCTTGCCACCTTTGACAGTGGACAATCAAACCGGAAGTCAAAACCTTTTGTCACTGGATGACACCCTCTACCAACTGCGTCACAGCTGTCCCAATACTACTCCCGTAAGGCACAGAAATGAGCTGCGTGGGCAATTTTGGATGTTCAGCAGGCGCAGGTCAGCTCTGCTTTCACTTCTATTCGTGGGAGCAATCATGTTTGCACCCGTTATTAGGAAATCAGACTTGTAGCCAACCCGAGAAGAGACAATACCACAAAAGCAGACGGTAGATGACAAAGTAGCATTGGAAAATGATTGGACTTTAAAGTTGAGCGACGCAAATTCTTTTTTTTTGATAACTTAATCCAACCTCATGCACTGTCGATTGAATAAAAAAAACAATTTTTAGTTGTCTTGAAGACATGACGATCCACTGACTAGAATGGGACAGGAACAAAAAAAAAAAAAAATCCATCTGCATGTTCAAATCACGCCTGACAGATTACAAGCTAATTTTCTCAGAGCCATTGTGCTGCAAGTATGGCGAAGTCTGTCTTTTTTTTCTGCTGGTGACATAGAACAATTAGTGATGGCATAGCGTTGTACCTTCATAAACGACTGTTCCAATCGCTTCGAGGAAACAGAAAGCCTTTTCGGAGAAGTGCTTTTGACCCGGCGTTCCTCTTCCACTTTGCGAAGCAGTTCTGCACAGGAGAACAAAGATGCTTGTTGTGACACGGTGCGTCAAACTCAGGCGGCTCAGTCAATAGGATGATAAAAAGGGGCTGCATTAAATCAATTAGCACTGCTATTGGTCTAATTTCCTTTGTTGGCACATTCATAAAGAACTTTTTTTTTTCCCCCTTTCCTGCCAGTCAAACCGAAAGAGGGAAGAATTTTCAGACACTTTGCAATAGTCATCTTCATTCTAAATAACAGGAGTGTTTATCTAATAGTCCACAAGGAAATGGGAAAACAATGTTGAAAAAAAGCACACAACATGCAACCTCTCTCAAGGGATCATAAACAAATGCGAGAAGTACTTCAATCTCTGGTGAACACTGCACAGCCTCGGGGCTGCGCGGCTTTGTAGTGCTCAAGATTTCCACAACCGACAGCTTATATGCACAGAGTTACATATTATTTTATAAAGACATTCTCACTATCAATCATGACATATAGACTACTCAATGTAAATAAATAAATAAAGAGAACATATACAACATACAACGCTAACCACACATCCGGGACATCAACCCGTCCGCTGAGGAAGTGATAACGTCTCTCATAAAATCACATGATGAGTTTTTGTTCACAAATGTTCCATTGAGATGATAATGGATTTCATCATTATCGTATAACATAAAATTACACAGATCAACACATTTGTACTGCTACTGCTAATAATAATAAAAATATTTTTTTATGAAATCAGCATCAAAAATGCATTTAGGGACATACAAAGCCAAAGATTTGCTGTTGACCAGTGTAATTGTTGTCGTTGGCAAAATATTGTAATGACATCATCTGAGCTTGCCTGTTCTAGAGCTAGAACAGACACTTATCCCCCTTTTCCACTTGGGTTGGGTATTCAGAAATAATTTCAGTGTGTTAATGATTTGGGTTTGCCATGACTGCTGTAATGCCATTTTGTTCAACATACGAGGATATGCAATCAGAGATTTTCATTGACAATATTTAACTCCGCAACATCTGCAATCTGTGAGATACCAACATGCATTCAGGCATGCATATAAGTGAAACTGAAGTAAATTATGAATTCAAATGGATCAGCTCGTGATCTACTTGTTCAAATTATGTTATGAGTTTCCATGAACAGTTTTGCAGAAGAGCAAACAAGCAAACTGTTGATCTTCTTCTGGTAAAAGAAAATAATTTGTTCTGACATGCACATTTCAGGTCAGTTATCTGGGCACTGTCAAAGACAAAAGAAGGACAAAGTAAAATCGGTTGCTCCCTCGTGTTGCATTGATGCTTTGTCCTGGGAAGTTTGTTACTTCAAATTAGTCGGCTCTTTTGTCTTCCTGGCATGTCACATCCAATCAAAAGGAGCACCCGCTAGGACGGGAGGGCTGCTGCGTTGGTTGGGTATACATGACCAGCACTGGGAGTAAATTATCCACCTCCGACGGATTGGGAGTTGTCACCTCTGCATCACCTTGATAAGAAGACACGATGGCTCCCTAGTCACCCGCTGCTGGAGGAGGTCCTGGCACGGCGGCATACATTAGTGTCCCCTCCCATGTCTGTTCATGGGCTATGGCACAAAGGCCCGCTTCCTTTCATGTGTTGCCCTTCGTTAGAGATAATCCTTGTGTGAACGCCTCAACCCCGCAGCTCTTTGATCAGGTCACAGAGGTTTCACGAGTGAACGTTGTAGTCACTCCCAACTTATTTTCCAGTACCGTTGAGGTGAGCTCCTCACCGCTCCTGACATGCGGGTTACAGTCAAACAGTTCGTGATGCGGCCCACGAGTAATTAGATGAATAATTGAAAAGATTTTGACTCCAAACGTGCCAAAAGTTATCGTATCAGTGGCAGCTGTCACTAAAGGTATTAGTTTAGGAGCATTTGTTTTTTTTTTCCTATTCCATTCTATTACATGCTGTTCCTCCGCATTTCA
Source organism: Idiotropiscis lumnitzeri (assembly GCF_059441095.1). NCBI lineage: Eukaryota > Metazoa > Chordata > Actinopteri > Syngnathiformes > Syngnathidae > Idiotropiscis > Idiotropiscis lumnitzeri. The sequence goes on from NC_142398.1 coordinate 9,091,539, forward strand.
TTGTTGTCACCCATGCTAAAGTACATGGCTTTTTTTAAAGGAGGTTTTGACAATACTAAGTGTAATGTCCTCGCATGTGAGTAAGGAGAGCCACAATCGGACTAAACATCAGGATAACAAACGCAAAAACAAAGGAGCTGTTGTTGGCCACAGCTCACACCAAGACACTCACATGCAGACTCGTGGATCTCACACGCCACCCTACCAAAGCCACATCAAAGTATCCAACACAATTACTACAATGAGTAACAGTATTTCTTTATACATTTTGTGCTAATCACTTTTTTGTTTCAGTGTGTTTCATTAAAACGTTCTTATTATATCTTAATTATATGGCTTCCCTATATTGGCAGATCTTTACCTATTACTGTGGGTCTGTAAGACATCCCTCGTGATAAACTGGGGTTCACTGTACCTCCATATTGGTCGTAGAATTTGGAAACCAAACTAATGCCTCAAAAGTCGCACAAAAACTTGGAAATCAAACTGGCATCTCACTGAAGAATTAAGCATTATCGAAAACTTAAAAAAGTAAAAGCTCTCATCATTTTCTCATTAGAAACCATCCACTCATATTATTAATAAAAAAACAAACCAGATGTAATAGTTATGTACCATATGACACAAAATGTGAAGACATCTTCATCGAGTGATTATTTGTCAGAGAAGATGTAAAATTAGAATGTCCTTTCCGAGAAACTCAATACTTTCACTTCCTGCCTCGAGTGTCAATAGTAAAGGACGCTCCATTTTAATTAGTGCCATCCTTTTAATGAAATGCTAGCACCTCAACCGCCAGACACCATCATTGGTGGTGAGGAAAATTAAAGTGATCCAGGACAGATTTGTTATTGAACTGCTTAATTAAAGCCATGGCGGTTGCGGTGGTCACCGGCTGACAAAAGGCTGCAAACTGAATTAAAAGCGATGTGCTTTTTAAACATCGGGAACGGTTCGTGCTGACAAGATGAACAGTGTTTGATCTAGCAATCAATTAGCAGTGGGGTTGATCAGGTCTTAATTGAGTTGTCCAATTAAGTCCAACGAGAGTCGCTTCGTTAATTCGCCTCGCAAATTGGCATGGATGGGAGTCAAAAGTGCTGTCACGTTTAAAATATAAGATATTGTAATCAGCAGAAGAACTTGGTTTGGTTTGAGCCAAATAACATATTTTGGGCCAGTACATGCAGAAAACAAGCTATTTTGCGAAAATATATATTTTATTCGCAAAAGTGACATTTGCCTCAAACATCTGAACAGCCCGTTTCTTTCTTTCTAAAAATAAGAATCAAGGCTGTCACAAATTGGGCTGAAGGATTTTAGGAAAACATTTTATTGTGATATTTCGGTAAGAAGTCATCTTGCGATTTTGATTTGATTTGCGATTCTCTTCACAATGTACACTGACATTTACAAAAATTCCATCATACTATTAAAAACAATAAACGCTATTACTGTAATAACGCGTGGGCACGAATGATTTTTTGTGAGGGGGCAGTTTCTCAAGTTTTTAAAAACTACTTGCCGTCAAGTATAATTTTGTATTTATTTGCAATTGTGTATATGAAAATGCATTTTATTAAACCCCCAAATGTTTTACATTTCATATTAATGTACATGTTCTTTGGACAAAAATATCATATTAGGTAAAAAAAAAATAATTGTTCCCTAGCAAAGTTGATTAAAATATATCTTTTTTTATTATTGTGTAGAACTCAAAACTCAGTACCCAGTTTTCAAAATAGTGCAACTATTATTGATGAGATTAAATATTTCAGGACATCTTTATCTTTATCTTTAATATACGCTTGACATCTCCAGCTCTTCGTCATGATGATGTCAGCTATTTACGTGTTCTGGTCTGAGAGCGTCAGCTAAATTGCTAATATACCAGTTATCTTATTTTATATCTGGATACGTATTGACTGAAATGTAACATTTCTGTTCATAGCTGCTACATGATGCAACCTATGTATTGTTTATATTTCTTGGAATTGTTTGAAAATGTTATAATATAAGAAAATAATGTGTTGTTTGAGAAAATTGGCAATAAATGTAATATTAAATCGCAAATCATAGCATAACCAGTAATTGTGACATATATCTACCGTATTTTCCGGACTATAACCCGCTAGTTTTTTCCTAGATTTTGAACCATGCGGCAAATACAACGGTACAGCTTTTCTGTGGATTTTTCTTTCACCGGTGGGGCACGCTATAGTTCAGAAAATGCGCAAAAAAAAAAAAAAAAATCTAGATTTTTTTTTCTCTCTTGGGTCTGTTCTGTTTTAATGAGCAAAGTTGTTCCCATGTTAAAATGCACTGTTTTAAGAATCTGTTTGTTTACCTTTATGTGCATTCACAGCACAAAATCATTCTGTACAAGCAGTTAAAAAAACAAACAAATGTTTTTTAACATAGAACACTGCGGCTTATAGCCTGGTGCGACTTGTTTAACTTTCTTTTTTTTTTTTCACTTCCAACTGATGACAATTCATATCAAAGGCTCAAATATTTAAAGGCCATTTATACACTGCACTTGTTTTTCTAGGTGTTCACCGTGGGATACGGCGCAGGTTCACCGGTGTTCCACTGGCGGCTCGCCCTTATTTGGTAGTGGTTGCTTAGCGAGCTACCAGGAAGTAGCATGGATGGATTTCCCACTACTTGGTCTATTGCTATAAGCACTACGCCCGCCCCTCCACTATTAACCTCACAGAAAGGCCGCACCTGAGTTCTACATTTTTAAACTTGAAGCGCAGTGTCACAATGGAAAAGGCCCTTCTTGCGTGTTGCGGCAGCCGCTACATTTTGTTCAAACTTCCTGTCCTCACAGCACAGACACATGGGTACGTTGATGACGGAAAATAACTTTGGAGTAATTTAGGTCTCATCACATTCGGTAATCGTTAGAAATAAGATCAAATCAAAAATGTATAACGATTCACCTTGATGTTCTTCAGTGAGACACAGGTGCAGCTCCTTCACCGTGGCCTGATCCATCGCAGCCTGGACTCGCAGCATGTCCAGTTCCTCTTCTAAGCCGGCCCTGCATTAAGTGACAAAAAGGTGCATTTTGTTTTTTTAATTCCTTCACACTGCATAATGAGACCAATTTGACATTTTCTACAAATATCCCATTACATCCCATTGTGACCTCCATTTATGTTGGAACATTTGCTACTTGTTTCCTTCCGGAATCCCATGCTCCACATTCACCTCCCCACAGAAAAGATGACATGAAGAAATTAATTAAAGTGTGTTTTATTCATTCACATGGAAATCAAAGTGACAAGTGAGATGAAACGCCAAGGTAGGAGGTCGTCGCGCGGTGTGTTTGTGCACAACTCTACAGACAATCTGACTTGGAATGTGTGCCCAATTACCACTCCGCAATTAGCTTGATTCCTGCTAAAGGCTAATTACGCAGAGCCCTTCTGGAGACTTTGCACTTTCAAGTTATTATTAGGACACCAAGTGAACGTCTCGTGAGGTTACACACACGGACCCGCTGAGACGAGCACACCTGAAGAACACACACCTCTTATCCCTCCCCTTTGCTGCACAGTGGAACGGCAGAAAAAAGCTCCTGCTAGCAGAGTGGCATTCTACCGTCTGTTAACCTCATTTGCAGAGACAAAAAAAAAAAAAAAACACACACACACAAAAAAAAAAAAAGACAAATGCATGAGCCACTCTGTGGAGTTAAAGAGGTCACTTGTGTGAGCGCGAACAACGCCAATCACAATGGCAATTAACTAACGAGACGACTTTAATTTTACGGGAGATGTTTTTCCTGCCAAATGTCAGGAAAATGACCTGGGGAAAAGTTATAGCCACTGCACAGGGAAGGGAAATAATTAGCTTTTTAGCCCTCACAGTCCAGTAAACGCCTGGCCTAATGGCTGACCGCAGCTTAAATAAGTACACAAATGACTCTCCCTGAGGGGTGGGGGTGAGGAAGCAGATGGATATGTGTCGCTCCTTTATGGATTTTCCTCCATAAATGAACTCAAGTCGATGAGGCACCAGCGCTGCCTCCTGTGTCCCGCCCGTTAATGGGACAAATGAGCTGAAATATGCAGTAAGTGGAAGATGCCTGTCCGAGCTCATGTTTCTCTTGTATGCACGTCAAGATGCCGGTGTTATTGATGCCAAAGCCAAAATCACATGCAAAACGTTCAATTTTGTTAAAGGGTAAGCGTGTTTGCGTGATGAAGAGAGGATTGAATTGCAGATATGGACTTTGTTGGCTGAGAGCCTCCCGTCTCACTTGAAATCTGGAGTTGGAAACCAAGAACATTCTTCCCCAGGAATCCTTTATTAGCATGCTGTGCAACTAATGGATCGAACACGCCGTACATTGAGAAACCAACCCAAGGCGATCACAGAAGCTACAAAGGCTGCACTGAACGTGCATAAGTAAATCTAGACCGTTTTCTTGACGTCTGATTATTGTCGACATTCAGACGGACCACAAAATTCCACATTCAGCTTTTCCTCTCGTCTTAATGGTAATGAAAACCGTACTTTGCATTGGTTCCGCAGTAGAGGTGCTGAGTTGAGCGGTGGCTAATTTGCAGGAGACAGGTCCTTCACGTTTTAGGCTGTAAAACACCGTCTTGAACAAAGTTTTTTTTTTTCTTATTTATAATAATTTTCATTTGAAAAGGAAGTACTTTGAGCCTGGGGTGTTAGCTTCCAATACGCATTTATACTTTTTGTATTCTTGACACTCTTTTACACAGAAAAACAGTCAAAACAGAGCAGGAAAAGAACATATTGCCTTTATTTTTACAACCAAACCCAGGGAAGGTGAGTAATGCCACAACTGTGGGTGCATGTGTGTGCTTTTCCACTTGGTGGGAGACGTGAGCGCAATTCGCGAATCTGCTGTCTAGCCATTGACTTTGGAAACAGCTGTCATTCGGCAGACCAGGACACTGGAGGATACAGTAATCTCCCGCGTATTTACAGTTCACGTTTATTTGTGTGGAAATTGTGTTCTTCCCAAGATGCCACCAATGTCCTGTAAAAATAGGATAATAATAATAATCTGGAAGTGACACAGCTGGACAGAGAGACATGCTTGAAATGACCCCTTTTCATAGTTTGCTGTTCAAGAAGTCCTTTTTTTGTGGCTTTTCTCTGGAGAACCAGTCTTAAGATTTTCATAGAAAAACTCTGCGGTTTCAGAAGCCACAAAATGCCTCCACAACCCTTTCTAAAGGGAAAGTATAAATTGGTGTCAAGGAAGTTAGTTGAAGCCATACATCAGAATTTATTCCGATCGGCCATTTACATGTTCACTACGTTAATCAGATCAGGCGTGTTGCAGTCACATGAGACGTGGATTTCGATGGAAAGGTCACTGGATTTCTCAAGATGGACTTCATTGGTTTATTTAGCACAACGGCGAGGAAGTAACGTATTTGCCGGGCAATAAGGTGCACCTGCATATAAGCCGCAGTTTTCTATGTTGAAAAAAATTTGTTCTTTACGGCATTTCCAGAACGATTTTGTACTGTGAATGCAAATAAAGGTATATAAACAGATTGTTAAAACAGTGCATTTTAAGACGGCAACAATTTTGCTAATTAAAACAGAACAGACCCAAGAGGAAAAATGTCATGACCCGTGTCTGCCACGTCAGTGTTTTTGTTGTTATTTTCTTCCCTCCTTCCTGCCATGTGCCTTTTGTTATTGTTTTCATCACCTCCCTGCCATGTGCCTTTGTTATTGTTTTCGTTCTCACCAGCTACGCACCTGTTCCTAGTCATCATCACGCACCTGTTCCTAGTCATCATCACGCACCTGCTTCCCATCTGCTCCCCTAAGTACCCGGACTATTTAAACCTTCCAGACCGACAACGCAGTGTCGGGTCATTACCCTGTTTGCCTCCTGTTGCCACGTCACCTCGGACTCTCACGACTTGCGCTTCGCTGCCGTTGTTGCACTTGTCTTCGTTCCCTGTCCGCCTGGCTCGTTCCCGTCTCGTGTTTGGTCCTTGTCATCGTCCAGTTAGTCTCGTTCCGTTGCCTGTGTTGTTTCTTTGCCCACGCCCCGTTGTTCGTCCCCACCAAGCTCCACAATAAATCTCCTTAAAGCTTCACCTACCCCTGCTTCCTCGCTTCTTGGGTCCACCTCCTCATCGCCGCAAGACGACTCCTGACAGAATGACCCGACCCCGAAAAAAGGACCCAGCGAGGGGCTCGCGGCGGCGTCATGGACACCGCCGCACGGACCCCCCCCACCAACCCGCCGATCAGCTCAGCGCCACGTCTGCCACGCTACCCGCTTCCCCAGATTACGAGGACTTGTTCGAAAAGACCGCCTACCTTTTGGACTCCCGCCGCGCTGAGCTGGGCGCACGACTGGCCCAGATAGCGGAGCAGGTGGCCTCGATCGCGGAGAAGGGCGCCGCCGCGGTACCACCCCGGGAGACTATCATGGAGCTGACAGCTCAGATGGTGGAGCTGGAGGTCAAGATGGTGGAGAGCATGAGGCTGGCACAGCTGGCCGACCGACAGCTGGCTGAAAGTCGTCCCGCCTCCACGTCCGTAGCAGCAACCCACGTCGCCTCCACGTCCGTAGCAGCAATCCACGTCGCCTCCACGTCAGCTGCAGCAACCCATGCAGCCCCCACGTCAGCTGCACCGACCGTGCAGCCTCCGGTGCCTGCCCCTCACCAGCCTGCCGACCAGCCCCGTACCTCGTCTTCCTTTCACGGTAACGCCCTCGTCTTCCTTCCCGACCTTCCTCCACACTGTACCATTGATTCCGATTACGACGACAATTTTGATCACCAGGCCAATTCACCCACTCACGCTTTAGTTGATAATGATTTAGCATATGATTCTGAGCACTATGCCCCGCACGTTTTTGTCGACTCGGATCACGAGTACGATGCAGACCACATCTACGCCTTGTTAGACGCTCAGCGCCACCCGGACACAGTTAGTACCAGTCACTTTTTCCCCCCCGAACCATTCCTGACACCTTTTTCGTTTGAGTCTTCCAAGACCACCTCCCAATCCACCTCGCGCACTTCACGTCCCAAATCACGTAGATCACGGCCACGTCGTTCCCCTCGTTCACCATCGGTTTTAGCACCTGCTCACGTTCCCCTGGCACCCCCTAGCTCGCGTTCACCAGCCCCTGTAACCTTGGTCCCGCGTGTTCCCCATTCCCCTGATTCCCTATGGCGGCAGGCTGATAGGGATCAGGGCCCCCGGTTCGGCTGTGCCCGGACCGACTGCTGCATCCGGCCCTCTGTCGCCCCCCCGCCAGCTACTGAGCTTTGTCCCGGCTCCTCTCCAGCCGCAGCGTCCCATCCCGGCTCTCTGCCAGCTGCTGAGCCCCGTCTCAGCTCCCCGCTAGCTGCTGAGCCCCGTTCCGGTTCCTCCCCAGCTGCTGAGCCCCTTTTCGGCTCCCCGCCAGCTGCTGAGTCCCGTCCCGGCTCCTTGCCAGCCGCAGCGTCCCGTCCGGGCTCCCTGTCAGCTGCTGAGCCCCGTCTCAGCTCCCCGCTAGCTGCTGAGCCCCGTTCCGGCTTCTCCCCAGCTGCTGAGCCCCTTCCCGGCTCCCCGCCAGCTGCTGAGCCCCTTCCCGGCTCCCCGCCAGCTGCCGAGCCCCGTTCCGGTTCCCCGCCAGCTGCCGCGCCCCGTGCCGGCTCCCCGCCAGCAGATGAGTCCCGTTCCGGCTCCCCGCCAGATGATAAGCCCCGTCCCGGTTCCCCCCGAGCTGCTGGGGCCTGTTCTGGCCTCCCGAGAGCTGCTGACCCCCGCTCCGGCGCCTCGCCAGCGCTTCAAGTTCCTGTTCCGGCGGAGCACGTCCTGCGTCCGCCACAAGTCCCTGTTCCGGCGGAGCACGCCCTGCGTCCGCCACCAGTCCCTGTTCCGGCGGAGCACGCCATGCGTCCGCCACAAGTCCCAGTTCTGGCGGAGCACGTTCGGCGTCCGCCACAAGTCCCTGGTCCAGCGGAGCACGCCCTGCGTCCGCCACCAGTCCCTGTTCCGGCGGAGCACGTCCTGCGTCCGCCACAAGTCCCTGTTCCGGCGGAGCACGTCCTGCGTCCGCCACAAGTCCCTATCCCGGCGGAGCACGCCCTGTGTCCGCCATCAGTCCCTGTTCCGGCGGAGCACGTCCTGCGTCCGCCACAAGTCCCTGTTCCGGCGGAGCACGCCCTGCGTCCGCCACCAGTCCCTGTTCCGGCGGAGCACGCCATGCGTCCGCCACAAGTCCCTGGTCCGGCGGAGCACGCCCTGCGTCCGCCACCAGTCCCTGTTCCGGCGGAGCACGTCCTGCGTCCGCCACAAGTCCCTGTTCCGGCGGAGCACGTCCTGCGTCCGCCACAAGTCCCTATCCCGGCGGAGCACGCCCTGTGTCCCCCATCAGTCCCTGTTCCTGCGGAGCACGCCATGCGTCCGCCACAAGTCCCTGTTCTGGCGGAGCACGTTCTGTGTCCGCCACAAGTCCCTGTTCTGGCGGAGCACGTCCTGCGTCCGCCACCAGTCCCTGTCCCGGCGGAGCACGCCCTGTGTCCGCCATCAGTCCCTGTCCCGGCGGAGCACGCCCTGTGTCCGCCATCAGTCCCTGTTCCGGCGGAGCACGTCCTGCGTCCGCCGCAAGTCCCTGTTCCGGCGGAGCACTCCATGCGTCCGCCCCAAGTCCCTGTTCCGGCGGAGCACGCCATGCCTCCGCCACAAGTCCCTGTTCTGGCGGAGCACGTCCTGCGTCCGCCACAAGTCCCTGTTCCGGCGGAGCACGCCATGCGTCCGCCACAAGTCCCTATCCCGGCGGAGCACGTTCTGCGTCCGCCCCCAGTCCCTGTTCCGGCGGAGCAGGCCCCGCGTCCGCCACAAGTCCCAGTTCTGGCGGAGCACGCCTTGCGTCCGTCACAAGTCCCTGTCGCGGCGGAGCACGCCCTGCGTCCGCTACCAGTCCCGGTCCCCGCTGCGCCCGGCCCGCCGCGGCTCCAAGTCCCGTTCTCGGCGGCGTCCGATGAACCGCCGTCGCCACTCGCCTCTGGCCCTGCGGTGCCAGATGAACCACCGCCACTTCTCGCCTCCGTGTCGGCGGCGTCCGACGATCCACTACCGCTCCAGATTCCTGCCTCAGCGGTGGACGATGACCAGCCGCCGCCTGCCGCCCTTGCCTCGGCGGCATCCGACGAACCGCCGCCGCTCCACGTTCCTGTCTCAGCGGGGTTGGAGGACCAGCCGCCGTGCCACGTTCCGGTCTCGGCGGGGTTCGAGGACCAGCCGCCACTCCACGTTCCTGTCTCAGCGGGGTTGGAGGACCAGCCGCCGGGCCACGTTCCGGTCTCGGCGGGGTTCGAGGACCAGCCGCCGCTCCACGTTCCTGTCTCGGCGGGGTTCGAGGACCAGCCGCCGCTCCACGTTCCTGTCTCGGCGGGGTTCGAGGACCAGCCGCCGCTCCACGTTCCTGTCCCGCGGGCACTCGACGATCATCCGCCGCTCCAAGTTCCCGTCCCGCCGGCGTTCGACGACCAGCCACAGCTCCACGTTCCTGCTTCGGCGGGGCTCGACGACCTGCCGCCGCTCCACGTTCCTGTCTCGGCGGGGTTCGACGACCAGCCGCCGCTCCACGTTCCTGACTCGGCGGGGCTGGACGACCAGCCGCCGCTCCACGTTCCGGTCTCGGGTGCGCCCGGACGTCCGCCTGAGTGTTCACGGGTGGACTTGTTGATCGGGCCTCCCGGACGCCCGCCTGAATGGCCCCGTCGGGACTCGCTGGTCTGGCCCCCTGGACATCCGCCAGACTGGCCTAGTTCGCGGGCCTTGGTCCCGCCTCCCGGACGTCCGCCCGAATGGCCCCGTCGGGACTCGCTGGTCTGGCCCCCTGGACATCCGCCAGACCAGCCTAGTTCGCGGGCCTTGGTCCCGCCTCCCGGACGTCCGCCCGAATGGCCCCGTCGGGGCTCGCTGGTCTGGCCCCCTGGACATCCGCCAGACCGGCCTAGTTCGCGGGCCTTGGTCCCACCTACCGGCCCCCTTCCGCCCACCCTCGTTCTTGGACTTGGTTTCATTTTTGACTGTTTTCGTTTGGGACGTCTGGAAGCCGTCCCTTGAGGGGGGGGTACTGTCATGACCCGTGTCTGCCACGTCAGTGTTTTTGTTGTTATTTTCTTCCCTCCTTCCTGCCATGTGCCTTTTGTTATTGTTTTCATCACCTCCCTGCCATGTGCCTTTGTTATTGTTTTCGTTCTCACCAGCTACGCACCTGTTCCTAGTCATCATCACGCACCTGTTCCTAGTCATCATCACGCACCTGCTTCCCATCTGCTCCCCTAAGTACCCGGACTATTTAAACCTTCCAGACCGACAACGCAGTGTCGGGTCATTACCCTGTTTGCCTCCTGTTGCCACGTCACCTCGGACTCTCACGACTTGCGCTTCGCTGCCGTTGTTGCACTTGTCTTCGTTCCCTGTCCGCCTGGCTCGTTCCCGTCTCGTGTTTGGTCCTTGTCATCGTCCAGTTAGTCTCGTTCCGTTGCCTGTGTTGTTTCTTTGCCCACGCCCCGTTGTTCGTCCCCACCAAGCTCCACAATAAATCTCCTTAAAGCTTCACCTACCCCTGCTTCCTCGCTTCTTGGGTCCACCTCCTCATCGCCGCAAGACGACTCCTGACAAAAAAAAATAAATAAAAAAAAAACAAGATTTATTTAGCGTATTCTCTGAACTACAGAGCGCCCCTACCGAAGAAAAATCCACAGAAAAGCCGCACCGTTGTATTAGCCGCATGGTTCTAGAAAAAAAGAAGCAGGCTTATAGTCCAGAAAATACGGTATGTTAAACCATCATAGTTTATAGTATAGTTACACTTTCAACTATTGATAGAGGCAATTACTAATTTTTTATATGGGGGTCGTCATTTGTGACAGGGGTTGGTCTCTTCACTACATTTCCTCCATTAGTGTACATCCCGATTTGAACAGGCTGCATAAAAGGGACTATTGACTTAGACGTTTTGGAAACATACCAGTATCTTTTCAGTCCCTGAAAAAGTCTAAACAGTTACATTGGAGTATAAATTGTAGCCCTATAAGGTATGTCAGTGCAGTTCTTACCTTGAGGGGCTGTACTGGACTTCTACTGGACAACATGTCTTTAAAGGTCAACAACAATCGGAAGATTTGAGAGCAAGAACAGATTTTTGCAGAAACCAAAGTAAAGGGAACAGACAGACACAACTGGGTGCTTGGTGATGTGGACGACACTTGTAGTCTGTGTTTCAAGTTGCTCTTTTGGCCCCATTTTTGGAAAAAAAAAAAAAAATCTCTCTCTTGTGGAGCGCTACAGCTTTAGCCCAGAGCAATAGCCGCCATGTCATTTGATGTCAAGTCAACCTATGCTGCACCAAGCACACACCGCCGGCTTCGATCCACAAGGGTGTGCAACACAGCTGCATCCTTCACAGCCATTGTGCTTGCACCTGGAAGAGCACACAGAGCACTTGCTCGCAACACAAGAATTCACAAGGAATCAAGGGAAGAAAGTGGAAGGACCTCTGGCATTTCCATTGTTGGAAAAACAATCTTGTTTTGAGGGCTGTTGGGGGATACCCCTGTAGTCAAACTTGAGCTAGAGGGCTCCTTGTTCTGAGGGAGTCTCAAGTGGCTGAAATGCAGAGTTCATAGCCTGGCGCTGTATTTAAGATGAGGGAAATAGTCAAGCCAGTTTAGCAATGCCTATAAAAATCAAGCATGTTCTGTGTTGCAGATTTAAAGGACCATGTTGATCTGGTAATCTCCAACCTTCAGATGTAGTATCAGAGGAAAAGGAGAAAACAATCCCACTTGCGTCTTCTTCTCTGAATATAAATCTGACAATGGGATTCAGTGGAGCTCGCGGTTCTGTATTAAAGTCACAGGCACAATTCTGGATCTGCAGTTATGACAAATTTGCAGGATCTCTGTGTGAAAGGGGCTGTGATGAAGTTCCACCATTAGAATGTATTTTCATGTTGATGATGTCCAACTAAAGTAATCAATATTTAACTATGGGGATATTTAAGAAAAGCATCTTTCCAAGGAATGTATTATATTTCTGAATTTGATTTTATAGAAATAAGTGCATAATTAATATTTTAATTTATTTTGACGTTGAGAGCGGCTCAGACCGGATGGTAACACTGAACCATCCATTATAATAAAGTGCAAAGCAAAATTGCCCCACCCCCCTCCCCCGTAAAATAATAAATTTCCCAAATAATTAATGAAGGGGAAAATCCTTCGTAGACTGATTTAAAAACATGCATAAAACATTCTGTTTGTGCGAGCAAAATATGTCCCTCCTTTCTGCCTGGGTCCGAGGGTGGGGGCAAAAGACACTCATTACTTGTATTACCTTTTAGCAATTCAAGATGAAACAAGCAGAAAGATGAGTAACATGGTGGTAAACTTGATTAAACTTAATTAGAGTCAACGTCGCTCATTGGGGAGGTTCATGTCCATAATGGTCACCGTGTAAAGGATCTCACACTGCTGCTGTTGCCGCGGCAGCAGTGCAAATGATCTCAAAGGCTTTTTTTTCCCCCCGCCAGTAAACGCTGGCTAATTTATGCTTTGATGTTGTCTGAGTGCAGCATCTTAAGTCTGAGGGCGCACTGCATGTGTTTACTCTACTTATGAGGCCTAAATAATCCCTGCCTCTTTTTACCAACAAACCTTTTACAACAATTAACAAGCGTGGACACAGAGAGGAGAAAGGCGCATAATGAGGCAGATAAAAGGATCCCACTGCGGGTTTTTTGAGCCCACTTTGCCGTTTACTTTCTTACCAGTCAACCACGAGGACATCTCAATCAAAAAAATAAATAAATAAATAAATAAAAACAGAAACGTTTGTTGTATAATTTGACACTATTTGACACTAGGTTGTTAATGGCTGATGTAGAAATCAAATTTCACAGTAATAAATCTTTCCACTCTCATGTGAGGGAAGGATTAACCTATGAACATACTGAAGATGTGTTTCTCGTACAATAAATGCAACAATTAAAAAGCCATATTAGTTAGTTAGCAGATAGCGAATATTTTGAGTGACAAGTGATAATCGTGGTAGTTTACGAATATATTTTAACAATATTATTATAATGTAGTTATTATAGTAGTTGCAGAGCGCAATACGGATTTGGCAACATTTCATTGATTCATGATACATTTTTAGAACTTGTGAAAACGTTTACAACAATCTTTGTTTTGGTCATTTTAACAAATTCTTCATAACAAAAGGAAACAACACAATGGCAATTTCACAAACACATGATGATAGAGTTTGTGATAAAAAATTGTTGTATTGGATAACGATTGTGGTGGTTGACCTAAAGCCAGTTACAGAACACACACTTCAACAATTGGGCCTATTTAGAGCTCGATTATCAGCAACGAATAAAATATCGGATGTCTCTGAAGATAATCCTGAGCGATTATCGTGCTGTGTGGGATGTGTTAAGAGTGATTTTTCTTCCCTGAGTTGCTCAGGCCAGCAATTTTAAATGTAAATGTTCTGTGTTGTGACCAGGACGATAGCCAATTAGGTTTGGGATATCAATATTGTTCTGTGTTGTTGCGTGCTGTGCTGGTCATTAAGATGTATGAATATATTTGATTGTTTCTCAGTCTGCATTGAGGTTGTCACAGTTTAAATCAAGATATTGAAAATCCTATTTTGGATGTGGGTACCATGTTTAAGAACTTGCCAGTAGTACCCTCTGTGAAGGAAATCTTTTATGGTGAGATGAATTACATTGAAGCTAAATTTGCAACACTTTGTGCAGCCCAAACACACAATGCGCAGTCCTTGATGAGGTGAAATGTTTCTGAGGTCAAAATGCATCTTAATTTAGTCGCTGGTCGGAGTGAAAGTCAATTAAACCCCATTTTTCACCTCCTCACTCCACCTTGAATTACGGAGCAAATATTACAGGAGGAGCTAACCTTCTCTTAGCGCTGTGTGGGACCAACTGCGCAGGAGTTAACCCAGCTGTACTCGCAGAGCCAAAGAGTCATTTTGGACCACTGGAAGGTGTTTTATAAGCGTTGTTTGCAGAAGAGGTGATCAGGAGCATCTGCGCGTAGTCCCATGACAAAGAAGGCAACGAAAACAAAAAGACAAATGGACGGATGAACACCACTGGCATTTAAAGCTTTTAAATGGGTCTTCATTTGGTCCTAAATTCTCAACTAGCGGGAGTTAATTAGCCATTAGTTGATTATTGCCCGACACTTGCACAGCATAACCTTCACAAGCGTAATCATCATCACACGGTCAACGGAGGAGCAAGCTGTGACGACTTGCCCCACGAGTTCAACTTTCTGAAAATTGGGCTGTTTGTGCTTCGTGATGGATCTACTTTTGCAAAGACAGATGTGTCTAATCTTACACTGAATGGTGTATAACAGAACCTCGTTTCCTACGGCAGCGAAAGAAACCAAATTTTAACCGCAGTAGGAACGTGCTGTAGTCCAGTGGTCCGCAATGACCGTTCCGTGGCAAGGCCCATTTGGTACCAGGCCACAGAGACAGAGATTGCACTGAGCACCGACAAAGTACCAAATGAACTAAAGAGTAAGTAGATTGAAAAATATTCTAACCCTGCTGAGAACCGACTGCACTTGTCTTGGTTTTCCTGTGACCAACACAACACACCATGCACTTTGACCACAATTAAGAGTTTCATCCCACTAACCAGAAGTTTCTGGTGATCAAATGTAACCTGACAGTGTAACTGGGCTGACCTGAGAGAGCCTGTGATGTGAAAAATAAAGTGTAGCTGGTCAGGGGCACATGAAGGGGATCAACACTAAGCCCTCAGGACAGGCAAGTTACACCGTCAGGAAAAGAGGCCAGGCACTCGTCATCCCTCGTGGTTTCCCCTCGCAGGTCACTTTCAAGGACCCTGCGTGTAGCATGTTCCCCCTGAACCCTCCCACCCTTCTCCCAAAGCACTGACCCCCATTTCCCCCAGACCATCCAGTGAACTGCTCAGTTCCAGGCAGGCAGGCTAGCGGATGGACATCCCTTAACAGGCAGCATCAGCGGCACTAGTGCTACTAGCCTGTAATTAACTCAGACAGCTCAGGCTTGGAGAGAGGCAGCCGGGCTATATCATAATGAGCTCAGCTGGGATTAGGAGGACAGGGCAGGGGGCTGAGCAGAGGGGAAGCATCGAAGAGAAGGGGAGGTGTGAGGGGGTACCACTATTCTGGCCTCAACCTACACTGCGGCATCGCGGAGGGCCAGGGGGAGGCAACCGGGAAAGACGAGGCGGAAAAGTAAAGAGGAAAGAAAGCGCAGAGGCACAGGAGAGAGGATGGAGGAGGTGAAGAAAGGTGAAGGCCGGGGGAGACAGGAGGAGCCAAGACGATGGCTTTAGGCCAAACTTTGTGTGGAGCGTCACGAAGGGTCACCGATAGTGCTGCAGTTACAAGGGCTTCTCGAGATCAAACGAGAAATCGGTTACACCAAAACGAGAGAAAAGGAGGCAAGAAAACCGAAGAGTACAATGCTCCTAAAGTGCATTTGAAATGTTTATGAAGACCAGAGCGGGAAGCATGTATTATTTACCATTTTTGGAAGGCAGCCAAATATTGAAAGCATGTTTTGTACCTTACATGTATTTTACGTTACAAAAATTTCACGGCACAAAACACCATAAAAGGTGTATATAATGATGTTTTCCCCATTTACACACAAATTGAATAACTCATTGTGAAATCTGGGCCTGTTTAAGTGAACAGCAAGCTGATGTTCATCACAAGCCATTCTATTTTTAACAGGTGGTTATTTGTAAAACCCCACTTTGTTGTGTGTGTGTGTGTGTTTTTTTTCCCAACAACAATGTCCAAATAATTCCCATTCGGTGTCATTTGCAAAACATGACTGAAAACACTCCCATTTATGACTGACTTCTATTCATGCAACGGAAATGGAACACAGGCTGAAAAGTCCATCACAAACTAAAGATAGAGCAGTGTTCAATTGTAAATACTTGAATGACTCCCTCCTCCCAAAAAAATATACACAAGAAAATGATTCAGGATAATATTTTAGAGACATCTTATGTTACCAAGTGCGGTCAAAAGAGAGGAAAAAATTTCAATTTCACTCAGTCGTCTGTGTGTTTGGCTGTACACACCTAAGAGCAATTTTGTGGTTTGTTGTGATGCATTCTGGTTTGTTTGGAGTTTTTTTTTTTTTTTCACGCTTTAAAAAGAAATTCACAATTTTACAAGGTTCATCAGCTGATTCGTACCGGATAATGTGAACTATAGGTGTGAAAACACCCTTGGTGAGACCACGTCATTTGTATCCGCTGCGCTTTTCACGTGTGAATATTTGGGTGGCCAATTTAACAAATGAGGAGAGTCTAATGATTTTACTCTGACCCCCGCTGTTGGGTAATGATGTGACGGACTGAGGGGATGCTGTGAAGTTGGGAAGGTCGTAGTGAATTTAAAGTAAATAAATAAGTTCATCAGAATACTCACGGTGGTGCCGAGAAGACAGAAAAGTGTCTCAAGTACTAAGAAAGTGACTTACTTTTCAAGAGTGAGTTTCCGGGTGAGGTTTTTAAAGTAGGCGAGTTCGTTCCACACGGCATCGCTGTTCTCTTGTCTTAGCTGCCAGGGCTCAGCGCGTGGCATCCTTCCATGTGGCCTGAAGTATAAAGACACTTTTCAAGCAATCAATCGATTAGGGGATAGATCTCCCGTGGAATTTAAAGTGCAAACTATGATTTATTTAATTCCAATGAACACAGAAGTTGATTGAAATACTCAACATAATTCATAGAGCGCTTAAAAAGCAATCATCAACTTGCATAAAAAAGTCGAATATACATTATAAAAAACAAATAAAAAAAAACCCAATATATTCAATTTTTTTCATTCATAAAATACACAAGACACATTGGCATACAAGTGCCCTAATATCCCATTTGACCTTTCTCTTGCCTCACTTGACTTTGAATTAGTACCAGCATCCATCTCCATATCTTGTCAGGATGAATTCTTCATGGAGTGGAATTTTAAAATTTCCCTTAAAATTCTGCCTGTATTTTGTCTTTCTTTTAAAATTACAACAAAGTGTAAGTCTGACAAGATTGCTGATAAAATCATATTCAAAGCTTTTATGCAGTCAGCAAGTGAGGGGAAAGTATCATATTGTCTACTTTTTACTTCCTGAAGGTGTAATGGAAAAGTGCCCTGTTAATGTGTTGCATTATACATTGTGTAAGGTTGATGGAGCACAGAGCTATACATATGAAAAGCCAGTATTACACTGTGGGGATAATGTTTGGTACCGCACATTTCCTTGCCGCCTTTGGCCAATTCGCGAGGGGTAACGAGGCCCTTAGTTGCATTCTGTTTTCGTTATCTTGCCCGGTTTAGCCGCATTGAAATGAGCAGCCTTGACTTTGACATTTTAGTGGCAAATCACGGTGCCACCTATGTATATGTTAAAGCCCAGGGCGCTGCCTTTGCACGCCCAAACAGCGGAGCGTTCCCAGTGCACCTTGAAAATGTAAATGTCTTGCGTGCACACATTCAAACAAGGGCCTTCAAATGTCTGCACCTCTCTTATAAATACTTAATGACACTTTGTGCTTCGTCTAAAGTAGCCGGCTCCAACACTGAACTGACACACAATCAGTCTTTGCTTGAGGAATTCAATTCCAATTAGCCTTTCATTTACAAACTAAAATGGCTTTTAGGGAGGAATTTGCAGATTGAAACGGAGAACAGGCTTTTGTGGCCTTGCAAGCAGCTCACCGACCACAAACACACGCACTCGGCTTTCTCCTTCCCACCGAATCGATGCAGGACAAGTGCTGGAAGTGGACACTGGGGCCTCAAAATTTGAATTGTCTTGCAAGACAAGAAAAGTCTTTTCGCCAATGTCTGTTATGATTTTATGCAAATTGGGTATAAATATGGTCATTTGTAATAGTCAATACCCATGCTCCTCAATGACGCTTCATTTATATTCAAAGAAAAAAGTACATGATGCGATATGCATAAGATGCAAATACTATTGTTAAATACAGTACTATATAAAATATTGACACTTTGTACTACGTTTGTCTCTGACCCCAAAAGAGGGCAACACACTCAACAATCCATGGCTGAACAATCCCACCCTAATTGTTACTTTTTTGGTGCTTGCTATATGCCAGTACAAGAAACTGAAGATAACAGAAGCTTGTCTTTATGCTACAGTATCTGATATTATAAGTCACTTATAACCAAGAATGATCCCTATATTCAAAATAATTTCTTATGGAATACTCTTTTTCTGGTGATGGGGAATTCAGGCTTTCTGTTATCTGTATACAATACTTATCCAAATTATTTAAAAATAAAAGAAAATTATAGAATATATCCGCAGGTGTGGTGATTACAATTAAATGGCATTTCATTTTTTTATTTAACAAACTACTGAAATGAACTAAGGTTTTCAAAATATTCATCATCAGATTGGCCATTCACTAAACGTGGAGTCAATAAAGTTAGTCTAACGTATATTTTACACCGTGTTAATGGTTGTGTGACAGTTATCGGAAAACAAAAAATACGAGGCATGTACAGTTATTCAAGTTTCTATGATGTTCGACAGCTTGAACGTGGAATTTCCATTTTCATCATTTCTGATTGTGAAAAAAGCTGTTGCAGAATCATGGACCTTTAAGACTCAACTCGAGGTGCAGACGGTCACAAAGATGGTGGAGAGCCGCCATTATTAGCCATGTAGATGCTGACATGCTATGCTAATGCTAGAAGAGTTGGTGTATACCTTGGAATGGAAAATGTTTTCATTTAATTTCCAGTAATTTGGATCCTTTGAACTTTTTGTATTCATCGTTTTGTCATGTGTGGGCCTACTTAGCAAATCATCTTATTCTATAGTCACAATGAATTTCGCCTCCACTACCTTAACTGTAGTTTCAATTCCCTCAGAGTGAGATTTAGGTACGTTCTAAAGAAACGTGTAAGATGCTTTATTAAGTCACAGTAAAGCTTTATACATTTTAATTTGTTTAGAGTGCTCCTAAAAGCTGTTGAACACGGAGCCATGAGAGAGCTATCGTCTTCAGGCCTCAGTGCTTCCCCCCTACGGTATCCTAGTTTCCATTATTAAGCAGGGGGAAACGAAGAGAACTTTTCCACGCCGCTACGGCTAATTGCTCTGATTCAGGGGGAATCTGTTTATGGGCGCAGCTTTGATCAGAGTACGGATGCTTTAATAACCTTTAATTTTATTTGCGCACCCCCCATCACACCCAGTATGATTAAAAAACTTTTTCCCATCTCTAATATAAACAGGAAGTAGGCTTTTCCCCACTCTCGACCATGCTGTTTTGTAAAAATATGTCGGTAATGTTGAATGGCAGCGAGGTTTCACTGGGACTGATGGGCTTGCACGCTGTCTGCATGCTAATGAGACAACAAAGTTCATGCGAGCTTTGTGATTGGCTGAGCCTTCTCTCATTGGTGGTGGATGTCACTCAGTAACACGGCAAGCGGGTAACTTGAAAACGGGACAATTTCTTAGTTGGTAAACATCAGTCACAGTGTTGAGCTAAAGTTTTGGGCCATCATCAACTTATTCTTTGATTACAAAAGGGATTTGGTCAGTTACCTTGGTAACCAAGTTACCTAGATGTTGATAAAGCACAACTTTTGCAACAAAAAATTAAGACAATATCTTGAGCAATGTTCAGTAAGACTGATTCCATGATTTTGCTTATCTTCAGCTCTACTGTCAAAAGGAAAACAACGTGAAAATGAGTCCGAGTAGTTGACTTGCTTGTGCGTATTTTGAAAAATAGTTAAGGCTGTGTTTGTAAAAGTTGCTAATTGCTAAGTTGGCAATGTTAAGACAGCTTTTTTAAAGTAAATCTTCCGCACTCATAGCCGTGTTAGAATAGGCTTTATTTAAAAAAAATTCTGGGTGACGAACCAATTCGAGTTGCCCAGCCTGACTTCGTCACACGGCGAATGCGGCCCCTCTTAAATGTACGAATTAAAATAGTTTCAAGCACTCTTTTGAGTTGATGACGAATGGAAAGGTGGCGGTGTATAAAGGAAACTGTTAACAATCATTTCTGACTTTTGTCTCTAACTTTGTATTAGTTGAAGCTGTGAATGAAATATATTTCCCAAACTCCGATTATGCTTTCACAGGCAGGGGATAATCACCATGTTAAGACTTTTTTTCCAGCACAGATCAAGGAAGAAAAGCTTATCCAGTTAGCATTGCTTTTAGCATTAGCATTCATGAAATTAAAGCAATATGAAATCTCATTTTCAATAAGTAAAAGGTTCTAAGTCGAATAATAATGTTCAAGCAATTAAATGCACCCGAGTTGACATTTGAGTAATTGTGCAGTGTATACCAAGTGTAATCCACATTTCAAGAGTATGCCAATATTCGTGTGATACAATTGACATTGATGACATTGTGAAAAACATTTGCCGCCGCCCGCCCTTTGTTCTCACCGCCTTTGCCACTGCGCGCTGAGCTGGCGTGAGCCGGGGCGCAGAGCGCACTCGCCGCACTTTCTCACGGGCTCACGTTGCACTGCTGTTTTCTTTAATTAACCCGGGGAGAAAACAGCTGACGGGGGTCCGTACTTAGCTCCTGTTCAGCCGCCACCCATGTGCACTGGTACATGCATTTTTAAACAGCCTC
Organism: Idiotropiscis lumnitzeri; assembly: GCF_059441095.1. Lineage (NCBI taxonomy): Eukaryota > Metazoa > Chordata > Actinopteri > Syngnathiformes > Syngnathidae > Idiotropiscis > Idiotropiscis lumnitzeri. The sequence continues at coordinate 9,112,257 of NC_142398.1, forward strand.
AGTGAATGAATGGAGATAACAATACCCGCTTATTAATATTTTGACACTTTGTTAAGCAAAAAAAAAAAAAATCCTGTGGTTACTGGCGAAGATAGCAGGAAGTGGACTTCTCTCTTTCCTCCACACCTTGCACTCTGCAGGAGTAGACACCTCCAGCCTCTCACATCCTAATGAACGGCGAGATAGGCGAGAAGCCGAAGTACGCGCTTGGCACGAAATGTCTCAAATTCAGCTGGCTGAAAATGCTGAGCTTTTCTAGGGATAGAGGAATTGGTGCACACCTTTCCAAAAATACGGCACTACGGTCCTGTCAAACTCTGTGTGGAGAGGAGGCATTCACTGTAAGAATTATGTGTGAAGCGCAGCAGTGTGTTGCCGTGTCGCGATGCTTTTGACACAAGATCTGGATGTAAAAAGGCTTTTTTTTTTTTTTTTTAAATACAAAAAAGGCATTTCATCAATGTGACCTTTAACTTGCCAAAAAATTATGAATAAAAAAATAACTGAGAAAATTTGTTAGCACAAGTTTACACAACCTCGTACTGTAACTGGGCATGTGACTTCAGAATTACTCAATCATGTTCAAACTCATGTTAAGTGGGAGTAAGCACACCTGATGTATCTCTGATTAACACCGAATAGTGTTAAACTGTTCTAATAGGCTTTTCCTGTCATTACAGGTGGAAAAGGTTTTTAAATGGAAATCGCATTGGTCTCTTTTGACCTAAAATGACAGCTCAGGTAACAACCAATCACGGCTCGCCTGTTTTTTGCGTTTGGTCATGTGATGTTTGCAAGCTGAGTCTTTAGCTGCACAATGTCCGGCCGCTGGGATGGATAAATAGGGGCGGAATTTGCTGCTTATTTCATATTCCACAAACTCAATATTAAATATGAATACAATGTTTAGTCTAGTGGGGGTGCATTGTACATATTGTACAGAAAAAAAATTAATTGACTTCTCTTTGAACACAAAAATGCATTATTTGAACGGAAGGGGGGGGGGGGTGGTAGACTTTTTATATCCACTGTATGTCAACGTTATAAGCAAGGAACAGAATAACGGTGTTAGAAATAATGGTGATACTAATGATGGTTGCCTTTCTCAGTCATGCATAATCTAATTAATGGCTTTATCAATCATGATAATGCCATTAAAGTTAATGCCCAAAAAACGTGGCACGTTACTTTCTTTATTGACTCATAGAAGGAGTTTTCAGGAGACCAGCAAGATTGCTAAACCACGAGGCATTTCTTTTCCAGTCCTGTTGTTTTTGGTGCACGAGACAACGGCAGAAGTGAAGATGATTGGCTGATGTTGAGTCAAATTTCATTGTAAGTCAATCAGATGTTGAATTGGGCAAGTGTCGTTGCACAGGCACGCACAATGAGTTGTCACAAGTTGTGAGTTGTGAGGACAAGAAATAACAAAAACGAGGAACATTGAGTGGAATGGCAAGCCCTGTTAAATCTATTGCGACAGCGACCTTCTTTAAATCAGGTAAATGTAAAGACATCACTTTCCCCTAAAGGAAATTAAAGGGAAGAATGTTGATGCACATACAGATTACTATATGTCATGGACAAATGCACTTTTCAACGGCAGCCAGATGAAACATCTTTTACTGGACATATGTAGTAAATCTGCAGCCGGGTCGGTGTTGCAAAAGAGAATCTGCTCTTAATTGCCTTACTTTGGTAAATAAAGGTTAAATCAAAATAAATAAATACATGACAACCAATTGTCCAGAAGTGGTGTTAGACTTTTTTTGTTTGTTTGTTTGCTTGGGTAGGTTTTACTACTTGAATTAGGCCTCAAAGCAGGAAAATCACTCTACCAGTTGTGATTTAATGTCCAATATATATTAAGTTAAATGAAGCACAATTGTGCTCTTGCTGTCTTATGGTCATGTGAATTTTTTCTTAAATAATTTGACATATTTAAATGTTTTTGAAAAAAAAACAACTAAATAATTACAATTGCTGGTAACTAATTACATTTAAGAAGAAGTAATTAGTAGCGACTGTAAGTGAATTACTTGTGGGTACAATAATGTGTAACAGTAACTTAATGCTAAGGAAAAAAAAAAAAAAAAAATCTAACATGATGTTGCAAATTTCAAGCAACCCTTTTCATTTACTGTGGTCTGAATCAGCGTGGGAGTGTTTGAATTTGGTCGACTCTGTCAGTGTACAGGTCACGTACACTTGCAACATCCATCCATCCATCCATTATCTGAACCGCTTCTCCCCACGAGGGTCACGCATGTGCTGGAGCTTCTACCAGCTGTCTTTGGGCAATCGCAGGGCACACATAGAAGAACAACTATCCTCGGGCACACGCATACCTAGAGGCAATTTAGTGTGTTCCATACATGCATGTTTTTGGAATGTGGGAGGAAACCGGAGTACCCGGAAAAAACCCACAAAGGCACGGACGGGGAGAACATGTAAACTCCACACAGGAAGGCCGGAGCCTGGTATCGAACCCCGCACCTCTGAAGTGTGAGGCGGACATGCTAACCAGCCGGCCACAGTGTCTCCACTGTCGCAACATACATCATTTAAGTAAAGAAACGATACGCACATGTTATTTGCTTTCTCCACCGCTTTTAGCTGGTCTTTGACGGCCTTGTAGTTCTTCTGTACTAAAACAAGACGTTCACGTCGTCTGTTGTGAGCCCTTCTCAGTTCTTCATTCTCCTCAGTCTGTAAGAAACACGCATTTGTTGAAAAGTTAAAGCTAAATGTGCTCTCTTCGTCATACATACCATGTATAGACTGAATTGAAAATTTGTCAGCACCATGAAACTGGCTGCAAATTAACCTGTGCATAAATTTTATGAATTAAACGATTTGGAACCCAAACAAAAATATTTTGGGGTAAGGAACTCAAATAAAATCTTAGAAAGACTGGCATGGCTTTACCAGCTTCAAGATTACAACGGCCGGTGCATGGGAAATGCGGATAAGAGTCTTGGGACACACCTATTATTTAAAATGTTAATCAAAGTGATTGTGGGAAGGTATTCCAGGCCATGCGTCCTAAATATGTTTTTCTATATATTCACCAGTCCTCCAAAACTCCAGTGTTAACACCTCAAGCAAAAATGGAGCCAGAAACCAAAACCAACCTTCATCTGGGGTGAAGAATGCCTCAAGACTTAAAACAAAGCTTGGACCTCAAACCTTCATATGAGAACTCAGAAAATGTTGTGTGACTTCAGCTCAATGTACCAGTGATGGAAAAGGCGCAATGCGTTGTGATAACCATAGAGCAAGATATGAGCATACAATGAATAAAATATCCATCCATCTCGATTTTTAAAAGCTCTTTTCCCTATTATTTGTGCGTGAGCGGGAACCTAGTTTAGCTGGCTTTCCACGAGAGGTGTTTGTTCACCTACAACTGGTCAACTGCAGGGCACATTCTGTACTGCAGGGGTTATCAAAGCCGGACCCTGGAGGTCCTGACTGTGTCTCTCCCTACTAGAACACACCCGATTCAAATGATCACGGGAAACCACGCAGGACAGTGGCCCTTGAGGAAGGATTGAAGACCCCTGCTCTCCGGTATCATAAAAAAATAAATAAATACAAAATGACAAGGCGCAGGCATCAGCACTTTTTACTTTATAATATCGCTTTAATATATAGTGGTTAACTTGTCCTATAAAATTTGTGAGTTATGAAATTTAAAATCTTTCCTAAAATATAGGTTGAACAGGAGCTCGGAACAAATGATGCACATTTTTCCCCCTTTTAAATCAGAACAATTTGAAAGTCAACCAGTTCCAATGTTGGACTTTGTCAGCGTTTCTGTACTTAAAACCAGGAGAGCACGCAGTAGGTTGTGTTAGCGCTATGGTTGACAGCTATTAAAACACCGCAAGATTGGACACCTGATTTCAAAACAGAGGAGTAAGAAAAGACAACATATGGATTTTTCTTGTCAGGAGAGGCTCTCTTCCCGCTCTGACCTTAACAGTGAGGGCGAGCAAGAAAACACTTTCGGCGGACAGGATGAACAGGAGGCTGCGAGTGAAAGGAGAGACCAGCATCTGGTGAAAACGGGGAAATTAGAACGAGAAGAAAGCGAGTGACGCAAAAGGCAAAGTGAAAGGAAGAGTGGGTGAGGGTGGTGGGTTTGAGGGGTGCCGGGAGTGGGGGGGGTGGCTGAGGGTAGGTTTCTGCTCGAGTGGCCAGCGCTTGGGAGAGTTGTCTTTCTGAAGGGAAGGAGCTTGTTTACTGCTGATATGACACGGCTGCCCTGCAGAGAGGGAAATGCGAGCTTCAGCCCTGTTATTATTAACAAGGACAAAGAGAACAGAGAGAGCCCACACAAACATGCGCCGGGCAGCAAGTGCACACACGCACACAAACAGAGACTGCCAATGACAAGTATGGATTTTCCCTAGCGTGGATTATTCACAGAGGACATCTGCAAGACATCCGCTGCCCCTTCAAGCAGCCCGTAGCCTCTCAAAAACAAGGCTCTAATGAAAGGGTCCAGGCCCGGCGCGGTGCTACTAACTAGTGACCAAGGGGGGGTAGGGGTGGGGTGAGGGGGTGACGCACACTCGCACAGGAGGATGGAACAAGTGGCAGGGCATTAGCCACATCATGGATTCCCAGGCTTCTTATAGCACTTCCCATGGGCGGCCCGACTCGGTTATCAGGCCACAGCCCCTTGCCCACAGATCAATACGCAGCCATGTGGTGGACGTTCTCAAGCTGAAAAATAATTACACGGCAACAAGCCACTGTTTGCTTGAAAGTGAAGACAATGAGCATTGCTGTTTGTTTGCCTGCCCGCCGCCGTTAGTTGCTAAGGTCAACATGTCAACGGCACAGCCAGGCGATCCCAATTTGAAAGGCACTCTGCTGGAAAGAGCAAGTTTAGAAGATGCGGCCTAGAGTGCAAGACGCTGGAAGCAAGGTCACTTTACGGCAATTTGACAGAGGGCACATTGCTTAACAGGAGATCTAGGCCAGAGGACCTCAATAGGCAGACTCGGATGCTTTCCTACAGTGGATACAAAAAGTCTACACACCCCTGCCAATTTTCTAAATGTGTTTTTTTTTTTTTGTTTGTTTGTTTTTGGAGGAGATATGACAGAAAAGAGAGATATGCCTTCAAAATGTTTTCAATGACAGGAAAACCATGATCAAACAGTTAAACTTTTTGGGACATCACCGTTAATACGATTTTAATGAGGGGTGCACAACGAAGCAACCAAATGTACTCTATTACTTTTTTCTTCAATTGATTTGAACAGGTTATAGGTCACATTAATGGTGGGGAAAAATGGCATTTACTTCAACAACAGTGATTACAGGAATTTATGCAGCCTTTTTATCTCACCTGTAAATGATTAAGGACTACTGTTCAATTAATAGAACATTATTAGACACTTACAATTTAGAGATTTTGAGGGATTTACGTCAGTTAAGTCTAAGGTTATTATCGTAAACGGAAACGAACAAAATAATGAAAAGTAAAATAAAAAAAAACAATTAAAAAAAAATAAAAACCAGAATGTTTGGGGGAAAAACAATAACTAACTAAAACGACATTGTCTGCTCACAAAACTAAAACGAACGATAAATGGAGACAGGTCTCATGCGGCATACCTCTCTCTCTCTCTCTCGTCCTCTCCCTCTCTCTCTCCACCTCCCTCCCTCTCCCTCTCTGTCTGTCTGTCTCTCTCTCTTTCTCTCTCTCTCAGTCAGTGGAAGGATTTAAGAAGTCTTCACACATTTTCAATTGTTATCGTTTTTGAGTTTTCAATGCACAATACTTGTTACCTTTAATAATAAAAAAAACACACCTGACAAATACATCACATACAAAAACAAACTAATATTAACTAAACTAAAACCAAGCATTAAACAAAAAAACTGAAACTAATAAAAGTAACAAATCCATTCTAAAAAATAATTAAAACTAACTGAATTAGAAATTAAATCAAAACTAAATGAAAACTAAACTAAAATGAAAAATCCAAAACCATAATAAGCCTGGTTAGGTCTAAGTGAGTATGTGTTTCCAAGGAAGACAAGCGGTGAGGACATTATTTTTTCTTTTTCTTTTATTTATTTATTTTTTTTAATCAAATTGGAAAAAATTGTTTCGATTATCTGGAACGCAAGATGTGTCGACATGTAGATTATTCCAAAATAATGCGTCATCTCAAAATGTTCTTTTATTTCCTTAACAATTACGAAATAAATAAAGCGATGAACAATAAAACGAATAACATATTTATACATGTACCACGTGCCAATACGCACTCAAACCATTAATAAATGCAGTCACATTTGAGTTGTCAGTTTTTCCCCCCGCTGTGCATTCCTTCACGAAACGCTCCTCAAGCGGCAGATACGTAAATGGCACCATTAACTAAGACAGTCATGCGTGTCGTCTGAATCCATGCCGAGCATCACTGTCCGCCTTGGTGCCTGCCAGTGATATTAAGTCAGACACTTCAGATCTGACAGGAAAATGATTCCTAATACGTTTTCGGGATTGTGTTCTAAAGGGAGATGACCTCTGCTTAATCACTTGCTTGCCGGTCAACCCAAAAGACGGGAAGGATAAAGAGAGGTGAAGCGAAGAACCGCTGCAGGGAATGTCTTAGGTTAACTAAAGCGATAAAATTAAACTAAATTACGCTCCATCTATGTAAAATACATTTTTTTTTTTTTTTTTCAGAAAAATGTGTCACGCTTTGAACAATGTAAAGTGGAACCTCGAAGGTTGAACACAATTACAGTGACAGTTGGTTGCCAGTTAAAATTGTCCGGTGACCAAAAGTGGCAGATTTTCATGCGGGTGGAGGACGGTTTGGGGGCTGTAATGTATAAATTAGACAACTGGGGGGATACTTTGACAAACTCAGAATGGCTCACTCACAAACATATTTTCAGACAGCTGAGACAAATATTACTTGATTGTTTAACGTCACACTTGAAAGGTGGGCAAGCAATCCAGAAACCCAACTATTTGTATACAATCAATTACATATTGTCCTCATACACCGCTTTCTGCTGTCTACTGAAATGTAAATCAACCTGCCTTCGGGCTCGCATTGCGGATGTCATGGTTGACCTGCTGTGTGTGTTTGGTCTTGTGACGTTCGCAATGTGAGCCAGAGGGCAGTTTGAACTCAATTTCAATCGACAGCAGTGGACAACACAGTAATCCCTCGTCTTTCGTCTTTTGTGGTTGATTGGGACCAAACCAGCTTCAAAGTGACAAGATGCGAATTAGAGGTGGACATTATTATTATTATTATTATTATTGTTATTACTCTTATTATTATTATTATTATTTTAGGCAACACGATGAATGACTGGTTAGCACGTCCGCCTCACAGTTTAGAGGCGGAGGGTTTGATTCCAGAATGTTATAAGTAATAAGTAATAACGTTCAAGTTTTAATTTATATCCTAAAATTGTCTGACCTTATATAGAATCTTGCTGTGCATTTTCGCCAAAGGTAGTACGGATTATATTGTATTATACAGCCAAAAAAGCAGCTCCTCTAAAATGGATGGCTTAATTGGCTGAGTTCAATCAGAAAACCATGTTTAGACCAATGGAGGCACACGGAAGATTTCATAAAAAAAATATTTCCCTTGAGTTGACAAAGATCTACGATCTGATGCATCTCAATACCAAAATATAAAAGGAGTGTAAAAAGAAAATCAGCAAAAGATAAAATAAAACAATTTAACAAGTGTTTGTACGAAATGACTGCTTACTTCTGAAGAACGTTATTTTTAGCCTCTCACGTTCGAAAAGCTAATAGAAAAAATGATTCACAATTCATCCATTAATGATTTCTGACACTTTAAAGGAAATGTTAGGCAAATTAAAAATGTTACAATTTCTGGGGACTTCGCCTTCAAGTTTTCACTGTACATAATTCAAATAGCTTTAGAGCCCTTAACCGAGACTGAAGTATAAATTTAGTCACCCAAAAGAATTACATTCCACCTAGAAAGTAGAGCAAAATTGTGAGAAAACTGTAAAAAAGAAGCCCCGAGAGAATCAAAGCCACATTCTTAAAACAACGGTAAAGTTAAATTGTAAGTGAAGAAGATCATAAGGAGTGGGACTAAGGAAAAAGTGGGGGCGGATTGACCAATAAAGCTGATTGTTTTCACTTTTGACGAGAGACATTTCTCCCTCAAGCTACTTCACTGCCTACACACACTGAGCACTAATGTGTTGACAACACTTTTGCTCGAGAAGGTCACCTCGGAATCGCAATTGAACCCTTTGAGACGGTGACAGTTACCGAGCTGCAGAGATTCACACCTTACAGCGGCTGATAGCTGTAATCAAACATACAGGAAGTGAGCCACCGGCCACACTCTCTCTCGTCCGAGGGTTTGCACCTGAGCACGCTATACGTCATTGAACTTTACAAATGTCAAAGCCACTTTCGGAAAATGGGCATTGACACATCTTTTTGAGGGGTAGTCATAACGACTGTTAAAAGAATACTAAATAAAAACGAGAATAGAGAAACCTCAAATATTAGAATAGAGAAAATAAATGCTCTTTGGTGGTGCATGCCATTAGCGCTTACGGAAGTGAAGAGTGATTCTTGTTGACTTTTTCAACATTTTGTACTTGTACAAGCGGCGGTGTATGTCAAAACTTTGAAGACAGTGTTGTTACAGCACAAACATGGACGGTAATTCACTTCCCATTAAGACTAAACACAGCTGACATTGCAGTAAATATTTTCGTCTTTCATTAATCAATTCTCCCTCATGCAAATGTTTCCTCTGGCACGTCAGTGTTGCCAACGTAACACAATTGCAGCAGAATGGGTTGTTGTTTATTTTTCATAATTGATATACAACATACAAGGCTGAACAGAGATTAAACAAACATACAAATTAAAATGCTAGCAAAGAAAATAATAATAATAATAATAATAATAATAGATTCCACCTTCACTCATTCTTCCAATTATATATTACAATATATCGCAACCCTATCCTTACTCTATTTCACTTACTAAAATTCTCCTCGTGCAGTATTTGTCCCAGTTCTTCTCTTTTTTTTTTCCCCCACTATAGTCCTTGTACTTGGAAGGTAACAAAAAAATGTTTCAAGGATATCTATTATCATGTAACTTAAATGTAATTAATTTAATTTGTAGATAGTGAATTGGTTGCCTTTGTCTTTGCTGCTATACAGCAACTTTTGTATTTACCACATTGATTCTCCCCATTTACAGAACTAGGCAGTTTACAAAGGACTTGGTTAGGAGCCAGCACAGATATTTGTATGTAGTTTCCATAGTAGTCAAGCACTTTCTACCAAGCGATCAGAAGTGCCCTATTTGAGGTGATGTGCAAAAAAGCCAAATAAAAAGAAAAACTCCATAGTGCAATAAAGGAACTGAAGTCTCATGAGATTTAATTAGAATTTTTGCCATTTTGCATCATATTCCAGGTCAGGTGCCAAAGATTTTTCAGAGTCTGTCAAAATTCATATTCTCATTGGTAATTTGTTTTGTAATCCATACACATCAGTTCCTGCAAGGAGTCATCCACAGTTTGATTAAAAAATTGGTTTTTAATTACTGAATTTACTGGAAGCTTGAGGCATCCTGGGTGTAGTTAACACCTCGCTATAGATATTGTCCACTTTCCATGCGCTACACAACACAATAATTTTAATGGCAAGCGATGTTTTGGAATCGGAAGAAGAGGATTTTGACGGATATGAGAGGACAGAAGCGGGTGTTATCAAACCATACATGTTAGAGTCGATTAGGACGTCAGAACAGGTCAGTGGAAAAGAAAGTGTAAGTGAATGTGATGATTGTGACAATGCCACTGATGAGCCTGGAAGCATTTTTTTTTTTTTTAGGGCTCATGTGCCCCACACTCACGAATTCGGTCACACTAAACAGCGTGATATTGTTTAAAAAAAAAAAAAAAAGTGGACTTAGTACCGAATTTATTTCACCGCTGCTTGAATGCTAGGGGTCAAGCTATCTTGCGCTGCAGCAGTCGTACAGACTGTATTTGTACGATAGGCAAGTCTGCACTGCAGCAGCAACGAGCTGCGTGAGGCGAATCATCTCCTCCGTGATGCCAAATAAACAACCCCACTAACAAGTAACGTGTCAACCAACGAGGTGAACGAGGAGTCGCAAAGTGTGCTAATTGCTAAAGTGAAATACAGAGTTGGAAAAGACCCAAAATGAAGTGTTTAGGATTAGAAATTTAGCAGACGCTCTCAGACCGGAAGACATAAACGGCTGACGTCATCATGACCAAGAGGTTCAATATTTGAATATTTTTATCTTTGATAAGGGACAATGATTTTATTGACATCTGACATTTATGTACAAAAACATGTACATTAGTATGAAATGTAAAATATTTTGACAGTTAAAAAAAAAAACGCATTTTCATAAACACAATTACACAAATACATAATTATACTTGACGGTAAGTAATTTTTAAAAACTTGAGAAGGAACTGCAACGTCCACAAAACCTCTTTAGTGTCCTAGGAATGAGCACAGTCATAGCTTTTTCTTTTTTTTCTTTTTTTGGGCATTTACTGTTTTGTTTGTAAATGTGTACATTGTGAAGAAAATTTCAAATCAAATTGAGATCGCAATATCTGTCAGTAAAATAGCAACACAATTTGTTCCTAAAATCGTTCAGGCATTTGCCACACAATAAACAATAGTTTATGTGCTCAAGCACGTGGAGAGCAACTGCAAACAGAAAGCACACAACCGCGCGCCACAGTAGACAACATTTTCTGGCTCTTTGATGTGAGAGCTTTGGAAAAACCCAAAGATGATAGGGCACAATATTCAAACAGTAGACGACGCATTCTGCGTGGTATTTAGTGATCAGACCGCTGTCTACCAATGACCTCATCACTTTTTAATGTCAGTTATGCAATGTAAATTGGTGTAGAGGTCTCAAGAAAAACTTGACCTACTGTACAGAAAATGTTTTCGTCTACATGAGCTACTTCACCTTTAACTGGAGCAAGTCCTCAAGGTCTTGAATTCTTTCTTGTGCTCCTCTTCTTCCTCCATGATGAAGTTCTGCACTGCCAGCTGGGGACAGAGACCGGGAACGCCGCACAGATGCACCCTGGGAGACGTAAGCCGAGAGAGGCGCTGGCTTGAGAGCATAATCGCGTAACAATGCAACAATTAACATCTGTACTCTAGCTACTGAGTGAATGCTAACAGAAAAAAGGGTGAACAATCCCGTTCCCTCCTCACCTTGACAAAAAAAAAAAAAAAACACGCATTGCTGACTTTGGTACACACAGATGCTCACAAAAACAAACGGGCTACCAAAGGAATAAAAGCATGCTGGGGCAGCAGGCTGCATCAGCTGAAGGGAGAAAGTTCAGCTTGTGTGCGTGTGTGAAAGAACGGCAAAGGTTTCTCTCTGCGACTGGCTAATGAGTATGTTCATTTCCATTTACATTGTTTCTTTGACAATAATGATGTCCCATTAGGGAAGACTAAAGGGGCTATAGATTCCAGAATGTGCTGGGCTTCATTACAAGAGGTGGGCAGGGAGGTCGCTCTAATTGCTCTACTTGGGGCCTCCAGGTTACACTTGATAGGACAACCGATTAGCGGGGAGCGGGGCGAGTAGTCGGGGGGTGCCGTTTGCTCGCCAGCTTCGCCTCTAACATGATAATAAAAAAATAAATAAAGAAGTGCTGTGGAGAAGAAGAGAAAAAAAACAGTGAGAACAATATGCTAGTGGAATATGAATAGGAGACGATGGGAGGCGCCCTGTGGAGCCCAGGAGGCCTGACCAGATGGCGGGCTAAAAAATGCAGGGCGCCTAAACGCACAGCAGTCCTTGAGCTGGAGTGGGTGTGAAGTGCAAAGAGGAAGACTGTTAGATAAAGATGGCAGATCATTAATTCGAGTTCTGATGGCCGTTTCTGAACCAAACGCCGCAGTTGTTCGTCTTTACTTGCGTATTCAAACACACTCCGGAGGCGTATGTGTGTGGGAATGTGCGCGACGACCACGGCTGACTCCGGTGACCTGGTGCGCTTCATTCCGCCGTGGTGTCTGCTCGGGTGCCAACCATGCGTGCTTTAACTCAGCCGTAATGGCTGCGCACAACTAATTAGCAGATTGATCTGCATATTCTTGATGCGAGGCTTGCCAATTGGCCTGACCCCGCGCGGACGTCGTGGGGCGAAACCCAGTGGCCACGAGGGGAATCCCAGATCAACCAAAAGAGGCCAATGATGACGTTAAAATTAATATTATTCACAATGTGTGCTATCATAAAACATTGTAGGAGGATAATAAGCACTGATAGTCAAACTCACGGTTTTCAGGATGGTAAAAACTTTAAGGAAGGGGTGAGACTATCCTCGGAAATTAGAACGGATTGGGCAATCACTTGATTGTTCAGATTCCACCTGTTTCGGAGCAAGTGGTTGCTGCATCTCTGGATAGTGAGAGAATATTGCACTAGTGGTATTTTACAGTAACAAGTTTATGTTACGTACACCATATAGGGCAAGGTGTCACGTACGGTCGTGATGATATATGTACGTACTAAAATAAAATGGGGATTTTTCTGAAAAAGGGATTTTCTCTCTGATTCTTGTCCAGATATTTTTGGCACAGAAAAAGGGCCAAGGCATTCTGGAGAGAATAAGAAGATGAAAAAGCAGAGAGGCTGCCATGGTCTACATCAGTCATGCAGCTGGTTGGCGGCCACGACCTGACCTGCGCATTGCACCTGCTAATGTCTCTGCAAACATGGAAGCACAAACGCGCACACACACACTCAGGATGCTGAGGAGAGCAAGTTGTCAAAACACCATTTAAGCACAGCCTCTATTCTGAGTGGGTATAAAAAACCGGCTGTTGTCGGGGCCCCATGAAGAAACATTTCATAGACATCATCTCACCTTCCCTTCACCTTTCCTCCACATCTCTCAGAGAGAGAGGTCACCGTTATCAATGGGCTTATTTATGATTTCGGCAGCATGTCTCGTGTGAATCTGGAGCACTTAAAGCACAACTTTGTTCAAGTTGCACAAAGAACCCAAATGTTGTACACAAGACTACTGTAGACAAAGATACAAAGATAGTTTCAGAAAGTGCAAGCCAGGTGGTCTTTGAAGGAAACCCGTGATTATCACCTCAAACCTCAACTTTTCAATACAAATGCAACAATTTCATACTACATTCATTTGAAGTGTGTTTTACAATACAATTAATCGACTCTCGGGTCAAATCAAATCATTTGAATTTGATAAGCAAGACAATCTCTTATGTCTGTAAAACAAAAGGTACCTCCAAAAAAATCGTCTACATCAATAACAATGCCAAGAAAGCTTCAAGAAACCTGAAGGCGTGGACTTTGATTCAATTGTATGGATGAATATCACACACATGCCATTATTCATCTCAAAACATTGTCAACATTGGATCGCAGTCCCTGTTGTGTCCGAGCAGACAGGATATAAATCAACAACTTAATGATAATTAGACATAAACAACCATGTTCTCTAATGTGCGAGTGCGAGTGTGTCCTGAGGCAAGCAAGCAAGTCCGCACCTAGGAAAGCACGCTGAATGGCATCAATACTATTAAAGTATTTCGTGCAAAATAATTGCATTACATGTATAAAGAAGAAGAACAGAGGGCCCCCTCCCGCTGAAGCTTTAATGAGGACAGTGGTAGAAATCAAACAACGTCTCTTCAGGCCAGCTTTACTTGTGCGAGTGAGGCCATCTAGAAACCTGCCAAACTTAAAGAGTATGAATCGCGAGAAGATCAAAAGCTTGTCTTGGTGTTCATAATGTCCCGCTGAAGCGGTAAATCAACCAGTGCCTGGGCCCAAGGCATGCGTGAAACCAGCAGCACACGCCGGGCCTGATCACAGAAGGAGGTGTGCGTGTGTACGTGTGTTTTCAGGACAAAAATGTTGGCAGAGGAAAGGTCTAATGAATCACATGGCTCTCAACACACCACTGCCTTCGTGTCACTTCTGTGGCTTTGATCTGACGCGAGCGCGGTAATTTTCGGGAAGTGCGGCCATGTAAGCTCCTCACACACGCGCCGCTCTAACTGGCTAAAAGAGAAATTTGTGTAGACGTTGACCCACCTGCTGCCTCCTGACAGGAGAGATGTAGTGAAGGGCTTTAGCGTCTGAATGCTCACAATGAAGACTCCGAGATGAAGCAAGCGTCTGCTCAGGTACAAGTGCCTGTAAGGAACATAAGGAGTAGGGATGAGTGTTTGGAAGAGAATGTGAGTCATAACAACAAGAGCTGAATCACATCTAAGCAGTACTATTTGGGACACACGGTTCTCAAAATAGGACCACAAAATCAAGCCTCAGTGAATGAATCGATCAACAAATGGGATTACCCAACAACAAGGTGAATGAGGTATTTAGACAACTTCTGCAATGTAGAGACGGCGGAGGCGAAAACTACACAAAACATTAAGACTGACTCAGCTTGGGGACTTTGGTCCTTCACTTGCACAGCGTGAAATATTGTTTTAAAACTGTATTCGCAAAATTGTAATAGCAAATCTTCCAATGGCGAAAGAGAACAGCAAGAGAACAGATCTTTGTAGCTAAGTGAACACTGCTGAGTATAAAACAGCAGTCTCTAGCAAAGTTAGGAAGTACTCATTTTGGGGAGCTTGATTGTACATTACAGCCCAGATGCCTAAGGCAGGCTTCATAGCCATTAAGGTGCCACCAAATCCCATTTTCAGTCGCGCCATAATATTGAATTATGTTATAAGTCAAATGTAATTCAAATGACTTAGCTTCAAATACAAGTTGAATGACTGAATTATTTTGTAACAAGCACTGGTTGCATTTGACAAGCCAATTAATCAATAGTGTTGTTTACCTGAATATTATGAGCCGAGTGGCCATCCAACTTTGTAGCTGCATTTAGTCATACAATTAATTAAGACAATACCCTGAATGCATCGCTGAGCTATTGGATTTACTCATGGCCCATACTGCAATTCAGACTCGGGTGTTGAAAAACAAATGAATGAATAAATGATCCATCAATACTAGAAATGCATGGTCGCACACAGCCACAATGCACGGTAGCAGGCATCCTCCAGTTGTTAACACGGTATGTAACCTTATCAAAATTAAAGAGATACCAATTTTTGAGATATGAAAAACATTCGTAGTTCCTCTCATTGAAACAAACTGGCATTGATTGGAAGTAAGAAACTTACTTTGAGCTTTGATGCTGTTTGTGTCACATTCGCTATCAACAGTAAAATTAAAAACAGAAGAGGTACTTAACAAGGTGTGATTTGTAGACGCTTCTGCGGTGTCGGTCTGGCTCTTTATACTTGACATTTGCCGACATCTTTACACCTTTGCTAAAACCTTGTGACAAGACGGCGTAAAATAAGGGGAAAAACAGACACACCTGCTGCTGTCGACACTTAACTCATCAAATCTGAGTCTGACTAAGAGAGGCCTTAGCAACTGTTTCTTACTCTTGAACAGAAAACGATGTCATCACCTTTTTCCTCCCCTCCAACGAGGTTGTGATTGCATTATCGGAAATTTGGCATCTGGGCGCGACCCTATTAACTGCTGGAGTAATCAACTTTAAGCAAACCGGGAGGCGAGGTGGATGATAAATTATTAGCGAGGAAGAGTTTGTTCATATTTTATTAAATTGCCCTGTCAAAGGGGGGCTCGGCCAAATTATCTGGGGCCTAATTTAATGGACGCTGGCCATACTGGCGAATCTGCTACAATTATTTATCACTTTCACACAGTCAAGAGGACGGACAAGCTTTTTTTTTTTTTTTTTTTTTTAAGTAGCAGCTACTGAGCAATTTGGATGGTGTTTTTTGCAATACTTATCAAATGCCAGTCGGCAATTTCTGTTTGCAAACACCTCTGTTACCTCTCATTACTTGTATGTAAGGTGTCTTCAAAGAAGAAGCAGTTTTACTGTATTTTAGTTTCAGTGTTTAGTAGTTAACTCATTTTGCGCATGTGCGACTGTTTAAAAAAAGCAGCTTTGGCAAAAAAAGATTCTGCAGGAAACAAATACATTGTAAAAATATTATTTTGTTGAATTTTTACTGAGTTTATTAGTGGTGGTTGGTATTATGCTTTTAGACAAAATAATTGTCTTTAAAGGGCTTCTACTTGCCCAAAAACTCACCAATTGTTTCAATGATCGATGAAATTTCTATCATACGTCTATCATACCAGGACGCACAGTTTTTAGGACAACACATTTTTTCAATTTTAGTTTGAAGCAGCCATTTTTGGCAAACTCCAACAAACTACGGTTGTCCTGATCCATTCATCATCATCAGAAACCAGGCCGGTTGCGATTTTCAGTTAATCTGAGGAAAAATATCAGATTTTTAAATGTTGCTAATTTTGAAAGTCAATAATGAAATTATTTAGTTTATAACCATATAAAAATGTATCATCTTTGGATAGCTTTTAATTTAAATCGTCCAAACTAATCTAAATCGCAACCGTGCAACTCAGCAGATCGGTGATGCAATATTGCCGAGTTTTTTCTTTTTACCTTCACCTACTAATGTGGGCAAAGCATTGCATTGAAGTTTCGTCATTTTGGGGATTCGCCGTGAAAATAGAGATACAAGGAGCCATTCCTTGCCTTTTGCACTTTTAAATTTTCAATAATTATGCTACCCTAATCTAATTTCCTTGCACTGTACAGTTTACAAAAGAAACAAAGGCAGTCAATCTATTCTAAAAATATGTAGCAATGCCATTTTGATTTTCCCGTTCGAGATAAAAAGAAGAATTTAGATGTATGATTTAAAAAAAAAAAAAAAACTGATTTGGTGTGAGCATGCAGGCAGGTGCAGTGAGAACAAGACAGCAAACAGTAAGTATGCGACTGAAGTATTGTAGGGAGGGGGGTTGAAAAAGAGGGAGAAGTAGAAGGGGGGGAAAAAAAACCCTGTCTTGGTAATTACCGAACACGATTAGGTTCTTGGGGGAACTTGTCTGGCGCTCGCAGGCCGCGCTGGCGAGGCTCGACCATATGGAGGGAGGCTTGCGATCGCTCTCCCCGAAGCCCGTGACCCGTCTGTTGCCGAGCCCTTGAGCTGAATGCGCAATGAGACTTGCCAGGCTTAATGTGCTACACGTGCGCCATTTATGCCACAAAACAAATCTGATCAATGTTAATTACGCGGCGGAAATAATCGGGAGTGGCTCATGCCACACACAAAGATTCACCAATACACACTTCATCATCTGCACAGGGACAGCATTTTAAGATGTGATTGGCTAAGCTTAAGAGCAGAAGTCTCCAGTTCCTAGACGTGAATCATTTTTATGTATGTGCGGTGCAATCGTCTATAGTGAATGGTTTCGGGGCCTGACTGATATGGATTTTTTTAAACCAATGTCGATTTTTGGCAGATAAAAATACCTATTACTGATCAATCGGCCAATTAATTTTAAAAATATATAATGCATAAAATAACAAGCTCCATCAGGCAGCAGTGCACTTATGTCTGTGGCAGTGCAGCCATTGGAAAGCCGTTTGTAACGTGTTTGCGAGACGCATGGAATGTTGCACCAGGGCTAGAAATGCCAACGTCCGTGGCTAGCCATTACCGACCGTCATCAGTTTCCAGCAATTGGTGAGAATCAGTTACCAAACAAACTGCAGAGAGACGGGGGTCACACTGCAGACATGTCTGTATTCATGGCACTCATGCCCCATGCTCATTCAACTCATTTCATGATGCTTATTTTTGTTCTACGATATCCTCGATATGCGCATACGAAGCCACGTATGCACTCCAAACACAAATTGCTAATGAATATTTAGTATTTTCATTGGTCCACTGTATTGTGCTCGGTAATATCATTGGTCAGATGTGACGAGACAATGAGTAAATCTATTGATGGCTTGAAGGTTGCCAGTAATAATCCATGAATAAACCACATCACATAAAAAATTGCAGGGTTCAAAGAAATGTGAAAAAAGTCGCAGCTTATAGTGAAACAAAAAGGTAAAAAAAAAAAAAACAATCGGCCAACTCTGGCCATTTTGCCGATACTTTTGGCAGATATATGAAATGCCTTAAATCAGCCGCTCCCTGTTTCTTACGGACTTAAAAAGAGAATCGGGGTAAAAGCATGATTTTTGTTTTTTAACAAGCTAGGAGTGGACACCAACAAGCACTACACGTGACTGGTCTGAGATATAAAAAAAAAAAAGGTTGGGAGGGGGGGGCTATTCCTGCTTTAGAAGTAGGCGGCTACGAGGTAAAGGCCCCCTACCAGGCCAAGAGGTACACTTGGTATGCAAGAGGGTGCTTCTTCAAAGAACAAGTGTGTGCATATATGTATGAGTGTGTGTGGTAACTGGTGTGGAGAGGGACTTTAGAGAAGGACAGTGAGCTGCGAGGAGAAGGTAAGCAGTGTATATATTTGTGTGTGTGTGTGCGTGTCTGTGTACAGATAGCCCTGAGTCCTCCCACGCAGTCTGTTTGACCCCAGCGCGTATGTGCTTAAACAAGCGGCATGTAGCCGAGGCAGCACATGGCTGTGCTTCGTTAATGAGGTGGGCTGTGCAAACGGGCCGGGCTTCTCATCTAATGAGAGCAGTTGAGCTGGTAAAAGCGCACTGCCGGAGTCCATGTCATTAGGAACGTTTCTGGCCGCGGACGTGGCTTGGCTCCAGAAGGCGCACGACAACTCGCGTTGACAATGTTATTTATTTTTAATAAAAACAGCCTAGATGAAGCATTCTAATGTGACTTTTTTTTTTTTTTTTTTAAAGTACCAACACAATGATGTAGATGGGGAGAATATATGGCGTGTAAATAGCAGGCTGTGTTACATTTAAATTAAACATGCTCCATTCCGACAGTGAGGCTAAAAGTGTGGAGCAGATGGTAAACTGCCGGAGTCAAAGCAACATTAAACGAAACAAGGGAAGGAAAAAAAAAAAAAGAAAGAAAACAAAAGGTGAATGCTCATTAATCTGTATAATCACATCTGTGGGTTCAATCTAACATCATATCTGCTTAAATGATGATCAAAAGAAGACATTTAAGCCAATACATTTTGATTGCTAAAATTTTTAAACCGTTAAATTAGTGGCTTTCGCAGGGAATACAATTGAATGAATTACGGGACAATGACTTGACTTGGACCTTTTTTTTTTTTTAACCATTTGTTAGGTACAGTTCAGCGGCATTTAATTTTTAAATACATTTGGATGTAATCGAACAATTTATTTCCCAACATTTTATTTTGATTTAACTTTTGTGCAACAGTTTTTTTTCCTTTTCTTAATATTCAAACTGCACATAACATTACAATGGTTTCAAATAATGTGAAATACAGTGAAACCCCGCTACTTCGCGGTTCACCTTTCGCGGGTTCAGTGCTTCGCGGGTCTAAAAAATATTCAAAAATTAAAAACTTTTTCGCCGAGCGGCACGACGGGGCGCTGGAGCGGTTAGACGGCCGGCGTGCGCCGAAGAAGAGCGTGGGGGAAGAGGAGAGTGGACGAAGAAGAGCACGTTCCCCCGGGCACGATCGGGGGCGACGTTTCGCGCGGTTCGGACCGTACCAGAGCTCCGGAGGAGGCCGGCCGGCGTGCGTGGCAGTTAAGCCGAAGAGGAGCACCTTCCGCCCCGGCACGAGCGGAGCGCGAGGCTGTCAGTTATGAATGAATAAATGAATAAATGAAGAATGCCACCTTTCATTTCACAGGGCACACCGGACGGCGTACCAGCAGGTAAAAGTCTAAGTAATTAAATAAATACATAAAGAAGTAATTGAATAAATACAAAAATAATGGCTGGGGAATAAAAAAAAAATGTTTTAATAATAATTTGTTTTTTTTTGTTATAACATGAATTTCACTCTCTCTCTCTCTCTACCCGTATTCTATATGGTGTACTGTATACAGGGGGGTATACTGTATACCTGTGTAGGTTTTTTTAAGCATTTTTGAAGGGGCGCCGCTACTTCGCGGATTTTCAGTTTTCGCGGGTGGTCTCGGTCCCCATTAACCGCGATAACCGGGGTTTCACTGTATACCTGTTTTTTCTTTTGTTTTTTTAATGAACACGTGGGCTTACTACGCTACAGTATTTTAATATTGGCCCTGGAGGTTTCGGGAGAGCCAAATATTTTGAGGTGATTGTCAAGATTGTAAAGTAGCAGTACACGCAATGATTGATGCACCATTTCAACATTATGGAAAAAATAACCACCAACGCAAAATTAACTCCGCCTCTGATAGTAAATGATGACACGTCACCGCACTAGCACGAGTGGTAGCGCCGACCACTGAACAACGCTTCCTAATTCCACCAACCAGCACTCAACTTAAGCATCACCTCCACTTAGCACGGCACCCCATAATGTTCAATAACAAAAACATTTAGATGCGAAGAGCTGGAGTCAGAAAACAAGCAGCAAATAGAACTTTTCAAACACAAACAAACTGCCCTCCCGTTGGAGCTCGATGGGAGAGCATCCAGTCGCTGAACGGCTGCCCACAGGATGAGCACATTATCACTCATGTACTGTAGTGAAGCTTCCAGAAAGCCTGAGGTCTGCTCCGGATTACACTGTAATGGTGCTCTTTAATCAATGCACAACACTGACCGACAGCCAGGCAAAAAAAAAAGAAAAAAAAAAAAAAAAAAAAGAAACGACAATCGTAAACTTGCTGCTGTGTTGTCGACTGAATTGTACAAAAGCTGAGTCACAGTTGAACCTCCAAAGTGGAACACAATTGCCAGATGAAAGTTCATCTAATTTTAAAGGAGGTTCAATGATTACCTGAGCATCTTTGTTTTGGCGCGAAACTTTGCTTTTACTTTGGAAAACAATACTTGAGACTTTGGCCCATTTTCTGACATGTTACGGAACAAAATACTAGCTGAATCAAAATTTGACTGAGTTTGTGCATTTTTTTTTTTGCACTGTCAAATTGACATAATGTTCTGGTTTTGAAAGTTTTTTTGCATTCATGCAATTCATCAACAAAATAATCGGCAGATTACTCAATTATTAAAATAATTATTAGTTACATGAGAAAATGTTTAAATAAATAAATAAATAAAACCTTCATTCTCTGTACTGACAATGTTTAAACGTCCCAAATTGTCAAAAAGTGCAATACAAGTAAGTACTGTACAACTATAAAGTAATAAAACTAAAATGAAGTGGAAAAACTACACATTCTTCGAAGACTTTTATTGATAGAAGTGTGCGTTTGTCGCAGGCAGCATGAGAACAGTACATATTGTTAAACTAACGGCATTTTCAACCTTGCTTGTATATGGAACAAGACCTGACGACATGACAATTTTTAGCCCTTTTCAAAAATAATCGTAATCGGCCAGAGTCGATATATTCACAGTTGCTCATGAAAAATTTAATCCTATAGTGAACTGTCGAAGACATGCAAGAATGACGTCCTCGCGGTGTTTGTCCACTACATGGAGGTTTGACTCCATTCAATTTGAAACAAATTTGCCCTGAGATATATTTCGAGCTGCAGCACAAACTATTTTTTGTGTGCTGCTTGCAACCTCGATATGTTGAGGACCTTCTGTATCAAGAGAGGTTAATATGTGAACGAAAACTAAAATAGAGTAAAACTATTCACCGAATAAAGAAGTTTATATTTATTAAATTGCTGATGATTCTGTGCAGCCAAGCAACTTTCTATGTTGTGCTAAGTTTAATTTGTGGTCGCATGGTTCTCGTCTTGACCAAAAAAAAAAAAAAGCCACAGGAAAGCAAAGCAGGCTTTTGGGGTTCATGGTTCAGATGCTCGCTGAGTTTAATTCTCACGAGATTTGCTGACATCACACATTGTTTGAAAGTTTTATTTGACTCCTGAGACTTTTTTTTCCCTCACAAAATTCTGGTTGAACTTCACATTGTAATACTTCTGAGGCAGTCAATGTTCCATTGTATTACTGAAAAGACACAGGAGCATCATGAGCACGTACAGGCCAGGGACCGCCGTGGTTCATCAGTGTTCACAAAACAGATGTTCATCCGAGCCTACCTTACTACAGTCGTTACCTTGGCAGAAGTGAGCATGGACATGTAACTCACAATGGATGCTAGTCTCCTCTCGTAATCCCTAAACCTACCCACACATGCACACTGATAAGAACAATAAAAAATAAATAAAATAAAAATACATCGAACACCACAGGGTGAGCGGAGTGTTCAAAGCCGCCACTCTGGCCTGTTTTCAAATGAGCGCTGCGTCTCCTCCGCCTTGGCTCCTGTTGCGATCAGCACTTTGATCACCTTCGACGGTAACTTCCAACCAAACATTTAAATTTAAAATCACACCTGCCCCGACAACCCGAGCATTAGAATTTAACAGGTGTTCTGGAAGAACTTGGTACGGAATTTGTGATTACGTGCCCAAATACACATGCGCAATGCTTTTCACGTGTATGCACGCACACGCGCGCACGCACACACACACACAATCTATCAGTGAAACTACATAGTGGGAAAAAGAACGCCCTCCGAACTGAGTGCTACGCTTTGAGATAGCAGAACTGTTTACCTGCTCACTTTTACATCGGTAGGTGCGAACATTAAAGACAGGAAAAAAACAAAACATCCAAAACACAGTTTGACATGTTCAGTAAACAAGCTTCATATAATGAGAGTATTTACAGAAATTCAATTATGAAACCTCGCTTTGAGGGACTAACTCCAGTTGATCAATTGCAGAAGGCAGCCTTGAAGCAAGATTTGAACGTAGCCTCACTTCACTCACGCCCAATCCCCCCAATCAAAAAAGGTACGTTCACAATGGAGGATAGCATATATTAAAGTTGCCATTTTGATGTTGTATTTGGTGATAGAGCGATTATCGGCGCCGATATTTTTAACTTTCAAGGCCCATAAATGAAATGCTGAGTTATTTTGGCTCGCTGCCACACAATTCTCGCTCTGTCTACTGTGCTTGTGGCCTTGCCTGCAGAATCAGATTGGCCCGCCCACAGCACCACCTGATTGCTTCCTTGTGCAGTGGGTAGCAGCCAGTCAGTCGTAAGATGCCTGTTTGCTTTTTCACCTCGAGGCACAGGCACTACAGGAGTGGTCCCGCGAGCAGAGGAAGGTAAGGCAACAGACTTTGCAGAAATTTGAATACATGTCAGTCTTGTACAACTCACAACTAATAAAAAAACATTTGCCGTAGTAAACTTGAAAGAGATGTTTCTTTTCATTGAACAATAAGACATGCAGCTGAGCCTGGGAGTTCCGTGCACTTTTTGTTAGACTTTTTGAAACCAAGTTGTCTATTTTCTAAGTTCTAAAAAAGTTTCAACACATCACTCAAGTTGTTTAATAAACATGTGCTTAAAGGCATTTAAACCAAGTCAAGTTTTGGAGTATTTATTTCTCAAAATGTTGATGCCATTTTACACAACAAACCAATATCGGCTTCAAATATCGGTTATCAGCTTCCATGACTACTAATAATCGGTATCCCTGAAAAAAGCATATCGGTCTATCACTAGTTGTATTTTTGGGAATGTACATGTTGGTGCCGGTGGTTGTAGCTGTATGCACCTTTCCATATGCATCTGTAGGTGCCTCAAACAGTCCCATTATGTATATCCCTTGCAGTAAAGAGCATTTCAATTCCTTACTTTACCGACAAATGATCAGGGGGTAACGAGACACATTTTTTGGTTTGGACGAGGCCGCCTTACCTGAGCCACTTTGGAACTTTGAAATGTCCTTTGTCAGGATCATTGTAAACTGAAGGTTCCTTGTTTCTTATTATTTTCTCATCACATTTTTCTGTCTTCCTCTGAGAACACAAAGGAAGGGCCACAACCCAGAACTCCAACTTCAGAAGACATTTTTTTTATCCCCAAAACAATTGGCCTTATTCAAATTTGTACCACTTCAGAAGCATTCAACTTTAGAGGTTCCACTGAATAAACATCCTCATCGCAAACAGCTCCTCCTCTAAATACCGTATTCATTACCGGCAGGAACACTACACTCCTGTAATTAATTACAAGCTAAACGATCCATTTATACATACGACGGCTTGGTTAAATTAACGGGGTTAAGTGGTGCAGGGCGATCGCGTCTCACTTAACATTTGGAGCTGATATCTGCGACAGGCTGTCGGTTATTACAGAGCAGTCAAATTGAACAAGGACAGCCGGCGGAGGCGCGAAAATTAATCAGCTGCCGCAAATATGTTATCTTGCAAAGTCCAGTTTGAATTGAGTGAGTTTATGTGACTATGATCTTAACTATATGTGGTCAAAAAAAAAAAAATCACGTAGCTCCACCTCATTAGCTGCCAATTGCCACTTAATTTGGATGCGGTTTTCATCTCACTGCAAGGCCCTCGATAACTCTAGGGTGACAGTTCAAAGATAGCGAGCTATCACATAGCACTGCAACCTCAAACACGCAATCTGGCATCGTCTAACACACTTATAAGCTCCAATTAATCACATGACTTGGACTGTAATTGGTCTGCGCTATGTGACACGCGTGCAGTCAAAGGACCTCAAAGGGTGTGTTTCCCAATCTTGATTGAGCCATGACATACCGGTAGGCAAGTGTTTTTATATCACCGAGAAAAAAAATAAAATAAAGTCACATTTGACAACCAAATCCAAATGTCACTAAAGGTAGATAAATATACGCAAATAATGATTACGATCTCGTCTCAGTTTACTCACAAATTCACAGCCTATAAACTGGGCATGGTTAATAATATTTGAACACAATGCTATTACGGTGTTGTAATAATGGGAACAGGTGGATGCACAGATTGATTGTACATCCCGTAATCTACTTGAAGAACATGTATTTCTTTGACTATACATCACTGTTATAGATAGATGAACAAAGACAAATTATTGATAGTTAATAAATATTGATTTTCAGACCCTTCCCGCTGCTCACCTGAATATGATGCAGCAGCGCAGTGTTTGAAAACGACTTATCTACAGCAAAAGACAAATGCTCACCTTCAAGTTGGTGAACAGTTGAACTTTACCTGAAGGTAAATTGGCTAATTTCAACTGGTAATGCGCTGAAAGCAATTTAACATGTGTTTAAATGTCATTCAATCCAACTACAGCCACATCCCCATTTATGTTCATTTTCAAACCAATGAAGTGAAACGGAATAATTTCCCACGGCACACCTGATGGTTTCTCACGACAGACTCTGTGTTGATGCAACAAGTTGACTGTAGACTTTACCACTCTGTAATGACGGTTAGGTTATGTCTTAAGGTCAATTAATTGGCAATCGCATGTTCTGACAACAATATGGCCGTCTCGCCAGCAGTGCGCTCTGACATGTGGCTACTTTCCTAAAAATGTGACTGGTAGCATAGTCACTTAAAAAATGTAAAATCTTCACTCAAACATAAGAAAAGACATCATTGACTAGTCACAGCCGACGCAACTATCGTCATCTTCGCCTTAACTACAAAATATTTGAAGTTGTTGAACTCCTACGGCAGAGAAAGGTGACATGACACAAAGGTTGTAAATCACTGCTGTAAGGTAAGTGATGAATTCTGACCTTAAAGTTGGTTTGTCTGTTGCTCGAGATGCAAACTGATGTCTGCTGAGCGCGTTGCTCCTGTATGTGCTCCTCCTGCTGCTGCTGTTGTTTTTGTTGTTGCAGCTGGGCCTGCAGTTCCAGTATCTGCAGCTCTTTTTGGGCCAGCTGGCTGCTCAGCTCCTGGTGGCTCTGCCGCAGCTCGGCCTCACTTGACATAAGGGTCTGGTAGCATTGGCTTAACTCGCTGTATAGCTGTCAAATAGTTGGGGTGAGAAAGGAAGAGGTGTCATGCCAAAGCCGTAAGGTAAGCAAAGCTGCACAGCTAGCACAGATTAGGGTAGCTAACAGCATTAGAGTCAAACAAGTGGAACATGCTTGAGTTATAAGACAGGTTGTTGATGTGGGGACGGGTAGTTACAAATTGCCAAGTGTGTTTTGGCTATTACAGATGAAGTGCTGCTTCCACTATTGAAAATACAAATGAAGTTTTCAAGCCAACTGTTCATCTTTACTTTTTTCACTTCAAAATGGGCTAATTTCAAAGAGACTAGTAAAACGCTTGTATGTGTTTTGATGAAAGCATGTAAAGACATGTTATTAACTATTTAACAAAAATGTGGAAGAAAATGTATAGTATGTTTTTTTTTAAACATTTCAGTTGAACACTCCAACCCCCTTAACACGAGGACGGGAGGTATTTAAGTTTTGCAATGTGTTGGCTGCATGCAAATTTAATTTTTTTCAACTTGGTGTGGAAGTGCTGCTTCCAGGAATGAAAATAAAAGCCAAAAGTCAGTGTAAATAAAGTTTGTCTTAGTTTTAGTCACGTAAGCTGCAGTTTCAATTAGTTTTCATTTTCTTAAAAGCATTTTTATTTTTACAATAAAAACTGGCAACATTTTTGGGGAATTCAATCGCAAAAGACATCCCTGACGCTGTTGAGCTGTCCTTTTCAAAACAAAATTAAAAGTCACACCTGTTTCACACTGCTTGTAAATTGAACTAATCACATCACTGGAAAGGGAAATAACACCACCTGAACTGCAACGTTCCCAAATTAACTGCACGACACATCCTTTTATGTCATTGAATTTTCAACTGTATCTCTTCTGTTTAGTTTTGTCTGATTTATCGCCACTGTCCTGTGAAAAACACTTATGTCTCTTTTTTTCAGATCATTCATTTTTACGTGAATGCGGTTTGTGCGTTACGGATATCCCATTCACATGAAATTAAAAAAAAGAAAAATATTTTAAAAATTGGACATATGAGTTTTTTAACAGGATTGCAACATTGTGCATGTTTGCCTGAATATTTTGTTTATTGTATACTTATTCTAAACTGTAAAGTGTCTTTAAATTCTTTTGAAGAGCGCTCAATAAATTAAATATATTATTATATTTTAATTCAATGAAATAACATGTTTTTTCAGTTTTAGATTCATTTACTTTGTTTCATTAACCGCTCTACATTAACCTACAGTGGGGGAAGGGCTTGTCTGTTACAACTGATTGTCCATGACATCAAATTCATTTTTTTCAAGTGCAGGTGTGTTTGTGTATGTGTGTTTACCTTCTGAGATGAAGTGGTATCAGCAGTGTGTGCTTCCTCCTGGTTCCTCATCACCCTCTGTGTGTCCACGTTGAGTCCCTCCAGTTGCTTGATCAGATGGCTCTGGGCCGTCGCGTGCTCTGTGCTCCGTTTGTACAACGTTTGCACTTCTGTAAATTCGCACCTGAGACACAAAGCGTGTCACACAAATTAATTTCGGGCACGACTGTGTGACTGATAAAATGTGGTTAATACGGATCAATTCCCAGAGTTGCTGCAGAATTACAAGCGTAAAGTGCTCCTCTAACGCGTGAAGCCATCTTTAATCACCGCGCTAAAACCTTGAGAGGCCTTCGCAAGCTCCGAATGTGACTGACACATTAGAGCGCAGCGGCCATTAAAACAGAAAAGTAGTTACAAAAAAAAAAAAAAAAAAAGGATGAGATTACCTCTAAGGCTCCTAACGGTTCCCAGAGTTTTTATCATATCGACTACAGCTTAGCCAAAGCCTGCCCAGTTTCCCTTTTTTCCTTCCTTTAAAGCGCATCCACTATGCGGGGCTTACAAGGTGGCTTTAGGTGAGCCGTGGTTGGAAATATCAGTGTCACCCCCGGAGCCTTGGCGTTGAAAGCAATATATTTAGCGTGATCCACATGCACTGCATGCACAATTTAACAACACACGCACCACTAAATGTCAACTATTTCCTTGTGGCTGGTAGAAGAAAGCAGATGAGGTGTCTGGTGACACGTGCAACTTACCCAAGGTTACGAAGCTGATCCTCTTTTGTTGCCACCTCCTGTTCTTTGATAGAGAGGCAAGTTTCAAGGGTACTGTTGTGGCTCTGCATCCTGGATACTTCCTGCCAGGCATTGTGTACTTCTTCCTCAAGATCCTGGAAAGGAATGATAATAATCTGCATACGCGTATTTTCACGTTGTAACATCAGGACAAATGAGCAAAAGAAAGTTGTCATTTACGAGAATGTTTGCAAATTAGAGGCAAAATTTGTAAACTGCAAGAGTACAAAAAAGTGGCAATTTTACTAGCGTTAAGTCATACTTTCAGTCAAATAAAATACAAATCGAGAATATAAGAATAAAAAAATATTCCAATAAATTTACAAGAAAAAGTTTACTTATTACTATGAGTAATTAGTCATAAGTTTGAAAGAATAAAGTTGTAGTACGAGGGGAAAAAAACAGTACCGTAATTTCACAACAAAAATATTGCGGTGGAAGTGGAATGCGTAAAAATGGCAGTTTTAAAGGAACAAAAATCATAATCAAAATAAATTAATGATTAATAAAAAGAATAAAATATAACTAAAAATGCAATTTGAAAAAAAATATATAAAGCACTAAGAAATTTTTTTTTAAAGACTCCATTTGTAATATGAGAAAAGGTTTAATATTGCTACATTTAATGTTTTTTCTATATAATGTTGCAAATGTTATAACAATAGAATAGTCATTTCATGAGGAAAAATGTCCAAACTTGTAGAGTAAAAATGTATAATTTATTTTAAAAACCATTAATATGAGGGAGAAACTATTTTACTCAAATAAACTAAGAATCTTTCAAGAATAAAAATCATAATTTTACAGGAAAAAAAATCTTAATTATATGGTATGTTGCTGTACGTCCAGAAAAATTGCAGATTGTTTAGTTAATTTGAGGGAATAATCAAAATAATAAAAAGTTTACTCAAAATAGTTCACAAGAACGATCATATATTTTTTCATGTTCAATTTCATACCCGTTTTCTTTCTATTGAAAGCTATAGTGGACGCTGTTTTTCCGTCAATGCTTTTAAACTGTGCTTTGCGGCATGGTTTTCTTTTTTTCATGATGTTAGTTTGAGAAGAAAAGGAGTGAGGGATCACAGATGTCAAGGTGTGCAGAAGAAAGGGAAAAGCCACAGAGGACAAGGACCATCCCGTGTGTGTTATTCAAACCTTGACTCTGGCCTGGGCAGCCTCCCTCTGGTCACGGTGGAGCTTGGCCTGCCTCTCGTTCTCCTCCAGGTCAGCTTGCAGGGCGACACAGCGGGACGTTAATCCCCCTTTCTCCTCCTCAAGCGCACGCGCCGCCTGCTGCGCCTCCTCCTCTTTCCTCCCCCACTCCGTCTTCAATTTCTGGATGAGGAGGAGGGAGGTGTGCGTGTCAGGAGAAGGGGTCGTGAGGGCCAAACAAACAATAAGACAAGAAAAACAAAAAGTTATTATTGGAGGAGAGTTGGATTTCGCTTGCGTTCGTCATTGTCTGCTGGCAGTACAAGTCAAAAAGTTGTGAACTGATCAGGATGAGTGATATATAGTCGCACACTTACTAAGCGCAGATTTTAAGTGACCATTAATTGTTTTTCACAGTATCCAAGTCAATTAGAGGTGTCACAATTGATTAATGGAAAATTAATTATCAAATTAATTGAGAAATATTTTCATCATCAATTACTCGCTTAGAGCCATTGTTTAACTTAAAATTGTCCAAATCCTCGAAATTCAGCCTCCCTAACAGTAAAGACTCTCTGATTTCTGTAGAACTTCACAAAAACCTACTGATTATATTTTGTGATTAATCAAAATGAGTCCTTTGGAAACATCTGCTTTTACTATAGAAAAGAGCAGTCAACATTTTGTTCCATACCTAAACAATTGAAAAAAATAATAGTCAGTTCAATCTTTAATCTCCTGTGAAAAGAACTGCCTGCATCTTAAATTGTGGGAACCAACAATAATCAGTTGATAAACAGTAAACAGAAAAAAACATTTAGCAATGAAATCAATGAATTTTACTCTGTTAATGGACAGACAAAAATAAATTTGATAAAAAATAAATTTAAAAAATCCATATTGGTTTTCAATATCCGCTAACATGACAGACATAAATTTAAGCTAGTAGACTATATTTAATATATTTAAAATGAGTTTAAATGTTCAATGTTTAATTCTCTTTTTTTTTTTTTATTTCTCAATTTGCAATGAAATTCAACTGAAAGTGACATTAAAAGCTTCAAGCAAGTGTAAAAAGTTAAAAGATTACTCTGACAATTTTATTGTGATATGAAGGATTGGGAGTTTGGTATCGTATTGAGAAAAAAAGATAAAAGCATTCTCAATTTTGAAAAATAAACATTTGAAATGTTAAGACAGCTGAAAAGATTATATTTTGTTATTCTGATTTTCCCTTTCCATCATACAAGTGACGGTGTCTATCTGGAATGTCAGTTTGCGATCGAGCAATCTGAGATCAATTATTTGTGTGAGTTTCCTCACAGGAGTAAAGTCAGCTGAGGAAACAGCACATAGTCACTGTTGTGATTATTTCTCCCTGTTTTCTTACAAAATTCAGGTTGTGACACAAGCATGCTTTGTATAAAGTCTGAATTGTGTGGGAGGAGTAATATAATTTTATGTAGAGTATTGGTATCACTTTTCTCCCCACCTATTGTGGGTATCGCTCTACTGAGTTGCCCCTTGTCGGGGTTTTACCTTGAAATGAATATGTAATGATTGGTGGGGCTTTGATATTTTGTTTTTTCCTTAATTTATTCCAGGAAACGCCCGCATGAGCCACTGATTGGCCAAGGTCACCTGTGCTGAGGGGCCTGCGTGAGCGAACCGCTGGCTGTGCTAGCCGGACACATGCAGGCAGAGGGGCCGCCGTGTCAGTTCTAATGAGAAAGGCGCTCCCCCTTTTGATGCTGTCCCCCTGCCATATCTCGCCGTGAGACCGTGCCAAAATTGTGAGAGGACTGTTCTTCTATCAATTAATCATAACCGAGTCCCGTGCAAGTTCTAATTAGGGGGAGGCCACGCCATACTACGCACTCTTTCCACTCTCCTCCCCACTGACGCAGTCATTAAGTATTTATCTGCAAGTTAACAACCTGCTTTTCTTTCGCACGTCCTTACCAGCTGTTAAGTATTCTCTGTTGTCTGTGGCAAGACAAATCCAGGAAGAAAAAAAGAAAGAAACAAAGATCAGGGTATAACTGTGTTCAAGATGAATCCACTGTCTCATCTGTGGCTAAAGACGGGCGGAAACACGTCACGTTATCGGACCAACCTGGAGTTCTGTGTCTTTGATGAGCAGCTGTTGGCTCACGGCTTCCAGCTTTTTCTTCATTAAAGAAGCCTCGTCGTCCATCAATGGGCATCTTTGGAGAAGCTTGTTAATCTCGTGCTGTTTTTCTGATACTTTCTGTGGAAAGAAATTCAGCAAAAAAGAAGAAAGAAGTGAAATGATTTACTTTTACCTTCTGAGGAAGGAACTCTTTGTCAAGGGTAAGCATTGAATGACAACGATATAGGATCTTATTGGCTAAAACTAGCAAATTTTCACGATTTAAAAAAAAAAAAAAGTAAAAACATGAAACAAAGGCACAATAAATGACAATCTGACGTGATGAGCTTCGACAGAAACAGACCAACTCAAAATGTTTGTAAACCACCCGTTCATATGCATCTCAGCGGGCGGCCATTTTGACAATTGCTGTCAAATGAAAATGACATCACAGTCCTTGGAAAGGTCACAGGCCGAAACCCAGAAAACAGGTGAGCCGTGGGAGGACCTTACCTGATTTCAGTCATTTTCAGTCGACAGCAAGCGACAGTATTTGCTGCTTAATTCATATGCCACAGTGAGAAGGTCGTGTTTGGACCAGTGAGGTTGCATAGAACATATTGTAAAGCAAATCTTTAACTTGACTTGCAATTTAAACAATGACAAGGACTTAATATTATCCAAAAAGGTGAAGATTTGTTTCCATTTCCATAAAATAAATAAATAAATAAATAAAAACTTTAAAAAAAAAAAAAATCTAAATCTGAACCAAGAAATAATCCAGTGAAACCTATGGGATTGGAGGATAAACCGCCAAATCATATGGTAGCAAAAGGGACAGACTGGGTATAATTTAGCTAAATATATATATTATACATACTGATTCGGTTTATTGAAGTTCGCGATCCAGCAACCTTTGTTTTTAATCTACTAAAATGTCATAGAATTATCTACCAATGTTGATCATTTTTATGACGTCATCATCATCCTTGGAAGAAAATCCAAGGAGCAATATAACAACCGTTGATGCAAAGCCAAATTTCATACCAGATGCATGGGCGGCTTTTGTGGCCCCTCGCTACGCAAGCGGCAGCGGCGATTTGCAATTGTCTTATAATCCACTACCTTCTGCGAGCGTGGACTCGTCTCAAATAACACGCTACTATGGGATGCAATTAATTGCTGCGATGTGGGAAATGGCTCTGATCCATTCAGATCGTGGTTTTAGGCGGTCCTCGCTACTTCCAGATCGCCGTGCTAAGAACACAGGGGCGAGGGGGCTTTAATAGAGATTTAGACGTGGGAGAGTCAACTAAATTCAAACGTTGATAATGAGGTCGGCAAGAACAATTTGAACCTCAGTCTTGCGCAACTCAAACCTAGGACACCAAGCTTAGCGTGTACGCAATCCCCATATGGTTAACAATGAAAGCTTATTATGTTCACAAAAAGTGGTCGAAACGAGAATAGTGGCTGCCATCTTTGAGAATTTATATTTAAAAAAAAAAAAAAAACTAAACAAACATGGAATGAGCACTTAAAATGGAGTTTTGGCGTGCATCTGGAATTGGTGGATATTTTCAATAGAAACGTGTCAGCCAATTGGAGAAGGAGGTTCAAACTCAACTTCACCGCAACCCTTCCTTCGATTTTTTTTCTTTTTTTTTTAATTCTCGATGTTAAGTATGTGTTGTCTCGTCCGGGGAGACACGTTGGTACGTCATCGAGTGCACACGGCATTTTGGTTTTAGCGCGGTCACTTTCAAAAGTGACTCAAAGTTTGGATTGTATTCACTGCAGGACTCATTCATTTTAAATAACTTTTATAAATAAACGCCCGCAACTTGTAAGTAAATACCCCAGTAATTCCCGTTACAAATTACCCACAGCGTTACTATTTAAACGCCATATCACCAATATCATCTGCTAAATTTGTCGCCAGGAATTTAAAAAATTGCAAATATATTTTCTAGGTTAATGTCACGTCTCAGTCACAGAGCATGCGCGTGTGTGCTCGTGTGTGCGCGTTTGCATGAGACGTGAGGTTAAACTCCAAGGCACTGTTTCTTTAAACAAGGAAACCAAACTTGAATTTATATATTTGCACCTTTTTTTACTTTAAAATAACTTTTTTTTTTTATAAACAATCCAATCCAAATTGAACATTCATAATTATAGTGTTTCAAAGAATTTGATTTGTCTTAATATTGTTTACATTTAAACATATTTTGTTCCCCAAAAAAATAATCGTTTGAATAATCATGATTTCAATTATTTCTAAAATAATCGTGATAATTATTTTTTTCATAGTCGGGCAGCCCTATACATTGCATGTATTGTGGTCCAAGACCATTTAGAAATTTAAAGACCAGCAGCAAGATTTTAAAATCAATTCTTTGCTGACTAATTGAGTTTTTTCTTTTTTTTAATACAGACACAATTACAGTATTTGAGACGACTGAAAATAAAAGCGTGAACAAGTTTTTTTGTGACTTGTTCAGACAGAAAACCATTCTTTCAAGTTATATTTCAGATGGTAATAGGCAGATTGAGTAATTGCTTTTAAGTGGTTCTAACTTATGATTCATGTCTGAATCCATAACAGCACCAAGACTTCTGTCTTGATTGGGCACTTTCAAAGACAGAGTCAAGGTGAGAACTCTTTGAACCCTTTCAATTTTGGGGCCAAATACAATGCCTTCTGTTTTGTCTGGATTGAGTTAGGACCCGTTCTCTTTCTTCAACAGTCAATGCTACAAGCTTGCAAGATTCAAAACTACACAGTACCTGCTCCAGATCTTGGATGTGGAAATCTTTGGCCTGAAGGATCTCCAGCACTTTCCTGTCCTTCATCTCACCTTTGTGCTTCTCCCTATAAGACAAAATGACGACTGCAGATGAAGTGTTTATGTCAAGTGAAAGTGACGTTTTTAAAAAGGTCGATCACAGAGAAACGTATCAAAAATGCCCAAAAAATATTGCAGACTGGGAGGAATTTTTCATTCATTAATTCTCTTGCGCTCATTCAAGGTCGCGTCGCTGGGGCAGTACCTTAAGCAGGGAAGCAAAGACTTCCCTCTCCCCAGCACCTCCCGGGGGACCCCAAGGCGTTCGGGGGCTCGCCTGGAGACATAGTCTCTGAGGGTGAATGGTTGTCCTGAGGTTCACTGGCGACCAGTCCGGGATATACCCCGCCACTCGTCCAAAGTCAGCTCAGACAGGCTACGGCTTACCTGCCACCCTTATGAGGACAGCTGTGATATAATGGCCCCTTTAAAATCAATCACCATGAACGCAGAGCCAATTCCTGTTCTTCCTCTATTTAACTGTATCTAAAGATGAAGAAAATGCATAGCATTCAAAAGATTTACAGCAGCACCAAAGTGAACTTTCTTTCAGCCCTCGGCACATCTTTAATCGTGTGAACTTCTAGGGAGACAAAAACAGAGCAGCAATTGGGGACCGGTTTGTTTCAACTGCTCGAGGCCACCAGGGCCTTTCCCGCTCTCCTCCTCCACATACTCAATGCTCACTCCCGCTACACCTCCCGTCTTCAAGGCCTTTCCTCCAGTCTCTTTGCCTCTTCTGATCAACCTTCTCCCCTGACAGACACTGAAATAAGTATCTGGGGGGTCCCTCAGGGTAAGAGATGGAACGCGAGCTGCCCTAGCTACATCTCCTGGTGTGTCGGGGCTGCGCACACCGCATTCCCCCGCAAAGCAACCAATCGTTCGGCAAAAAAAAAAAATAAATCTACACAGGGGGAAGCAGGGGGTTTGAACGGAGGTTCCCGGTGGGAACCTGCGCTTGACTGGAGTCGACACAATTACCATGTCAATATCCTCCTGCGCATCAGGTGATACAGTACACACACTGCGATCTCTGGGTGGATGTTCCTCCGGCAGTCTCCACGGACCAGCACACTTTGATGGGTTTCCTGTGGGGCTGTGAACTAACTGAAGAGAGTGTGGAGAATGAACGGGAGGCACCTGTACTAAGGGACTCTCTCTATGCACTTGTACGCACTGTTTATTTTCTTACTTTCCTGTTCAGTTAACAACTCTCAGACCCTTGATATTGTATGTACTGCACAACAATGCTTATTTGAACTATCTTCACGCTTGTATTTTGGTTCTGAGGCTGAGACCTAACCCGTAGTGATAAGCTTTTTTCAGGGCCAATACCGATTATTGGTAGCCATGGAGGCCGATAACCAATATTTGAAGCTGATGTTAATTTCTTGAAGAAGGGGGTAAAATGGTGTCATTAGTTTTAAAAGTTTAACAAAAAGTGCACGGAGCTCTCAGGCTCAGCCGCATGTCTTATAGTTCAATGAAAGCAAACATCTCTTTTACTACCGCAAATCGTTTTCTATTTATTGTGAATTGTAGTCGACTGACATTTATGAAAACTTCAGTAAAGTTTGCTGCCTCACCTTTCCTGTAGCAAGTGTGGCCCGAGGTGAAAAAGCAAAAAGGCATCTTACTGTCGATTAGCTGCTTCACATTGCACGAGGAACCAATCAGATGGTGCTATGGGCGGGCCCATCTGCTTCTGCAGGCAGGGCCACGAGTAGAGCAGAGATAGTGCTGCAGCGAGCCAAAATAAAGCTGCTTTTAATTTATCGGCCTTGCAAGTTAAAAAAAAAAGGCAGATTCCGAAAATCTGCAAAATGCCAAATATCGGCCCTGATAATCGGCCCGGCCGATAATCGGTCTATCACTACTAACCAGTCGGATATTATGCATTACCAAATGGGGGCCAGATTTGGTAGCGATGCACTATTCTAACATTGGATGATACATGGCGAGGAATAACAAAAGTAATTGCATGTTGTTGTGCCTTTTCTTTGAAAACTGCTGGATTGTACGCCACAGACTCTTCACAATCACCAAATTGGCCCTCAGACTCCTCTCAAATTAGATATTTCTCCTTACCAAAGCCAACAGCCATATGCTGAGAAGTAAATACATGAGATCTGAGTTCCCCGTAGAATGACGGTGTTCAAACCGGAACAAGTGACAAATCAGAGAAATTATACCACATTCATATTTATCAAACTTGTTCAGTGCAAACACACGCTGTAATTCTCCAGTAGCTCCAGCGACAAAAGCCAGTAAGGATGTCTAAACCATATCCAAACATCCTGTGAAAAAGTGGTTCAACATGCTGCAGGCGAGAGGACTTTGCTTCAGGGATGAAAAATGTTAGCTTTGCAAAATAACAACCTGAGAGAAGTCAAAGGGGTGCCTGGTCTGCTTTACAGGCGGCATGCTTACGACTTTCTGCGCCAGAAATTCCCGTCCTTGGATCTCTCTGTCCAAGAACATACCCCAAAACAGAAGCCTCCTATATTAGATTACATTTACACACATGGGCATTGTCAGGAAAACTGTACATATTTTATCTATTGTGAACGTTCCCATGCCACTGATCTTCATGTGGCTTAGCCACTCCGTGAAAAAGGTCATATTCAATCTCAATTTATCCGTTAAAGATGCGTGTTGGCAGGGGTCTTTCAACGGTCCGCAACAGGAGCCGTGTAAGAGTGTTTTCATTAAAAAGGTTTCCATGGCTGAACGGCGATGCTGAGGATAACAAGGCTTAAACCGGCATCTGCGCCAAATTCCGTCCTAACCCCAGTAGAACGGCCAAGGTGCCTTACCTCCGCCAAGCGACTTTCACGCTTATCTCACGGCACTTGAGAGATTTAAAAAAAAAAAAAGAAAAAAAAGACGCAATGTACAGCTGTGGGGTTTTCGGACAAAAGATGCATCTACTCACCGCTCAACAACCAGACTCACAGCCTGGGTCAAGTCTGGATGCTCAACTTGAAGTCGTTTCCACAGGGACCAAACAAAGTCTTTATCAGCCTGGAAAAACAAAGTTAGCATCTGTCAATATTAATTGTCCAAAGAAATTATTCTTCTCTTTCCTTGATTTAGTGTTAATACTGTTTTTTGACAGTGACACATGTCCGTTAACATTCATTCACCGAATTTATGTCAAGGTTTCAGACAGAGACCAATTTAGGCACAGAGGCAGCCTAATTTCTCAATGGTACACCTGGAAGGAAAATAAAAAATAAATAAATTAAAAAAAAAAGGCTGCCCCAGTGCGACCAGCCTTTCGAGGGGTGGCGGAGGAAGAAAAGCCTCCATTTGGTTCAAGCATTAATAGAATAATATCGGAAATATCGTTTATCATGAGGTTTGTGTGATTGTTTTATTGTGACAGGCCAGAGAACCATTGATAACTTTTTGAATGTTAAGATAAGGCCGGATATGTTGAAAAGTCCTAACCAACACTCTGACACAGGGCACTTCCAGCACTAGTACTTTGGAGTAAGTTACCTACCGATCTTGTAGAATTCGATTCAAATAAAGACATTTATGATGACCATGAGCATTTTCCGGAAAATATTGCCCAAAAGCAAAGGTTGCAATTTTGTTTAAAAAAATAAATAAATAAATAAAGAGTGAACCTAGAAAGCTTGGATTTTGAAAACGATAGTCCATAATTTGGGTGCAGCTATATTTTGCGCTGGTGTACCAAGGAAAAAAAGTTGACTGCAATCATTTAACCTGAGCAAAATGTTTGTTGAGAGCCCCGTCTGCACATTTGAATAGAAATGAATACTAAGTTCACATAACAAACAATGCATTCAGTTTACATTCAGATATCTGAGGTCACATTACTTTAAGAAAAAATCCAAATAATTAAAAAAAAACACACACACCACAAAGAATTGGTTTAAAACATTTTTAGCAACAAAAACGTGTATCTTGAAATCAAGAAAATTTCGCCACCCCTGTCTTAAGTCATATTCATTGATGAGAGGAATTTTCATCAAGAATATACAACACATAAATAACATCCAAGAATATAAGAATGTGCATGTTTTAACCACACGGAGAGAGTCTTCGCAAAGAAAGACGGCTCTGCCATCGCTCACTGGAATTGTGGCGTTAGAAAACTGGTTTTTATTGAATGTTGATCCGCACATTTTTCATGGTACACACAAGCACGGACAATCCTATGCCAAAAAGTCGCATTTCTCCCAAAATGGACTGACGTGGCCGTCATCGAACCGCCACATTATAATAGTTCATCGAGTTGATCAAAGCACAGCAGGAGTGCTTGTTGTTGGAATTTTGACACTTCTTAGCATTAAGCAACATTTTCCTTTGACTTCTCTCCAGTAAGGACAGCAGCAAAACATGTCAGTTTTCTCTCCCTTAAAAAACAAAAATGAAGAGGAATCACTGATGACATTAGCATACCAGGGAAAAGAGAAGTCGATCAATAATTTAAGCCGTCTTGTACAAAACAATTTTTGATCGGCCCAAGTCAGTGATGAGCGCCTCTGAAGGCAAGCGTCAGGGGTGTGACCTTCTACTCAAGGGGAGCACGCATTGACACTTGTCGTGATGCACTATTTATGACCAGCGAGGGGCTGCCATCCATTTTGATATGGAGCTTGCCGTTTCTTCATTAATCAAGCCCTCTCCAGATCTGTTTTTCCCAAAGTAAGCAGCCCCGAAGAAACTCAAAACTGATGACAGAGTGAGTCATCTTCAAGTCGACGAACCCAGCCGGCCCCCCTGACACATTTCCAAGTCAAATTGTCTCTCGAGTTTCTTTACAGCTACATTTCGTTTAATGAGGGACATCTAAAAAAAAAAAGAAAAAAAATACATTTCTGACATTAAAAGACAGAATTATACCAAATCGACTTGATATAAAATTATCTGATAAATTATGTTCACATCATCACAAGATAAAAGTCATCCCTCCCACTGGAATCCACTGGTCTCCAATTAGTACATGAATTTTAGCCCCCCATCTCAAAAGTGTCTAATCAATTATTTAGCAAAATGGCAGAGCGGACCTTGATGAGACCATGAGAGCAACATATAAAGTGGAAGGACTGTCAAGCTATGCTATCTGCATGCATCTGCGTGGAAGGTTTTGCTGGAGATTCTGCAATGCAGCTAAAGTTAAGCAGCGGTGAATAACTTGAAACCATGCAGGCCCTTTAGCCGCCATTAGACGCCAGACAGCCAAGTATTTGGTCAAGAACCTCATCAGTGCGCATTTAAACGTGTTGAATGTGCGTTTGATGGCTGGATGAATTATTCATTTTACATGTTAAGACACTGAAACACCACGGGCCAAACATAGTGGGGCGAGCCACTGGAATCCAGCCACACATAATAATTCAATTAGCATCAGTCTAGCA
Organism: Idiotropiscis lumnitzeri; assembly: GCF_059441095.1. Taxonomy (NCBI): domain Eukaryota; kingdom Metazoa; phylum Chordata; class Actinopteri; order Syngnathiformes; family Syngnathidae; genus Idiotropiscis; species Idiotropiscis lumnitzeri. The sequence goes on from NC_142398.1 coordinate 9,151,730, forward strand.
GGAGCACTTGCTGGCTGACAGATGGGCGCCTTTGTAGTTAATGGCTGTCCCTGAGTACATCTTGCCAGAGACTTAAGACATCACTGATATTCAAATAGCAATATTTAAATAGGACACTATAGAACTAAAGCCCCCCCAATTAGACGGTCCGAAGCTCTGATGTCGTACTCCAAGATGAGACCACCAAAGATGTTGCACGTTTTGGACCGTTTATGTTAGTGGTAGCAAGAAGCGATCAGCTCTTAGACAGCAAACTTACATTACGGCAGTGCTTCTCAAATAGTGGGGCGGGTCCCCCTGGGGGGGGAGTGGTGCGATGCTGAGGGGGGCGCGTGTGTCCCTGGGGAACATGCTTTTTTCCTGCCATACTACAATAAAGTGTATTTGCACATCCACTCCAGTAGATGGCAGTGGCGCTCTCATTGCCCATTGTGCACAGCGAGTATTAACTCTACGGTTTAGGTCTGTTTTGCAATGAAAAAGCTATTATTTATAATTGCGGCGGAGAGAGGGTGGTGGGGTGGGGGCACGAATTGTTTTCTTCTCTCTGGGGGGGGCGTAACTGCATTACGGTCAAAATGTAGCTGTTCAATTACGTCATAAAATATAGAAAGAATTAGGGCTTCAACTCGTTATTATTTTAATAATCGATTCTTATGTTGATTATTGTATGGATTAATCGATTAATCAATGAATCAGAAAAAAATGGGAGATTTTTTTTCTTAAATTGTCCTTAGAAAATAGACAAACGGTTGATCATTGTTTTACACAGTAAAAGCAGATATTTTTAAATGTCTTATTTTGAATTAAAATGACAATAATCAATCAGATTAAATCTGAGAATATTTACTCTCAGGAGGCTGAAATTAGGGGGATTTAGACAATTTTAGGTCTCAAAATAATTAATCGAGTATCCAAAGAATGTTTGATTAATTTGATAATTGATTGATTGCCAATTAACCGATTCAGTGTTGCAACTCTGTAAATGCTACAACAGTTCTGTGACAATTTAAAAGTGGATAGAAAGTAAACTCCAATATTCTGTTTCTTTGTACAAAGAAGCCATACTCAAATTTATACATTTGCACTTCTTTTTAAATATTTTAAGATAAGATTTGTCTGTATTTTAAGATCAAATAAATTTGATTTGTTTGTTTATATATTTTGTTGTTTTGCACCCCCCACAAAATAATCGTTTGAATAATTGTCATTTCAATGGTTACAAAAATAATAGTCCTACTTGAGACTGATCGTAGCACAAAGTGAACTTTTCATCGCCAGTTTACTATGTCCAGTATTGCGCAGACGACAACAAACAACTTAGTTGCAAGTTTACGACCTTGGTGAGGTTAGATTCTTCAGAAAATGGATGGATGGATAGCAAAGACGCCGTAACTGTCACAATAGTCATTTATAATTATGGGAGGAACGGCCATGGCTCACAAGAAGAGGAGCTATGATGAGTGATATTTGAAGTCATTTATTTCCTTGAGAACATTTTCACTTGAAAATGACCATCAGCATTCAAATACGGTCCTGCATTTAATTAAATCTGTGCGTGTCCGCAGGTATGAGCATTGTTGAAAGGTCACTGTTAAATAAATAATTATGTGAGTGATTTATACTTTGAATGCTGAAGCATTAATATTGACTATACAGTAAAACACTCATGCGCAGTCATGTCATAATCTTCTTGACAGATTTAAAAAATAAGATAATTAACATAATTTGTTCAAGAAGTGGATTTCTGTAATTGGCAGCTCTGTGAATGCGATTCAGTCATAAATATTTCTTTCTAACTTTAGTGCAGGTGCATTCTCATGTTTCCGGTTGAATTTATGCAACCCAAATATTTGGAATAAATGGGTCATATTTTCTCATGCCTACCGGTGCAGGCTAGTTTTATTAGTTTTATTTACTTGATCAAGTCTCTTCAAACAAATCATATAAAAAAAATAGATTATAGCATGTAACATTCCTGCTAATATCGTATCAGACGATATTGGTATCGGACAGTACTCTAGGCCGCAATATCTGTATCGGATGGGAAGTGCAAAATTTGTAACCGGACACCCCTAAATGTTTTTTTTTTTTAATGACCTAATTAATCTGTTGGACCCTTGACAAAGGGACAATGAAACTCACATCCAATGTTGACGCAATCATATCATGGTTGATAGTACAAAGAATTTGACAATCACGACCATGTCAAAGGGGATAATTAATTTATTTTTATTTTATCAATAAATTAGGGCGGCACGGTGGCCCACTGGTTAGCACGATGACCTCATAATACAGAGGTGCAGGGTTCGGTTCTGTGTGTAAATTTTCTCCGGGTTCTCTGGCTTCCTCATACATTCCAAAATCATGCATGGTAGGTTAGTTAGACGTTCCAAGCTGTCCCTAGGTGTGAATGGTTGTTCGTGTTTGTGTGCACTGCGATTGGCTGGCAATCAGTTCAGGGTGTGCACCACCTACTGACCAATGACAGCTGGTAAAGGAGTGTGAGGAGAAGCAGCGCAGAAAATGGATGGATGGATTATCAAGAAATTACTACAAGGCAGTAGCTCCCTTGCTTGGGCTTCACACGCTTTGGACAAATTGGTTGTTGGAAAAATTCTATTCTGCTTACTGTCAGCTGTCAAGATGCCCTTAAGCTAGGCATTGTGTCCCCACTTGCCACCCTCACATCTCTTTATACATGCATACACATGTGATTTGCATCTTTGTGCAACGCAAAAACATACCCAGCAGACTGCAGTGTATGTTAAAATTCAGATGGAGGGATTATAATCAGTACAATAAATTAACATTTTAAATTAAATTTTCCTGCAATGCAAAACAGGAAAGTTTGCATTTCTGCTCAAAATGATTAATTGGCTTTAATGATGAAATGATCAATTGCTTGAAATTAAGAAGTAAAATGACTCATACATTTTTTGCCAGTGCATTCACTTTGCAAGGAGACGGCTCATCAATTGAGTGAACCATTGGAATGTATGTTGCAGGAAATGAATTGATTACCTGTCCTGTGACTACCTTGTGACATATGCAAAACATCGCAACAGTTGACATGTTATTAGGCACCACCTGCTGGCGAGTATGCTTTGGGAAACTTCTCTACATCACAAACTGAGGAGCGAAACCTCTCAGTGATGCTAAGGGGGGACTAAGGTTATATTTTGAGTGATATGCACAAAAAATGGCGTCATTGCAAATAAATAAATAAAGAAACCCTTTCCACGGAAAGTACGAATAAGCTACTGTATTTACAGTGGCAGACAAACGAAACGCACTTCCATTATTTGGCATTAACGTGCATCCAATTCTGGTCACGTGATTGTTTCGTGGCGCAGCGTGAGATTTGTGTTTAGTAGAATATGCACCTTAGCTGAGTAAAGGTTGAGTGGAAAAAAAGTTATGCAAACCGCACAAGTGTTTTGCAGAATCCTCAACGCAGACGAATATACATTGTTGGCGACTCACCTGGCATTGCACCAACTCCTCCGATAAGCTTCTCACTTGCTCCACCAGTGCCAACATACGAGGGGCGTCTGCGGACGACATCGCGGCTCCAGAAATGTAGTTTCGCCCTCAATGAAAGCACTTCTCACAATGCTGATAGAACTGAGCCACTGGAAGCTAAGCATGCTAACGTGTTAGCCAGCAGCAAAGGCGTTTTCGTTCGTTTTGAGTCCTTGTCGCTGTTAAAAGCTTTGTTTCGGCTCAAGAGCGCGTTTCAAAAACATCACGTCTGAAACGAGACATGATTTATAAGGACTGTTTCGACACTCACGACGGTTGTCAATAGCATCCAAGACGCTTTCTATTTTAGATGTTTCTTTACGGCTTCCTCATTTCAAACCAGCCCGCTCTTGCCCACTACGTCACAAGGAACACGTCACGACGTTTTACGACAGTTCAAGGCAACAAAGGACAAGAGAAAATCTATTACAATTATTCTATACTGTATTCTAGTATTTCCGTATGGTTACTATTGTTTTTATTTTTTTTTTCCTACCAAAATCACGTGTGTTTAATAAATGGCAGCTCTTGAAAAATCCAACAACTCGAGTCCACACAGTCGTGTTTATAGTAAATACACAATTCCATCAATGTTGTGCGCAGATTCATTCTTCAGTTTGCGAATGCCTTCAATAATAAAAATATTGGGGGTTTTTTCATATCAATAATTTCACACTTTTAATGTTTAAATAAACTTACGACAATGTTCTCACGTTCTAAAAATGTCATATTTTTAAAACTATAATTATACAATTTTCACCAACACAATTTTCCATTCATCCCAATGACACAAAAGGATTTTAAACGACGTGATTCTACATTTCAGTGTTATTCAATATTATCTATCCATTATGTGATCAGTTTCTCCTCACAAGGGTCGTGGCTCGTGGACATGATGGAGACTATCCCAGCGGAGTACACCCTGAACTGGTTGGCAACCAATCGCAGGACACACACAGACAAACAACCAATAGTGCTCACACTCATACCTATGGGCAATTTAGAGTGTCCAATCAACCTACCGTGAATATTTTTGGGAGGAAACCAGAGAACCCGAAGAAACCCCACACAGGCACGGGGAGAGCATGCAAACTCCACACAGGAAAGCTGGTGCTGGATTCGAACCAACGACCTTCGCGCGTTGATGCAGACGTGCTAACCATTCGACCACCGCAACACCCCATTCAATACCATTTTACCATTTTTCATATCGTTCAACAAGGCTCGACAATATTTTGTCTTTGCGGAGCAGTTCCCGAAATAAATTTCTAATTTTGAAGAGCAGATTTGTGCGGGTTAATTCCTGGGACCTGAAGCAAGGGATCACAGTAACAAAGTATTCAGTGTTTTGTTGTCCAGAAACATTTTCACTGGGGCATTTTCAAACACAAGTTCAATTTCAGTCTAAACTTGTGCCAATCTTGGGCTATTTTGGCAATTTCCATTCCATTCAAAATGATTGATTAACATTCCAGTTTATTTCATACCATTCAACATCATCACATCAGGGTGTACTCTGCAACTTGCCCAAAAGTCAGGTTAAAAAAAAGCTCCAGCTCACCCGTGACTCTAATGAAGACAATTGCTTGAGAAAATGGATGGATAAACATCTGCACTGTTGTTGTGACATGGCAAATCCATTTCATGTGGCTAATATGTTTATTGTCTTTGTGGCAGGGGTCAAGGGAAAGGAAGAAATATGACAAATTGTTTCTCCGCAGTCACACAAATGTTGTCTCACCTGCTCCACTCAGTGGCCTTCGCATGGCCGGGCTGTTTCTTGACCCAAGAACGAAGCCTGTCATTAGGACGCTCATTTGCGGAAAAACATTTTAACGGCCCTAAATTGCTAGATAATGTGCGACGTCTGCCTGCGCCCTCGGTCAGATACATAAACTGACACGTGATTTATTCGAATGTTCCCTTCTACGTGTTTGGTCGCAGGATTTAATCACCGTTGTGCATCAATGTTTCTGGCCACCACATAACAACTAATTGGAAAAATACTTTTCAGCATCGAAATGCTTACAAAAAAAAAGAATGAATGAAATCATCCACATCACATCTATACTATAATGAATACGTCCACACGCTTGCTCAAGAACATTGTAGTTCCACTTGCAAATCTTTGCCGCCTGTCCCGCTAAGGACGGATTAAAGCACAGAAATGGAAGATCCAAGCAATCACCCATATTAGCTAGGACACACTTCCTGCATTTAAGCTATAAAGTATACATTCTCACACACCCTCCAGCTTTGCCTCTGGCCTGGATGTGTCAGACCGCCATACCTTTCAACCAGAAACCACCAACAGAACCACCGCAATGACAGCTGACTCACTTTGATACGTAACCATGGGAAAATCAGTCTTTGTAATACCACATGAATGAATGAAAAAATATTCATATAAATTTCCAGTCGAATAAATACATTTTTTAAACTCATTGGCAGAACATGCCATTTTCATTCATTCAGGTTGTTGTATTCTTTTATTGAATTGATCGCATCAGGACGACTGATAGCGAAGCGTGGGGAATCTCTGTCACTGAAAATACTGAAAAATGATGGCAATTCACGGCTGGGAATGACATTCACATTATGATTAAATGCCATCCCCCCAATTCGGATGCACAGCTTCTTGTCGGATACGTTGTAAATAGACTTAACTCCGCATGTCACATCGAACAAGAAGTGCATTGAAAAGTCTTTCAAATGTGACACTCTCCGTACGATGAATATCTCATTTTCAAACAGCAAAACGCAAAAACTAATGTTTTGACCTTTTTCTCTATGCACTCCTGTCACACCTGAGCAGAGTTACAAAAAGCTTTGATTGCCCGGTAGCATTGACTTTACAAGTCAAGGAGGGGAGTCACAATTGAGATCATGCAAATGTTGCAGCATGAAAAATCCCCCAAAGAACCCAATGACAAGCTCAAACACTGCGCCGACAAAGGCAGCCGGCATAAGGAGGAGAGGCACAAAACGCGACACTCCACCGAGAGTTGTACAAAGCACGTCTCCTCCGCCTGCTGCCTGAAGGTAAGTGAGGATATTGTCATGCATTAACGTTGTCTCCGGCTTTGAAGCTGAAGAACCTGAGAACTGTGCTAGATGACAAAAGGCACTTCAAGCACTAAAGGATCTGCGATTGTACAAATGCCAGTGGGGATGTCACGACTCACAGAGTGTTTAGTAGATCCCGCTGGTTGGAAATAAGACTACATGCAAGACATGAAGTCACTCGAGTCTCTTTCTAAGCGTGGCTGATGCCTTTATTTGCTAAATGGCTTCGTTTTTGTTCAATTCTGTAAGTTCTTGGTGTATTCAGACACCACGTTGGGGGGGGCATGCTAATGCTGCTCAAGAGTGACATTTAAACAATGCATAAAAAGTAGGGCTCTCAGATTAATTTAAATTTTATAACATAACTTTCTGTTGCAGACCTCTGCTCACTGTGCAGTCAAACTTAGAGGAGAGTTACTGTGGCAAAGACAGACTTTTAGATAGTTTTACTTTAAAAATTTGCTTGACGGCTCATTGGAGAAATCCAAAATAATTTCCACACTTTGCAAAGCCAAATTTTAATATCATATTAGTTGTGCGTCTTTGATGTGTCGTTCAATAGTTTTTTTCCGGTATTTTACAGGAAAAGCATTGTATTAAAAGATCAAAGGAAGTGATTAGAACAGTCTGAGTAGGAATATACTTTTGTATTTTTTTCACATTAATTCCAAATCGGTTCTAAGCTTCATATAAAATTGAATGGTTGCGATTAAATAGTTAAAAAAAAAATAATCACTTGACAGCACTAATAAAAAATTTTCAAAATGTTATGTTTTCCGCAGTAGAACACCGTATTCCAAATGTTCAGAGATATGTGGTTTGATTTTCCTTAAATTGTCCATGCCACTGGTTCTTTTTACACCCAAAAAACACTTAAGTACACTCGTTCAGGGCGGCGGATTTTAAATTGTCAAATGAATTGATTTCTAGAATGAGGGATTGTTCCGTCACCACACACGTTCAACGAATCTGTCTGCCTACACCTTGATCAAATCCACCAGAATCGCAATGCACCACTTGCGCCACACGATAGAGCTCCTTTGAGGTCATGTAGGATTTTGTCACCAGAATGCGAGGCGCTCTGGGCGGCGCAGCAGCTACATTGGGTAAATTCACAACATGCTAAACTCGACTTGCCCAGGCATGAGAATGAAAATTTCTATGCGGAGCGCAGCCTACTTTCTGTGATCCAACTAAATATAAACCAAGCATTTCATGATAAAATAAAAAATGAATAAAAAAACAAAAATAATGCTATAAAAACAAACTTAAACTAACTAAATTTAAAGAAATCAAACAAAGTCAAAACAAAATAAAAATAACTATTATGAAAAATCCCAAACTATTATAATCATGGTTTAAATAGAGTAAAGTTTAAAAAATGCTACTAAAATAATGGTTCGATTAAAATGTATTGCACACAAATTTTATACAAAAAAATGCACCTTAAATGTTGAAAAAAAATTGTCAGTGATTAGATACAAATGTTTTGACCTTAAAAGTTAAATACAACTGAACTGTACTTGTGCAGTATTTCATTTGCATACCACTAGAAGGAGCTTAAAGTATACTTTAAGAATCACTGGTTCACAGAATGTGATTCACACGGAATCCTGTCGATACTGAAATTGTAATTTTATGGATAGTCCTTGTCTAGTTCTCGTGTGAGTTGCTGTTTTGGAGGTACACCACCATCCATTTTCTTAGATCTCTGTCTTAATACGATGCATTCGCTTGACTGACCCTTTTCTTAATGTAGCTTCTTCTGAAATAACCCATTTGTTCTCTGACTCACACAAATCTTTTTCATCAGGTTGATCTCACTTTTTTTTTTCAATTCTATTTATCTCCTTTCCCAAACAGCATTTGCAATTTTTTTTCACAAGTGTTCGAAAACTGTTATTTCCTTCTTCTGTGATTTCTTGTCTGTGAAACTAATTCTCAAAATGTTTTGGAGATACATATCGGTGATCTAAATAGGCACAAACAATGCAACACACATGTTCGTTTAGCTTAAAATCTACTTGGAAAAGAATTTGGAACAAAGGTCAGTCACTATCTTTTAAAAATAACCGGATTACTGTTTCGGAACTAGAACGTGAAACAACACCTTTCTGTTTTTTCCTCTTTCCAGCCAGAAGACTTCAACACTGGTTTTGCAAACTTACGACTAACATTGTTCTCGTGTACTCCTGCTACTGCTGTCATGTGCACATCTGGATGCACCTGATGATCTTCCTGCACAATCCCACTTTGTCATGCCTTTACCACAGACCCAGTGAAGTGGCATGGACTCTTGTTTGACCACTTTAAGGCCACCTCCTCAAGGTATATACAGTGCAATATGTGCATGTCACTGACGTCTCCGTGATCCCATGAAGCTCACCAACTTGGATGGCTCAAAGTGTGGGAACGCGATCTGGGCATTTCCCCTGGGATCTTGTCCTTTTCTTGCTCAAAGGGTAAATTGCACTGTTGAGGCTGTGTTTAAAGTTCTTATTTCCCTCGAGGAAAGAAGAAAAGACCAAGGACTTTGGACATTGATTGCCCAATGTAAAGGTTGCCCTTGTGGAAAACAGCACTGGGATGAGCTAAGTATTCACAACACCTGTGTCTCCTCCTTTGTTAGATTGACAGTTGGAGGGCATTCATATTTTGGCTGATTTTACAAGGCCAAATTCAGATTTGTTTGCTATTTTTACATTTTGTCATGGCGACCTTTTGTCGCTGTTGTTTTTCCATTATCGCCTACTGTTAATTACTCATGCTTATGTGCGTCCTTTGTTTAAAAAAAAAACGTTTTGCTAAATTTCACCAGAGCTGGGCACTTGAACCTTTTTGCTGGTCTGTCCCCCGCCCTCCGGCTGCTATCTCGGTACGGTTCCGGCCTCAACCCTCCGGCCTTATTCATAAAAAATATTTTTTTAAGACCAGGTGTCCAATATCCTCTCAGAAATGTGTCTATTAGAGGTTTTGGTGGTTGGATCCTTTCTTTATGAATATGAACTATTCCAGGGCCAAATCCAAGTATGACTAACATTGCAATGGCTTTGTGATTATCATAAAGCGAGTGACTGCTACCATCCCAGAGTTTGAAGATTTTGACTCATGGACACAGCACTTCATTATCAAGCCATTGAATTATGCTTGTCAATTGATAGAGAGAATCCACGTTTGTGGACCACGTAGAACCTCCTCCCTCAGCTTGTCAACTTCACCAAATATTCAGATACATGTGCCAGTTAGCTAAAGCTAATACATGCAAACACTGCAGCTCCGCTTTGGTGTAGTCCTTGAAAAATGATACCGCTTCTTTCAGCTTTATTGTATTCAAGCTCAAAGTAAGTTTTCTTTTTGGACAGTTTTGTAAGGAGCGACTTTCATTGAACTTATTTAGCATGGCTTCCACACAGACAATAACTACCGACTTAGTAGCGACTCTGCAACGTGTTTAGGCGTACTAGTAACCAACCGAAGCTGCTACTACCTAGCTGCTTCTACATAAATACGACATAGTTTCCCTTGACCTCTGACTCCCCACGATAGGTGATGTGAGTTCAGGAAAGCTTTTTGTAACTGTCTTGGGATTTTTTCCTTCTTCAACTAACAGTTGGTCTTGGTGGTTGACTCTGAGTTTTGCGTTTTGATGACTTTTTGCCTCGTAAAATGCGATGCAACACTGCTTATTTCAAGCCTTGAATTAAAATTTCCGCGATGTGTTCTTTGAGAGTTATCTTGTTTGCATATATTTACTAGTATTAGTATTATATAAGAAAATACTGCCATTATATCAGGGCTGTGTTGTATGTGCTGTATATGTAGACTATCTGAAGACATGTGAAGCAGCTCAAGTGACCTTTCCAGACTTTTTTACTGCATGTGCTGCTGTCGCGAGTGACTGGAACTTAATGAAGAGATGAACCTCAGAGGCTTTGACTCCTGACGTACAGGGGCACTAGCTGATGGCTGTCCCAGGAGGTGGCAAGTTCAATAGCTCATTATCATTACCATCATTTAGACCCGCTGCTTGAATAATGAACGGTGGGGGACTTGTCACAACAAATACACACTGACACACAATGTATGCTCACTTAGTGGCTAACTACCTCAGCTCACCATTTAAAAGGACCAAAAGCAGCACATAAGGTTTGATTGTTATTATGACAGAGTTCGGATCGAAAAATGATCTTCCCATGAAATCTTAGTTTCGGAGCATTTTTTGTTTCATCTGTAAATGAGGTAATCAGATAGTTGCACTGATAAATAGCAAGAAAGCCGGGCTGTTTTTTTTTTTTTTTGCTCGAGTTTATTAGAAAGAAAAACATGAGTTATTTTAATCAGAACCATAATCTTGCCCTGAAACCAACCCCGTCTTGTGAATGTAGTCTTGTAAAGTTCTTCTTTTGGCCGTTTGGATGAAATCATATTCATCTAACAGACATTTGCTTTCTAGTCAGTTAATGGTTATCAATTGAAAGTTTTTTTGTCGGGGAACACACAAAATGTGTGCTTTGTTTCTGTGTTGAGCTCCACAAAACTGAGAAAATGTTCTGCAATTCAATGAGGAAAAAAAGTGGTATTATACAAAAATATACTATTTATGTAATGAGAAGGTTGTCACAAAATAGACAGAGAAATTATTTGATTTCATGTGAGGAATGTTTTTTCTTTGTGACAATTTTTTTGGGGCGACTGAAGGTGTTTATTTACATAGTGTAAGATGCAATGAGGTTATTTTCATTTTACAGTAGAGTCGTATAAGTTCCTTCTAAATTGTCCCTCTCTAATGAAAGACAAGTCGCATGTATGGAGATACATAACTTGATATATTTTAATGTGAAACAGTTCAATTTGGTTTGATTTGATAAAATCACATCTTTGACAAAGTAAATCAAAAACATTGAGTGTGTGCGTGCGTGTGTGCGTGTATTGTGTTTTTACTATGAAATTGTGATCTTTTTCTTTGAAAAACATAATTCCATCCATCTATTTTCTTCTGCTTATCAGGTGTTGCGTCACAAGAGCAGCATATTAAGCAGAGAAAATGAAAAATGAAGTATGTATATAAAACAAATATTACAAATGTAATTTTACAAATATCTAGTCAGAATTCACAGGAAAAATTATAATATAACAAATACTTACTTTTCAGATGTATCTACAGTATATTGGGAGAGACTGCAGTTTCCTGACAACGTACGACACAATTCAGAATTTTACTTTTAATGTTTTGTAATGTTTACAAGCACTAAGAATATGCAAAAAAAGTTGGACTTTTACAAGAGTCAGGTCTTAATATGAGAAAAAAAAGTCTAATACTGCTATTTGTGAGTCACTGCTGACCCTCAAAAAGGTTTCTAATTGGCTTTGCTGTAGATGGCACATGTGGGGGGAAAGCAGTACTTTTGCGTAAATGGAGGTCCTCAACTCAAGTCAATGTAGTTCCTTGAAACCAAGATGCCACAAGATGGTGGCAAAGCAAGACTTTTACTGCTTTGACCGGAGCACAAAAATATCAAATTCCAGGGAATAATAATGATAAGGAGAGAGTCTGGAGGGGCTGTTCAATGAAAATGAAATTACAAGTCAATTTATGAGTCGAAAAAAAAAATCTATTTCAATGGAATAAGGTCTCAATTTTTGAAAGTATAAGTAGTTGTAACAAGGCATCACAATCAGACATCAAACAAGTTTACAACAAGTATATATGTAAAATAAGATAATCCTATAATGAGCCCAGCGGGACAATTTAGGAATTACGTTATTTTATCATTTTATGACTAAAGGTTATAATATTTAGAAAACATGTCCCAATAAAGACAAAATATATTGGATCAGACACAAGTCAGATATTGTTAAAATTCAGCATGTGACAGAGCATTATTATCGTTGTGTTGGATCACCTAAAATAGTGCAGGTGTACCCAATAGTGTGACCTGTGAGTTTATTTCCATATTATATTGTACATGTGAGCTTTTGGCTCATATATGGGTATGTAATATTTCGTTTAATTAGCAAAGCCAAGCCCTCGGACTAACAGGCATATGGTCTTCACTCTCCCACGGCCTCAGCCAAGCTATGAATATGCATAGCGTGGGACCTCTGCAGCTTGTTATCCGCCAATGAATTCAACACAAACGTAATCCCAGACCTATTATTTAGCCCTTGACCAAACATGCAAGTGGCGCTTCCGGACGCTTGACTTGGTTGGAATGGCCATCTTGGGATTCCGTTGCCTGTATGCACCTTTTTCCATCCACTTAATACAAATGCAGTAAAAGTGGACCTCAAATAAATGCCTCCCCTATAGCATCATGAAAGTACTGTAACCATTTGAACTATGTTGCAAACCAAAACAGTAGCACTGGAGGTTCGGCGTCAGATTTATGCCACAATTACGTCAACCTAATATCAAATACGGCGTACAAAGGCATGTATTATGCTGACGGCTTCTCTGTCCTCTACGCATACAAAACGCAAATTTACGTTTGCGATGCAGGCATGATAACTGTGCCACAATTATTAACCAATCAGGAGTCAGACAGTAAGGTTGATTTTAATTCCTTTTAAATCTTTTCCCCTAGTTTTTAGAATACTAATCTCTCTCTCTCTCTATATATATATAAATATATATATATATTTATATATATATATATATATATATATATATATATATATATATATATATATATATATATATATGGCGGAGGTGGGGGGGAGCGCTGGAGCCTATCCCAGCGATCTTCGGGCAGTGGGCGGGGGACACCCTGAACTGGCTGCAGCTTTTCAAAGTATGAAAATTAATTTGGAAGTAATTAAAACGGAGTTAAAATTTTGAACTGTGTTACATTTTGTTAGATGTATCTCAATTAATTGGTCAAATAATATTTATGGTTTGAGTCTGTATACGTACAGACAGAGTGAGAATACTTTTTGTCACATCTGGTCCTAGGAAAAATGTGTCCCCCCCCCCACCACCCCAATAACATGGCCTCTCCATCCACAAAGTTTGAGAGGAGAATTGCTAGGTGCGCTTTTGGGTTCGATCAAAAGTAAAACAAATATCTGAACTTTTGATCGGGGTTTTCATTAAGTAACGTATATTGCAGCTGAGAGCTGTTTTTAATAATTCAACCAACTCGTTGAACTAAAGGAACGTTTTTTTCTTGTTGCTCAAAGACGCAACACTTCTTCCGTGACAGAAATCAACTCATCAAACAAGCAAGCAAGTAAGTCACACAGGGAGCGCGAAGAAGCTTGCAGACAGAACACCTTCCCTGCGGGGCTGTGCAGACGGACAACCATCCAGGGGAGTGCGTGTGCGTGGGGGCCGGGGAGGCGTTTTTCTTTTCTCTCCTTGCCTTTCCACAAGGTACGGCAGACCCTTTTAGCCTGTCGGCTTGTCTTATTTGAAGGCAAACTAAGAAGAGAAGAGGAAAAAAGAAGACGACGTCGTGATTGTACGTCAGCGTACGACTTTCTCGAAACTGCGAGACGCGCGAGTTGGCCACGAGCAGCCCCCCCCCACACCTGAGCCGGTTCCGAAGCCCCCCTCCACAAGATTCACCTTCGAGTATCAACTGCAAGTTTTCCAATCGAGCGCCGAACCCCGGCACGCGGCGAGCAGCAGCGACGAGGAGAAAGTTCCCCGCTTGAGGGCGAAAGCAGACTTTTTGTGTGCTGGAGGACGCAAAGTTTGCCAACGTGCCAAAGGAATTCGTCAGTTCTGTCAGATGCGACATGCAGCCATGGTAATTAATATTTTTGTTTCCATATTAAGCGTCTTCTTGTCAGTAAATACAGAATCAGGAGATGACACTGGGTTTCACTTGGTATATTTTGTGGTACGTGAACGCATCAGAGCAGATACAAAGTTGTCAGCCATTTGTCTTTTTTTCTGCCAGTTTTCTTGTTTTTTTTTACACACCAACCTACCAAATACAGTCCCCAATCTCACAACAAAGGAGAAAATGACACCTTTTTGTTAATCTGTGGTAAAACACACGAATATTTTAACATATAAAACATCAAACTCATTGAAACAGAAAAAAGTGACTTCTAAATGTGTGTAATCAAACTTAAAGCACCTGCAAAGCATTTAATCAATTTTTAAACATTTATTCACTGACCAAATGACTTTTTCATGTCACCAATGAGCCACACACGTAATATTACTATTTTCTTTTGTGCATTTTCCGGATCATGTTAAGGCCTAAAATTCCTTCAGTCCTCATTTGTGCAGTGGCTATCCTTCAAATGACAATTTCAGATTGATTTGGGGGACTTCCTGAAACAGACCCTTTTATATGATTGTTCATTTTGGCAAAAAACCCCCCAAATATATACAGTTGTTGTTTCTCCACTGGGAAGGCATATAAAAGGCAAAGACAATATGTGACAGTGTTGTCTTCTCATCTGTATTATATAAATGGAGAGGGAGGACACATTGAGCTCAGACAAAATGTAACACACACACATGCCATGTCCATGTTGTGCATTTTATTTGACAGCTAAAGAGTAAGGAGCGAGCAGAACTAACGAAACAAAATGACCCCCACTTGAAAGCTCCGCCAAAGTACCTTCAGACATTCATCAATGAATGTGTGTGTGTGTTGCACAGGATTTTTGGCCTGCCTTGAACGTGTGTTTGTGTGTGCCGGGGATATTTCGGAGGTCCGAGCTGTTCGTGAAGAATGCCAATTTACATTCCAGGGGTGTCATTTTATTACTTATCGCATATCTTTATTTTGTCCCCTTCAGTGGCAGTGCAAAAGGCATGTGTGTGTGCGCGTGCAATTCACATTTTCATGACCAGAAAACAAGGCTCCTTCACTTCTGCAGGTATTGTGATTGTGCGAGCTAAGGATTACGATCACAAGTGTTGCCGTGGGCTCTTTTGTAAGTGGAGATAAATGACAAAGAGGACTCATGAAGAAAAACTATCACCGTAAGGGTGAGTGAAGTTTCACAAGCATGGCAGCATATCGCAGCAATTCCCTGATATGCCCCCATTGGCTTTTAACCGTGTAGGGATGACATCAGGGCAATCTGATTGGATACTCAGTAAATTCTTGGTGATGAGGCCATGACATCTCTCACTTTCTTGATATGTCCAAATTTTAGTTCTTGTAAATGTTTGGATTGGGAAAAGTAAAAGCTCCCGTCGTCTTCACTAAGAACCCCATTTTGTACTTTGATCGAGTGGTCATTTTTGTTGCGACGTGACGATGCTATGAGCATGCACTGGATATAAACATTCTCAGCAATGTTGCTATAGATGCTCCTCTTCAGCTAATCACGCGGTGACGGGCGGTGGAAGGCAAGAAAAAAAAAGCGGTGGTTGTCAGCCCGGCCGTGATTCCTTTGGTACTTTGGGAATCATGAGAGGGGAGAGAAGTGTGTGCGCTGAGCTGCCGGTTAGTCGGTTCAATAATCTCCTGGACAGGTGGGCCAGTGAAGACCCTCTCTGCCGCTGGCCCTTAGAGAGGCTGCTAATGAAGAGAAAGTCTGCTTAGAGGTGCTCCGCTCCGACCCCATCAACCCTACCCTGTACCCCCTGCTGGCCTTCTCTGATTACTGCCCAAAAACCAGAACACTCCATCCTCTCCGTTCTGCCTGTGCCGCTGACTGCCACATCACTTTCTCTTCATTTGAAATTGAATGGCGTGAGTAATAATAACAATGTTTTCTTTTGATAACCAAATCAACGGAGAATCGAAGTCAGACCTTGCAGGAGCTAACTGTAAAGTGTTGTGCATGACTGTAGGTTATCATAAGCATGGCACATATTTTAATTGCATATGTGAAGACGTACCAAGAAATTTAAGTCAAGTTTGAGGATAATTTTTTTTTTGTATTTACACACACACACATATATATATATATATATATATATATATATATATATATATATATATATATATATATATATATATATATATAATTCACATGGGAATATGAGAAAACTGTTTTCTTGTCTTGAAACATTTTCAGATGTGTTAAAACAAACAAATAGCATTGGTTATATTGTACATTTTCAATATCCACCATTAATATTGTTTTTTCACCTTATAGGCCATAACTTGGGAATTTATTCCTGGTTTCCGGTCCTTTTGAGCTGTGCTTTATTAAGGATAATTTTCTTTAAAGAAACTAATTAAATTTCCTTATATTTTGCTCTTGAAATTTGGATATGCTCTGCTTTAACGCGGCTCCAGCAATGTTTCTGTTAAATGTTTAATTGATAACCCAAGCACTTAATTCCGACGTTTCCCGAGTACATGTTAACCTAGGGTTGGGCGATATGACCTCAAATCAATATCGCGAGAAATTGACCAATTTTACCTCGATAACGATAAATGCACGATAAATTCCCCCGTGGACAAAAAAAAATCTAAATAAATGCAGGAAATGCATATTGACTGTTTTTATTATTGACCAACTGGTACACATTACTTTCAATGAAAAATAAAAGTGCAAAAATCATTTGTATAAATTCCAAAATAGCTTGCTTTGCATGACTTGAACAATGTCACAAAGAAAAAGGGTACCGCTTGCAAAATCTTTTTCTGCAAGTAGATTGCGCCAAGATGCTCTCATGATGTAAATAATGGCAAATAAAAAAATGCTAAATAAAATGAAAGAAAATGTCAATGCAAGCCAAATAAACAAGTGTGCATCATCGGGGAAAATGTGCCGTCTCGAGTACTCTGGTGCGCAGTCGCCACTTGTCGTCTATGTAATGCACAGTCAGGCTCAATCAGGGATCCATGTTGCGACCCGACCTCAAGTCGGATGTAGATGCAAAATGCTTGACATGTCTAAGCTCCCGGCCCGATGTAGTCCATATCGGGAAATACGGCTTTCATGAAGCGCTTAAATCCTGCGCGCTCCTCTGTAACGAGAGGAGCTATATCTTTAGCTATGTGCTAGGCTATCGCGTCCACCTCTGAGACGTTCTCTCGTATGGTGTCGCCTCCGTTAATGGGCTGTTGTCACTTGTCGAACCTTGCTTCACACTTTGAACTTTCAGCACAGCATAGTTGTGTTGTGGGTGGTGAAAAAGCGTCTGGATTTGAATCGCCAGCTACGACAGCGACGTCTGTTTTCTTTCTCGAGCGGACTGTTGGAGTCACGTGACTAGAGGCGCTGTTGCGGTCTTAAAGGGGCATGAACATTGCCGCAGACAGAAAAGGCTTTTTTTTTTTTTTTTTTTAACACCGAATTTACCGACATGGGCAAAATGATTTCGGTCATTGTAATAAATTTCGGTAACGGTAAATTTTCGGTTTATCGCCCAGCCCTATGTTAACCTTAGGTTACCTTAACAATCAGCATGGCTTCTGTTAATTACTCCTCATCATCCATTTGTCAGAACGATGCGCGTAAGAAATTGAGCCCATTCGCCACCATGGAGGCGATGATGACTGTCTTAAGAGTGACTTTCCGACATGTTTAGCTAACCTAGCTAGTCAGCCGATGGTTGTTGCTAGCTACAGTAGCCAGTGCCGAGTACGTAGCACTGAGCTTGCCTACTCGTAGATGACCTAAGCATGCTACGCTACGTTAAGGAGCATTTGCATCCAACCCAGCAAAGCTTTTTGGGACTATATCCACGGTTTATTTATGGGAACAACTTAAAAATCAGCGATCATGAGTTTGGCTTTTCAATGTGTTCTAATGAAGCGCAAAACGTGAATTTTGACTCACAAATTTATTTCGAATCTTTGAATTTTTTGAACAATGATTCCCAAGAAAAATGACAGGAAGCCATATTGTAGTGGAACAATTCAATCCCTGATGACTGCTTGTTGTCGGTCCCAAAATGTCCACATGTACAGACTAAAAGAACATCTTTTTATTTATTTATCAATTACAACCTCCGCTCATTATTCTAATTATTATGAAAATCAATTTGGATTTGGGAGACAATCACGAGATGGGCTCCATGCTCATCCATCCTCCACAAAGCTCTGCTGCGAAGTTAAAACCTCTGCAATGCACGGGTGAATACAAAGTATGTGAGACATGCGGGGAAGGAAGAGTGGGGGGAAAAAAAAAGAGAAGACATTTATTTTAGAGGAACTTTATCCAGACAGTGATTTCAAAGCAACATTCTTGCGGTGTATTTATCCATCCAGGGGAGGGTCGCCGCTGCGCCCATTTGGCCCCAGTAATGTCTCAGGTGGCCCACGGTGCGTCTTGGCCACAACAGAAAAGGTAATATTGTGAAAAGGGAGTGGAGTGGGGCGAGGGTCACACACCTGTGGAGGCTCGAGATGGAAAAAATGTTGGAACAAGACACCAGACTGCAGCAGAGGCGGAGTACTTAAAACAAATTGCACGGCCGGGTTCCTAATTTTAAGAAAGCAAGGGGCGAGACGTTAATAATCCAAAACAATAAACACTTAATAGATATAATTAGACTTATCGGTGCCTCAGCAGCATGGCGTAAGAAATTCAATCCCCCCGCCTCACTTAGACTTTAATTTCCTGCGAATACATTTTAAAACTCCGCACTACATGAAATAAACAATGGACACTGATCAACGGGCTTAACGGCTGTTATGACAGGAGCATTTAGTGTGTTTTTACTCTTGCCTTATCACATAGATTTCTATCTGCGGGAGTTTAAATCTGTTAAAAGATAGATAGCCTTTGCCTCTAACTGATGGCTGTCTTTAATCAGATTACAATCAAGAAAGACTACAAGAAGTGTTTAAAGTGTAACCTAAAACTTGTACTTGCACACACTCCTTTTTTTCTCGGTCCTTTTTGTTGGGCTTCGTTTTTAAATGCTAATCCCGAATAAGATTTCTAGAGAAAGGAAGCAATAGGAGGACAAATAGGCAAACAAACAAAATGCAACAAAAAAGCTCTGTACTCTTCATGAGCCATTAGAAAGGAAGACAATCTTCCAAGACGTTTGTGATTCTCAAAGATTTTTACTATAATTTGGGATAGCTTTAAAGTACTACACGATACAATATAATGGATACCTCCTGTCCATCAATCAACAGTTATGATTTTAAATTATCCATCCATCCAATATTCAAACCTTTTTTTCTCACAGTATGAGAATGGATTCCAAAATGGCTTTGATGGTTCAGTAACTTGTAATAGTAAAGAGATTTGTCATTAACATGGCAATTATTTGGAAGTGATATGGTGTTTACCTGAAGGCATAATGTAATGGTTCTGACAAGAGGTTGAACGCAATCCGGTCATCTGGGATGCTGGTTGTTTGGATTTCCCATCGGTAAATATTGAATTAAAAACAATCTGTTGCCATTATTAAAAAAATACCACAAAAAGATGGTATTTTGAAATAGGTAAAGCAACGTAAGTAAAAGTTTTCTAATTCTTCGTTCATTTGTAAATGAGATCCACCAGCGGCGATCACATTGTCTGTTGCCACACCAACAAAGTGCAGTGACGATGCTCCAGTCATGCAACACTGCCTCCTTTTCTGCATGTCTCCATTTGAGATGTGAGTGTGCCACATTCAAAAGGAATGAGATTAACCGCTTTAATTGGTGATGAATGGAGTCGGTTGTGTTCACACCCACAATGGCGCAACAGCCATTGCTATTATACGGCGCTTTGCAAAATGACATCTAACCAAAATAGCCATCTAACCTGCCATTCAATTTAGAACTTGTGCTGCACCAAACTTTCACAATTTACAAAAAGAGAGGCCTCAGTCTTGACCTTAATGGCTTATTGTAATCCATGGGCGATTGAATCCCAGTTTTTTAATTTGTAATTTTCATATAGCCAAATATAAAACAAAGTTCATCAGTGTAAAACAAAAAGCAGTAGTCCACCTAACTTTGATAACACATTATGATGGTGAGCACTGAAACGGACTGATTCTTCACTTCTCACTGCTTCTTCTTTTGAAATACATGTCTTTAAAAAGGCAAATTAAAAGCAAAATACTCACATGCAGATGCTACTTCATCTGAGTTAGGCTGACACATATAAGGTATAAAATTGACACTTCACAAAAATAGGAGGAGCCTTGGATGGAGTAAACCCTGCAGTTTTAATTGTATCTATCCACAACTAATTAGCAGTTAGTGTGTAAAAATTTTTTTTTAAAATAAATAAATACAAAATTCCGTATGGCGGCGTGGTAACAGTCCAGTCGCTAGTGAAATTGCGTTTCAATGGTAATCCATATGTTGCTGAGCAGACCGTAATTCAAAGTGACGCTTCGGAAGGAGCCGCCTCACAAACACAAGCGAAATGGTTCAGCTGGGACATTTGCGCTTACGTGTTGTCATTTACCTTTTATGGCTCCCTGCTGCCATAAAAGCTGCTCTCTGGAAATTCCAACAACTTTCTTTGCTTCTTTTTTCACCTTCTAGTGACTTCACATGACTTTTTGCACCGGTTCTTTTACATGTTTGCACACCAGCGGGCCTCAGAAGCAAAGGCGCGGTGGAAAAAGATCACCTCGGGCCACGCGGGGGTGATTTGATTAAAAGAGAATCATTTGCCCTCGAGGTGTCTTTTCTGTTCCCTGCCGAAAAGCTGGCGTGAGAAATGTGATATGACAAGATAAGTGGTGGCTCATGAAAAATTCCTGAGGACCGAGACGTAGCATGTTGACTTTGGAATGGGTGGCGTGGAGGGGCTCTACCCGACAAAAGTTACTTTTCCTGCGAAATGGCTCACTCCAGAATGTTCTCATTTAGAACCTGTTTATATACGCAGCAAAAGGCTGGATAAAGTGTAACCCCGCTGTATTTCATTCCAGACATTCTCCCCAAGCATGTCGACCAATACTGTTATTGGCCACTTTGTCTTAAAATAAATCAATAGAGTGCTTGGGTGACGGCTGAGCTCAGAGCACGTATTGTATAGACAAAATAATATTCACGCTAATATTCAGTTTTGGACATCTTAGAATTTTTGATTTGTGAGAGAAGTGAGGTAAACCCTGGACTGGTCGCCAGCCAATCGCAGAGCATACTGTATGTATTGACGGACAACCATTGGCATTTACATTCACTTTCTTAAAATAATGCGCCATTATTTTTTTTTCCCAAAAACTGAACAACATTCTGATTATCTTCTATTAATAATTTCACTTCAGGCGTACAATTGAATGATCTGTTTAACAAAGGATGCAGCTTTTTTTTCGCAGTGGTGGCCAGCGATGCCGAAACAAAACAATAATTTGGCAATATTTCTTCGTCTCCTTTCACGAATTTCATCACAACACAGAGAGCAGGAGATTTGAGCTCCATCACCAACAAAAAGAGTTAAACTTGCATTCTACGATTTTTCGGCATGCGACCCTCAAGCTCTGGGCAATCTCCACTCTGGAAGGCTCAAAGCTAAGATTCAAACCCAGGACCTAAGAACTGTAATGCAGGTGCGCTAAAACCTGGCCTTACATGCTGCAGTGTGCATAATTTTGTACACATTCATAAAAACTGAGCATGCAGGTGTCCTTAATGATAACGGAATCTCTAATGCAGTCATATAATGCTTGTCTAGCCTCGCAAGTCCCCGTTTAAATGTTAAACAGGCACAGAAGCACATTCATCTGCTTTCTTTATAACCCACAAGGTTTACACTGACAATAATTGGACCTTCATTGAAGCGATCATGTTTTTGTAACGTTCTTTCAGCCTTGCTGAAGACCGTTTTTCTCCCCCTGACTTTAGTTCAGAATTTGATTCCATCTGAATCAGAGCAGGATCTTGATGCTTTGTGTTTCCTCTTCAGGAGCTTGTTCGTGTTTTTGTCTAGTCATACAAAAAAACCTACAGGCGAGTGCCCTCGTCAAAGTTAAGCCATGATGACGTCACACGTCAAGTCAGTCCTTTATGCTTTTAAGGCTCAGTTTGAGAGGGTGTCCTTTATATTCAGTAAAGACTCCCATTTTTAAATTCAAAACCAATTTCCCGATTCAAAGCATTTTTTGTTACCCCCCCTATTCATTACAATATAGTTCAATAAAGCGGCAGTTATGGAGTAATACCACGGTGGCCTGTTTGAAAAGAGCGGCTGTCGTTTCTGCGAGCGGGCGGGGTGTTGTGGCGTCAGTGATGTTTTTAGAGCTGCGGGGGGAATTCTGCTGACAGGTAGCATGTCGGCTGGTGGGGGGACAGTGGCGCTTTTGAGGAGGACACAAGAGACAAGTCTCCCTGAGCGGCAGGCGGGGAGAAATAGGGCCCCTTTCATGTGACTCTGCATTCCGCCAGGGCAGGCGCAGGCACAAGATGGAACATGCGTCTGACACCAACCCCGCCCTCCACCCCCTCGTCACTCTGCTGCTTGATGACCTTAACATTTATCAAAGGACCCCGTGCTGGAATTCTTTCGGACCATCTGTGTCAACGTACAGGGCATGGTATGCACACATCTGCTTTGTGCGTTAAGCGTTCTGATGAGATTTTATTTATTTTACAAAAAGTTTCACACGGCTTCATGTTTATTAGTTGTCTGTTCGCTATCAACAGTGTCAAGACTGTGAGATGCAAGGAGACAAGAAGATAAGTTGGAATATATCTAAATACATTTCAAATAAAAAAATAGCTTTGCAATGAGGAGACAAAGCTCAACAATCTTTATCACGGATAAAAATGAAATCATTTTTCTTCTGAATGTTTCATGCAATCATCCCGTAACACGCGCCTCACAACGAAATAATATGTGTGACAACAACTTAATAATTGCTATGAAGACAACAAAAGCGTCTGCTTTTACAGGCACTGTCCACCTGATTCTGGAATATTCACATGACAATTTACAGCCCTCATTCTGTTTCTGTCATTTATACACAACTGTCCTTGGAAAAATGGCCTAAAAAAATTCAGACTTTTTCTCCATTTTTAACTGCATCTTGTCCTTGAACCACTTAAACAGGTTGAGTATTTCTTTTCATAATATGGCTCATAAAGAACACATTTATGAACTAAAAAAAAAGTATATTCTCGCATAATCCTCAAAGCAATCACCTAATTAACTGGATTACATACTCAACAACCAACTATCCAACCTACCAACCAACCAATCAAGAAACCATAAAAGAAGCTACACAAGCAAGCAAGCAAACAAGGAAGAAAGCAAGCAACCAACCTTACGAGGATTACGAAAAATGTCAGTTTTCTACTAATTCCATCATTCGCCCAAAAAATATTGACTTCACACATTTGGCAAACAGTTTCAAACAAATTAAACG
Organism: Idiotropiscis lumnitzeri; assembly: GCF_059441095.1. Classification (NCBI taxonomy): domain Eukaryota; kingdom Metazoa; phylum Chordata; class Actinopteri; order Syngnathiformes; family Syngnathidae; genus Idiotropiscis; species Idiotropiscis lumnitzeri. The sequence continues at coordinate 9,175,521 of NC_142398.1, forward strand.
ATTCAACATTGCTACACAGTGATTGGCTGGCAACCAGTTCGGGGTCCACCCCGTCTACTGCCCCGAAGACAGCGGGGATAAGCTCCATCACCCTTGTGATGCTCGTGAGGAGAAGCGGGTCAGATAATTTTTTTTTACAGTAAAATTGTGGTGACATGAACACATTGACATTTCTTGATCAATGTCATTTGTGGAAAAACAAACTTTTTTTTTAAACTTTAGGCATGAGACGCGACCAGATCAAGTCATCATTTCAATCGTACTAAAGTCTCACGATTAGGGTCTCAATAATGTGGTGCTGTGACAGGCCCGTCCTTTCTTTTGCTAGCAAAGGGGCATGGCCTCAAAAGACATGCACACACGCACGCCCACACACACACACACGCACATACATTCTGTCCTCTTCCATGTTTCTTTATTGTACCTCCTGTCACTTTGTCCTATTCATTTAACCTTTCATTAGAGCCAGCAGACAGTCTGCACAGCTTTAGGAACAATGCCAAAAAAAGCCCCACTGTCACCGTTATTAGATTCCTCTGGCCTCCTTCTACCCTGGCAACTCAATATGAAGAGAGAGACGGCCCGTTCTTTGGGACCACGGAACCGGGAGAGCGGGGCTGAGGGAAGAGGGACGAGGGGAAAAAATGGGGAGGAAAGTGGTTGACACCGCCGCCCATCTCCTGTGGCGAAAGCTTCTCTTGACTTGGACGCGCCGCACGTTGATAGTGGGCGGGAAAGTGAGTCGTTGACGGAAATGCGAGAGGACGAGTGCGGAGAAAACGCATTTAGTTTGCGTAGGACTCCTGTTTTTAACAGATAGCGAGGAATTCTGCATCTTGCCCCCCTCCTCCTACTTCCGTCGGCCGTCGCTCGTCGCTCGTGTCTCTCAATGTTCCAAGTCATCCCATAGACTCAACAGCTGTAAAAGTGCTTAGGGCCCTTGTTTGGCAGTGAAACATAACGTGGTGGTCTTGTATTTTGAATGAGGAGGAGCCATGAGAGTGTCACTGCGGCGATTTAAACTTAATGCACACTTACAAACCGTGAGTTCTCCCCTTGATGATGCCAGACAATCAACCGGAACGTTAACAATTACATCTTATGGTGTTCTTCGTATAGTGTGAGAGAAGAGGCAAGAGTTTTGGCAGGACAACTAGTTGTTGCTTCACCATGACAACGCCTTGAGCATCTAACAGTTCCTTTCCGAGAGAAACATTGCCGTGCACGACTTAACTTATTTGGCTCCATCTGATTTAATTTTTTTTCCTCTTTTCCGTAGACTTCTGTCAAGGATAGGATGACTTAAAACCAGTGGCGGGCCGAGCATTTCACACGTAGGCCTTCATTGAAGTCCTACTTAGTCCGACCTGAATAAACCCCCCTCATAATACCATCATTTATGACACCACAGCTGGAGAAATAATGAACAGAAAGACACCTACGCACGACTGAGTGAGTGCTGGACAACCTAGCTTCTCTTGAAAGGTCCGTCTTGAAAATGGCATCGCAAATGTATCTACAATTAAATCCACACTTTTCCCTCCTTCAGCCATTATGGTTTAAAAAAGCAAGAATATATTTGAGATTTTCAAACGGTCGCCAGCTTCGACTTCCTGGTGTGTTGATTCTGGATAGCACTGCCCCCTCACGCATGAGTATCCAATCACAAGACGCGTTCATCACCTTAAACGTAAGGTCAGCGAGAAGGCCTTCCTGTCATCAACTCGTGATCTGATTGGCTCTCGCAACTCACTATCACCTGTAAAAGCCACGTTGCTTACACAGAACAGACACCCGCATGATTGTATCTGAAGGCCTCCGATGAATAGTGTGTGAAACTGGTATTATGAGATCTGCCTGGCAACACATGCAAACTGAATTCTGATTGGATCAAAACTCTCACTTAATAATTCAACACTAGGATATAATATGGCATCAATGTGAAGAATATGAGCATGATTTCTGGATATTAAAGATGTATGATGCATTTCAACACAATTCCAAGGTGTCTTGTTCTGTGACATGCTTTTGTTAGCCCGTTTTTAGAACAAGCATGCTACTGCTCACTCTGCACTCACTCTCTTCTGTGGGACCAATGCCTCAGAGTCTAAAATGGCGCGAGTATCAACTGCAGCCCTCTGTAACAACAATAAAAAAATAAATAGTAATTTCACTGGTGGAGGCAGCACTTCATCACCAAGGTGGCATCTTACTTTGTCAGTTTGAGTGTCCCGTATGTGTCAGATGCAGTGGACATGATGTCAAATACAAATAAGAAAAGCAAAACTCCAGATCAAATGGCACAAAAGCAAATGCAACGAAAATCCAAAAGGTCGACAAAAATGCAAATTGGCCGTAGGTTTTGTCTGTGAGAGAAATGAACAAAGTGCACCTTCCTATTTTTCAATCAGTGCTTCAAAATGTTTAAAATCAATCTTGACTTTGAAGCTTGACCCTTGTTTAAAAATGTTTTTCCCCTCCATGTTGAATAAGGGACAGTGTTGTGCAAGCACGCCGTGCCCTTGGCCACTGTCGAAGCGCTCACAGTGGCTTTGATTGTGCTCTTTGTTTGGCGGGCCTTGCATAGCTCGACTTCATTTTGCAAAGCAATTACGAGGCGGCGCGTGAAATACTTTTCAATCTTAAAGATGAAGAAAAAAAAAAGTTACCTTCTTTATAGTCCTGCTTGTCACCTGCATGTTGATCAAGGTCCATCCCTCCTTATTTGTGTGCTTAAATCTTTCGAAACTCTTCCAAGGCTGCTTTCATCCACATGTAGCACACTGTGTCGAGATTCGGTAAGCATGTTTCAACTTGAACCTTTAAGACAGCCTTGGGACATTTTGTGCCAAAATGGCAAAGCCACCCAAAAAAAACAAAAACAAAAAAAAACACATTTGTTCCCCCGTGACAAAAAGATCCCATTGAAAACAATTGAAAAATTGATTCCGGATTTTTCTCAAAATGAACAAATGCATTCCTGACAATTTCATTTTGGATTACGGAGCAACTACTGTTCATTTTGCATTTAATAATTTATCCACTAATATGTAAAACTCTCCCTAAATAAAAAAACAAAACAATCTCTGTCATTTCCAGTTCTGGCTGAAGTGGTAGTAGGAGTAGTCACTCATTTCGAGTTTTTTTTAAAAGAAATAAAAAAATAAAAAACACTTTTCGATTGCTCATATTCTATTGTTATAACTGTCAACTGGATTAAGTTTTTCGTTTCCATTCAAAGCACATGGAAAAAGTTTCACCTGTTAATTGTGCATTTGTGTCATTGTCCAACTTCGTTGACAATTTCTTTGAAAAATCCAGTCTACAAATAAATGCAACAAGACAGACCTATAAGACCGGTGTCAGACTGCCGTTCTTGAGTCAAGTTTTAGATGCTTCCAACACACAGCACACCTGATTCAAATGAGCAGCAATGTTATCAGGTTTGTGCAAAGCTTGCTGATGAGCTGATCGTTTGCGCTGGTGGAGGGAAACATCTAAAACATGGAGTATAGGGGCTCTCGAGCACACCTGTGCGCAAAATAAAACGTCATACTTTATATATTTCAGGCTGAAGTACTTTTAAATGATTGACTCCTCTAAATTTGAAAACAAAATAATACTATATGTTTTTGCTACCTTGTTACGGTTTTGGCCTCGACCTGCCGTCCTTTTTCATAAAAATTGTCAGCCCCCGACCGACCCCATTCCGTAGGGTTCGCCACTGCTCCATGCATCGTCAATTCCTCGCCATGATTCTCTGCTGTCCTAAAACGTTAGGAATGACTTTGTAACCCTTTCCACGCTGATAGATGTCAATTACTTTATTTCTCATCTGTTGAAAAATTTCTTTGGCTCATGACATTTTGTCGCAACTTCTTGAGGTCTTTTGGCCGACAGATTCTTTTTTGGTGAATTCTTGATTGAACCGGTCTGGGATGATTTAACAAGAAGGCAAGCTTTGAATTCATTCTCCCCTGATAAATCAAATCACCATTTCAAAACTGCATGAAGTGGGGAAAGTGGAAGAAAAAAGAATTTCAGAAGGAGGCAAACAATTGTTCATGGCACTCTATTTGTAAAATCGGACCTCACTTTACAGGATCTTTAATAAGAAAGGGTAAAATCCTCCCAATATAAATAATAAAGTAATGATACTGTAAAGTATTTCTATGATAAGCTGTATACATGTAAGAAAATATTTTCACAGACGCTGGCACATTACTGCTTAAAAGAAAAAGAGACTAATGATGTCTCTTTCTTCCTCTTTCTTTTGGTCCCTGTCTGTCCTCCTCCCTTTCCATCCCGCCCCCCAGCATGGAGCTTGTATTTATTAGCCTCTAAGTAATGACTTTGCTTTCTCTTTTGATAGACTGTTATTGCTCTAACTGGCCCAGGTCCCTATAGGTATTTGGAGGCTTTCCAGTTTTATTAGACAAAGGCCTCATTATTCAAGGCCGGCATTAAGAGTACCATTAGATCCATTTGCCCCCCAGTCACAAGTATCCAGTTGCAGCCAATTCATATTATAGCCGCCGCTCGCGTCGTATTTACAACACAAACATCATCCCGCCTCCCTGCCAATGTTAACTGTGGACCGTAATGAGCGACCCTTGCCAACAATTTTAGTTCTTTTTTTCCAAGCGATACAGTCAACATCAGCATTTATATCGCGGTAACATGACATTACAACAAGTCGTAAATCGGAGGAACATGGAGGGGATATCCCGTCGGGAATGAGGAATTGGCCAGAGAGATTGAAGAGTGCCGGTCAAAATTAGCAAAGGGGGGCTCAGGTAGACTGAAGCCATTAATAAATGAATACATTTTTAGACTTACATATTTTTTCAAATACACTCATAATTATTACACAGCGGAAACGCTGAAGTCAAAGGCCTCTTCAGGCTTACCAAACCGCAATCGACTGAACTGAACAATCACGATAAAAAATGGGATTCAGTCATACCCATCTGGCAAGTGACACGATAAATTTCAAATAATTCATCTTTAGCATCTTGACATTATACTATCAGTATACTTATTTACGCATTTATGAAAACATTTTCTCCAGGCCTGCTATCTGGCATGTTTTCGACGTTTCCCTCCTCCAACACAGCGGATTCAAAGGATCGGGATCTCCTGTAGAGCTTGCTGGTGAGCTTTTTGTTTGAATCAGCTGTGTTGGCGAAGGGAAACATCTAAAACAGGCAGGATATTGGCCCTCGAGGTCATGAGTTTGAGAGCGATGCTAATTTTCTTTTTTATCCAGATCTCATTCAATATTTAATATTTGTCTTACCAAAAATTTACAGAATCGAATCGCAGTGATTTCATTTTGTTGTGAAATAAATGATCAGATGAGCCATTGATTGTAATTTAGTGCAATCGCAATGAACTTTGACTCCCACCATTCTTTTTGTTATATGTCAGCTTTTATAGATATACATGGTACTTGTGAAATAATTGAGTAAAGTAAATGGTTAGCACCTCAAAACATAAAAATCGAATGAAATTACCGGAATGCTGAATTTAAACTGCCGGTAGTTGCCTTTAAGAAAAGATATTGTAATATCAATTCTACATAACCTTTTCTTAAAGATACAAAGTACACAAAATATCAGAATATAAAGTAAAAAAATGAAAACATGACATACCAGTGAAATTAGAGCAAGATTTCTCATGAAGATTTTAGCCTTGATGAGTGCAAAGTGCGGTAAAATGACTTTATCGCCTTAATGGATGAATCTCAAAATTCTCGGGGTAAAAAGCAAGAATGATGATTTCATTTCATCGTATTAATTTTGGATTTTTTTTTGGGTAGCCTGATAGCATGCCGTGCTGATCCAGGGCCAGTATGTCACCATTAACGGAGGACCCTAATTTGAGCCCTTTTGATTGGTGGTTGTTGGCCAAAGTCAGCTCGTGTAGGCTGCAGCTCACTCATGAACTGGAGAAACGATACAAAATAGGTGACATTGGCAATTTTACATTCTCCTTATATAGTTACACTCAACTTGCCTATCACGCGATTCTAAAAAAGAATCTAACCTGTGTCATAAACAGCCACAAAATATTAAAAGCCACAAGTACTCATGACCAATAAGACAAAAAATGTAGATCTTCCTCCAAAGACTTTGGATGGCCCGCTCCTGATTTAAAGGATCCAAGACATAAACAAAGAAACGTCAAACTTGTGATTTTTCCATTTCTTTGTTGCACTTTTTTTTAATCTCTACCTTGCCACCTGTGTCTCCAATAAGGTGCTCATTCTATCTAATCGATGGCCCCTTATTGGTTTGCGCGTTTGGTCAAATATCTCATCGCCTTCTGGCCCCCGAGGCAAGAGGATCTAAAATCTAATAAGATATCGCTTCACTCTCTTGGATTGTTGGATTGTGTGTACAGATAAAGAAAATAAATATAAATATACACAATTGCAGTGAAAACTTGATTTCAAACAACGATTTTCAAGAAAATTCACATTTCAAACTGAAAAGTCCAGCAATTCATCCATTTTCTGTAGTGAAATAATTCTAAAAAGTGTGGTGCATGAGCTCCCTCTTGTGGTACATGAAAGTATCCCCACCTAAGTACATTTCAGTTATATTTCACTTTTTAATACAAGGAGAATATTCAAAGTCCATGCAGGAATGCAGGAGCCAATATTCACACCAAGAACCTCAGTGAGGCAGACGTGCTACCCGCTCAACATCCAGTTGCCTAATCTGGATCTGAAAGCGATAATTGTTTATTTAAAGTTGAGCAATTTGAGCTACTGTGAGAGGCTGTCAACTCGTCTCGGGTGTCTCCTACCTCTCGCTCAGTCACTTCGGTGAGTAATATTATTGTTCGATATCTATTTTATCAGACTGCTACCAATGCATGTATTCAGCTGAGTAGTTACTGTTATTGAGTACCGATACTTGTAATATTTTTGATATGTACATTTTCATTAAACATAATGACATAAACATTTGAACGAACAAACCTTTCTTTCCGACGCAGATTGTAATTCGCTGATATGTGAAACTGCCATAGTAAATAATCAACGAGGAGGACTTACGTGATGCCAGATTTGTTTTGCCGTAAATATCAGCAGTTGGTATCGGCAGTCTCTAAGAGTACTCGCTACCTTACTGAATTTAGATATTTCACCTCAGAAAAAATCTTACGGCACACCACTTAAAAAAAATCACAAAAGTGGATGCATAGGTTATTTATGTACTTTCTGTCATCTATTAGAAGAGCATTTAATCGTTCTGCCCGTTACTCTATGTCATTGGCCAATCATTTGCTTTGTCATAAATAACACATTTTTTTGCCAAATAAGTGACGTATAATTTCCCACGGCACACTTCATGGCCTCTCACAGGCTATCATGTGACGGCACACTAGTTTAGGAATCACTGGCATAAAATTGACCAGAATCGGCCCTATACCGATACCTCCTATCAGTACTCGTTCATCCCAATAATAATAATAATAATAATAATAATAATTTTTGATAGGAATGTTATTTTTACATTTGTTCATTTACACAAGACCTGGAGAGTACACTGAATTGTGGTAAGACAGTCTTGACATAGGCAATCATGGCTCATCTTCTGTTGTATGGGAAAACCTGTCCTACCACACACACACACACACACACGCACGCACATTAGATCCTGTACGTCATTCAAAAAAGAAAAGACATTCAAATAGCTCTTATGTCTTTCTGAATCGCCTCCTATACACAGTATACTCTTGCAAAGATAAACATACAGTTTATAGTGTGCTAGAGAGAAACGCACACGCACGCACGCGCACGCACACACACACACCCACACACGAAACTACGCACACACGAAACTACAGTGCAGAAAATAGCGGTTCAAAGTCAGAGAAACATTCTTATTGTTTCCATCTGTCAACACACTTTCTGTTGTGTGTTGTCTGCATGTAGGAAAACAGAGTGTGCAAGAGACAGTTATATGTGTGTGAGTGTGTGTGGGGGTGAGTGCGTGCGTGCAGGGGTGTGTGTGTGTGTGTGTTTTGGGTGCTAGAAAATGAAAAGCTGGGGCGGGGGGTAGCGAGAGGAAAAGAAAGAGTAGCACTTTGGAAGTAAAGCTGTCATTACTCCGGCTGGCGGACTCTCTCGTAAATACTCATAATGAGATGCTTTCAGCCGCCTAATCATTTGTCAGTGTGGCGGAAGGTCATGTGAGAGGGGAAACTCTCTTTCCTCTACGTCGAAGGGGCACGATTCAGTCAATCCTGTTTGTATTGGATGTTCTACATGTAGAGGTTCTAGTTTCGTGTAAATATCAAGCAATAGTTTTGAAAGGCTTGCAAAGCAAGGAGAACATTTTAGGCGGCATATCACAAACATAACACACTGGGTGAGGTAACAACAAAAATAAAAGTCATGTTTGTACGTGTCCCTTTGCAGCACTCTATTATTTTCAAATGATTCTTAATCTTGACAGGGTTACTGTTCAACTCTAGATATTTTTCAGGGCATAATTAATTACAGCGTCATGATTTTGAGCCCATTTCTTTAAACCGTTATGAATTGTTATTCAGTGGCAGAGAAGAACTCAATTTAAGGACCCTAAAATAGCAAGAAATAGTACAATATATGCCTTTTTTCTTTTTTTTTTAGAGTGGAATGTTGAATTAGCAGACCAATTGAGTGAAGTGGTTTTTATTTGGAGCCGATTTTGCCGGGGTATGTTGTGGAGGAGGACCCAAATGAAGGGATGCAAGGACTTGTTGAAAACAAAATGTGTTTAATTTCGAAGAAGAAAAGAAAAAGACAAACAAGGTACAGAGTTGAGCAAATATACTAAACTGACGGAAGTCAAAAGCCAACAAGGATCAAAGTACCTAAACAAATTTCAGAAAAAGAACTTGGACTGCAGACAAATACAAGACGCGGCATTGATGAATGAGCCGATGAAGACGATGAACGAAAGCAAGGCACTAAATAAGAAACAAACGAGACAATGACTCACACCTGGATGAGAGAGCTGATTGGATAACACAAGGGATTGAGATGACAAGCACAGGTGGACCCAATAACGTAACAAGACAAACAGACAAAGGAACACAAGGACAAAGAGAGACCAAAACCAAAATCGAAAAGAGACCACAATCAAATCCATGACAAATTGTCCGTTACATCGTAGTTGTTTTTTTCATGGCCCCAAAAAAAACACCCCAATACAATTATCATTTTTGTTTATTCTTTTTTTTGTAGCCTAAAAAGTGTCCAGTATTGTGCAAAATTATTGGAAGTAAATATAAAAATAAAGACTATGGGGATGGGTAATGGTGGGCATCTTCCATCATGTTGCCACAATTTTAGTGCTTCCTTTTTTTCACCTGCATACAATTAGATGGGATAAAGAAGAACTTTACAAAAAAAAAACAGAAAAACCTATTTGTACCGTACCATTTGCATGTTCAAAAGACACGTGTACTACTGCAGTAAAAACAACAAACTTAGATTTGAATTTGTCGATATGACTTGCCTCTTTTGAGCTGTGTGACCTCAGCGATGCTAAGCGAGCCATGCTACCATACATTTGGTGGGACTCTCACGGTACTGAACAAAGTTGGGTTTTGCTTTTTTGAGGTGACGGGACTATTTTCTGTCTGTTGTGTCCAGGTTGGAGGTTCCACTAGTTTAGAAGCTACTTGACCAATTTTCTTCATATGAGTTCAGTCACTTGTACATTAAAAAAACTGGATTGCGCTCAAAAACAGTGAAATATGTTTACAAGTATTGATTTTTTTTCATTATTTTCAGATAGTTTCAGAGAAATAGTACAACACGGCATAGTGTATAGTTTTTGGTGCCATTTAAAATGCACTAAACATTTACACGCGCTAAACTTCAATGTGTATAGTGTTGGCTGCAGCACCACGCGAGCGCACCGAGACAAACAAGGCAGCAATTAATAAAAATAAATAAATGAAAACTGAATCAAATCGAAATCGGGAACTGAAACTCAAATCGAATCTGTTCTTGAGTGAATCGTCACATCCCCAGTCATTTCTATATAAAGCTTGTGTTGTGCATCACTTGAGAGCATATTTGGAGATGTGCTCTCATCATTTACACTAATGTTACTGTGTAGCGTCCTAAACGGGATGAGTGGGACTTCCCCACATGAAGTGCCTCAGGAGCCCCCTTGTGCTGCTGCTCTTTGGCTCAGAGTGAACTAAGAGCTCTAGAGGGATTCCCGGGCGGGATCAAATAAACATCACAACCACTGACACTCCACTATGCATCCTTCCTATGGGCCACCACTCTGAAAGAGGCTCTGTAAAAGCCCCGTGCCTCATATTCGAGGACCACTCGTCAGGCCATTAGAGGGCATTTTAATAGTCGCTTCCATATTGGCTGTCGTCAACTCCCCGGTTTGATTCGATAACGAATACATTGAAGCACTCTTGTGGTTTTCGAATGGCCTCCCCGGGTCTGCTTGATCGCCCTCCAAATCATAAGGCCAGCCAAAAGCAGGGCGGTGGTCCGCCGGGAACGGCGTGTCCCAACGCGCTACGAATATTCACTCGTACTCGCCCGCTCGGAAGAGACGAGTCATCCGCGGCTCCGTAAACATACTCATTGTGACAGTCATAGATTTGAGCTGCAGGCTGTGAGAAAAGAAACAGCCTCGGGGAATGAGAAGTGACTGCTACCTGCTTTTTACCGCATGACTTTCCAAATGTGTATGCGTGGAGGGCGGAACATGAACACACAATAAGCACGCAAACAATCGACCTCATCTTTGCTTTTTTTCCCCCTCCATAAATCAACTACTGGTTCCCAAATGTTCTTAAACCGAAATGTAAACAAACAATAAAAATGACAAAGAGAACATTTTGAGCTACATACCAGACATGCTAACAGTTAGCCTAGATTCTTCCATTTCTTCTTTTTGAATTCCGGCAGTTAAGAAAAATAGAAATAAAAAAATTGAAATAAAAACAGAGAAAAAACATGAGTAATTGACCACCCGACATCAAAATGTTCATTGTTGCCTTTATTGAGAGTGAAAATGAGTAACTGGAACTTAAACTAGCAGAGGACAGCACTTTGCCCTATTTTTCCTGTCTGTCCGCCATCTGTGAACCGAGCACCCTATCGTCATACTCCCTTCGTCCTTATTCATAAAAATAATCAACCTCCTTCCCCGTCCGTCTTCATACTTTTAAAGCACTTCGGTCCTTATTTTTCACCAGTTCATCCCTCATTCCTGCTTGGGCTTCCAGTGTTGGATACATACAACACAGACTACTTTCTTAACCAGCTGGGAGTATCTTGTGAGTGGATTGAATTGTTTAATTGTCAACCAAGATAGCATTTAGCAGCCCACAAAACCACCGTCGGTTACCAGTCTGGTGATGTGTAAACTTTTTTTTTTTTTTTTTTTTTTTTGTGCAACGGGCATCCATGGGTAGTTGACCAGGACGAAAACACTTGCTTAGTCTGTTTTATCTTAAAGATACATTTCTTACAAATGATTTGCCTCACAAAAAAAAATAAAAAATCTATCCGAAGTGCGTGTATACATGTGTGGCAAAGATTCTCTGTTGCATTAACAGTAAATAAAAAGTCTGGATGCCATTTAAGAACGCTCACATTTTAAATCTGTGAAGATGTAGGCAGGATACACACCGGAGATTTTTTTTTTTTTTGCACATCACAGAAATGACAATTGACAGCAGGCTTTTATGATCACCAATGCTAATTAGGTGGTCCGAAATACAAAACAAATACAAATTAATAAATTCTTGATTTTTTTTAATTTTTTTTCTGGCCTTGCCTTTTCTTCATTCATGTTTCAATTAGCATTTTTTTCATCAACTCAGACCCGATAACAACGGGTCGGGCAATTTGCTGCTCGCAGCAACCAATTTGATCGGAAGAGAGCTGCTTCTCTCAGCGACTCGTTAGCCTTTTATGATTAATATCGGCTAATCCCCTTCCTAAAGCTGGTAATTAAACTAATTAGACGTCGTGTCTTAACCGCAATTCACGTTATTGGTCAAATAATCAAAGAACAAGGTTATGTTTCGCAGATGACTAAAGGCCAACGAAGTTAAGCTTTAATACTTTTCTTCGCTGAGATTTTGATCTGATTACCAACGCCCGCGCTGCCTAAAGCGTTTCACAGGTCACCTTCCGTGGTTTTAATGTAGGTGGGTTCCTTGGACGGCTTTGGCATAACCTTCGAACCAGGAAGGTAACCTCTTTACATATTAAAAACAAAATTAAGATTAAGTTAGTAGGAAGTAATTCCAATACACAAAGAAGTATTACAATAAAAAATTGTGAGAAGAAATTATATTAAAAGAAAATTTGTAATGTTAAAGTTTGTAACATTACTAATATTTAGAGATGTAGAATCTAGTGTACATATTTGGCATCGGGCAGCTTCGTTGTACCTCCCAAATCATCAGGAGACTCAAAAATGTCACGTTTGTTCATCCTTTAATACGAGAACTAACAGGCTTTTGAAACAATAAGACCCACCAGAGTCGTCAAATAAAATGAATGTTTGCGTGTCTAATAAAAGTATTTGGATTGTTAAAATTATGTTGTGAGTATCTTTTAATGTAAATTCCATCATATATATGAATGACAAACTGTTGGTGCGGGGCCTATTGTCCCGTGCAGCTCTCGCACACGGACCAGCCTGGTTTTCTTATGTTTTTGTGCTGGTGTCACTAACATGACCAGCAGCAGTAAAAGAACTTACGATTCAAACATATTCCACAAAACTGACATTCTGTTATTGCCCTGATGGGTTGACATCCGACCCTCATTTAATTCATTCATATATATATATATATATATATATATATATATACATACATATGTATATGTATTTATATATATATATATATATATATGTGTATATATATATATATATATATATATATGTATTTATATATATATATATGTATTTATATATATATATATATATATATATATGTATTTATATATATATATATTTATATATAAATACATATATATATATAAATATATATATATATATATATATATATATATATATGTATTTATATATATTTATATATATATATATGTATTTATATATAAATATATATATATATAAATACATATATATAAATATATTTATATATGTATGTATTTATATATATTTATATATTTATATATATATATGTATTTATATATAAATATATATAAATACATATATATATATAAATATATATATATATATATATATATATATATATGTATTTATATATATTTATATATATATATGTATTTATATATAAATATATATATATATAAATACATATATATAAATATATTTATATATGTATGTATTTATATATATTTATATATTTATATATATATATATATATAAATACAATTTTTTACAATATTTCTTACTGTACTGGGCATTTTTATGCCATGGAAATAGTACAAAATTTTGTACTGACATGGGTGATTTTTTAGGCCATGAATAAAAAGTGCTTCAGTTTAATGGACCATCAGCTTAAATGGACAACCCCCGATTATAACAAGGTCCCATTGTATCTATAGAAAGGAATATTTTCCCATCTTGCACTGACTGAGAAAATGTCAGGCAAACCAACTTTTTTTTACTGTTATATAGTTCACCACTATCTAAGCATCCATCCGTCCATCCATCATCTATACCGCTTCTCCTCACTAGGGTCGCGGGGGGTGCTGGAGCCTATCCTAGCTATCTTTGGCAGTAGCAGGGAAACACGACCATAAAATGCTTGTCGGAGTCTGTTATTTATTTAGCCCACCAGTCACTCCTTGGATGAAAAGATACACAGAGAACAGATGCTCAAGGAAATGGTTTTCCTGAAGCTGTCACTGTGGCGGTACCGTATTTTTATATCACCAATACATTGCGGAGCCTCGCGGTGTTTGTTTGTGCGTGAAGAAGTTTGGACTGTGTCTCTCCGAGGGTTGCGGTGACTTGATGTTGTTTAGACTCATCCCCACCGCCAATCCCCCCGCACTTGCCCCTGGAGAGTTGGCTTTGTTGCACAGCGGCATCCCGCTCGCTGCTCGGCTGCATCCGTATCTCACTAATGATCATGGGAGTGGACAGCTGCTTAATGCATTGGTGTCATCGGCGGCGGCTTCCCGATAGCGGTTCCATCGCACCTGACACGGCTCAAATGTGTCGGCTTCAGCCCCGCAAAGCCTCAGATCAACTGCGGTGGTTTTTGGAACACTTTGATAAAAAAAAAAAACACTTTGAGTGTGAGCTTGCAAGATCAGATTTGTACTTTTTGATTAAGAACATTTCTCAGTGTTTGAATCATTGTCAGAGTGAGCCCTTGTAGGATTTTAAACAGGCTCAACTGCCTAAACAAGCAAAAACGGAGTTCCGCAAAGAGAAGTTTAGCTACAATGACAACTCCTGCATTCGTCTCCTTAATTCAACGTTAAAAGAGGAGTTCAGAACTGGAAAGTTATGTTGTTAATTTTCCCCATGGTCCAGGAAATTGTGTCCAATTCCCAGTCACGCTGTCCGACAAAGGAGTGCTGCAGGGTCCCGTTTTGCTCTTGATGATATCATTTTTTTTTAATGGTTGACTGAAAAGAAGGGATCCAAGGTCTGACCCTTGTGGTACCCCACATGTCATGGCCATTCGATCAGATTCAAAACTTCCAATCGTCACCATGTAACTACTTTCCACTAAGTAGCACTTTTTCAACCTCTTTAACCGTATGTTATGATCAATCTTTCTGCACTTTATGTACCTCAAATGAACTGTTAACGGTTCTTGTGAAGAAAATATTTATCACTCTTGCATGTTGTTGACGTGAAACCATGCATGTGACTAGTATACGAAACGATATGATATCCTGGAAAGTTCCTTTGAATGCTCGCGCAGGTCTTCACGATCTGGTGTCTCAACTACATGTGTGTGTGTGCCCTTATTTGGGGTTAATCAGAGGCTTGTTGAAATTTAGAAATGATTTATCTTGATGTCTAAAATCTGCCGTCTGAAGACAGCCGTTTTTTTCCCTCATTGACACTTTTCTCTAATTCTATGTTTATTTCGTTCTATCCATCCACATCACCCATTTCCCACTCATTTTTCCTCTTACAGATAGAAACGGATGGATGTCACACTAGTTCCATCAATAATGGTAGCAACCTAATCTGAACTGAACCACGGGAGGTTCTGGAGACCCATGACACCTTCTGGGTCACCTGACCTGCGGTACGCCCCGTCATCCAATCACTCTCACTCCGCAGGAGCGCTCCCGTCTGGTGCAGCTAAAACAACACGGGAGCAGTTGGAAAAACACGGGCACGCTACACCTTTCACGTGTGCTGCACATTTGCTCCTTCGCTTTCACTTGCTACTTGTGTTTGTTCAGCTTAAAGTGTCACTGCAGCCTAATCGCATGATCTGAAGTGCTTTACGTTGGCGCTTTTAGTCATTGAGTCCTAAAACTGTAAAAAAAAAAAATGCCTTAAGCAAAAAGCTCACCATGGCCCTGTTTTGGTCAAAAATCAAGTCCCGAAAACATGTGTCGCATCAGCTCTGGTGGACCGCCTGCTGGCAGCTTCTTCACTCTGGTGCCCCCACTCCACCCCCTGCCTTTCCTCTCCTTTTGCCTTCTTGCTCCCGCTCTCCTCTGCCTGGCGTCCCCTCCTCTTGCAGTTCATGTTTCAGTTTACTCCCAGGAGCTCGCAACTCCGTGCCAGACGGAAATTTGCTGAGGTTGCAAGGAGCCCCCTCGGAGGCCACACGGAGGACGGACGGGGGGAACAATCGGGCCCAGTCCTCCCTCCTTGCGCCCCCCCCCCTCGACCTTTTTTTTCCCCTTCTTCTTAAACTTCTTTCTCCCGTTCTCTCGTTTCCTCTCCCAGTGTCCTGACTGCCAGGATGCACGGGTCCTCAGGGTGTCCTGCTCTTGGCTCCAGTCCCTCAGTACACAGTCCTCCAATAAAGCGTATCCAGTCGTAGTGTAATGATGGAAAAAATGTTTGTTATTTTTTCTGATTTGACCATTTGATGAGAGTAAAATCATAATACTACATGGATACATTTGTAATGTAATCATAATTAATAACGCTATATAATACTGTTGGAACTTTGTGAAAATAAATTGTGCAGCACAAGAATAATGATAATAATGAGAAATTCTAATAATACTCCTTGTGCATTAAGACCATGAGAGCACCACTGCCACCTACTGCAGTCAATGTGCAATTACACTTTATTCTCATACTACCAAAAAAGAAAAAAAAATGTTGCCAGAAGTCACACGCACCTCCTGGCATCACATTGCCCCCCCCTCATTGAGAAAGATGAGGACATGTTTTCCTTCCAAAAAAAACTTTTTTTCTCCTTTTAATATTGAAACTTTATGTCTTTATTTGATAATATTATGACTTTTCTCTTAAAAACCATGTTTTTCCGGTCTCCACTTTAAGAGAAAAATTTTCATATCAGACATATTAAATATTAGTTTTAAAATACCTTATCTAATCTAAAATATTTGGAGTAAAATGCAAGATTATTTTTTATATTTATTTGTAATGGTCCGGCCGGCCTGTATTTGTAAGGTGGCCTAACATTAATGTGGGACTCTTCATAAAAACAAAACAAAAAAAAAAAAAAGTCGTCATATCTTGAGAATCGTCGTAATATTGTGAGAAAAAAGTGTGAATGTTTGTGGACGCACATGTCCTCGACGTGAGAGCCCCCCCCCCCTCGGACCAGCTCCCAAGGGGCAAGTGCCGGTGGGGCCATCCAGTCCCGAGCCGTCCATCAACGCGGGTGTTTACTCGTGGCGTGACAGGCCGACACATCTGGAGCGCATATTCGCAAGTGTTCACACTTGCTGCCACCAGACGCATTCCTGCCTTTCCCCCCCACCCGTCCCCTCCCTACCCGACGGCCCCCGCTTTGTCGTTAACGGCAGGCTCACCTCCAAAGTTTAGGCACGCACACACAGATTTGTTCCCGGATTTTTTTTCACCCCCCTCTTGCGTTTTCTTTTTCAACCCTCCGGCGCTTTTTCAGTCGCATGACAGAAATTGGACGGGCAAGGAGGGTAGAAAGAGGGGGGCTTTGTGTGGGGGGGTAAAAGTCAGACGTCTCCCATCCACTTTCAGTCTCCATCCCTTCCCGGTGAGTACAAACTAATTAGAGTCACCCCACCCCTTGCTCCCCCTATTTTTTTTTTTTTTTTTTGGAAACCCGTGACTTCAAGGTCTGATGAAGTGACACTCTTTCCTCTCTGTTGCCCACTGTGCGCGCCCCCTCGCTCATCCTCCCCCTCCGCACCCTGTCTGTTTTCTCAGCATTCCTGCGCCGCTGTGTGACTGTGACGGCTTGTCATCTCGCAGGAATGTCCCGCTCTCCCACTTCGTCGCTGCCATTTTGGCTTTCACTCCTGGTTTCACACGCACGAGAGGCGCTGTCTTGAAATGTGGCGTCGTGCAGATGGTGTCCATAAGGCCATCATTTTGAAATGACAGTTTTTACAAGAATGAAGTTGTACTATACTGTACTTGCCAGAATGAAATGTGTTGCGAGAATAAAGACTTAATTTTACAAGGAACAAAAACTATGAGAATCAGCAGCAAAACAAAACGTAGTTTTACAAGAGTCCCAGAATAAAGTCATTATTTAACAAGCGGTTATTCTTTTTCTGAGAATAAAGAGGTAGGGCTCAATTTCCTTAGGCAGAAGCATGTGCGCTCAGCGTAAAAACTGGGACGTCTTGATTTCCTTGCTGGAAAAAATACCAGAAATTGGACCAATTAAAAAGCTGGTCTAAGTTGTGGCGCAGGTGGTGGAACACAATTTTGTCAAATGACATTTACCAAAGCTGGGCACTTAATCCTTCTTTGCGGAGCCTATCCCATCTGACTACGGGCAAAAGGCGGACTACACCCTGAACTGATCGCCAGTCTGTCGCAGGGCACACACAGACGACATCACTGATTGGGAATTGATCCCACGCTGCCCGCTTATTTTTCTTATTTTATTTTTTATTGTGTTTTGTGTTATCTTACAATGATGTAGTGGGATGAAGGAAACATCTAATATTATGAGAATAAAGAAAAGGAAAAATTTTAAAAAAATTGTGATAGCAAAATTTGCCAAATAATGTAGTCATATGAGGAATTTTGATAGATTTTTTTCCATTTTTTTAGAATGAAGTTTTTTTTTTGTTGGAACTGTTGGGTACTATTACAAAAAGATGTGTAATTTTAGCAGTTGAGAAAGTAATATTCCACATGTACTGTATATGTAATGATGTAACTAATATCATGAGAATACAGTCTGAGCACCGGAAAAAAACCTTTTAATGTAGTAAGAACAGAGTTGCAATCAAGCAAAAACATATTTTGGGGAGGATAGTTATAAATATTAGGATTTTAAAAAAGTTGAAAATGTTGCGAGGAAAAAAAAAGAGAAAATGTTTACGATATGAGAAAAAGTGGTACACATTGTGATATTGTCGTAACATTGCGAGAATAAAGTCAAGTTGTGTTTAGTTGAATTTTAACCGGAAAAGTCATCGTTTTGTTCCCAAAAATAAGTTTTTGATTTAAATAAAAAAAAAAGTTATATTACTGGAAAAATGTCATAATGTTACGAGAAAAAAGTCCTTTCATTTTCAAGAAAAGAAATTGGAAAAATATTTTTACAATAAAGACTGAATAGAACAAAGTTACGCTGCAAGAAGTCCGAATGTTCAAAAGATCAAATTGGTCCAGTTTTACAACAATAAAGTTAGAATGGAAAATAGATAAGTCGTAACATTACAAGCATTAAGTCTTTTATGAGACAGAATCAAAATTAATTTAGCATAGTCATAATATTGGGAGAAAAAAAAGTGCAACATTTTGATTTTGAAGCGAACACCCGGTGGGACTTGAAGAATAATTTGTAACGACTTTTATTCCATTTAGTAGCTCTCTCAACAAATATTTATTTTTTTCAAAGTAACATTTTTTTTTTTTGTGAAGTGTACCTAATAAAATGCACAGGGAGTGCACAGCATGAAGTTAGAAGGCCTTCAATGTGTGTGTGTGCGTGTGCGTGCCTCCTGATTGGCATCATCCTCTGGAACGAGCCTGGCTCCCTCTAGATCCGGTTGACGTATGTGCATGGGTGCGATTATGTGCGTGTGTGTGCGTAACTGCGTGTGCTTAAGTGCGCGTGCAGGGGTGTGTGTGTGTGTGTGTGTGTGTGTGTGTATAGGAGATATCACGGGGCTCTCATGTTTATTCAGCTCAACGCCTGGATGACCAGGATTTATCCGCTGTCCTGATTACCCTGCTTGGCCTGCCACCATTAATCCTTCAGAGACCCCAGGCTCCTTAAACACTCCTATCTTACACACACATACACGCACTTATGCACACACACCCACACACACTCACGCATCACACGTCAGCACACTAAAGTTTATCCACAATTTCCTTTTTCCATGTTTTCTTCAGGGATGTATTTGTATGTGTGTTGCTTGTTTTACGTAACATCTTAAATAAATGCCAAATCCTAATCTATGAGAAAAAAAAAACAGTTGGTGTTTGTTGCAAACATTGATGCCGTTCCCTCCTTAAATACAGGTGAAATGGTAGATGCCGCACGCCAAATAAATAACTAATCCTAAATTTTGAGGAAAACAAAAACAGTTGATGTTGCGCGTTGGCTGTGATGGTTTTGTACTATGACATTGAGGCAGTGCTCCACTTTAATACATGTTAAAAAGTAAACACCGCACCTCGAACAGATGTCTCGTTTTTCACCGTGGCGCTAGTTTGATGTATATACCCTTTACTCTGACAATGCCCCACATAAACACAGTGGAAATATTAAATGCCACACCTTGAATAGATGCCTTCCTCCAAGGGAAAAAAAACAGCCTGTGCCACAAGTTGGGTAGAATTTCCTTCACTATAAGAGAAACACCGTGCTCCACCTAAACATGGGTGAAAAATCGATGCTACACCTTCATAAATAGGCTTCCTTTTTACCCCGAATAAAAAAAAAAAAAAAAATTGGCTGGCACAAATTGGCTGTAATCATTTAATTATGACAATGATGTTGTTCCCAAGAGTAAAAACCCCACCTCAAATATATCCCACTTCTTTCCAATCAGGAAAAACAAAACACAAATAATGGAATCACTACTGGGCGAGAATTACCTTAACTATGACATTGACGCTGTGCCCCACTTAAAAAAAAGAAAAATAAATAAATGAATGGCACACCTGAAATATATGTCTCATTTACCAAGTAACTTAACTTTGACCTATACCACCTAATGTGCACTCTCACACACACCGCCTTCACAGAAGATGTGGCATCTGTAAAGCTGAAACTGATAATGAATGATACCTCATATATATCATTATTGATTTGTTTCATTAATTTAAATTTCTATGATTCTTCATTATGCATTTGTAGAAAAAATGATCTAAACAATCAAATTAAAAATGCATTAGTCATAATTAAATGTGGAATAAACGGTTCCATTCAGCTTTTATCAGCCTACGATGACAAATGCCTTACCCTTAAAAAAATCACCTGGTATTCTTTGCAATTGAGTCAATTAAACCCGCTCGGCCACTAAATGATAAAATACTGTATATCGCTATTTCTATTGGTCAGCATTTTAAAAAAATGTTACGGCTGCTACTATCGTGATTTGAGTCAATAAAAGCCCCCTGGAGTCCCAGCCATGGGTAAACTACGGCCCGGGGGCCACATGCGGCCCATTAAATGTTTTAATCCGGCCCGCCGAACTTGAAAAAAAATTAAATGAATAAATCTTGTTAATGTTGTATTTTCTAAATACTGTGGTTTTTCAAAGACGTATATATATTATTGTAATGCTTTCGTTCACTTTCATTTAAAATTAAATTTTTTCTCCGATGAAGTGAGGTTACCAGAACACTCCATCCATCTGACCCTGGTCCGGCCCCTCTGTCAAATTTTTGAACCCATTGTGGCCCGCCGATGAAAAAGTTTGCCCACCCCTGCCCTCGACACTACATGTGGAAATAGAGTATATGTGTGTGTGTGCTCCGATGACTATTTGATTTCCGTGTTCTGTATCAGTGCTCACATTTCACCATGAAAGCAAGCTGCATTTATTTTATGTTGAAATGTTTTTTTTTTAACCCTCCAACAATAAAATATCTATGTTTTTGGTAAAGGGTCCTATGGGAGCGAAGTCAACGTGCACGCATGTGTTATCGTGCATGAGCTCGTACATTCAGGACCCGCCGGTGGCCGTGCCAAGACATAATATTGACCGTGGCTACGTTCCCTCTTCTGCGTTTTGCCCGTTATAAATGATGCAGATTGGAAAAGTAGAAACACATTGGTTTGATAAGCAGCCATTACTTATTATTGCAATCGTGTCCGTCCGTGCGTGTGTGTGGCGAGTCCGGCTCACACACATGAACAATGTTGTAACTTGCGGTCTGTGTATGTTTCGAGCTCTCGGGCGGAGGTATTTGGGTGCGCTGCCAAGTCCCATTTGAATACATGCACAGTAGGGAAGCGTCCCATTATAAACACACATGGCCGTGCGTGCGTTCACATAAAAGTGCGACGTGTGAGAGCCCAGTTTAAAGCAACAATATGTAACAATGAGGTTTTTTTGGTTTGTTTGTTTTTGCTCCTCCCACGGCAGCAAAGTCTAACTGACTTATGAGATTCACGTTGAAAGCACAGCACTCCATGCAGAAAACGAGCATTAGCACGGACGCTATCCCGACATGAGCAGGTTCCTGGCTGGGCCATTTATATTACCATCGATGGAAGATCATCGCCACAGAGTTTAAGTTTAATTGACAAGCATGTCAGCATCAGTGTACTATGACGTTATTATTTGAAGCTAACAGTTTGATAATTCCGTTTTAAAGTAAAGAGAGATAAACATAACTTTTTACATCACAAATGCTGCATATCACTTGGAAAAGTAACATCAGCTAAGTTGCGAACTTAAAATCAACGTGAGTTTGGTCCTGGGTGATCCACCAATATTGCAATTCGGAGAAGATGCATGGTCATCATTGTAATGACAAAGTACATGCGGTCGAACTAATAAAACAATGCATGTAATATTTTTAGATAATAACAATTATAATAATTTATTTAGTTATATAATAATTTTATTGAGTTATTTTATTTTTCTTCCAATGCATTTCACTGAGCATCAATTATATGCAGATTTTCACTGTTTGTGGGCCAGCCTGGTCACCTTCTGCAACAACTAACAAGGGTCCACTATGTTAATTTATTTTTAATGAGAACTATTCTATATGAGTTACAAGCTAGTTTAGTGCCAACTTACTATTAAAAAAAAAAATTAGGACAACAGGAGGAAATGAGATGTTATGTATCCCACTTATGTTCTAGGCAGTCCTTTCCTCTTTGCAGTTGAGCTCTAGTGGGATTCATAACATCTCAACTCCTTTCTGAGCTCATCAGTACTGCACTATTAGGATAAAGATGGATGAGAATATGATTACTGTTATGTTGTCTGGGTACATTGCTGCAAAGTCATTTTTGTGTTCACCGACACACATATTCTGAGAACAATTTCACGTAAAATTCTTACACTATGTCATTAGCAATTGTTTTTGTAGTAAATAAATAATTTTTCATCAAGAAATTTCCCACGGCACACCTGATGACCTCTCACGGCGCAGTAATATGTCACGGCACACTGGTTTGGAATCATTGGCTCAGAGGGTTTATTCTCAGATGCTAATTAGTAGTGGTGCAACGGATCACATAAGTCACGGTTCTGGTTGGATCGTGGATTTTGAGTCATGGATCAGATCAGTTTTCAGATCAGAAAAAAAAACAATAGAAGATAGAACTTTGTTTTGTAGCTCTTAAAAAAAAAATATATATATATGGAATGTCAATTAAAACATTGATAAGTCAAGCCGAAACGTTGAAAATGGGAGTCAAGTTTGCAGCTACGCTCGCGGAACCACTTTAAATTAAAAGTCTACAAAGACAATTACATAGGCATCAATCTATTATTTGCTATGTTTTATTTAAAAGTGAGCCTTTGTGGAGCCGGCATGTTCAATGAGTGTTTGCAGCTTCTTGACATGTTTATCTGAATCTGAATGACGGTTTTGAAAAAAGCAGAAAATAAATCCTGTATCATCATTTCGAAGAGTCATTTCACCCCAAGTTGCCAAAGCGCTCCCTTACATGCGACTGACGTTTAGATTCTATTTGACTGGCTGGACTTTTTGTGTTCACCTAGGTTGCTCTGAGTCCCGCTCTACCCCTTTGTCATATGGTGTTCCACAAGGTTCTGTTTTGGGGCCCTTGCTTTTGGGCATGTGTTGTGAAATGTGCTATGTAGATAAAGTTGTATTGTATTGTATTCTATCCATGTTAGTTTTGCAACTTCCTCTGCTGCTATTCTAGTGAATGCGGACTAATCATTCACGTGATCCACAGTTGTACGACTCACAGATCAAAGATGAAATGCTGCTCCACTACAAAGTAGTGTTATCTACAGCTTAACTAACAGTTTTTTTTTTTTGTTATTATGACAGCATATTTCAACTGGGAGTGGCTTAAAAAAGTTTAAGCCTTTTTTTCTGGGGGGGGGGGCGAATTCTTCGCTATTTGCCAACCTGGTGGTCACACATATTGCTAGGCACCACTGTAGTTGCTTTAAATCTTGACTTTCCATCTTGCTCCCTGGGCTGGCGTGTTGCTTTGGGAGGATCCCGTCCAGCACCTGAGCAGACAACCCCCCCCCCCCCCCCCCCCTCCCAAACAAACACACACACATACGCACACACGCACATACTCAAAAGCGTCCCCCCCTGTCCTCCTGTCCCTTCCTTTCGTCTTCTTCCCATAACAAATAACCGAGAAGAATTCCCCTCACTTCTCCCCTGGGGGATTTTCATCACCGCCCCGGCCGGTCCCCCTTTAATCCAGAAGGACTCCCTCCTCGCCTGGAACGCTTCAACAGCTGCAGCGGGACGCGCTCCTATCCAAACAAAAAAACAAAACAGGTTCGCAAAACAGGGCGGAGGACGGCAAACTCGCATGAGGTCCCTTCACCTGGTCCCCACGCCGCACCCTCGCAACTGAGATGACCTACTGGCATTAATCAAAGGGGAAGGGATGTGTTTGTTGGGGTGTGTGTGCGTGCGGGGGTGTGTGTGTGTGTGTGTGTGTGCAGTGCTCCTATCGCGTCTTCTTTGGATGTCTTGGCAGCTATGTTAGTGGAAGTCCCCAGCACTTGGACACAGCCCATATGTGTGTGTGTGCGTGTGTGTAAGGAAACGGACCATTAGAATGTACTGGAGCAAGGACAGGATGAGCG